>NC_066612.1:2542500-3142500 GCF_025231255.1 Drosophila biarmipes | reverse complement strand
TGGACGGAGTTCCCGCTCAAGGAGGGTTTTGGAAGTCCTTGCTGAAGCTTCTGATCGTGCAGGTGGGCGTGGAAATCGCCTCAGAGGGGTTCAAACGTGCTACAAAATCCTAAATCTCTACTGAGATAGGGTTTAATTCTTCGTAAAATATCTATTGAAGTTCATTAAATAGCCAAAACTTTGAAAATAAAGACAATTGGATTACAATCAACCTATAAAATACTTTTTTTTTACCCTTAACTTCTCTATCAATTAGGGAAAGTAAATAAAATAAATATCTAAATTAAAAATGTAAAAAATGTAAATGTTCTATATTTTCTAGTTAGGTAACCATTAAAAATCAAAAACCTTTTTTCAATATTTTTCCCACCCATTATGCTGACAATATAAAATTATCTTTTTGAGTTTGGTTATATATAGTATTTACAAATTTATTTATTTCTTTATTGCGATGTATGAAAATACTAATGTACAATGCTCAGCTCGTAGTTGCAACCCCGCAGCACCAAAACATATTTTGTATCAACTTCCGATGGATTACTGGTGACTGGCACTGCGAGGAAGGTTAACACTTAGCTAATGTGAGAGGGTGAAGGTGCCTTCGTCACCAGGTTAAAAATGCAAGTATGCTTATGGTCTATAAAGGTCGATTCTTAAATTTCTGTACAGTTCGCAATTGGGGTTTGGATTGGGACTATATCTATGGGTTTGTGATAGACATCTGACTCTTAAGTAAGCTCGTAGGATTAAGCTTAGGCGATTAAAACTAGTTTAAACATCTAGACATAGAAACGGTGTTAACGATGGGCCGGGAATCCTTGGATACCTAGACGATCTGCACGGCGGAATGGGGTGTCTTCTCGATGAGACTGCTCTGGGCCTCCTTGTCCTTCTCGGCATTCCGACCTAGAGAAGCGTGCTCCGGCTTCAGATAGTAGTGCGGTGGCGGAGGCTGTGAGGGCTGCGTTGTGGCTGGGTGGCCACATTTCTTCCGGCGCTCGCGGAGGAAGTGCAGCCGCACATAGTTGATGGGTATATCCACGCTGTCGGCTCCCACGCCCTCGGCATCGATGAAAACCCCGCGCACCAGGATCGAATTGGAGCACTTGAGGGCAGCGAGGAGCAGGAATGGAACGAGATGCGTCAGCCAGAAGCTGAGCAACTTGTTATCTGGGGAAGAAAAGCATACATTTTAAATTGTATATAAGAAAAACAAATAAATATAGGAACCTTCCTACCATACATAGCACTAGGCTTTGAAAAACCCTTAGGTGCCTAAAAGTATGCAACAAATATTGGACACTCATTTTTCTAAATCGAACTTCTAGTGGTAGGTTTATTGTTGCATACTTTTGGACACCTTAAATTACAGTTTCTTTTTTAAAAGTGCTTTAAAAAACCTAGTGATTTGTGTGGCACTCCTGCCAGTTGATTTTCTCACCTGGATAAAGATACACATCCAGCAGATTCCAAATGCCACGCCAGGCATTCACAGCCCCAAAGAAAGTCATCAGATAGTAGATGTCGCATATGATCAGCTTCAGTAGTCCACTGATCCTACGACAGACGTACCGCATCAGTGGGTGGATGAGGAAGGTCACGAACACCGTCAGATAACCAATGAGCTATGGGAAAAGAAGGGATTTTAATACCCTATAAATGAAGGAGCTTATTGGAACACTCACTAGGGATCCCCAGGCTGACTTGGCCCTGTCTGCCGGAAACAGCAGCAGGTCAAAGATTCCCCAGACTCCGCGCCAGGCGATGACCACCAGAGTGCCAATCACAAAGACCGAGAAGAGGGTGTCCAGCACATACAGGCCAGGTTGATGAAAGCCCTGGGAAAATTAAATAAGTTTTAAGTGATGCCAGGAAAATGTAATACCTATCAATAACATTACATGGTAGATAAGCCATTCTTACATCAAACAAAATGTAATAAAATCTATACAATATAGCTTTAAAAATATATTATTTAAATATATAGACACCTTCCGAATGATTGAAGTTGAAAACTGAATTACCCTATTAGAAAAATATTAAAAAAAATTAATACTTAATAAAAAAATATATAAAAATGCTTTAAGAAAGTACAACTATAATTTTTTGAAAATCTATCATTTTTCTTTAATTTTTTATAGACCATTTATAATTTTTTTATAATAGGAAAATTAAAAAAAATGTACTACAATTTTTCAGTTTTCAACTGAATTACTTTAAAGTTGCAATACATTTACATAATGGGAAAAATCAGTGGCTAGACTTACGGGTATTTTGAACATGGTGTCCACCTCGAAGTAGTCGCTCTTGTGGTCCATGGTCACGGTGTAGGGGGCCGCTCCGAGGTTCCTCAGCGTCCTGGTGGCCGCCAGGAAGACGAGTGCGATGGCCGTGACCACGGAGACGATGATCAGGGAGTCCACGCTGGTCAGCCAGTCGCAGAGCAGCCAGGCGCCCCGCCACATGTTCACGCAGACGATGCCGAAGACGGCGGTGTAGAGCCTGGAGACGGCATAGTAGGTGAGTCGCCTCCGGTCCGGGTGGATGTGCTCCTTGAAGAAGTTCTGGGTGACGGTGAAGAAGAAGTGGCCCAGTCCGCCGATCAGGAAGCTGGCCATGGCCGACAGCGGCAGGCTGCCGGGGAACAGGTAGACGAACATCAGCTCCCAGGTGCCGCGCCAGTAGGCGATCACACAGGGCGCCACCACCAGGCAGGAGAGCAGCATGTCCAGCATCTCGAGCAGCAGTTCATGCAGGTCCCTCCGAGGGGTTTCCGCCTCCAGACGCTTCTCGCAGGCATGTGTGGCAGGCAGGTGGATGGTGGGGTGCGGATGCGGGTGTGGATGGAGGTGCTGCAGGAGCTGCTGGTCCGCTGCCGAGACCGATCCATGGCAATGAGATTTCTGCGGCCTGGGGCCCACACCTCCCGCACTGCCCTTGTCCGTGGGCAGCATCTCTGGGATGGCCTTTTCTCAGGGCTCTTTTCGCTTTGTGGTTTCAGGAATCTCCCCTGGTTAATTCCCGCCAATTATGGGCAATTATCACTCCGGATATTTCGGATGGGGACCTCTGCTCGTCGGCGGCTCGGATGTTTTTAAACTGGTCAGGTAGCCAAATGCATCTCCACAACCATCACCGCTGCATCGGCGCTGCGGTGATAATAATCTGGCGCTGATAATTAAGCCGTCTATCTGCGAACCCCTCTCGATCTCTCCAAAGTCTGGCCGCTGTTGCATAATCCGCTCTAGCACTCGCAGTCGCAGTCGCCTCCACTGTCACATCCACGCCGAGGTTGCCATTTGCCGTCTGAAATCGGGGGGAATATAATAGAGGGGAAAATAATTAATCCCGGCTCCTTATCACTTTTCCGCTGACTTCAATGCCGGTTATCAATCTCTGCTCGGCGCAAGACACATAAAGAGTCCTAATAAGTATTTTATAGTTTGCGCTATAAGAGCCAACAGCTGCCGTGATTGCGGGCTTATCAAAATCCAACTGTTTCCAGTATTCACCGACATTTTAAGGCGGGCCTAAGGCCCTGTACTAGTGTGGCAAGTGTTAATATTAAGGCAGGTTTACTGTAGGATTAACGTGATAACCCCCTGGTAGTAGGAAGTTTTGCGATTCATCTTTTTTCCTGATAATGGGATTGAGCTTGGGAAAATAAAGTGAATAAAAGCATCTCAATGGGTCACAAAGACTTATGTGTTATCCAAATATTAACCGTTTCTGTTAATGTTTGTCTTGCAAATAATATTTTATCTACATTTAAAGTTAAAAATAGTGAATTCTACATAGTAAGCATAAGAAATTTAAAAAACAAATTTTTTTTCTTTTACTTAGAAGATATTTCTTCAAAACGATAGCTTTAGACACTAAGTCACAACCTAACATGCAATAAACATATTAAAGTATATCATAATCGTAAGCTATATCATTATATGGTTGCCTAGACCTAAGAAAAGTTTCCCCTGTGACTCATTATAATACATTTTAGAACAGCACATTACGTTTAATCCTAGATAGCGATCAAGGGAATCCTTTATAGCCGCTCCACATGCCCTATATAGGGGGCATAAAGTGAGCCCCCACAACCACAAGATATGGAAAGCCAGCACACTTGTTTGTTTGCCCATGTCAGATGTGCCAGATTTTATGGAGATCACCTGAGAGAGCCGGGCTCTTTTACTGATATCTCAACGTCAACGTGACAATTGTGCGTTGAGTGGCCTCTCCACGCGGCACTTGAGGCGTCGTCGTCCCCCTCGGACTTATCTCAAGTGACTTAATAGATCCAATTTAGGGGCTTTGATTAATACCAAAATGCCAGCGAAACAAAAAGCGAAAGTGATGCGCTACACACGACAGGGCATCGAAAGTGCCACGGAAAGTCGTGAACTCGTGCCACTTGAACTTGTCACTTGAAAAGGCCAGGTCAGGGGCAATCAGAAAGGGATTCCTCATGTGATGCAATGTGTGGCTAGGTGGGCGTTGGGCTATTTACTTAGGGGCTTAGGATAGCACTTAAGTGAGTTCTACATATCCAAAGAAAGCTAAATTTACCCTTTAAAAGTACTTAAAAAAGCATATCTTTTGAATTCATCAATTGTTTTAAAGGTCGGTACTTTATAAACAATACCTTCTACCTAATGTATTAAAACTTATGACTTCTATTATCATAAGTATATTTTAATGATCTGTTGAAATACAAATCAATGTTATTTAAAAAAGCATTTTAAAGAAAATTTCACTAATATATTTACAAATTATTTATAATCAAATTTTTAAGGCAGCCTCCAGAAGTATACCCTCTACATATGCGACGTGAGTGTGGTGCTTCTCTGTGCTTTTTTCTAAAATTAAATGCTGTATAATGAATTCTGCGCCGATTCCATTTATAGTCTTTTACGTCTCCGACAATTAGTGACTAATTAGTGGAAGCCCGGCTCTGCGGCCCCTTGGAATTAGTGCAGGATGTTTGTGATTTTCTGCTTTTCTGTGCTCGTTGCGCCGTCTGCGGCGGCAACGCGGCGTATGCGCGATAATTAAACACACGACTTGCATTTGGGGCCCCTGGCGAAGGTCCCAGAGCGGGAATCCCATGGGTTCCCCTGAGGCTGCCACTGGATACACTGCTGTTTGGGTCAAGCGCATTCGCATTTAAATCTGCTGGCTAAATGGACGACCCACCGAGCGGCTCATTGCGCCCAGCAAGACTTCCTCGTTTCGGGGAATGGATTGAGGGACAGATGGTTCTAAATTGAGGTCGGGGCTGGGGGATCGGGAACCGGGGGCTTAGAGCATTGGGTTTTCAAGTTCAAACTCCCCAAGTGGGCCAAGTGACGTTCCAATGCGATGCAAATGCACATTGTACTCCAATTATGTCGGCTAATTGACAAAGAACGGGTGACAATTCAAATGCCAAATTGGACGCTGCGACTGGTTCTCAATTTTCGCAAGGCTCTTGATAAGACCCGGCCCCCGAGTTACGACCTGCCTGCCAGCTAATTAGGTTTGCCAACACAAACGAGCTGCAAATATTATCCGTACTATATCTGTTTATGTGCTGAGATAAGGCCCAGGCCCCGCCAAACACTAAAATCCTAACGCCTAGTTTTATTTGTATATTGTTAAATGTTTATGATTATAATTTGCCTTTGACTGATTCGCTTCGAGGTGCGTAATGGCCAGAGTACATCTCCATACAGCTCACCTTTGTTCAATATTTGCTCGCTTTATTATCAGATCCTAAGTGCTCTTTTTACTGGCATTCTCAGGTTGAATAATCGCAGCTGAGCGATCTAATTTATGGGTTTGAGGGGCACACAATCACCTGGAGGATGGGCAAACATTACCTCTATTGATCTTCTGGCACCTTTATCGCACTACTTTAAGTGCCAATAGGGGGATTTACTTCTACTTGAAATCTTGTATCTGTGAGATATTTTTGATCTTTAAGTGCTATTATTCATAAAACCTTTATATCTCACATTAAAAATATTATCTTTTCTTTTTATGGAAAATTATATCATGGCTTGATAAAGTTATCAATTAAAAAAGTTATAAAAATAAAACTACACTGCGTATGAGTAATGTTTTGATACGAATTGTCAGTTATTTTTTTTAAATGGTTTTACTAAGACATTTCGAGCAACACTCTTTACATTAATTTTTACTACAATTTATTAATAGAGCCACATAAACAAAGTAAATACATTTTACAAATCAGAATTATTAGAACTCAAATAAAGTTGTTTAATTGTAACCTTATCTGTTATCGATTTATAAATGCGGCAAACTAAACTAATAAACATCATTCATTTAAATGTCAGTTCTAAAACTGGTACACCTTTAGTTTAAGTTGTAACGCTTTGCTTTGAAATACCTGAATATTTCGAAATTGCTTCGATTAGATAGGAAAATCCAATCGAGCGGACTCACTTTGTAATCGTTATCCCTTATCAGTTATCGATTAACGAGTATTACAAAATTATACATTTCGAGGGAGCGGAAAATGCGTGCAGAGCGATAAACAAATAACAGACGCGACCACTCACACACGCACACGCTCGGAAAAAAGCACACTCACACACTGACAGCAACGATGGACTGTAATAAATTTATGCAAAAACAAAAACATGGGATTACCGTTTAAAATTAGCAGAGCTTGCTGTTGCTGATTTTATTTTATTTTACTCTTTTTTTGCTGCGGGGTGCGTGAGCCGCGAGTGCGACAGAGAGCGCTGCAGCAGGGGCTTTATTTTGTTTTACTGTTACAACAAAACACACGCATGCGACCGGAAATGATCGGGTTTTATCGACTTGCTTCGATTACTTTTGGATTGCGACTTCGATTCGTTTTCGATTTCGTTCGATTCACGGCGAAAGCGACCGTGTCGGACCGTTAGACGTGGGCCTTAGATGTTTGATGCTCGAATGCGCGTACGCGACTTCTGGCGCTACTATATATATGGGTAAACCCGTAGAAATTGGCTAAGCTCGCCTCACACACACCAGCGCCCAGAGAGACACCCACAAACACTGGCGCAGTTTGCAATCTAGTTTATTTGTACGGCTGTTTGAACTCGGCGGTCTGATCGTTCTGATCGCTCGTCAGTCGCCGGTGACCGCAGCTGCTGAACTGGACAACTGTGGTTTCGGGGGATCCAAAACTGCGTCTGATTTGGGTCTCCGTCGCGGACTGAGTGCCCCAAAAGCCCCGGCTGAAGAATCGCCGCAGCTTTGGATCTGCTCCCGGTTTAAATCCCCCCTTATCGAGTCGAAATCCGAGCTTGAGCACATCGACCGATTGCAAATTCGGTTTTTGGCACCCTTAGTTTTAAACTTTTTCCATGGAAATTTAAATCGATTTTGGAATTTTCCTATTAGTTGGAAAACTTTTACAAGATTTTCTTCTATTTATATTTGTGTTTGGAAATATTTTGAAAATGTCAACAGCGAGCTTTCTTTTCTCGATAAGCTTTCTTTACAGAATGTGGATTGTGATCAGATCTAGCAAATACAGTAGATCCCATATAATGATAGATAGTACAAAATAGATACAAATGTATCTGTTGGATACTTTGTTTTCATTCTCCTGTAACTCATATATAATTCGCATTTATGTTTTGTAATACTGGCTCGTGTTCGCTTAGTATCAGGTTTTTTTTGTTTAATTATGAATCAAATAAAGAATGATACGTGTATTAAAAAACTATTACAGAGCTATCAGCAGTCTTTGAATTGCAATTCATTACAGGTGCCGGTAATACGTCAGAAATTAGCATGGAATTAACTTAGATAATGAAGTGTGAGAATTGGTTTACATAGTTGAAATACTTGGTGAAAATAATTTGCGCATTAATATCGGAAATATCTCATGAAAATGCCCCAAAGGTAGGATTTTTATTGGTTTTGATAATTACCAGACGTCGCGCAACACAAATTTTGAAATAATTCGCAATTAATAAGCTCATAAAAAACGATGCAAGTGCATCGAGTGCAAATCTATAAATATGCAATTACGCCTGGGAACTGGAAAACTGATTAGCACAGTTATACCTACTTTCCCTTCGAATCGGATTGGTATAATTTATGCGTGAATAATTCTAGATAACAAAACTAAACATTGCGATTGAGGAATGGAATAAATTCAATTAAGCTACTGTTGTGACAGGTGAAGATTTATATTGCATTCGAATTGATATTCCCATAATTTCCGCGCATAAAGTAAAGTAATGCAACCCATGACTGGGATTTGTGATTAGATTACCGATTTAAAATCGTCATCTTTAAGAGTTCTTGCCTCATAAACCAGTGATAGCGGTCGTGATTTTCTTTGTCTCGATCTGAACACTCGTTATAAAAATTAAATGATAATGGGTAATTTAATGGCACTCGTGCTTTCCATTAGCCCATTGGCGAAAATCCTAGGGTTTATTTATGGGCTAGCCTTGATACCGGGAGTTTCGGTTTTTTTGCCCAAAAACTCAAGTACTCGTCTGGGTCCTATCTCTGGTCCTATGTTTTCGTCTTTATCAACCAAAAAGTTTGGAGGAAGCCATAAAACATATACTTCTGAAGGGCTTGGGAAATTTGGAATTATTATCACTCATTTAGCTTTCCTTCACGAAACAATAACTAATTTTCGGGTTGATATAGATTAGTTGAGATTATAGTTTTTAAGAATATTTTTACTGTTTAAAAAATTGTTTCTAATTGTTAGTTTTCCTAGCATTACACAATTGATTCATGTAGATCAATGCAACAAAAACTAACATTGTAAAAAATCAAGTTATTACTTAATTTCGGTTTAATCTTACCAATTTGCAGATAACCCCTATCAAATTTTCCAAAATATTGAGAAACTACTGGAGCTCGCTGATACGCTGAAAGCCGGTCAAAACATTACTAACCTAAGACAAAATAAACTAGATTTAATTAAAGATCCGATTCGCAGAAATATTTCAATGCCAAACTGCGCCGTGTTTTTCGGTCAGACCTATGCAAATCATACCGAAAATCACCGAGTCACCGATGCTACACAGTTTCTTTTTTGTTTCAGCTGGATTATTTATTAATTTTATTAATTAGCCCAGCTCTAGAAAATATTTACATACGTCTCCTCCGATGCGAGCGCTCGATGATCACAAACTGAAGCGTTGCCAAATATTTGGACCGTTCAAACGCCCAAATTGGAGGCGATTCGTTATCGCCACCGGAGTGATAAGAGAGGAAGGTATAAATACGAGTCCATTCCACTCCCTTAAGCTGCTTGACTGGCCTATTTCGCCTCGGTGGCGATTATAATTTAATGTAAATGTCGTCCCAACTGGATTGCGTGTATTTTTCCGCAATTCTCGGCGGGTATGCTACGATTCCCGTTCTGAGCCATAATGTCAGATGACTAAAGCCGCTGCTATCACAGCGCTGCGAAAACACAGACATAAAGGTCCAATCAGTTGCCGGGTCGTAAAGATCGAGCGGCGCTATCGGGGTTTCGATGCTGAAGACCCGAAGGGGTTCGTGTTCGCGCGGTTAAAATCGCTTGCAAAACGCTCGGTTTTTGCTTGTTCATGAACTCCGAAATGTATCCCATACGAAGTCAGTAGTATATTTCGAAATCAAGAACATTAGGTGTTAAATGTTAGCCTCTTTTATTTTTATAAAATTTATATAGTTACTATTTTTACAATGTGGAAAAGATAGGGTTCTACTCATGAATTTACCACAGAAAGTATATAACTGGGTAGGATTCGTTGAAACTATTTTTTTAGTTGCCATTAACTAATAAATATAACTTGTTGTAGACTTTTTATTTATATTATTATTTTGTATAAGTAAAAAAAAGTAAATTAATCATTCAAATGGTGTTAAAAGCCCCTGTATGCTGAAGATGATAAGGTACTTTTGTTCCCATTAAAGTCGAACAGTCTGATTAAAGGTTATTGTGCTTGAAAAATCTGTTGTTGCTCAAAAGTTCAACAAATATAGACAGAATAAATATTTGGGATCATTTCAATCATTCGTTAATATTAAGAGCAAATATGGTTACCCTGAAAATATAAATTACGGCTTTTAAAAATATTTTGTAAGTACTTACCTTAAAAAAATGTTAAAACTGTGCAATAAGATATAATTAAAATAATACCTCTCGAAAGAAAGTGAAAATATTTCGAAGATATTAGTAAATCATTTACAGTAGATTAATATTAATAAAATGTCTAAGAATATACCACAAATTTATTTGACCGACATAAGTGTGCTATACATTTTGTATATTTTTGGCAGCCATTTTATTTCACAAGCCTCAGAGTATGCAACAGAAAACCTTCACATTTGATATAGGAAATTCCGAATACCATCTAAAAATAACAAAACAAAAGTCTATGTATAAAAGCTAGATTTAATGTTATATTAAAAATATTACAATTATTACACAACTAAGCGCTAAAGGCCTTCAGTTCTGAGGGCTGCTTCTGCTTAAAAGCCTCCATCAGCTTGAATTTCTGGATCTTGCCGGAGGTGGTCTTGGGGAATGCGTCCACAGGGATCACATATTTGGGCACCTTAAAGTGGGCCAGCTTGCCCTTGCTGTACTCCTTCAAGGTCGCCGCGGTGAAGGAGGCGGGTTCAACGCCCTCCTCAAGGCGAACGAAGGCGCAGACCTCCTCGCCCAGTCGCTCATCGGGCACTCCAATTACCTATAGAGTAGTAATATATTATATTAAGTAAATATAAATATAAATTAAGTAAATATAAATAAAAACATTCTTTAACTTCCACTCACATGAGCTTCGATGACCTGGGGGTGGGCATTTAAGAAGTCTTCAATCTCTTTGGGGAAGATGTTCTCGCCGCCCCGAATGAGCATCTCCTTGAGGCGACCCACGATCCTTCCGTAGCCATTGGACTCCAGGATGAACTGGTCTCCGGTCCGCAGCCACCTGTCCTGACCGATGGTCTCCTTCGTTTTCTCCTCGTCACCGTGGTAGCCCAACATGGTGATGTACCCGCGGACACACAATTCCCCGGGCTGTCCAAAGGGCACACATCTGCCCTCCTCATCCACCACCTTGGCCTCCACGTGATCCGTGAGATGACCCACCGAATTTAGGACTACATCGCTGCTATCACCGGGCAAGGATTGGAAGATCACAGCTGTGCTCTCCGTCAAACCATAAACACTGTGCACCGTCTCCACCTTAAGGATCTCCCTTATATCCTTGATGAGCTGCGGCGACACAATGGCCCCGCCAGTAATGGCCTTCTTAACCCTGCCCAGCGGCACCTGCAGTTTCTTCTGGGTGTTGACCAGATCCACATACATGGTGGGCGTGCCATGGATCACCGAGCACTTCTCACTGGAGATAGCTTGCAGCGAGTCCTTGGGACTGAAGCCTGGAGAGGGCAGGACCATGGTGGCTCCTTTGGTCAGACCAGCCATGATGGTGATGACCACTCCGAAGGCATGGAACATGGGCACCTGCACACAGATCCTCTCACCCTCCAGTTGATTGCGATTGCCCACGTGGATGCCATTGTTCACGAAGTTGTGATGCGATAGCACAGCCGCCTTGGGATTGCCGGTGGTGCCAGAGGTGAACTGAATATTACAGGCGGACTCTGGCAGGATGTCCTTCTGGATTTTGGCCACCTCTTCGCGCTCCGACTTGTTGGCCAGGTCCAGGAAGTCATCGAAGCGCAGGGCACCCTTCAGACCGTCGTAGCTGTCGATGATCACGGACTGCAGATGGGGGAACTTATCACTCCGGATCTTGCCAGGCTCCGAATCTGCGATTTCCGGACAGATATCCCTGAGTATCTCGTAGTAATTCTGTCGCTTGAAGGACTCCGGTGCAATGATGGCCTTCACATTGACCTTGTTCAGGCAGTAGGCCACCTCGGGGCCCTGGAAGGCGGGATTGAGACCCACCGAGGTGAGGCCCGCTCTAGCTGCTCCCATCATGCTCAGGTACCAGTGCATGTAGTTCGGCGACCAGAGTCCAACTGCATCGCCCGGCTTCAGGCCCAACTTCCGGAATCCCGCCGCCAAGGCATCCGCTTCCTGGAGCAATCCCTTGAAGGTGTACCTCTTGCCCTCGTGACAGGAGACGATGGCCTCCACATCGCCATGATTCGCCGCCGTCAGCTCCAACTGCTGGCCAATGGTGCGGTAGACCAGGGGATCCTTGCCCACCTTGTGCTTGTGGCTAATCAGGATGGGCAGCGAGGTGGAGATGCTATAACAGATATAAGATATATAAGCAATAACTAAATTAATCAAATATCATCTATCTTATCTTATCGTATGGTAAATATATATAGGTATATGTTGTATTTTATTAAAAAATTTTAAAGGACTCCTAAGTTAGGATTCCTAACATATATATTTATTATTAAAAGTAATGATTAAGGTGCATCATGCATTACACTTTCTTGCATTCATTTATCATATATATCAATCTTAAATTTAAGAAACTACTTTGATAAATTGCCTTTAAAAAAGATTTAGGATTTAAATTTTAACTATATTTTTCCAGTTTTTAACAACAGTTGACATTTCAAAAATGCGATTTCACCATAAGCGGACTGCGCTTTTGCTGAGCGGGTTCAAAATTTTGGTAAGTGCTGAAGCTTTGTAGAGAGAAAAAGCTTTATAGTGTGTTTGCCCACACTTCTTAACTAAACATATATATTATCACTTGATAATACTGCTGCTTCCCCATTGTAAGCGGGATTAAATAGCTCCCCAAGTGTCAAAAGGGAGCCTGCCAAGGGGCATTGTAATCAGTGCGTAGAATTACTGGAAATGTATCTTAGCTCACCATTGTATCTTAGCTCACTTACAATATTACAAAGACTAGTTGTAATTGTAAACACTGTTTATCTGTTTTGACGCTTTTGTTGATAGATCTTATACCTCAGCACTTGACTTTTGTGGCCGCAATAAATTATCAACCCAGTGGAAATTTCTGTTCGCGATTTGCTTATCTTTCGAAATTCATCTAAATTAACACTCAATAATTAAAACATACCGGTGGCCATCTATATTTGGACAGCACTTCGCAGGCACGCCCACTTTAGGATTCAGGAATCAGTTAAGCAGATACTTAGGGTAATTAAAGGTTGATTGGGGTAACTCTTAATGGCAACTGTACCACTTTACCGGAATCAAAAATATTACGCAACGTGGCACGACCCTCTTCTGAAGATTAAGGGAGATTACCATAGCAGACCCTAACCACATATATGGTGGAATATCCCATACCCTTATTTTTTTAGTAGTAGATATAACCACAAGTAACCTTGATCACTCCATAAGGGGGATAAGGAAGAATACTATGGCACATGGCGTTGAAAACTGCGCAATTAAGTGGTGGAAAGCTACCAGACTGGTTCTTCTCTGTTGGTAATAGATAAAACCACAAATGACCTTGAGCCTCTCTATAAGGATTACTATCCTGGAGGGTCCTACCCACCTGCGCATCGAGCTAAGCACACATCGCTGCCTCAGTATATATCTGGAGATGGTCTGCAGTTTCCTGTTCATCTTGTCGATTATCACAGTGTTTTGCTTTAAAGATTAGATGTTTAAGTATTATAGTTTCATAATATGCACAGGTTCACTTTTTATCTTTGATGATTATTTGTTTTTCTTAGGTTATCATGGGAATATTAGACACGTCCGCAGGCCGTCAGGTTCTAAAACAAACTGAGTGTAGGTTCTCACATCGCATAGGTTCTGCCAGTTCCGCTGCCTCTGCCGGCGCTTTCTGGGTTTTTCTAAACTTTATTATATTTGTTTTCTTTATAGAGAATGCCAATGCCGGCGTTTGTTTTGCTTTCTGTGTTAACGCTTTTATTTTGCTTGGTGTTTTTATTTGCTCTTGGCAGCACGTGCAATATAGCTATCAGTGTGTTTGTAGTTATTTATATTGGTTTTGCTTAACCAGTAGCTTTTAATGTACAGAGTCGTGGAAAAGAGGAATGAAATATATTTTTTAAAAGATTTTTATCTAATATTTTACTTCATATGCATGGAAAAATATTTTAAGATATATTTTTTTATATTCTTGATTCTTACAATATATTACTTAAAATTTATATTTCTCCTAAAATATTTTATAAAATTTAAAATATATTTCCTTTCCTATTTAAAAGCTTTTTTTAATTGTTTACATTACCCCCTGAAATCTAAATATCTACGTCTTTGACGTAATGTTCGTTTTATTGTGGCGTGACCCACAGCTTTTTGATCTGTTTAAAATGTTCTCTCTTTAAACTATTTGCTCATTTCTTGATGTTTGAACTTGAAATTCAGGTACGAGCGGAAATAAAAATATTTACTCTTAATATTCTCTTAATATCTCTTTCCATATTATTTGGTCTGAAGGTTAAAAATAAATTTTTGCTGGCATGACTTTTAATTTTTTATCAGATTGTAAACAAGAATACAGGCAGCTGTAGAGCCCCACAAATTTAAACTTTATTGATAAGAAATTAAAAACTATTAGATTAGATAGGCTTAAATGGTTGGTTTTAAAAGCATGAACCAAGGCATCCCTGATAAGTAAGCAGACATAATAATAGTTTGGGCTTTATGTTTTCACTTGTCCTTATCGCTATAAGTATTTGTATTCTAATCACACCCCCAAAATCGCACATGAGTATTATTAAGTTGGCCTCGCTGTCTAATCAGCAAACATATTTCCTATTTGCCTTTTGAACTATAAAAAAGTAATAGAAATTATTTATAAAATATGTTTCATTTTATTTTTTCAGGACGAGAAATACGTAATTTGTATCATTGTTATAGGCGGTAGCAGCTATTTTATTTTCTTCTAGCTTTCACTGTATGAGCCTTAGAATGCACTCAAGGTCCTCAAGGTCAAATCTTAAAAATATGATTGACTTGACTTTTTTTACATTCTATACTCTAAAAAATAAAATTCTAAGTAAAAACTCGAAAACCGAGCAACAATTGCAAAAATAATTGCTTTCCTAACCACTTGGGATTTCCATGGCCAGTCAGCCAGGATGTTCCAATCTCAATGGCCGCTGTTGGCCATTAGGCTTTCCCAGCGACGTTTAACGACGGTGGAAATCCCAACGAAACCCGAGATTTTGGCGCCAAAAAAGGCGGTTCTACCGGGGATTCAACAATTGTAAACAAACGCTTGCGCGGATGTTCCTCGGTTCTTGTTTTTCGAAGGAGCGTCTTGCGTCCTTCGAGTTTGGAGCTTCGTCAGGTTGCCAGAGCTACCGACACCGAGTGGAGGGCCGAGTTTTCCGCTCGAGCGCCTTGGGAAAACTCTCGACTGGCAAATCAGAAACTCGCAGACGCTCGTGGCAAACGGTTGATTTCTCTCGTGGCTCCAGGGGATTGAAACCCACAATTCGGTGCTGAAGTTGGGGACTTTTTGGCCAACAAAAATACAAAGAAGCCACGGAAAAAGGGGGCACTGCCGTTAACGCACACGCAACCGAAGCCATAAAGGGGCTAAACATATAAATTTGTGTAGTAAAAGTGAAGAAAGCGAAAGAATCAAAGTGGAATAATAGCGAGTGTTTCTCGGTCTGTGTGTTGCAGTGTGTGTGCTAGTGTGTCTGTTGCTGTTGCTGTGTTGCCAATGAAAATGCAAATTGTTGGTAACAAATATTGGTAAAATGCGGAGGAGGCCCCTGGAATTTGTGCAATGCGAGTGCGAAACCATGCAGCTAAAAACCCGCCGTACCCCCCTATCGAATCAATAATAATACAATAACCGAAAGGTATTACACGGATAATGGCGGCATAAACCAGTTAACATCCCTCAGTGCTTCCGTTCAACCAACGAAATCCCAGCCCCATCCCAAAAGTCCCGATGATCAGCGACTGATTGGGGGGCACTAACGACCAAGAGAGAGAGAGATTCCAGGAGCAGGATGTCGCAGCCGCGCGGAGGGCGTGGCGGTGGGCGAGGCGGCGGTGCTGGGGGCGCCGGCGTGGGCCGTAAGACCCCCTCTTCGCTGACCGGTCCGCCGGACGACTCGGCCACGCCCAGCGAGCGGGCCACGCCCGCCAGCAAGGCCGACTCCGATCCCAAGGACGACAGCTCGAGCAACGGCGACAAGAAGGACATGGATCTCTTTCCCGCCCCCAAGCCCCCGAGCGCCGGCGCCTCCATCCGGGACACGGCGAACAAGGTGCTCGGCCTGGCCATGAAAAGCGAGTGGACGCCCATCGAGGCGGAGCTCAAGAAGCTGGAGAAGTACGTGGCCAATGTGGGCGAGGACGGCAACCACATCCCCCTGGCCGGAGTCCACGACATGGTGAGTAGCCTGGCGCTGCGGCGGGGTTTCCGGCCCATTTGCCTGCATTTGTAAAATCAATTGCGAGCCAGAGCGGGAACAGGAAGCGAAATAAGTACAGGAACAGGTCGTGCACTGAAAAGAAATTGTTGTGTTATATTCCCTAAAAAAAGGCATACAAATAAATATTGGTTTTAAGACTTTTTCTTCGATTTTGATTTCTAAAATTGATTGAGAAATAATAAGGCTTTTTGATTATTTATTAAAGCTCAGTTAGTTATTAAATAGGATTTATTTTTCTCGAGAGATAAATACATTTGTCAAGTTATTGAATTTTCTTATCTATTTTGTTTTTTCGGTTTCGAAACTATTTTAGAAATTTTTAAAGAAGAGTTAGGAGTATCCCCGTATGAAATCGAATATTTACCCCAGTGTACTGGCTTCCCAAACGTCGCCCTTATCAACGTCGGCGGCATTTTCCCATTTCTGGTTGTTTACCAGCCAAAATAACGACACACAGCGGCCCGGAGGAACTGGAGGCCAGAGAAGCAGAGGCTAGAAAGCAAAATGCCAGAAAGCGGAGAACAGCGAGTGTTATTTGATAGCGCGGCCCAAATGTTTCGGCTGCCAAGGCGATGGCTTTCGGCTCGGAGCTCCAAGTTCCGGGCGTCCTGCCACAAGTTGCGCTGGCTACCCGGCCAACCAGCCGAGCCGATAAACTCATAAAACATCGAAGAATTGAAGCGCTTCGATTTCAATTTACCATAAACGGTATGAAACGGAGAAGTCGTTGACATAAAATTAACGTTGCACCGCTAATGAAATGCGGGGAGGTGTGCGGCGAAAGGGTTGAAAGTTCCTGGGCATTTCTTTCCTTTCTCTTGGGTGGTACTAGATATGCCAGCTCCCCCGGCTGGGGTTGTCTGCCAGACTAGACTGAGGCCGAGACGATATTTGCATAAATATAGCCTGGAGTTGGGCTATTTTTGCCCTGATTATTTCCGTTTCTCCGGGCCTAGGGTCCTTATTCGGTTCTTGACTTGATGGGTTTGCTCTTGATTTCGTTTTAATTGCCAGAGAACGAGCTTACAATATGGAAAACAGCTTATCAGCCGAAGAGTTCTATTGCAATAATGAGGAATCGAGAAGATTGGGGTCAGGAAGTTATTCTTATAGTCAAATGTTTTCCTTGTATCTTTGTTGGTATCTTTTCATATTGTTATTTTTATTATTACTTACTTGGCCAATTTTATAAGTACAGTAAAAATAAAAATATTATTATTATAAGCTTCTAGTCAAAGTCAGTTTGGTTTTTATTTGATGTATGCTTGGAACTGATTTTTTGTTAGCCTAGAATAAATATTTATACCTTTTTAAAATACTATTAAATTATTTTAGTTCATCTAGTCATAAAACATAGAATTTCTTATCAGCCGATGCAAAACCCGAATTCATTGATGATTATTTAATTAATAAAAAAGGTGTTATCAATGCAAAATAAGGACAATTTAATCGGTCCACATGTCTAAGTACACATATATTCTTAAGGGTTACAAAACAGATTGCACAGGAGAAAGAAGTCGTTATCAGTTTTAAATAATGCCAATCAAATTGGTTCAGTAGTCTTAGTACGAAAGCTTGTACTATCAATTTGTGATTTAAACCAGTAATTTCAAGATTGAGTTAGCTTCATTATATTATACAAATGTTTATGGGATTTTTAGAAGCGTCATTATACTATAAATATTTTTCTTCAACCTCTTGTAATTAAAATCCTTTAAATTTGGATTTCAGAACACCGGCATGACGCCTTTGATGTACGCCACGAAGGACAATAAGACGGCCATAATGGATCGCATGATTGAGCTGGGCGCCGACGTGGGAGCCCGTAATAATGTGAGTCTTCGCAGGGACTGTGCTTGGAATAATTTAAAGTTCCTTAGCTCCCTGACTTCCTAACGCCCCATTGAGCTGGGTATAAATATAGAAGCAACCCAGCTGTTTAAGTGAACTGCGGTGGTAAAAGCCGCTAAAAATGTGTCAAATCAATAAAAACCGCATAATTAAATCTCGAGAAGCGGGGGCGTCGGTGGGTGAGCCGGGGCACCCACTTCTACGCACGATTCTCACACACCACTCACCCCCGTCAGTTCCTCAATTCGGTAATGCCGCCCTTCCTCAATGGGTCAACTCAACTGAGCTTGGCCAATGGTCGACTCATGGGGGACTGGAGTCGAGTTTCTCAGCACGAATGGGAATTTCCTTTAAGAACAACAAAAACATTTCCTTTATTTGGTTTTATAGCCGCTAACGACTGAAATTTAAAGATGTTTATTTGGTTATCAAAAAGGGAGAAGAACTTTATTATATACCATTTAAGTTGTCAATTTCATTTGGGTGCTATTAAGTTTATTCTTTATATGGTTATATATATATATTGGGAAGCTGAGATCTAAGAAGTGAAGTAGTGGAGACACCGCATAATGTTTTGGTATTTTTTTTGAAGATTATAAAATACCCTCATGTATAAAGTATGAGGTATCTTCAAGGCTTGATTTAACCAGCTTAAGTGGAGATGAAAGGTCATCGTTGATGTTTATCCCTGATTTCTTCAGTAATTTGCCATCGTGATTATAGCCAATTCTTGTTTTGATGTCAGCAAGTGAAGTGAGCAAAATTTGGCATCGCCCATTAGGCCAAGTTGCTAACCATTGTTCGAATTCGCTGACCAGCTCCTTTGCATGCCGCAATTACTTAGCGAAATTTCACTCGAAGTCGCTTTTTGGCTGCCCATTCACATGTCCTTACGTATACGCAACGTACTTTATTTCGGGGCTTGCGGCGATAAAAATCCTTGACCTAATTACAAAATAATTGTTGCCAAACCAGTGCAGACATGGCGAATTGAATTACCAAAACAAACACAGAAACTTCAGTTTTCCTACCCTCAGGAAAATTCCCCCCAAAGTGGACGATTGTGTGCCCGGGTTAAAGAGTGTGCTGGGAAATGTTAAAGGTACACGAGAGTAATAAAACATGAAGAAGGTGGAAAATACAAGCTAGCCATGAAAATAATGACCACGATAGGATTTTATTTAGATACTAGAATTTATATTAAATATTTGCATAGTATAATTTTCAAAGATATTCCTTTTTAAATACTTCTTTAAAAATGCACAACAATATATCAATTGGATCTAATTGTTCTTATTAATTATTTTATCTACATTATTTTTTCATATGTGAAAAATTCATTGGCTCTCTAACCAGATTAAAAATGACCATACAGTTTAATTATTCATCTTAGATTGTTCCAATTAGATGGTTGCTCCATGTATGATGGCATCACATTGTTTTTGGGCTAATTAAACATTATGATATCAGTTCCGTGACATTATAAAAAGCGCACCTTTTTAAAAACCACATCATTACCTCATCCGTATAATTACCTTTTTTTTAAACGCAAATGTCACTTCGTGACCAACTCGTACACCGCCTAAATGAATTAAAAACTGGGCTCGTGGCCGAGAGAAATGTTTATTGCATTTACAATTTGCAACTTATCTAACTGTCAGACCAGCCCAAAGTAATTCCCACTCAACACGACAGGCCCAGGACCATTATGGCCATTATAAAGGATACTTGTATGATGTAACGCCGACTAATTAACATTTTTAACTTTTCAACTCCAAGGCGGCGTCTCCTTTTTTGGAACCCGACTTAGAGGCGTGTTTGCAACACCTCTTTGCAACTTAAAAGCCAATTAATCAAGCACATGACTCCGATGTACGCCCAGTTGGCCAAAGCCGAAACCAAAGCCAGGAACTCCATGTGACCTTTAGAGAGTGGCCCAAACCGGAGACCTCGACGTCGGCCCCGACTTCCGCCACATTTTTATGGCCAGCGGCGTCATTAATATGCAATTTTAATTAAATTCATGCGGAGTGCTTCACGCAGTGACCTCTTCCATATGTGGGGCGATGACAGCGTGAAATGAAAATGGCGAATAAAAACGCCAATTCATTTGTCAACTTGCCTCAGTGCGTGAGCCAAGTAATCTCTGCCCCTCCCCCCCAAAAAGAAGGAAATTAATTAACTCCATTATGCAAGAGGGTAATCCAAATGAGCTCCGCAATAAGGACTTGCAATTACTTTAAGGAAGGTGTGTGACATTGCCACAAAATGACTTCATCCTGTAGTGTGCCCTAAGTATCTTTGGGTAGTAAAAACACCCACTAAACTGGGTCGACTTCAGGCCAACCTCCATTTGCCTGGGCAAAAATGTGCTGGAAAATTTGCGCTTCCGTTTTGGTTTTGTTTCCGGTTTTTCCTTTCGCCTGGCCCGAGCCAAACACAACCCAACAGCCCACGAGACTCGAAAACAAACTCGAACCGGGCTCAAAAGTATGCAAAACAGCGCGTGAAATATTATCTGTCTGCCTTGGAACCCCAATAGCTATGCCCAGCCGATGCCTTCGAGCGGCTGAAAGTTTACTTTGTTTTTTGTTTCGGTTCGGGCCAACGTCTTGGATTGGCTTTCTGGACATGTGTCAAAGCCGTCGACTCGAAGCCCGCGGCGCTGTATGCAAATTAGCAGGAGCTGCGGCCAGAAATAGTGGCAAATAAGCCGCAAGAAACTCGAATTTCACACGACACGAAGCCCACACACACTTACCGAGTGGGAAAGTCCCGGGGTTTAAAATTATCATACAAAAGTCCAAGAAGTTCCTGGAAATATGGAAATTGTTTAAACGAATAGGAGTTTTTGATAGGAGAATATTAAAAAAAATGTTATAGATGTTATCATAGCAGTTCCGAATCCATTATTTAAGATCATACAAAATTCAACAGATAATATTATCTTAAGATATCTTGTCTTTTTAAGGAACTCGGCATTTTGGAACATACTTTTTCATATAACATCATACCATTAGGAATTTGGAACCCCCTCAAGCCTAGTTTACTAGTTCCCATTTGCACTAACCAACCTGATGACAGGGCAGAAAGACCTCTCCACCTTATACGACCCCATATATACATTTATACGAAACCAGTTCACTTCCGTTCGGGCTGAGAACAATGGGGAGGCTTAGTTATAAATTAAGCCCAGGGCCCAGGGCCCAGGCCCACCGGGCACACAGGGCGTATGTGTAACACGTTGCGTTATGGCTTATTATATAAGGCAATAAATATCGCCCCATGCCCCAATTCACCACTGACTCACTTCACTTCTCTCGAAGCTCCCGGTAAACCAAGCACTCCATGCCCGGACGTTATCTTAAAGCACTTTTCGTTACGTTTCGGTGATTTGCTCAGGGTCATATTTTTTAACCCACATTGTTGGGTTTTTTTTGGGTTTTCCTGGTTGCCATTGATGCAGTTTTTGCATGTGGGGCCTGCGGCTGGGCTGTGGCCATTAAGAAATCCCCTGGTAAGTGAAAGTCCGCATGCAAGATTGTGGCTAAGTAATCAAGCAGGGGTCTCGAGCCAGAGCCACTCCTTAGCCAGCCAAAAGGCAGGCCACATGCAAAACCGACTGACTTTGACCCATTGAACTGACCCAGCTCGTCGGTGTGGGCGGGAGTTTCCTGCCAATGAATTGCAATTGATTTCAGCCACCCCCTCTTCTCCTTGCAGGATAATTATAATGTGCTACACATTGCGGCAATGTATTCGCGTGAGGATGTCGTCAAATTGTTGCTAACAAAACGCGGCGTCGATCCCTTCTCCACCGGTGGCGTGAGTATTCCAATAGCTCTATATACTATATCTTAAGAGTTGAGGTCGCGGCACGTCAGGCGACACACTCAGGTCCCCAGACTCGAGACTGGAGTTTCGAGTCTGTACTTGCGAGTCAATGAAATCGCTGCATACCTTGGGGCTGCTGTCAGCCCGGTTCGCAGGCAATTTGCGGCTATTAGACGCATACTTCACCTGGCTAAAAAAACAAAGGTCAGAGCCAGGCGAAGATGCAACTTTGAGGCTCGCATGTTGCATGTAAGTTTGGCGGGCCCGGCAATTAACTGGCGACAAGGTTAAGTTGGTAATGTCTAGGACTCGCTTAAGGAAACTTCAGGGGCTTTAAAGAACCACAAATATAGCTTGTATAAATGGAATATGACTAAGATATTTAAAAATTGTAAGTAAAAAATCCTAGAACAAATATTATTTTTGGTTGTTACCAACTAAACATATAATTTCCGTATATTAGAAACATATTTCACAGACAAGGTAGTTCCACAACAGAAGATATTACGATGTAGACAGTTTAGAGAACGATTTAAATGCTTTATAAGGCCGACAGCCTAATCATCATAATATCTGAAGTACAGTTGAGTATAAATATACAACTTGCAGAACAAATTTCACGAAGGCTAATGCATTTTAACCAGCACATTGTTCAAAATCAAAAAGCGTATCATCATCGCATCTTCGTAAAAACAAAGCTTTTAAATTTTCAAACATTAAAAATTCCTACGACCCACATTAGAATAATATATAAACTAATGATGATCACATCGTCAAGCATTGTGGCAATTATTTCTCCAAGTCTATTTCTCGTGTCGGCATTAATTTGCTTTTCTTTATTTTTTCTCGGCCGCAATGAGGGCTCGAGACTTGGTGATTTAGGGGGCGTGAGCTGTGCCGAAATTACTGATGGTTATCAGAAGAGGGCTCCGCACGGAGGTGCGAGCGAGAGAGGCGGAGCCGCAGAAGCGAGACAGACAGATGCAAACTTTTGTTTTAGCAACAGCCAAGTTTGAAGTGCTCCGTTGGCGTGTGTGCGTGGCAGAAGGACTCCACATTCACATCCACTACCAACACCTGGCCCATGTTTCCTTCACCTGCTGCTCGGCCTCCCATCCTCCCAACCCCACCCACATTAATACACCTCGCTCGCTCACTCCCACTGCGGCTGTCAGTGGGAGTTCTTTATTATGCTTTTTTTCGGGCTGTCAATCTGTGATATGAGCGGGAGAGGCCAAAAAGAAAAATGACACGAAATGTGCTTATAAACGCAAAAACGAGCCACTTGCCTATTCAGTAGCAAATGGGATTTTGAAGCGAATAGGAACCAGTTAGTTAGCCAGTTTTTAGGTGCGAACATTAACCGCAGAGCAGCATATTAATTGCAACTAAAAAAGTGTGACCCTTACAATAAGTGCGTGGGCAGTGTGTACACATTTAAATCAAAGCACTGATACATCTTTTTTTTCAGTCGCGTTCTCAAACTGCGGTGCATTTGGTGTCGAGCCGGCAAACCGGAACTGCAACCAATATCCTGCGCGCTCTTCTCGCGGCTGCTGGCAAGGATATCCGCTTGAAAGCGGACGGCGTAAGTGTTACCATGTGTGCTTGTGAATGTGAGCCAGTGTGGCTGTGTGGCTGTGTGAGTGATGGATGGAGCCACAAGTGTTGGTCGCTTTATCTCCTCTTGCTCTAGTATTTTACTCCCCCGAAATGTAAGCCTATGTGAAGTGAAGTACTCTCGACGGCCGTGCCAGGCAGTGCCAACGTAAACAAAGACTTAATAAAAATCACCAAAAAATATATACATTACAATAAGGGCAACAACAAAATCGAGAGAAGCTAGTAACATAAAGCAAACAAAATTTGTGGAAAAATCGATAAGCAAAACTGCTCCGGGTAAATGCATTTCGACTGGCTGGAAATCACAAAAGGCCCAAAAAAGTTAATGCGACTATTACACAGCAAGAAAAACAAAAAAAAAAAAACGTTTTAGAGGTTTCTGGCTTCTTAAAAAAGTGTAGATCCCTTTTTGGAGTACTGATTTTTTTTATTATATTACCTAAAATCAGTAATATTGTAAATTTTCCGTTGGTGTAAAATAGTTACCAATTATTTGATCCCTTAAATTATATTTTTTCCCTCTGTAACAATGAGGAGCTCTCACCAAAGTTGGTAAGCCCCAGTGAGCGTTGAATTACCATCAAAGTTGTCGTCTCCGTCTGATTAACTTGCAGGGGGTACACCCGAGCTCAAGACCCCTTTTCGGAGGCCCCCTAGGAAATCTCCAGTGAAATGCGGAACTATTTGTCGCATCACGTGCACGGGTGGAAATGCACGGGCGATATTTCCATTACGCACGCGAGGGGAGCGCATAAATATCCACCGAATTGCCATTCAAACGATTGGTCGGAATCAAAGGGGATTTTGGGGTCTGATTGGGGAGATCGGGTGCCGCCGATTGATTGTCTAGACAATATGCTTACCCACCTCGATGGCAAATGGCAAACAGCAACTTGATTTAAATCAATTAGAGAGAGGTGGAATGGCACTGTCAGGCGAAATTAGCCGGATGAAGTATTTAGCTTTCGATGCCGTTCAGTTCGATTTCTTCCGATTCGCTTTCCTTTTTTACACGCATTCTTCGGATACATGTATATATCTATGGGTGGGATTGTAGCTTTCCCCCCGCGAGGGCGCTCAACTCGTTGCCAACAACAAACAAATAACAAACCGAGGAGAATTCTACCGAAAAAAGGGGGTCAAGTCGCTGTACAACTTGATTTACTCGCCTTTCCTAGTAGATAGGGATAATGACTCCCCGGCACGCCCACTCTCTCACCCCTGCCCCCACCCAAAAGCTAGTTGGCTTCAAAGTTGGAGCGCCAAAGTTGCGAACTTGGCTAAAAATAGTAAAACATGTTGCCGTTAACACTTGAGGCTCGAATTGGCTAATTGGATATTTATGATTATACGTGTGTGAGACTGAATGTGTGCGGTGGTGTTGTGTCCTTATCTTAATTATTTTGTATACTATATAACATATCTTTCCTGTAGCGTGGCAAAATACCATTGCTCCTCGCCGTGGAGTCGGGAAACCAGTCCATGTGCAGGGAGCTCCTGGCGGCACAAACGGCGGACCAACTAAAGGTGAGTTATCTGGGTAATTTTAAACCTTCAACACCTAAAAATAAGATTATATACATCAAAGTTTTTAAAATGCAAGACATAAATTGAAGCCTATTAAAAGGTATATTTTAATTTTTGGTCCTTTAAGTCGCATTCCACTATCCTTAACTTCCTATACGACTAGCCTTTAAAGAAAACTTCATATCTAAAATCTTTTACCTCAATCAAAACGTCTTCCTTGGCTGTCAGAAAATGTCAACATTAAGAGCCTTAAAAACCAGAAATGTAAATTCCCTTCACTATCTACGCACTCAACGCAATTCACACAAAATTAGAACCCCAAAAGCGCAAGAACTTGAGGATTTTATAGTCCGCCGCCAAAGTGCCAATCAAAATGTCCAGCTGAGCTGTCAGAAAATGTCCACAAGGCTCCTTAAGCCTTGAACTGTCCAAAAGCCAGGCGTGTAAGTAAATCAAAAATGCAAATTAACCCACCTCAGTTACGCACAGGTGGAGAACGGTTGCATGAAAAGTGCAACAGTGCGCGACATTGGCAAAGTTTGTGCAATTTTCAATCAAAAGTTGAAGTGCAACACATGCCAAGAGCAGTGCGTGTTGATTAAATTAACCAAAGGGCTTCGGCTCGCTTTAGGCCAAGGGTTCAAGCCAAAGTTAAAGTTAAAGTTGCGCCTGACTTTGGCCGCTGGCTGAGCACGCAATCAGCCGGCAAAACAGCCACAAACTGGGTCACAAGTGAGGTGAAAACGCAGTTAAAAGGGAAGGGGAATCTGATTTGCATAGCCCAAAATAAAATGTGTTGAATTCAGTAAATAAAGTGCAGCCGTAAACACTCAGGAAAAGAGGATTTTTTATGAAAATAGGAAAGTCGGACACTAAGGATTTTGTTATTACTATTTAAAAACATTTAGTATATGAGTTGCATTTCTTCGTTCTTAGATTCTCTCATCACAAAAATAGTTTTTCAAAAGGAGTAACTATTTTCAACGTATTTTTCTTTGAGTGCATCTCCTCATGCTCGACTTTCGTTTCGTTTATTCACAGGCAACGACGGCCAATGGAGACACGGCCTTGCATTTGGCCGCCAGACGGCGGGACGTGGACATGGTCCGCATCCTGGTCGACTACGGAACGAATGTGGACACGCAGAATGGGGAGGGCCAGACGCCGCTGCATATCGCGGCAGCCGAAGGTGATGAGGCCCTACTCAAGTACTTCTATGGCGTGCGCGCCTCAGCGTCCATTGCGGACAATCAAGGTAAGTCTGGGGGAAATTGGAACAAGGATAATCTTAATCTCGGTACAAATCATGTTCACCTTGATACTACTAAATAACTTTAATCTTAAACCATGTTTAAACTTGAACAAGAAAACTGGCGCCCCCGGGTGGGCGGAGGTTTCACTAAAAGACATAAAGTGAAAAAAATTCAGTTTATTTTGGGAATGAGATATTATAAAATCTGGTATTAAATACTTAATCCTAATCCCCACCAGATCGCACTCCGATGCACTTGGCCGCCGAGAATGGGCACGCGCACGTCATCGAGATACTGGCCGACAAGTTCAAGGCGAGCATCTTCGAGCGCACCAAGGATGGCAGCACCCTGATGCACATTGCGTCACTCAACGGCCATGCTGAGTGCGCCACGATGCTCTTCAAGAAGGGCGTCTACCTCCACATGCCCAACAAGGATGGAGCCCGGAGTATCCACACCGCCGCCGCCTACGGCCACACGGGGATCATCAACACGCTGCTGCAGAAGGGCGAGAAAGTGGATGTGACCACCAACGTACGTATGATAAAATTCATAACTTATGAGATACTTTTTCACATACTACCTCTTATAGGACAACTATACGGCTCTTCATATAGCCGTGGAGTCTGCCAAGCCCGCCGTTGTGGAGACCCTGTTGGGATTCGGTGCAGATGTCCATGTCCGAGGAGGAAAACTACGTGAGACACCATTGCACATTGCAGCGCGAGTGAAGGATGGTGATCGGTGTGCTCTCATGCTGCTAAAATCTGGAGCCAGTCCCAATTTGACCACGGATGATTGTCTGACCCCGGTCCATGTGGCTGCGCGTCATGGCAATCTGGCGACCTTGATGCAGCTGCTCGAGGACGAAGGCGATCCGCTGTACAAGTCAAATGTGAGTGGGCGCAGTTGCATGAAAATGACAGATTCCCTGATGATATCTTCCTTTATAGACTGGTGAGACACCGCTACACATGGCCTGTCGGGCTTGCCATCCGGACATCGTACGACACCTGATCGAAACTGTGAAGGAAAAGCACGGTCCGGACAAGGCCACCACCTATATAAACTCGGTGAACGAGGACGGCGCCACGGCGTTGCATTACACCTGCCAAATCAGCAAGGAGGAGGTTAAGATACCCGAATCCGACAAGCAGATCGTTCGCATGCTCCTCGAGAACGGAGCAGATGTCACGTTGCAAACGAAGAATGCCCTGGAGACCGCCTTCCATTATTGCGCCGTGGCTGGTAATAACGATGTGCTGATGGAGATGATCTCGCACATGAATCCCACGGACATCCAGAAGGCCATGAACCGACAATCCTCGGTGGGTTGGACTCCCCTGCTGATCGCCTGCCATCGGGGGCACATGGAGCTGGTGAACAATCTCCTGGCGAACCACGCTCGAGTGGATGTCTTCGATACGGAAGGACGGTCCGCCCTGCATTTGGCCGCCGAACGAGGATACCTTCATGTCTGCGATGCCCTGCTGACCAACAAGGCTTTCATCAATTCCAAGTCACGCGTGGGACGCACCGCCCTCCATTTGGCGGCCATGAATGGGTTTACGCATCTGGTGAAGTTCCTCATCAAGGATCACAATGCGGTAATCGACATCCTGACTCTGAGAAAGCAAACGCCGCTCCATCTGGCGGCGGCCAGCGGGCAGATGGAGGTCTGCCAGCTGCTCCTCGAGCTGGGCGCCAATATCGATGCGACGGACGACCTGGGCCAGAAGCCCATCCACGTCGCCGCCCAGAACAACTACTCTGAAGTGGCCAAACTCTTCCTGCAGCAGCATCCCTCCCTGGTGAATGCCACCAGCAAGGATGGCAACACTTGTGCCCATATTGCCGCCATGCAGGGTTCCGTCAAGGTGATCGAGGAGCTGATGAAGTTCGATCGATCGGGTGTGATTTCGGCGCGGAACAAACTCACGGATGCCACGCCCCTTCAGCTGGCCGCCGAGGGCGGTCATGCGGACGTGGTCAAGGCTCTGGTGAGAGCCGGTGCCTCCTGCACTGAGGAAAACAAGGCGGGCTTCACCGCCGTCCACTTGGCGGCCCAAAATGGTCACGGTCAGGTCTTGGATGTGCTGAAGAGCACCAACTCCCTGAGGATCAATAGTAAAAAGCTGGGCCTGACGCCACTCCATGTGGCTGCCTACTACGGACAGGCGGATACCGTGCGGGAACTGCTGACCAGTGTTCCCGCCACCGTCAAATCGGAGACGCCAACGGGACAGAGCTTGTTCGGGGATCTTGGCACGGAATCGGGGATGACACCACTGCATTTGGCGGCCTTTTCTGGGAACGAGAACGTGGTGCGACTGCTCCTCAACTCGGCGGGTGTTCAAGTGGATGCGGCGACCATCGAAAACGTAAGATATAGATACATTTGAAATATGTAGACTAAGGATCCACCTGCCAAAATTATCTTTACAGGGCTACAATCCACTCCATTTGGCATGCTTCGGCGGACACATGTCAGTGGTCGGTTTGCTCCTGAGTCGGTCGGCGGAACTCCTCCAATCGCAGGATCGTAACGGCAGGACGGGCCTGCACATCGCCGCCATGCATGGCCACATCCAGATGGTGGAGATTCTGCTCGGCCAGGGCGCGGAGATCAACGCAACCGATCGGAACGGTTGGACGCCACTGCATTGTGCTGCCAAAGCTGGCCACTTGGAGGTGGTGAAGCTGCTGTGCGAGGCGGGTGCCTCTCCGAAGTCGGAGACCAACTACGGTTGTGCCGCCATTTGGTTCGCCGCCTCCGAGGGACACAACGAGGTGCTTCGCTACCTGATGAACAAGGAGCACGACACCTACGGCCTGATGGAGGACAAGCGCTTCGTCTACAACCTGATGGTGGTGTCCAAGAACCACAACAACAAGCCCATCCAGGAGTTCGTCCTGGTGTCCCCAGCGCCCGTGGATACGGCTGCCAAGCTGTCCAATATCTACATAGTACTCTCGACGAAGGTAATACACGACTTTAGAAGATGAATCTCGCTTCGGAAACTTTTAAGGTATCTTTTTTTTAGGAAAAAGAGCGTGCTAAGGATCTGGTGGCTGCTGGCAAGCAGTGCGAGGCCATGGCTACGGAGCTTTTGGCCCTGGCAGCTGGCTCCGATTCCGCGGGAAAGATCCTTCAGGCCACCGACAAAAGAAACGTGGAGTTTCTAGACGTCCTCATAGAAAACGAGCAGAAGGAAGTGATTGCCCACACGGTGGTCCAGCGTTACTTGCAAGTGTGTGATGTGAACTATAAGATAAAGCCACATTATTAAGTTCTTTAAAGATTTTAATTAAATGATTTATGATACTTTTCTTATTCTTGCACTAGCAATAGTTTTCCATTTATACTTTCTCTCTTGAAATCGCTCGAAATCAGTGATCGCCAGCAGAAGTAGACAATCTGTGTCAGCAACAAAGAACATTCGTATCCGATGGGTAGCTTCTTGACTACTTCTGCTGGTGACCACTGCACATAAACGATATACAAGTAAACAAGACTGTATTAATTATAATATATGAATATATTTTTAGGAACTGTGGCATGGCTCCCTGACGTGGGCCTCCTGGAAGATCCTCCTACTCCTCGTGGCCTTCATAGTCTGCCCACCGGTGTGGATCGGCTTCACCTTCCCGATGGGCCACAAGTTCAACAAGGTGCCCATCATCAAGTTCATGTCGTACCTAACCTCGCACATTTACCTCATGATCCACCTGAGCATCGTGGGCATAACGCCCATTTACCCGGTCCTCCGCTTGAGCCTGGTGCCCTACTGGTACGAGGTGGGCCTGCTCATCTGGCTGAGTGGCCTGCTGCTGTTCGAGCTGACGAATCCGTCGGATAAGTCGGGACTGGGATCGATAAAGGTGCTGGTACTGCTGCTGGGAATGGCCGGCGTGGGAGTCCACGTGTCGGCCTTCCTCTTCGTGTCCAAGGAGTATTGGCCCACTTTGGTCTACTGCCGGAACCAGTGCTTCGCCTTGGCCTTCCTGCTGGCCTGTGTGCAGATCCTGGACTTCTTGTCCTTCCACCACCTCTTCGGACCCTGGGCCATCATCATTGGGGATCTGCTGAAGGATCTGGCCCGGTTCCTGGCTGTCTTGGCCATCTTTGTGTTTGGCTTTTCCATGCACATCGTAGCCCTGAATCAGAGTTTTGCCAACTTTTCGCCGGAGGATCTGCGGAGCTTCGAGAAGAAGAATCGAAATCGAGGCTACTTCAGCGACGGTAAGTCGAAACGTTTGCTTTGCTTCCTCCCGTCTACCTTTGTATATTTTGATTTCCAACCTTATCATTTGGAATGTTTTGCAAACTTCCTCTTTTGAACGTTCAATGTGTCTTGATAAGTATCTGTGTCTGCCTTGAATGAAAAGCCATCTAATCTGTGTGTGCTCGATGTTTCACAAAAGTAAATAAAACCAAAAGAACCAACTACAACCACATAATACAACAATTGCATGCTCAACAAGTACAAAACAACAACCCGAACCTCCAACCTTGATGTCGTAATCCCCAAAGTCCCAGTCCCCACCTCAAAGACCTCCACTAATATTGTTCTCCCTCTGATCTTAACCCCCAAACTGAATATCTAACTGAATTATCCGAACTTGGAACAGATGACATGCCCACCCCTCGCCCTCCGCCCGTGGAGAATTATGTCGATAGTCGCTTCAGCGAATTCCGACGCAAGCACAAGGACGACCGTAAGTCTCCTCCCCCCCACTACTACCACCATTTGCATGGCCCCCTTTTCCGGGGCTGCTCCGCCCCAGCCCCTTCAAATCGAACCCGTTGCGTTGCCGCCTTCGATGTTGTGCGTAAAGTTTTATGTCGTTTGTTTTCCAGTTCCCTGGAGGAACGTCCACAAGTCCGCACTCGCTGCTCGAAATCCCCTCGCCTTGCTCGTTTCAGTTACTTTCGTTTTGAGGCATGTTCGCGGGAAGTTCCCTTTCCGCATCCTCGATGTCGTGGATCTGTGTTTTCTTAGGTATCCATGCGCTCAGCTTTATCCTTTAGTTCGGAGTATGATTTATTAGTTTGTTTTTGCGACTCTTTTGAATTAGTTAGATGTTTTGTGTTGCACTTTATCAAAAAGGATGAGGTAGACTAAAAAGTTTAGTGTTTTCAAGTACTTTCATATGATTTTTATTTAATTTTTTAATCTTAATTTTTATTATTTTATTTTGAAATATATTAAGGTACTCCAGATCTTTATTATTTTATTTAAACCTTCATTTTTTCTCATATTACTTATTTGGATTATTTATGTCGATGTGTAACCAAAACGATACCCATTAGAACTCTGTACAAACTCAAAATTCCAGTACTGCATGTTGATGTTTTAACCCAGTCAATCCAACCAAAATCAATCAATCAGCAATATCGTATTACCAATGCCCACCTGCCAGGGGCTTTCAGCTTGCGCCGCTTGCCCACCACCAAATTCTGCACAATCGAAACAATCGAAACCGATCGAATCGAATCGATAACGAAAAACGATAACGCTACTGATACCGATACCGATACCGATACTCGTATTCGTGAGTCATTCGAACCGCTCAGCTGCGAACTGCGAGATGCTGCTTTTGACGTGTTTAACCACTCACCCGCACTCTCTGAAACCCAAATAACTCCACCATAAATATTACTCGTTTATGTAAACTTCAAACTAACCAAGACAACTAATCGCACACACGCCTGTGCCAAGCCGTCAATACATATCCGATATAAAAGCTAGCTGCAGCAATCCGCGCTAACGAATGCTATAGTTGAGATATCTGATTGTGAGTAACGTTCCGTTCGGACCCATGTTAGGACCCATGACGCCCTTTCTGGCTTTCGAGCGACTCTTCTTCGCGGTCTTCGGACAGACGACCACCCTGGACATCAATCCCATGCGACACTTGCGTCCCGAGTGGACCGAGGTGCTCTTCAAATTTGTCTTTGGCATCTACTTGTTGGTGTCTGTGGTTGTACTCATTAACCTGCTAATTGCCATGATGTCGGATACTTATCAGCGCATTCAGGTTTGTATTGCCAAGGTCACTAATCTGTATTTTCTCTCTGCTTTTCCTCTCCCCCCATTTTTATTTTCGTTTCTCGGAATGCTATTTGTTTGTGCTTTAATTGTGTAACTACAACCCCAAACTGACCGCTCCAAATTGAACCACAATTGGGCCTAAACCAAAACTGGGGGTTGGTCGATCGGGCAAAATCAACAACAAATCACAAAAAAATCGTGCAATCGAATCAACCAACCCAATCTGGGCGTCCGTTATCTTTTTATTTTTCAAAACAATTTCCACGCCGGCCAATATATGCGTGCTGTCCGGGGGTGTCTATTTGTATCTGTATCTGTATCTGGAAATGTATCTATGGGGCTCCGACACAGTGCGCATGCATCCGATAAACTCGTTCGAGTTGTTGTTCTTCGCCGTGTTCGGACAAACGACGACCGAGCAAACGCAAGTTGACAAAATCAAAAATGTAGCCACGCCCACTCAACCGTATTGGGTTGAGTACCTGTTCAAAATTGTCTTTGGCATTTACATGTTGGTGTCGGTGGTTGTGCTCATTAACCTGCTGATTGCTATGATGTCAGACACCTATCAACGAATCCAGGTAGTATTGCTAAGGCGCTTTTACCAGCTCGACTCTTTTTACTAACTCTTACTCTAACCATAAGTTAAGTATCTGACTGCCCTATTGCCATGTGTATTAATCCTTTTCTCTTTCAGCAAAGCAGTTAAACGAGTAAATTGAAAAGTCTATGTTGTAGATTTTTAACCACTTATTTTAGCATGTTTTTTTTAACTACAGGTTAAATTCTGACAGTTAGCTTAATAAGAAAGTTAAAGACCAAACTAACAGCAAAGGATAGTTATATTCTTACCAGCATGTCATAGTCACCTAAAACAACTTAACCGAGCGTTGAGAAACCGGAGCCTCGGTCCACTAGAGAACTTGGCATGCTCTGTAAATCCATCAACTGCCCAGACTTGCATCTTCCAGGTTTTTTCAGGAACATTACGTTAGCAATCTGAGGGATACATTTTATGCGTGCTAGTAAAACTGTATCTCGAAGAGTGAAGCCTGCTGCTTCTAGTTTAGTAGAGTGCAGACTAGCTTTAGTGGACTAGAGCCTAGAAGTGTGATCTGCTTTTGTGACCAGTGTTGAGCAAGGCCAGAACGAAAAGTGTTGGTCGACGCATGCTTTTAAAACTATGTATAGAAATCGTTTGCTGCATGTCCATGTGTCTTCTGTGTTTGTCATTGTCTAGGATTTAAGTCTGAAGAGATACACCAATGTGGGGGCTAGGTTTTGTATGGTAAATTTTGGAATCCTATAAGAAATTGCCATCCAAAACAGGCCTCTGCACTTGTGCATTTCTGTTATAAACAACCTGATTTTTGCAGCTCTTAAGTTACGTATTAACCGAGTGAAAAAACTTGTAAATTCCGAGGCTTCAGCTCACGAAACTCATCCCGTGTATTCCTTTGTTCTTGTTCTCCCCTATATCATGTCTCTCATCCATCCAACATCGCGCACTCCGCTAACAAACTATCGAAAAAACCTATGAAATACTAGGCCCAATCCGACATCGAGTGGAAATTTGGCTTGTCCAAGCTTATACGCAATATGCATCGCACCACAACCGCGCCCTCGCCGCTTAATTTAGTTACCACCTGGTTTATGTGGATCGTCGAGAAGGTCAAGGTAAAATCTCAGGTGGCAAAGGCCGCCTCCCGGCCGCTGTCGCTGTCTCCCCCACTCTCTCTATCTATGAATATCCGTATCCTGTGTGCTCCCTATCTGTTGACTGTATCTTTGCAACTACCAGAACCGATCCTGAACGGGCGTAGTTCGCCGACCTTTTCCCCAACCCATTTAAAGCAATTTGGCAACAACCGCAATGAGTTCTAACACCGTGAATGCTTTAAGTGTGTTGCCCACCCAGTGAAACACCTGTCGCACCTGGCACTACGTCTGTGATTTCCGAATGCAGCAGGAGATAGAAATGTTTTGAAGATACTTCACAGCTCTTTCCATCCCCTGCTGCTGTGCACTTTGACCTCAGCACTTGGCACCCGACTGCTTTTGATGTGATTAACGATTGCTGACTGCGTTTATTGTTGTGTCTCTTGTCTTGTATGTGACCTATGTCCCGTGTCTAATGCGCCTTGATCTAACCCACAAACCTGCAATCCTGCAACCCTGCAAACCCACAAACACGCGCCTCAGGCACGCATGAAGAAAAAGAAGCGTCCAAGTCTGGTTCAGATGATGGGAATACGTCAGGCCAGTCCGCGCACCAAAGCCGGCGCCAAGTGGCTGTCGAAGATCAAGAAAGGTGAGACATGTATGTATCGCTGCAGGGCTACTGCTACTCCGACCAGAACCCGTACACCCCGGGAACATCGAACCCGTCCAAAGGGTTTTGTAGCTAACAGCGTGTCAGCCCAAGTGTTACTCTCTTCTCCATCAGCTCCTCTGTCTGTCTTGCTTTCCTTCCTCAACTTTCTTCTCTGAAAAACGATTGGCTCGCTCTAGCTCAAAATTCTTTCCTCTACTTTCGAATTTTCCTTTACACGGAGATGAAACCGCCTTAAGTCAAGAACCTTTTTTCGAACTTTTTATATATAACTATATTTAATGATAAAAAATACAAAAAAAAAATAATCGAATTTTTTAAATACTTTAAAATGTCTTTTAAATTAAAATTACAGAGTATAGGAATATTATTGTTAATCTTCTTGGCGCTTTTACCTCAGTGTATCTAATACTTCAGAATAAAACCCACCTGCTAACCATATCTCCCTGAATCCCCAGACTCGGTGGCCCTCTCCCAGGTCCACTTGTCACCCCTGGGGTCGCAGGCCAGCTTCTCGCAGGCCAATCAGAACCGCATCGAGAACGTGGCCGACTGGGAGGCGATTGCCAAGAAGTACCGGGCTCTGGTTGGCGACGAGGAGGGCGGCTCCATCAAGGACTCGGACGCCGAGAGCGGATCGCAGGAGGGCAGCGGAGGACCTCAGCCACCGGCACAGGTGGGCAGACGAGCCATCAAGGCCGCCCCGGCAAACACCACAAAATAAACACACAGAAACGACACAGCTACAGCAACAGAAACAGATACAGATACACCCCTTTGGATGGCTAATTAACTACGTTTTGCTTGCAGGTCTAAGCTTCAACCTATCTCTTCCAACTATCCTTCCTGACTATCTCTCTCTCCTCTCGACTATCCAAGCGTCTGTCCTTCTGTACTCCTAAGAGCTAACCCTAAGAAACTATCTATCCCTAAGTGGCACCTTGGCATGCTTTCCTCAGACTCCAGTTAACCTTAAACAACCAGCGGTTAACTGGAGTTTAAGAAAAGAATCTCCAAAACTCTTAAGTTAAGCCCTCACCTTCTAAACTAATTTTAGCTAGAATATTGAAATTGTTTTGGGTAACTTTTGAAGCGCAACAGATTGTTTATTTTGATATGATTTTGTGTCGGCGATGTCACCGACAGGCGAAACAACAAAACAAGTTTTCCATGTTCGAGGTTTTTGAATTAAGTAAGTTTACTCGTCCTTTTTGGACCGATCGAATACGTCCTCTTTGCCTTACATTTTTTGAAGCGAACTCCTAGCATTTTGTAATAAGCTAATGATTCCGACGATGACCGATCGACCTTAGCGTTAAATATGATTATTCTAGCTCGTAAGAACCTAACTCTAGCTTCGCTCGGGGCTGAAAGGCAACCGGTTTTATAATATTATCGCATAATCTCATTGTTTTCGGGTAATTGTCAAGTAACTACATCCACTTTATTTACTAAGCTTGATTCGATTTTTATAAGAAATGTATGTCCTAAAATTGTTAACTGTACTTGAATGTAAATAAATAAGTCATATTTTAAAAATGTCTTTTATATCAGAGGTTATTTGGCTTCAAACAAAGTCCCTGGCAGGATACATCTTTAAAAATATTTCCTTCAAATCTTTTATAGAGAATTATGTGACATTTGAACTTTGGCGCCAATTATCGATTGATATCGACTCGACATATTTATCGATGACAGAGGCCATATAATGCAATGTAAAATTTAAGACTTTTTACACATAATCTACACATGAAAATTACATTATGTTCGTTTAGAATTCAAAAGCTAGATGGCGCCACTGATGTAGTTCCTGAATGAACCCGCTCTATGGCGCATAATATAGATCTTCTTTTTAGGTTTTTGATTAATAATTTATTAAGGTAAAGCATTGAACTATTGTCAAATTATTAAGAAAATGTATTCTTAAAAGTTGCATTTTAGCAACTCACTGAAAATACTATTTCCCATAAGAATAGCAGTTGTTTTAACTGTGTAACTACCAAAGTAGTTATGATTATATTAAATATTATTATAATTTTTTATTATTGCCTTGATTGCTAGTTCAATATTTATTGTTAGTCAAACTTATAGTTTAATTTACTGTTTTTTATAAATATTCTCGATTAATACAAATTATTATCTTATATTTTGTTTTCTAAAAAGCTAAAAAATCACTCTCTGAAAACTGCTAAATGGGCTAAATTTCGCTGCTTTAAACCGTGTGATTATGGCCATAAAGCTAAGAACTGGCCATAAAGTTTCCCTAATTCGCCTGGCGGATTGACAGATTGCCAAGAGACACACAGCCGTCATTAGCCGTGTTGGCTGAGAGGCAGAAACCGCATCGGCAAATTGACCAAGGTGTTGAACTTCGAAATTGCATTTTAATTTGGCTTCGAGCTGCAGGTTGCTGTTGCTGTTGCTGTTGGTGTAGCCGTTGTTTTCGCCCCGATTGCAGGTGTCACAGCCTGTTCGCATGTGTTGAAAACCTCAAGTGGTCAATGGCTGGTGCTGGCTGCACTTGCACTCGTATTATTACACATAATTGCCCCTTGTTGTTGACATTCTTGCTCTGTGGCAGTTGCAATTGCAGTTGCAGTAGCTGCTGCTGCTGCTGCTGCTGTGCTTGATATTTGCCACAGATAAAATGTACGAAAGTGGAAACGAGTTTGTGGCCGCAGCCAAGGTTTATGGCCACAAGCGTGTCAATTTAAGCTGCAATTAGGCAGTTAATAAATCTACCGATTCGGCCAGTCAGATAGAAGAACCTGATTAATGCCACTTTCCCGGCGATTCGGTAGCGTAGAAACGCACTCCGAATGGATTCAAATCCGATTCGACGCGATGCTGGCGATGCTGTCCGTCATCCATCAAAGGTTTCTGCTCGACCAGGAAGCAGACTCGATCCGGGCAAAGTCTCAGTCTCAGTCGCAGCCTCGGCCAGCGTATCTCTGGGAACATGTGTGTGGTGTGTTGGCACAGCAGGTGACATTTCCAGGCCAGATCAGGAAAATGTTAATAAATGATCGGACAACGGACGACACCCATATGATCACCCGGCAGAAACACGACATGGAGCAAGTTGTACCTGGTTATGCTGCCCATGTTGCTTTGATATACAAAACACTTTTTCATATCGAAATTTGTGATAGGCCGTGATTAATGGCGAGCGACACAAACACTTAATTTGACGCCAGGCCCGTAGCTGGCGCCTTGGGGAAATGGAAATGGCAGGGATCCGAACGCAAACTCTTTGGTTGCACAGAAAGAAATTTTAAAATTAAAAACTGATCTAACAGGTGGTCGATTCTGGGAAGAAAATATATTCAATATATAAGAAAAAGTATTTTTAAAGTAAAATTCTAAAATAAATAATTATTTTGGTTATATGGAAGCCGCTTAAATGTCTTAATTTAATTAAAAAGTTAAAATGGTAGAATTTATCTAAATAAATGAAGTCAGTATGCCAATATTTAAGCAAGTGTTATATGGTCATAAATGTAAAAATACTTACGAAAAATAAGCTATTTAGATAGTTTCAAGACTAGCAAAAATAGTTAACCAAAAACACATTATTTTTAATTTTATTATAAGTACCTAAGTCATTTTACTAAAAGTCAAACAAAAAATTATGTTTTTCCCAATATTACATATATTTTCTAGACCTTATTTCAAAGAATTCCATTTTTCTTTGTGTAACTTTGGATTAGCTGCTGGTTCGCTGGCCTGTAGAAACAATAATCTCGGCCAAGATTAATTATTGTAATCACATCAACAGCAGAGCCATGCGAACGGATTCGGCTTCAGATTCGGATTGGGTTTTGGAATGGGAATGGGAGTCACAGAAAAACCAACACAACACGAAAATGATCAATGATCATCGCTGGGTTCTCTGTTGATTTTTATAGCGAACGCCCGATCGCGGGCCTGGGTTACACATTTCATTGGCTAATCAAGATGCTAATTTGAAGAAGATTAATTCGTGTGCGAGTTTCTGAGTGCCTGCCAGGCATACCCGAAGATCCGAAGATTATAATCTGCTAAGCAAGAGGAAACTGAAGGCTTATTATTAATACAGGCCAACACAGCCCCCAGAAATGTGTCTCGTATTTAATTAAATACGAGGGACACTGCGAAAAGAAATGGCTAAAGAATATATGGTACATTTTAAGTTTAAGGTAGTGGATGGATGGAAATAAAATTAATATATTGAAATATTCCATATAGAATATATGAAACTTTAGCAAAAAATTTAAAAACTTCTGAAAAGCTACAAGAAAAAATACTAAAAGTAATCTGAAATTTTTTAATATTTTGTTTTTCTTTGAGTGGAAATGCCATTTAGCAGGAAAGTGTTGGTTTGGCAGTGCAGTGACACGGAGATTAATTGAAATTTTATGAGTAGCGCAGACGTAAACAATCAGCGGGACCACCTTTGCCAGCCCCTGAGGTCATAGGAGCTCGCCGAGATCCCCGTCCCCGGATCGCGTATCTATATGTCCAGGCTGCAGCTCCGAATTCGACTCCACTAACTGGCCAAGTCGACAGTGCAACATCGGACAGCTGTTGCTCACCCCGTGGCCAAAAGAAACTTGCAACATTATGAAAAATGGACCACTACCATGCACAGTGGTTGACAGTAAAAGCCCTGGGTGAAGCTTCCAAACTTAACTATTGAAATTTGTATTTAAGTGTCAATCAATCACTTTAAAATTTTGGAAAGCACGTGGTAAAATTACCATCCATCAGTTGAGAATACATATTTGTATTTAAAAGTGAAATTTAAAGATAAAAACATGTAAATCAAGAACATATAGTTCCTAAAAATGTCAATCAAGAACACAAAGTTCTTGTTAATGGAAAATGTATTTAAATGTCTACCAATCACGTTTAACTTTCTTTTACCATATTTCATAAGGTTGATAATCCATATTTGCATTTAAATAAAAAATTTAAATAAAGAACACATCAAAATGTTAATCAAGAACAAAAAATACTTGAAAATGTTTTATATTAATATTCTGTTTTATTTATTGCTCTACAATCTGTATGACTTTTATTTCATTAAAGACAAACTATAACATCTTAAAAAAAAATCTCAAGGAATTATAATGTTTTATTGCTTGCAACCACTGTGCATTATGATCCTGCTGACGCGATCGCCACGCTAATTGATAGACTGTGAAATTATTTAACAACGGCTGGAGAGTGAGCCCAGCTCCGAAAGGAGCTTCCAAGCGTGGCCAGATGGGTCAGGAGGCTTTCGACCCGGTCATCAAGACCCGGGTCGGCACTTCCTTTGGTGGCTCTGGCCCCTGGCCACTCATCCATCTACGCGAGGAGCTGCGCTCATGGACTCGGGGCTAAGTGAAAAGTGTTAAAAACCGCGACTCACGGCGGGCAGTTGTGGCGGATTTGCAGACAAATGAGCAGCGGCTTTTGACATTTGCGAAATTTGAAATGTCAGCCGGGCACTGGTGAGGAGCTTCCCTTGACGAAGGTCCCGGATGGGAGGTCCCAGGCCCAGCTCCATGGCGGATCGCCACGCTTTTGCGGATAAGTCGCGGAGAATTTAAATTAAAACTCAGGTGAAAGGTTATTAATTTGCAAGTGGAACTGGGGCGTAGCTCTCGGCTCATTGTTAATACCCGAAATCTCCACTCATTTGGGTTAATGTTGATGGCACTTTGACAGGGATGATGATGATGAGGATAATGACGACAGCCAGCGGCGATGAGGCCGAATGAAATGGCAACGCCAGAGGGGAGTGCCATTTAATTAATAAGCATGTCTAGAGAAAGCTTTCTTTTGGGGAAAAGAAATAAGTTGCGCAATAAAGTTCTGAGAGCAGAAAATGTTAAGAGATAAAATATATCATATATAATAATTTTTTGATAAAGAAAAGTACGGCTTAAATGTAAAATATGTAAAACATTACACTAAAAAAGGCCTTAAATAAATTTTAAACATAGCTTAATATATATAGCGCCCCCACGAAGGAAACCATTTTTCGATCCCAAAGATATTATACAATGAACCCTTTGAAACCCCATCGATCTCCCCGCAAATCTTTGGCCTTACCATCCCACACAAGCGAATATCTCAATCTGTGTCGCTTTTTGCGTCTCAAGTTACTGCAGCTGAAGTGTGAAATTTGCTTAGCTAACCCAGGGATCGCAGGGTTCCAGCTCGCAGTTAGGGACAAGATGGGCCCCTGGGGCCTGGGCTTGGGCCTCGACTTGGGCTTAGACATGGGCCGAAGTTAATTCGAGGCCCAAAAGATAGGTAGCCGGCCGAAATGCCAACGAGCCGTGGCCATTTCCACTTGGTAACGGTAAGCGAGGGAAATTCAGCACGCACGACACTCAAAATGCCGCGCAGTGGGACCAGGGGCGGAAAATAGGCAACTGTGTGACCATAACTTATGCGCAAATGATTCGATTTGGAGGCGTAAAAAATGCAGATACCCCGTGCAGAGCTACCCAATAATGGTGGGTCTCTCTACCGAAGAAGCTGTGAAAGTTGCACTGCGACTCGCGGGAGAAAGAGTGGCAAATTTGTAGAAAATTGAATGCCACCTACCCATCGTCGGTAGCCGGAGATCCCAAAGAAAATACGTATATATCTGGATAACTGACCACGTAGGCGGCACACGGATGCCGATGTGTAATTTCTGTGAATTTATTTTATTTGGCAACCGCGAGCTCAATCCAGGCAGTGAGAAAAATCAAAGTCGCATTTAGGATTTAACCTAAAGTATGAGCTATTTTTTCGATAATTTTGTTTATGAAAATTAGTTTCAATGTTAAAATAATATGGCGAAGAAAATTTAAATTTATTTCCAAATCCCTTTCCATATATTAAACATTTATTTTGTATTTTTTTTAGTTTTCTAAATTAATGTTAGGGAATTTTAATCTGTATTTTTATTCCTTCTTTTAAATATAAAATATATTCTGGAGAGAGAATGGACTAATTCGTTTTTTGTCATATCTTTTCTTAAAGTGACTTTAAAAATCCGCAAAAAAGAAGCAGCAGACGTTGTGGAAAATCACAGAAAATAATTGGCAAGTTGTGGGAAAGATTTCTCCCTGGGCACTTCGTCTAATTGAAATTCCCATGCTCATCGCTCAGCGCCTCTAATGGCGACCCCAGCTGCCACACACACAATCTGAATCTGGCCGGGCCAATTTGAGCCAAATCGCCCAACAACACGCACTTTTGGCCAAATGCACGCACTCGTGGGCTAGAAAAGCCAAAGGAATCGGGGCTAAATGGGAGTACGGCAGGACGAAGGGTCGGGACTCTCGGAACAGGACTCTCTGATTGTCTCTGGTTGCATTCAACGGCCATTTTCGGTGCTTTTAATTGTCAGTGACATCCCATTCTACCTCCATGCCCCCGCCTTCAGCTGGCCTGCGATTGCGAAATGGTTCTCATGTGACCCGGCAATGTAATGCTGCTAACGAAATTTAATTGGCCTCTAAATGATTTTAATTGTGCCACTGATGTTGGCCATAAGTTACATCGCAAATGGCCGGCCATTCTAGATGCTGCCCCACAGATAAGTCCATCGATGTTGCACTTGAAATTGGTGGAGAAAAAATGTTAATGCAACTGGTGGCATGTTTTGGGGTTTTGGGGGAGTTTTGCTTTTGCTTAATCACTATTGCTAAAAGCCCACAAATAAGGATATTTTTTAATAGCTAATGATCTTATCTTAGAAGACTTTCTTCTATGAGCAATAATATTATAATGTGGAAATGATTTGGATAATTGTAGATTTTTAAAGAACTCTAAGCATATGGGTATATTAAATTATTATAAAAATGGATGGTTAATTTGGTAACATCTTTTCAATGAATGATCCCGGTGCCTTTCCTAACACAACCCCTTTAAAGAGCTCTCTGCTCTATTAGCAATAAATATGATAATGCTGAAATGCCTTGCCATCTAGGGTATAACAAACTGCAAAACAAAACAAAAAGCGATCAATGCCGGTGTCCAAGGCCTCATCTGCCGATCACTCCCCATCCGCAATAAATCCGCAGCACATCCGCACCGGCATCCGCGTCGGCGTTCTCGTCGCCGTCTTTCATTTCCTTTGATCTCGTAGCGCCGATCAAATCGATCAAATGTAATTTTCGCAGCACGAACGTGCGGCGTGGCCAAAAGAGACCAGCCGGGCCAACTACGAGCGCCAAGTGCCAGCCCTCTGATTCTGGTTCCCCCTTTTTGCCGGCTTGCTGTTTTGGCCAAGTACATTTACACCAATTGCACTGATCGATCTGGGTGTAAGTTATATGCCACAGCAGCAGCAGCACCGTGCCAAATTCTTAATAGTTGCGGTCCTGCTGCGAGAGCAAACTGAGTCCGAAGACGGGGCTTCAAGGAACTCAGCCAAGACTCGAAAGCCAGGAACCGAGAGCCCAGATCCGAGAGTAAACAGCCAGCGACAGGGCCAAGACCATCACGATGGCGTTTTGTGGTTAAACTTTGGCTGGGAGTTGGGTACAGGCGAAGAGTGTAGTCACACGCAGAAAAATAGAGTAAAATACAATTTAAATTGGAAAAATTTAGGGCATTAAAAAAGATACTTTTTTGAATTTAAATTAAAGCTACAATAAGAGTTCACTGAAACATTTTTAGGTAATGTAATACATTTCTAAACACACAATTTTTTAGAAACTAGAAACTTTTTCGAAAGTTCAAAGAAGCCTCCCAAGCGAGTGGTTCGGGTTCGATTCCCGGTCGACGCAATTTTTTTCGTTTTAAATTCAAAAACACCTACAATCATATTACATATATTATACAAAACTTTTACTAATATTATTACATCTTTTGTTGCATTGAATTAAAAGTAAAATATTCATGATCTAACTTTCTCATAGTGTAAGAATGATGCTTGGACGCTGGCGGTTTCGCTATAATTAAGGACTTTGGTGTAATTTGTACACCTATTTAGGATCGCGTTGATTACAGGCCGGCGTTTTATTGCTTTTGACACCTAAAGGGAAACCGGCTTTCCCCATCCTGGGCCGTCCTCCCCCTGATCCCGATGGCCTGCCCCCTTCGCCCCTCTTAACCCATTTGGAAGCTGTGCGAAAAGCGCAGAGCAGAACCCCCGAGAGTGAGATCCCCGATTGGCGCACTGAAGTGGATTTATTGGCTGACGTGAGTGTTTAGCGTTGACGGCATAGAACAAAAGGAATCGCCAGTTGACTCAGGCCGCGGGCATCCACGGGATCTGCGAGTCGGGATCCGCCTCCTCGGGCGAACTCCCACATCAAGGTCCTCGATGGAGATGTGCCCGTTCACCGGACATCCGCCATTATCATTGATTAACAGCATGCGTATGGACTGGCACTTTCTAAGGGGTAAAGAGCAATTAGAAAATCACTTAATAATTGAAAAAAGATTGGCAATTTATTTCAGTGTAGTTCTAGCATTTCCTCCCCTCCCAGGAAGCATCGATGGTTCAGTGGTAGAATGCTCGCCTCCCATGCGAGTGATCCGGGTTCGATTCCCGGTCGATGCAATGGATTTCTTTTTATTTTTTGAGTAACAAACTCTGACAATGCGTAAGTAAACAATATTTAAGTCGTTCGCCATTATTTCTCACAACTTTTATAGCCCATACTTATTAAATATATGAAATAACTCAATCCAATCCAATCCTTTCAAAGGTCACCACTAGTGAAGGCCATACGAAAAAGTCACTCAATCGTGGCCTGAAATAATTAAAAGCCAGACACCATAAGCATAATTCATTATCGCGCTCGCAGTGCCAGACTAAAAATGGTAATTTGTCTAGCCCAAAAATAGAAGCGGGCTACCAAAATCCGCATCATAAATAATTTGTCAGCAGTTTGGCAAAAAAGCGAGAGAATCTGGCGGCATTATCGCCGGCAATTAGTTGCCAATGGCCACTGCAAGCTCGAATCCAAACTCGAATGTGTGGGCGAGCAATGGCAAAGGCCGGCAATCAGATGGCGTCGATGGCTATCGGCGCGAAAAACAATCGCCCCTCGACTGAGCGACTATTGAAAGCATTTGTCGTCGCTAGTTTTCGGGGGCGTTTCGGTTTCTGGTGCCGGATTCTGCGAAATGCCGCCCACACAAATTCACGGCTGCCCGGACAAATTGCTTTGACACTTTTCCAGCGAACGGCGACTGGGGATACTGGGGCTTTGGGATTGCGGATCGGGCTCTTCGGATCGGACCCGGAGTTCCTTGCAGCTCGCAGCGGGTGGGCGCCGTTAAGAACGACTTCGACACTTGAACGCGGGCGCGGGCCGCTTGAAAAATTGCGGATATGTCACACGATTTTATGGCTATATAGAGGAGATCCCCGGCAGCAGCAACAACATGTGCAGGAGCAACTGCAGCAGTCGCTGCGCTGTCTCCGCGGGCGCATGCTAAATCATCATAAAAATGTTGCAAATCGCAACAGGACTTGCCTCGCCATCGCTCAAGCCCCTTGCTCCCAACTTTACCTCTTCTCGTACCTTACCTGTTTCTGATCTGTTCTGTTCTGGACAAAGCAGTCCAAGGCATTCCTGGTTACTTGGTGGGGCGGCCGCACAGTGGTTGGATGTGCTTTGTAAGGACTAACTCTTCCATAAATGAAGTAAAAAATACTATTAAGCTTGTGCTAAAATTTTTGAAATTCATAACATTAAACTATGTGTCATTTTCATAGTTAAAAAGTTCATGAAATCCCTAGATAGTGTTAAAAAAATTATATATTTTAGTAAAAAAGAAATCACCTTATTTAACAAGACGTTTTCTTTTTTTTCGACTTTAAAGTAACAATAAAAAAAAGGTTGCACCAGAAAGTGATTTAGTTAATTGTGCAACTGAGGATTACTAACTTAAGCCAATCTATTAATTTGCATATAAATTGGATTGCATGTGAAGCCAACTGGTTAAGCATATGTCGCTGCAAGGCGAGTTATTAAGATTACAGTATGAAGTAAATAAAAATAAATGTATATTAAATATATTGAAATATATTTTGAGTCTTTCTTTATACTACAATATTTTAAAAATCTATTTTTAAAGATTTCTAGCTAAGATCCCGCGCCACCATGCACCTGGTGGCCTTCCACTTAGCAGGCATTCCTGCTGCTCACTTACGGCAAATGACAAGACGGTTTCACACCTCGGGGAGTCCTCGCCCAGGGCCCAACCACTCCCGACTCCCCACTCCCCATGCGCCCCATAGTCCCCGTCCAGGTGCAATTGCAGAGCGGCGCATTGGTAACGACCGGCACTAGAACAGCACTTCGTGTGCCGCAAATCTGACAGCCTCCGAAGGGAGGGTCCACTGTAGATTACGAGTGCACGCCGTGGTGGTTGGCTTGATTCGCCTCTGGGCTGGCATTGCACAAAAGTTATGTATTAGCGCTTTTATTGGTGAAATGCACATGTTGCATGCCAACCGCTCGTTCGCATTCGGCCACATTCCATTATTGATGTGGGTAATTAAAGGCGGTCGATCTTGAAGGGGGTTCTCAACGCATGCCATCTGCAGAAATCACGGCGACTTGGCAGGCTATATCGCTTAGAAGCGAAAATAAATGCTGACTGTAGTGGGCCTAATGGATAGTCCTTATTTCGAGCCGCCAAGCTTCTATTTTCCAACCCGCCGGTGAGCAAAACAGAGTTATCAAAGAGGTTTACTTTTGAAAATTAGAACTCTAGTGTTACCCAAGCAACATATCTAACCGAAACGTATCTCTAACAAGCTAGAGCCATGACCGTGCGCGACTACATCCGCAAGTTTATACTGATAAACAAGAAGAACCACATGCTGCAGTTGGCCAATCCTTTGGAGCTCCTGGTCATAGTGCTACTGCCTCCACTGTTCATCTTTGTCTCAGTGCTGCTGCGGTTCATTGTGCCCGTGGATCCCCGATCCGACCGGGTGTTCAGTCCGATTGACTTCGACCGCAGCTGGATGGAAACGGTGGAGAGGCTGGAGAAGGCGCGAAAGGTGGCGGATGAGCATAACATTAAGGTCAACCCATTCACCCCGCATCTGGTCATCGGTTGGGCACCCAAGGGCTATGTTGTCTTCCAGTCGATCATGCGTATGATGCAGTCCCAAATCGATCCGATGACCTCGGTGAGCTTCGACAACTGCGAGATCCTGCGCAGCGAGATGATCGAGAACAGCCTGTTCGCGGGTCTCTGCTTCGACGGCAGTCCGTTTACGAAGGACCAGAAATTCGAGGAGGGCACCTTCAGGACCCAGGAGAAGGTCATTCCCATACTCAACTATACAATCATGCTGCCCAGCGAACTGAGGATGATGGACGGGGACTTCCACAAGTCCAACTGGCTGACGCTGAACAAGGAGGATCCTTTGAGCTTCCTGCTCGACCGACTCAATCAGCCGTATGAGGGCGGCTTCGTGGGCTATGTCCGCGAGGGTTTCATCCGGCTGCAGAAGTCCGTCACCGAAGCCTTCCTGGACCTGATCAGCCGCAAGACCTTGCCGGCCATCCACTTGAGGCGCTTCCCCCTTACCGCCCGCAAACAGGATCCCCTGATGTATGTCCTCGACTTCGGCATGCCCATTCTAATTATCATCGGCTTCCTCTTTCCCACCCAGATATTCATTTGGGTAAGCCCAGATCCTTGAGTGCCGGCCTCTGAAGCACGTCTTACCCTTCTTTAATTTCTCAGCAGGTGGTGAGTGAGAAGCAGTCGCAAGTTCGCCAGTTTCTGATCAACATGAACATAGGCAATCTCATCCACTTCCTCTCCTGGTATCTCAAGGGCTTGATTTACATGATGATAAGCTCAGTCATCATCGTGGTGCTCCTGAAGGTAAGTTCCATTAGATCTCGGGAAGCTTTCGGTGTCCGAAGGCGAATTTTGGTATGTGAGATTCAGTGGCAGAGAATTATTGTACTATATTGATATTTCTATATTATTCCCATTTCTATCCCAGATACGCTGGAACGATGATAACGGGGTGCTCACCCAAACGCCCTGGTACGTACTGATTGTAGTGCTATTCTGCTACAACTGTGCGTCACTTGCCTTCGCTCTGATGGTGGGCTCCTTTTTCCGGAATGCCCTCAATGCCGTGCGGGTGCTAACGATCCTATGGCTGGTCACGTACCTGCCCATCGTGGTGCTGTGGAACAATCCGGAAGGATACGTTCAGGCCGTGCGCTACATCTCCTATGTGCTGCCCAACGTGGTGATAACTCTGGTGTTCGAAAGTCTGATTCAACGCGAGTCGGTTGTGCATGTGTCGTGGGAGGATCACGACTATAAGATCAACTACTTCCAGGGCAGCATAACGGTGGCCTCGAGCAGCTGGGTCTTCATGGTGAACGCACTGGTCTACTTTGGCATTGGTCTCTATGTGGATGGGTGGCGCGCCAGTGACGGATCGGGAAAGAAGATGAAAAAGCCCGCCACAAATACCAGTGTGCAGGACGATCCGTATCGAGATCGGGCAGATAGTTTTGCGCAGCAGGGTCAGGCCATTGGGGTCAACTCCACAAAGATCTATGAGGTGGAACCCTCCCATCGCCGCTTCAAACTGAAGATCAAGAAGCTGTGCAAGCGATTTAGGGCCAACGATCGTCCGGCCCTGAATCTCTTCTCGTGGAATGTGTACGAGAACGAGGTCACCGTTTTGATGGGTCACAACGGCTGTGGCAAGACTACACTGCTAAAAATACTGGCCGGCCTGCTGGAGCCCACGCGGGGCACTGTGATGATATCCACCTATAACATACAGACCGAGAGGAAGGCGGCCTCCATGGAACTGGGCATCGCCTTTGGTAGTGAAATGCTCTTGGACGGCTTCTCGGTCATTGACTACTTGCGATTTATTTGCCGGGTTAAGGGATTGCACAACTCGATCGAAATCGATGGCCAGGCCAACTATTTTCTTAATATCCTGCAAATCGGAGATCTGAAGGCCAAGCGCATCCGCACTCTCTCCGACCGCGACTTGAGTTTGGTCAGCATTTGCAGCGCCTTCGTGGGGAACAGCCCCATAGTCCTCATCGACGATATACACTCGGACCTGGACAAGCGCACGCAGATGATGGTCTGGAACCTTATCAACGAGGAGAAGTCCAAGCGCACCATCATTCTGGTCTCCAATTCCCCACCGCTGGCTGAGAATATCGCCGATCGAATGGCCATCATGTCGAATGGGGAGCTCAAGTGTACAGGGACGAAACCGTTTTTGAAAAATATGTACGGACATGGCTATCGATTGGTGAGAAATTGGCTCTACTTTCTAAAGAAGTAGTTTTTAGAAAGGGTTTTTAGAAGGGGTTCTAGAAGGGGTTCTAGAAGGGTTATAAAAGGGATTCTAAAAGGGGTTCTAGAATAGATTCTAGAAGGGGTCCTAGAAGGAGTTCTAGAAGGGGTTTTATAATGGGTTTTATAATGGGTTTTATAAGGGGTTTTAAAGGGGCTTTTCATTTATCCTAAAATTTTTAATTTTGATTTTAACTCCAAGGAATTCGTGTTTATATATTGGGGGATCTACTAATATATTTATTTAATAAATCTTTTACGTACTTCAAGACCTGCGTGAAGGGCAACAACTGCAACATGGAGGAGCTGTACATCCTCATGAACAGCTACATACCCAACATGAGCGTCGAGAGGCACATTGGCTACAAGATCACATTCGTGCTGGAGAACAGGTACGAGGATCTGTTTCCGATCCTGATCGAAGATCTGGAGAATAATATGCAGCGACTGGGCGTGGTCAGTTTCCGGATCAGGGACACATCGATGGAGGAGATCTTTCTGCGGTTTGGTTGCGAGGAGAACGACCAGAGCGGCGGTTTCCAGTCGCCCGAGAATGCCCAAGTCCTCATGGAGGAGTACTATATGACCTTGGCGGAGGCCAATGAGAAGGTTGTAAGGACGGGCTGGAAGTTGTTTTTTTTGCAGGGCAGGTAAGCTCTATTTGTATTAATGATCTTTGTGAAGCCTTTTTAATACAAGCCATTTATGCCAGAGCCATTTTCTACAAGCGTTGGATGGCGGCATACAGACATTGGATCATTTTTATTTTCGAGGTGTTTACCCAAGTTTTCATAGTGGTGATCAGTTTTTGTACGCTTATCGTGTATGGAAAGAACTTCCAATTGGAGCCGCTGACCTTTAACCTCAGCCAGCTGACCACCGTCGACGCCTTCGTGGAGCTCTTCTCCGAGGAAGTGGATGTCAAGGAAATGCATGCCTATTACACTGAGCTGCTCTATTGGTACGATGCTCACCTGACGATGCTGACGAAGAACCACCGCAACGACTACGCCCTGCTGACCCAAAGCGACTTTACCAGTCGGGTCAACGGGGCCCAGATATTCGGGGCCACCTTTGACAAGGACATTGTCACCGCCTGGTTCAATAATGTGCCCCTGCACACGGCGCCCTATGCGCTAAATGTTGTCCACAATGCGGTGGCCAGGTGGGTTTTATTTCCTTATAACTGTAGGTTCTGGGTCACCATCTTTACAGAGATCTCACAAACTGAAAATAGTACTTGGTGACCTCAAAATGTATTTCTTTTAATACAAATAAATTACTGTCCGTAATAAAATTGGGTACACCCTGGGTACATTTTCAAAAATCTAAATGGTGACCCCGAATTTTTAGGTTTTGTACCATAACGTAATACACTGTGATACAATTTTTGAGAGTTTCAACTCTAGGCATTTCCTAATTACTTAATATTTTTCTGGAAAACAATAAATCACAGGAAGCTGATCGATGAAGAGGCCACCATCGATGTTACCCTGCAACCGCTTCCCTTCCAGACGAGCATCAACATGTTTCCTCCGTGCAACCACACTTTTGGGAACTTTTTGGCCTTCACCTCTTCCATGGTCCTGAGTTTTATTTGGCCGGCATTTGTGGTCTATCTGATCGGCGAGCGTGGGAGCTCGATGAGGAAGCAGCAGTTGTTGGCCGGAGCCAGAGCTTGCAGCTACTGGGTGTTCACGTTCCTATTCGATGTCTTCTTCCTGCTCGTCTACTCCGTGTGCACTGTGAGCACGGTCGCCATCTACATGAATCCCTACCACGATGGTGAACTTTACGGTAACTGTCTAATTGTCTCCTTAAATTCGTACTTAAATCTCATCCCTGTTATTTTATTTACAGTCATTTTACTGATCACTTTGATGCTTGGTGGAATTTGGGTGACCCTGCTCGTCTATCTAATATCGGGACTCTGCAAGAACCCGTTTTATGGATTTTTGTGGCTATGCGGAATAAACTATTTGGGCTTCATCTTCTTCTCGGTACAATTTAGAAGGGGTACCGATAATATAGGCCTTGAGCTGGGCTTTTTCACCATGTATATGGTGTGCGTGACCATTGTCAAGGCCTTCGCGATCTTCGAGAGGAAGGTGATTTGCAAGGATCCCATCGTTAATTTCACCTCCGTTGAGGTCTTCAAGTGCAAGAGCGACCCCAACTGCTGCAGTTAAGCATTACAAAAAACCGGAGAAAAATATTTTCGAAAATTTAGGCTTCTTTCTGAATCGGAAAATATTTTTCTTCGTCTCTACTCTCGTAAGAAACATATCTAACATCTCTGATAATTTATAGTTGAAGTGGACTACACCACTCCGGGCGGGGGCATAAGTGAAGAGGTTGCGATACTATTTGCACTGATCATTGCAGTCGCTATTTTAGTCTTTATTTCGGAGTACTATTACATCGTGGGATTTGGACGATGTCGCAAGGCTTCCAAGACGGCGGTGCAGAGGGACAGAAACAAGGATAGTGTGTTTCCCGGTCATATGTCCCAGGACTCGGCGGTCATTGCGGAAAAATGCCGGGCCAGTCATTTGACCGAGGAAGAGCGGAAGCATTATGCCGCTGTCGGAGTTGGGATTGTCACCATGAATCGACGAGTTCGGGTGCTCAACGACCTGGACTTCTCAGTGGCCAAGTGAGTATTCCAAAGAGTACGTCATGGTACACCTCTGGTATCAGATTGGCGACTTGTTCCGTTTAGATATAAACCATTGAGTATCCAATTCATAAAATAGAATTGAAAAAAATACTATCTTTTTAGATCGGAGTGCCTGAGCATCAGTGGAGCGAACAACTCGGGCAAGTCGACGCTGGTGAAGCTTGTGGCGAGCGAGGCGAAGCTGAAGAGTGGACAGATCTGGATCAAGGGCCACTCGATGCACCTGAACCGAGTGCAGTGCTACCGGAGGGTGGGCTACTGTCCGCAGCGGGACAACCTGCCGGCGGAGTACACGCCCCGCGACCTGCTCTACATCCACGCTCTGACCAGGGGACACCGCCACCGGATGGCCCGGGAGCTGTCCGAGTCCCTGCTACGGATGCTGGGCCTCACCCCCTGCTGGAACCGGTCCGTGCGCCTCTGCACCTCGGGTCAAATCCGCCGCCTGTACTTCGGCTATGCCATCCTGGGTTCCCCGGACTTCATCTGCGTGGATGGAGTGCCAGCCGGACTGGATCCCACGGGCAAGCAAATCGTCCTGATGATGACCGCCACCTTGCAGACCATGGGTTGCAGCTTTTTGTACACCACTCTCACGGGACTGGACTCCGAGCGCCTGTGCCAGCGGACGCCGCTCCTCTTGGAGGGCCAACTGTGGACCATGGACTCGGTGAATGCCCAGGACGAGAACTACAAGAGCGGCTATCAGCTGGAGGTGCGGTTCAAGCGCAAGGTCAACCCCAATGTCAGCTTGTCGCGCACCACCTGGAACCTCATCAATCACTTTCCCATGTCGCCGAACAAGAAGTTCAGCGCCTTCATGGAGATCAAGTTCCCCGAGGCCACACTCAAGTGGGTTTTTCATTCTGATTCTTTGCAGGGAGGACAACCAAACTCATGGGGAATATCATTGCACTTTTCAGGGTCGAAAGGGAGGACTCAATGGTGTTCCAAATCCCAGTGGGCACCACCACCTTCGCGGAGATATTCCTCACACTGCGCAAAGACGCCTTCGAGATGAACGTCGACGACTATTACATCACGCGCAACTTGCGCATGGGCTTCCAGATCTTCACCATCGATCAGTTTCACGATAATAGTCCATAGGTATCTCAGTCTTATACTTATCAGTTTAGTTTTGATCTTAACCATTATTCTATTAGTATGACGAACTCATACTGAAGTCTTCATAATTGTCTTATTTGTGCACAGTTTTTAGTGGTAAACTATGTTTATTAAATATTATTTGAGTTATTGTTGGTTATGAAATACAAAGCTATTGTTTTTAAATGTACTACATTGTATTAAATGCTTCATGTTTCCTGAGGATAATGAACATTACTTTATACCGAGAAAAACAAGTTGTAACGAACGCACCTTTGACATGCAAAACTTCTTAAAGAGTGCGCATTTTGTCTGATATAGAAATCATAAATAGTTCTAAAAAACACTTAATTGTAGTTGTTCTTAAGTATTTTAAATGAGAACATCATATCACAAATGTTTTATGTTAGAGGTTCTATCGTCACTACTCTTATAGCTTTTATTTTTGGGCTATAATAATTATTAAAAATATTATTATGTTTATTTAAAATGTTAGTGGATATAAAAGCTGTAATGAATATATATATGAAATATTTAAAAAAATAACGTATAACCTCTCAACAAGGTTTAGGAATTAATGAACTTACTTATAACTAATCAAATATGACTAAATTTAGCTCCGAAATTTTTCCCAGTGCAGTTGTGGTACCTTGGAGCTGCAGCTTCTCAGCTCCTCACTTCAATCAGTAATCACAAAATTTGCTGGCTGAAAGAGGCACAAAACCTGTACACGTTTGGCGGCAGCTCGGCGACTCGGCAAAGGCGAGGGCCAAATCAACTGGGCCTGCTCGCCAGCCTTCGATTCCACGGGGCCGGCATCCTTTGAGCCTTTTGCCAAATTACCGCGCATTTAATTTCCACTTTGATGTTGCATGCGGCAAGCGGTTGTGCCAGCCGATGTGTTGGGCATTTTTTCTTTCAGCGGCGCAGCCGGGGCACCTGAAAAACGCCACGAAATCCGATTTGCATGTAAATTTTCCAGCTCGTCTTGATTTCTTGGCCGCTGCTGTTCGCTCATAATTACGGGCACACAAATTGGAGTTTGATTTTCGGGGCCGGGCTCTGGGCTCTACCAAAAAGTTCAATTGTGTGTGGGCCAGAATTTATGGACACTCTTGATGGCAGCCAGACGACTCACAATGCCAGCGGCTAAAATTCGATGAGCTTTTCGATGCCGGTTGTGTTTTTCGGCTATTCGAAGCGAAGCTCCGAGCCGTTGACAACATGTTGTTGGCGCATTTCGAGAGCGGCATTATGATAATTTTATGGCAAATCATTTTGTTTACAATTTTACAGCCCCACGAACGCGGCACGCCCAGATTAAGAGCGCCGTGTGGGCGGTGCACAAAATGCTGCGAATGATTATCGATTTTACATGGCAAATTACAGGTTGTGAGTGTCAATTTGGTTAGACTTTTGAACTCACGGGGAAGCGAGTTAAAATGCTATAGATGCATCTAAAACGGTTTAGTTGGGGATTAGGTGGTCTGATCTTCCTAAGTTTCCCTAAGCTGAATTTATTAGGTTGAAGGGGGATTTTATTTGAACTTAAATGGGTAAATGGTAGCTTTTAAATGAGCCTCCCAAGTTGAATTTGAATTTTCAATCGTGTGTTTATAAAATGTACTCATATCTAGGTGAACTATGGTTAATTGTTAATAACTGCAATGAATAAATAATTTACCTTGCTATCTGCAAGTGAAAAATGTATTAAATTGACCGTAAAATGTTTTTTCTATATGAACAATTTATAAGGCTTTTTATGGCATAGTAAAACTGCTACCTTTTGTATAGCATTGTCAGTCTCCATATGGCAAGCCCAATTGGTTGGCTGACTCTGTGTGTTCGAAACCCGTCGGTGGATCATCGCCTGGCAAATTTCTGGTGGGTCTGCCTGACTCGACCCACTCAGTCCACCTCCACATCGATAACTACAAGCATAAGCACAGCCGACTCCAAACCGGCCTCGAAAGTGGGCAGAGCCATAAAGAGATCCACTCAAGAGGAGCCCCAAGTTGGGGCAGCCGAGCAACTACATGACAAGTACACACACCGATCTGGTTTTGCCCCGATCTCTGGGGGACGGGACGGTTTGTCTGGTGGTCTGGTCCAACACTTTGGTTTTGGGAACGAGCGCTAAAGAGCTGCTGATGCTGATTCCAAACGAGGCAGAGGAACCCGAAGACTGCAAACCAGTTTCCCCTCGACTCAGTCCCGAAACGAGTTGCCAGCGAAGATTACAATTTGTTGGCATTGCTCTTTTTCGGTGCTTTAGCTTTTGGCGAGCTGAACGAATCAGTGCCAATGAGGTTGGAATAAACGCAGAGATGGAGCTCAAGCTACGCCCACAGAGAGGGTCTTCGAAACGCTGGCCAGGAAAATGGCTGCTTGTTTTCTGCGGGCTTAAATGAGAGGTTTAACGCAATTACTGTTTGATACTCCAATCGATTTTTTGGGAAAGCACCTTCGATTAAATGGTTTTGGTATAGGAATATAAGTTTACAGATATAAAGATCAAAATTCTATAAAATATATGCAATTAGAAATATTAATAATCATTTTTTGATCAAAAATATATTATATTTTTTTTTCTAATAACCATTAGAATTGGTGTATCTTAAAAATGCACAAAAAATGTACTACTGAGTTTCCTTTACCCACACTTTTTCCCCTAATTCCCTTTTCAAGATACCAAAACAAGAGTTGGCATCGGTTTACTTGTTCTTTACGCCACTGAAGCGTGAAGTTGAAGAACATTCTCCACACCCGAAGATATGCAATTAATTTTACTAAAATTACCTAGCTCCATTTGCGATATCCCTGAAATGGGATTACCACAGGGTAGAACCCTGATGGATGGATGGCTCGATGGATCGAGTGTGTGTGGTTTTTCACACTTTTTTACTTCACGCCTTCCTGCACTTGCCCTCATCCCGAGGGGGCGTGGCCTGTGTCATTTCCCCGGCAATTTTGTCCGCTTCTCCGGGGCCTGAGATCATCGCATTTCCCGCTGGAACTTTCCTCGCAATTAAGCACGCTTTCTGCCCAATTTTTAACCACTGCACGCATCTCATGTAAGACGATGCCACATGTGTGCCATCGTCTCGCCTTGTGTGAATGTGAAACGTATCTTAAAGTATAAGTATCTGTGACTGCTCACGTTAAGCGGAAGATGGGTTTTAGCTCGCTTCTCACTCGGCATCTTCTTGTGGGTATCTTTGGGGTTTCTGGGTATCTGCTACCCACCCGCCTTTTGTTTTTTAACAAATATGAAATTATCCGAGCTGTCGAAAGTACATGGAAAAATATTCGTTTTGGTTTGCATGAAATTATTTTCGATTTTCCTCGGTTCTTAGGCTTTTGAATGTGAGAGGGGAAAGGTGAGGTTTTCAGATTGCTCTCATATTTTGTAAACTGTCGGATAAATCATACAAAAATCCTGTCCTGTTCTTCCTTAAATGGTTATAAATGGCAAAAATTCTTTACAATTTTATCCTTTTCCCTTACTCGATCATAATCTCGACTTTTCCCTTTCGTAGAAGAAGTCGCCTGCCCCTTTCCGCCGCCAATGTCAATTTGCATACCAATTGCACCGGCCGTATGTCAAAAAATGTGAAAGTTTAATATAGAAAATGCTCAAAGCCCCGGGTCCTGGCCCCAAAGTTCCCTGCCGGGCGGATGCCATCCATTGACTGACAAGGACAAGTCGTGTGCGACAGTTGACAGCTGCTGCCTGCTGGCTGCCACCGTTTGAATGCCTCCTCCCAGCCACCAATCCGCTCCACGCCACTCTACTCCCGATCCCAGATTCCGATCCTGGGTGGTCGCCGCCACGGGATGTCCACCGTACAGTAGTCACTGATGGGTGGCCGCTGATGGCTTGGGGCAGCTCCAGTCCCCCAATCCCCCAGTGGCGCCAGGCGGGGCTTGGACAAATGACAGTGGTCGACTGCAGCTGATGAATTTATGCGGAAGCCGCGATGAGAAATGCATTTTTCATAATAAATTGAAGGAGAGTGGGCCCGTTGGCAGCGAGGGGAATATCTGATTTTTCAATTAATATTTAAATATTAAAGTAGATAAAAGCCGAAGGGGAAGTGTGCATAAATTTAAATTGGACTTAAAAGCATGTAAAGTAAATAAAAGAAAAGAGGTTCGTTCTTGACTACGATTCCAAAGAGAGTATTTTAAAAGTGGTAAAATAAGACTTAAAAAAAAAACAAAAAAATATCAGAGTAATGTCATATAAAAAGGGTATTAAAATAATTATTTTTATGAACCTGTTTTTATTTTTAAAATCCAAAATAACAACTAGCAAGCCATTACTGCAAAATCTTCGAGTTATCCTACGTACTTCCAGTAGTGGGCAATGCATTTCCATCGGGAGAAAACAAACTGTCAGACATTTTTATCAGCAATTAATCGTGTTAATCAAATGCCTTGTCAGCATCATTTACCAAGAAACGAATTTACGTAATGCCCGGCGATCCATTACGGCTAACAAGAGTTGAGTGAAAAGCTCTTTCGAAACGCCACAGCCGATGGCCAATCAATCAATGACAGCGACCTCAGATCGGCGCGGCTCTCTCCGAATTCGGGTTCGATTTGAAGCCAAGTTAGAAACTCATTGCACTGCACAGCCGAATGCCAAGCAAATTGTTGAAATTAAGCGCACGAGTCACCAACATGATCACAATGGCGTGAAAACAAGTCAAAGTTGAGCTCGGTGCTGACTGCGTGACCGGAGATTGGATGTGGGGATGCACTGGAAAAAAAGGGGAGCGATTTGGAAAGGAAATATAAACAAAATGATGGAAGATAAGCTACAAATATGTACTATATACTAAGGATTTGTTCTACAAATTACCCACTATTTTGAAAGATCTCACCATAATAGATTGGTATTTCCACCTTTATAAGGTGAAAATAGTATTGGATTCTTAGATCTTTCGATACTTTTTTCTCTGTAAAGTTCAAATAAAAATAATGTTCAAGCAAGGCTTAGGCTTAAAAAGGTTTTCCATGCTCGTGCCATAGAAAGCTGTTGTCCTTATCGCGAGCCCCTCATCTCGAGTTGTCATGTCAACGCTTCTGATTCCGATTTCTGGCTGCATTCCACACATGTCACGGTGCCCGAGAGCGGGGACTCGACCGCAGATTGATGCCCCCGGCACAGTGGGATACTTGGATTGGGATGCCCTGCATCCAGCGAGACGCTGCAGACACTGGGGATGGGGTTACTTGGCTAACTGATGGCTGGTGCGGCTGGCAGCTCCTCAATGTCAGCATCAGTCGACCAATATCATCAACCACGTCGCAGTCGTCAGCGTGATTAATTTGCCGGTCTTGTAACTTGGAACTTGTAACTGCCAACTTGGCGGATCCCCATCCTTAACCCGCCATCCCCAGGCCTTTGCTCCTAACCCTTCGGTTACCTTCTCGCCGCCGCTGGCTGGCATTTATTAAATGCGGATTTAGTTAATGGGTTATTTTCGGTTGGATGTCGCTGTCTGGGCCATAAATCAGTGGCCCGAAGTGCGGGTATCGGTCAGGGCTTAGTCCGTTAATATGCAATGATTAAAAGTGTCATTTGTTAGGGCTTCGAAAATGGATTGAACAATGCCACGGATTACCAAATGAGTGGTGATTCAGCATTAAAGTTTCACAACCAAGAAGATATATTTATTTTCCATTAACTATTATTGAAATTTGGAATTTTGTTTTAACATCTTAACTGTACTTATATTAAGTTCCACCAAGAACGAGAGCGATCCCTGAAGAGATCGCCCACTGCCTCGCTAATCCGGTCTACTGGTTCCCCGAACTCATAGGCCCAGGCCAGGAGAAACACCAGGAATAGGCCTAGACTCACCCAACTGGACTTGGACATGCGGGTGGTAAACCGATCTAGGGCTTGTAGTATTCTCAATTTTTTAAAAACTTTGGTAGTAAAAGAGCAGATGCTTAAAGCAGCCCTGATAAATTTCGAACTCATCTGGCTTATAATCACATCTAGAGGTAGGTCCTTGGGTATTTGCTCCTGAGCTGGTATCTTGGTATCTTGTATCTCGCGAATTCCTTCCTTTATAGCCGCCAAGTTAGTATCTTCAAGTGCCTCCTCAAAGACTTCCAAAACGGGTCCTTGCTTTTGCGACTTTCTCGGTGATCTAACGAACAAAACCTGGGCTGGCTTTTTCCTATTGTGATCCGTGTGATATCGACCATCAGTGGATTGGGAGCGGTGACGATTCTGCTGACCAGATACTTTTTCCACAGATCCGTTATCGGATCTACACATTGAATGGGGGTTTTTAATGCAGTCATTAAAGGCATCGACTACGGCCGCACGGATCTGACGGTCCAGTTGATTTTTGGATATGTACTTCCTTGGGATGGAATGGGCACGATTGAGGGGAATCCGCGACTTGGTGCGGGGATTGATCCTCGATTCCGAGTCCGAAGAATCAGACAGCCTGGGATTGTTCCTCCTCCTTGTGCGGTAGGTACTCCTTATCGGCTCCATTTCCATGTCTCGGAGTGCTCTATTTTTCTCAACCTGCACTTTATGTAAAGGTATTCCCTTGCTGCAGGTAATGACGTACTCCATAGAAAATTAAAAAGTGCTAGACTCTTGCTTTTTCCCCCGAAAATATGGTTGGCTTTACCGGGGTAGAAAATGTATAGCTACTATTGCTTTGGAGTACTATCCCAACGCATACTTGTATTTTAAAATCTCTAGACAACTTTTAAAGATAGTTCTTATTAACATTTAAAATGGATGGATGTAAATATATTTCTCGACTTCTTTATATATTTTTCTGTAATGAGTGAGTTCACATAAATATTCCCAGACTTCTTTGTAATTTTTTCAATAATTAATAACCCAAAATGACGCAGCTAAAACGGAAACGATTTGTCGAAAGCCTCGCAAACAAAGCGATGCAAATTTCATTTATTATTAAGGGGTCAGATCTGCCAAAATAATATTTAAAATTAATGCGGGGACAGTTTTTGCAACGGCTGCACCCACATGCCGATCCCTTCACACCTGTTTCCTTCGGGCGTATTGTCAACATGTGGTCTCTGGACAGGAATCTGGAATCAGGAATCAAGAGTTGGAATCCCGCTGTGTGCAAAACAAAACGACGCCGCTTTGTCTCCTGTTTTGTGTCAGTTGACAGGACACAAGGCAAAACACAAACAGACGCAGGACACAGCCTAAGACAATGCCAAGCCAAAAATCAAGAACGCAGAATGGAGATTCGAAAAGCAAAGTGGCAATTTTTATGCCCAGATATGGGTGCATAAATATCGGCTAGCCATAAGTACGACTTGTTTATGGTGCCCTACGGTGTGCCAGTTACACAGATGCGGCCATTATTTTAGAGCAATTTAGTTTAGATTAACAAAAATATTGTTAAAGCTCCTCTGTAGATTTTTATTTAAAATAAACAGTTGTTACATTTAGATTGAAATTCTTTTTTAAGACTTTTATATTTTTGTAAAAATTTTGTAAGCCCTTTTATAGATTTTTTACCCGAATTACACTTTACTTCAAGCAATCGTCTAACATACTTGTAATTATATCTTTATTTTACACTTCCAAAATTATTTTCCATGGACATATAACTTATTACCATCTATTTAATAACAGACCTATAAATTTCCCCGCTGTTGTAGGAACTCGCCCACCCCCTCCCACAGACACGCATGGCACATCCTTAAAGGATATTTACTTATGCCTCCTTGCTTATTAATGACTTCGCTTAGGGCCTCATTGTCTGGATCCTGCGGATTCTCCTCGGCCCACTCGATTTTCGGCCTGCGAATGCATTGTGTGCGCTCTTTACCGCCCCCCCGATGACCGTTTGAGACCTGTTTGAACCTAGCCGCTAAATTACAGGAAATAACGGTTCGTCCTGGCCGTCCACTAACGGTACCCAATGGCTACTGTGCGCGCGCCGCTTTTAACTCGGAATCTTTATTATCCTCTGCGGTTCGGGAAAAACTCGGCCCGAGGCAGCCAAAGTCCCCAGGGGGAAATCTCTGTGAATGAAAACCAGTAGCAAGTGTGCGCAGGAGCTGGGACTTCAGGGAGGTGTGGGAAAAGTAATATAGGTAAAGATTTAAGACAATTTAATAGAACAATAATGGATTTTATTTAATAGATTTATTTAAGCCAAGTGTTAATATCATATAAAAATTTCTCTTCATGAGTACATTTTCACATTTCTTTCCTCACCTTGGGGCAATTATAAATTCAATATCGATGGTCCCATCTCTACAATTTATTTCGAAACCCTTTCCTGAATATCCCCCCAACAAAATTGTAATTTAATTTAATACCACTTGCCACTAATTCAAGTAATCTGCATTTATTAAGCAACACTTCATCACCCCTTGGCTTATTTATGTGGGTATTTCGACTGCCTGCCATTGGGCCAAAACAATACTTATATAATACGGCAGGAATATACAATTTTAGGTTTCTTAGTTGCCCCTTTATCGAGCTTATCATTCACAATTTATCGGACGGCGGAGACGTTTGGTGTCAAATTTGGGTGTTGACCACAGTCGCGTACATGGCAATCAACGCCAAATTATTTCTTTTGTGTGCCACCGCAGAACGCCCCACTTCGAAATGGAGTGGACTCCGGAGTGGTGGCATCCTTCCTTCCTTTTCCGTAGGCTGCCGCAGCTGCCCCGGCAATTATTTCAGGTAGCCATGAGGAATGCGGTGCGCTCTATCTATGGTATAATTTTCGGTTTGAAAGGAAATCGAACGGGATAGATACAGGGAAAAAATACGACAATAGTAACTTGTTGAAATAATCTTAAATGAGAGGTTTCAAATTAATCACTGATACTTTAATAAACCCTTAAAATGATGTATTTTAGGTAATATTTTAAGATGGTATATGAATAAAATTAATCTTGAATGTTAAATACCAATATTAACAATGATGTTTTAAGAAAGCAAGGTCCTTAGCTGTCTATAGTATTGCGGGCAATAGGTTATAGTGAAAATATAATACTATATATTTTAAGATCCTTGAAATATTATATTGTAAATATAATTCATGAATTGCTATGCTCTATTTAAGAACCCAAACACTTTTTCTCTCAGTGCCCGGCCAGGTCCCATATCGATGGCGACACCTTGCGCCATCATCGCTCGGGTAGATTACCACTGTAAATATTATTAAGCACGATTACCATCGCTCCGGCAGACGGAACCGTTCATTAAAATTATTATGCACACACACAGACCGTACCACCGAGCAGAATAAATACACTGCCCTATCAGATTCCGTGTTTGGGCCAACAGAGTTGCGCATGCGCAGTGGGCTCGCTGGGGATCGGCTGAGGCCGCTGGATCTCATCTGGGGTTGACAATGGCCGACTGGGGATGGGACATTTTACGCGTAATTGACAAGCTTTCTGGGCCCTGCTTTTATGCGGCACTTAAACCAACTAATTGCCGACCGAAATTTCCCTCGATGTGAAAAGTTCGTCGTCTTTTTGTGTCATGTTTAATTATATCCACATTTATGTAAATAGCTACGGTGTGTTTTTTCCCCCAGGTGCACAGTTATGCGCACAATTAGATAGCCGAAATTGTTGCGTGTGTTTAGGTGCGCGTGAAAACAGCCAAAGTGGCTTTTAGGAGCCATTCAGGGCTCGGTGGTTCGGGGTTCGAGTTCAGGGGCCAGCGGATCCGTAAATTATTCAACAAACTGTCACGCAATATTTGGAGCCCAAAATGTACATGGAAATCAAGGCAAAGTGCGGACCACACATTTAGCCAATTGATTTGGCCCCAAAGAACGCTAGATAAGTCCACACACGCACTGATTTAACCAACAATTTCTGACAATTAGCGGCGCTTTTCATGTTCATTTCGATTTTCGTATCGGCGTATCGAGGTATCGAGGTCTCCCCGTCATATTGACAATTTAAGCGCAAATTTGTTTCAACATTCAGCGACTCGTCTGCGATTGAAAGCTGATTTCTGTGTGTGCCGCCACGCAAATGTATTTCCATTGTTGGCGAATCGAATCGAGGCGGACACTTTTGACATTTAAATGACATTTGAATTGGGTTAGAAAGCCAATTGGCCGGGCCAACAAGCCGGCGGTCAGCGATTTCGGAGGCTATGCCCAAGTGCGATCATGTTGAAAGCCCAAATGGTGAGGTAAATTGGTTTCTGGTAAGATGAAAGTGTTATGAGAGGTTGGGGGAAGAGGTTGGAGCAAATAATATGGCTAAAAAATATTTCTGGTGAAATTGTAATATATTTTTGAATAGTTAATAAGATATTTCAGCACTACCAAAGGGTTATCAGTATAATATTGGCAAAAGTAAAAATTTATTTTAAATATCTATCTTGAAATACTTTTAGTATTCTTTTAGTATAAAATAATCATATTTGTCTTGTACTGCTTAGTCATTAAATAAATGTATCTACTAGTACCTACATTTGAAAGTTCCTCTGAATCCCAACCCATTGACGCATTTGAAATGAGTCAAACGTTGCGAAATGATCCGCTTTCCCTTTGCAATGCCGGAAAATAACAAAATCAGTCTGCCAACAAGTTGAGAGGAATTCATCGTAAAATCCTAAGTCGTAAAAATTTTACGCAAATTGTTGCCGTCGAAAAGCGGGCAACAAACAAAAGGCGCAAATCGCAGATGGGCATAATGAGTATTATCAATTTCTTTTGAAATTTACTGCCAAAATGCTTAAGCATGGCGTCGATTTGCTTAAAGAAATTCCATTGGGTCGAACAGAAACCAGAAGGGAGGATGGAGATCAAAGCCCGGGCCCCAAGATTTTCAATTTTCCACAATTACACCGATCGGACGGGAAGTGATCTTCCGAGGGCGGTGGCCGGGCAGCGGGGCTGTGGGCTGTGGAGGCTGCGTGTTTGGCACAAAGTGCAGATAAAATTAATTAAAATTTAATTCAATTCAATTCACTTGCGCCGGCGCAAAAACACAAAGAGATTTATCGCTGATAAACGCGCCTAGAATGGGAAACCTTTTGGGAGGGGGTGGCGCACAAGATCAATGGGGATTGGATTGGTGGACGTGGAGTGGCAAGTGGTGGACCCACCGGCGGCTCGGGGTGGCTGGACTGGCGCAATGGATCACGCCGTTGATTAATTCGCCGTTGTTGGCTAGGCCGGCCATTAAAATGCCATAAAATTATTAATTAACCAAGTGCACTAGGAAAAGCCACTTGCCAGATTTCAGATTTATGGTCCACAGGCAGCGGCGGCGATGAAGTGGAATGCAATACAGTACGTTCGCATCGAACCTCACTGAATCGATGCCAATCGAAGTTCGATTCGAATGCCTTGGAAAATGGAATTGAAAAACGAAAATCGTTCGCTTTTGAACCCCACCCTGCGCCGCAGTCGGTCGCGTTTTCCGAGTGCCGCCTCAAGCATTATGGATTTTTAACGAGTTTTCAATTTATTTGCGCGCCAGTCGCGGAAAAATCTTTCGAGTGCTTTTCATACAGACACTCGAGCATCATCAAGTGGCTTTTCTCTGGCCCGACTTTGGGGCATGGTCATGTGGCAATGCGTTGGCATGCTGTTTATTTCATTTCGCCAACTGTTCGGCAAGCTGTGGACTAGTCGAGAAAAGGAAACAGAAATTTGGAAACTGGGAAATAGGCATGAGTAACAGAATTTCAGAGGAAAATATAAAGGGTTTTGGTTGATTTTATAGTGATATTTTTGATTAAATAAATTAAATATTAAACTCGATCCTTAGTAAATTTACAGTCTTATAAAATACCCCCAAAAAAGGTAAAAATTCCGAACAATTGCATTGTTATCCCTCGACAATCGTTGCTAATTAGTGCCCAATGGGCGCTTTTAAGCCGGAATAAAATCCAAATTAAGGTAACCACTCCTCAAATCAACCGAATAAGTGCCCCCAAACAAATGAAGAGCCAAAGAAGCCAGTCAAATTTATATGGCATAACCCCGTGGGCCAGGTCCACAGTCGTGCTGGCAAATAAAAGCCGCCAAGGAAAATGCAGCTCAAGGAGAAAAGGCCGAAGACAATGACCAAAGACTCGAGGGGGAGTGGAAAAGCCGGCAACAATAGTCAATAAAACATGCGGCAAATCATGCTTATCGCATTGATTTATGCATTTTTAATGTGTTCGCTGTTGCTTATCGGCAATGCGCCTAAATCAACGGGGCCCCCAAAAACCGAGCCCACTTTCACTGCGACTCCAGGGACCCGGAGCCGCACTGTGGTGTAGTACCACATAGCGAACCAAGCCGCAGAGACCGCTGAGCTGCTCGCTTTGAGCCACGTTAATTTTTAAATCTCACCGCCTGATTAGTTTGCTTCGCGCCGAAGAGCTTCGCGCCGCTGCAATTGTGCGCCATCTTGATTAGACCGCCGGTCTGGAGCTCGGATGCAGCTGAATTTGGCATCCAACTGGAGCTGCACTGGGAGAAAATAAGTAATTAATTCGATATTTCACTGGATATTTAAACTAAAAAGCCTATTTACTGGGGGTAAAATTTCGGAATTATGAATATTTTCTAATGTTTTGCTAACTCTCTTTTGCCTTAAACATATTTGTAATTAATGGTTAATTTCTAGCATTAGAATAACTTAGTTAAGAATAAAGATTTTTTGCAAATGTTTTGAATATTTTTCAATATATTTTCTTAAAAATAATTTCAAATCCCAATATATTTAAGATTGAAGAAAATTATTGTGAAGGTTTATATTTTGGAAAACTTCATTATTTCTATGAAAAGCGAAAAATAATATTAGGAAAGCACTTCAAACCTTAGGATCATGATTTTTTTGAGTGCCCAGCTGTGGTCGTGTTCATCTTTTTTGGCCAGCAAAACATCCGACTGGGAGACGGGGCACCTTCAAAGAAGGCCGCCTTTGCCGCTGCCTTTTGTCTTATTAATAATTCACATTAACGCTTGCGAGTGCGGCCAGGTTGCCGCCCGTTTTGGCCAGAATCGCGAGGAGCAGGAGATGGGCCAAAACCCTGGGCCAGTGTGGCCAGCCCCCTGGAGAACTTATCGGGAATGCCGCATCTCGCATCTCGAGTCGCGGCCCGGGCTTTTGGCCCGCTTGACATAAATGCCGAAAGCGCACGAAATGCGAGCCGCGTTCGAATAAATGGTCAATAAATAAGGTGTGAAATAGCTAAGTGGGCCGAACCGGTACCGGCTGTATCGGTATCGGTTTCGGTATCGGTTCACAGGGCGGACCGCCATCCGATGAGGTATTTCAGATATTTAACACTGGCCTAATGTTATTTATTTTAATTGCCGGTTTGTTGTGGGGAAATTCTGAAGGAAGGATACGGTTGTAAATCAGGATAAAAATAATTTAAATTGTAAAACTAAATCGAAATAAAATTTAAAAGTGCATAGCAAACTAACTAAAATGTTCTGAAAGACATAGATTATGTTTCAAAAAAATATTTATTAATGGTTTTAAGCCATTCATAATTTTCGTTCATTTAAAAAATACTTTTAAATGATAGTTTAACACTTTATATAACATATTTTTTTAAAATAATTATAAAAAAGTATGTATTGATAGTTTCTAAAAAGTTAATTATATTTTATGAGGATTTTAAAATATCTTGCATTGTAAAACTCATTTAAGAGGCCTTTTTATTGTTAGCCTCAAATACTTTATTATACTTTTTTAATGGATAACATTTTCCTAACAAGCTAAGCTAAAGAGCAATCACATTTCAAGGTGATCGCCAGTTATGGCTGAAAGGTTGATCATTTATTTCCCTGACTCCCGACATTTAGCATAAATTACTCCCGTTCACACCCCTTTGCGATGATATTTCCATTTTGGCCTTCGATTCCAGCGAACTTCTGTCACATTTGCACGCCGTTTGGTTTGTTTGCCTCTGGTTTCATAATTGCAGCAGCTCGCAGGGATTACCAGTGTCAGGGCCCTAATTTGCATATCCCAACGGGGACCAGGACGAAAAACGGAAGTCGAAGGAGGATAAGTTATGACAGTCGGCGCATGTGTCAAAAAGTAAACAACTCGGCATTTGCATAAGCAAATTAAAAGGGCTTAGTGGTGCTTTATTGGCCGCAGTCGAAAGGTAAACAATTTCCCCAGGCATTAGCCGGCTCTTCCGAAGGATCCCTCCGATGTTTGGGAAGGAGCGGGAGTTTCTTTTTATTTAGGAACGTGCCCCAGCCTGTTCGAGGGGTTTTTGATTGGCGTTCGGGTTTATTACCGCAGAAACAGATACCGGGATGCGGATTGGCTTAATTGCCCCGGCCGTGAGTGTAATCAAGGTGAGAGCCACCCGGCCACGTGTGTCCTTTTGATTAACAAAGGGTTTGCCCCGCCACCTGCATTTTCCACGAGGCTCGCTCGTAAATCTCAACAGGCAGCCGCATCAGGGCAAATTAATAGAGCCGGAGCGCTTCAGGGAGCTCCATTCATTGCGGTCATGTAGCGTCTTAGCCGCATATCCCTTAAATGATGTACCAAGAAGTGGCCAGGGGTCAGGGGTCGAATGTGTGGTACTTCAAATGTCGCTTAATAGGCTTAAAATGGCATAGAATACTGTTTATCTTTGCAGTATCCTTTAAAATTTGTTTAAAAATCACTTAAAATATTTTGTGTACCCTCCATTAAACCGTTCAAGAAATAAACCATTCTTAATTTCAACAAAAAAGAGATCTCCGCTTCCGAAATTTATAAAATATTTAAATGGACACTAAAATATGCCAGGAAAATCACAGATGACACCGGAAAAACTACATAAGATAACTGATTTCAAAGAACATTTGTATCGTAAGAGAAATCTGACAATATAATTTTCTTAAAATAATAGTAATAATAGTAACTTTCTGTAAGTTTCATTATTATAAGCTATATTTCTAAATTACAAGGAATTTATTTGGAATTTATAATTTATATTTTAACTTAAGCAATAAAAATGTACCTTAAAATATTTATATTTATGCTGATCGCTTGGTTGCAGTAACCTAATATTCAAAGAGATCCTTAGAAACCCTCAACGACCCTTCCAAGTCCCATCATGCCCCTTCCACCCTCCACTCGAGGGGTATTAAATGTAGCTGGATGAAGAAACGGCAGCAGCGGAAAAAAGAAATGAAAATGGCAGCAAAATCGTAGAAAAAGGCCAAACGATGGCCATAAATGGATCAACTCGCCGGCGAGCGCACCTGAGGCCACGCAGGATGGCAGGATGGCAGGATAACGCAGCAGAGGCGAAGGAGCCCCTGGCCAACTTCCCACTGGCAATAATAGCCGGCGAGAGTGCCGCCGTTTTATGGCCCAAACATGCGTCCACATCCCTGTCAGGATGTCAGGGGTCCCCGCTTACTTTCCACTGCCACTGCCCCAACCACTTCCACCTCCAACTCCCTTCGGTTTCAGCTGCAACAAATCAGTGCAAGGATTTTTTTACGATTAACTGCGTAATTGAGTCGTTTGGCCAGGGAAGACGCAGCCACAGGACGAATTCCCGGCCAGGGTAAATTTAATTAAACTGTAATAAAGCAAATCCCGTTCCCGCCCCCTGTAATGAGGGCTAAGTCGGGCTTAAGCAACCGCTCACTAAGTAAGCAGAAAAAATTGACATAAAACTTGTCTTTCATGAAGTGAGGGGAGGGTTTTTCGGGGGGCTTAGGGCACGGCAAGGTAACCAGGGCCATAGGCCAGCCACCGCTGCCACGCCCCCTCGATGTGGCAAATTGAGGCAGATTTATCAAAGACAACAGTGGGTGCCATAAAAAAGTTTACGTCTTGCCAGGGAGGCGAGTTCGAAGCGGAAAGAAATTGCGGATAAGCACCAAAAGATGTGCCGCTCTGCAGAAAAAATCAGGAAAAACATCGTGAAAAGGGAGTGGGAAAATGCAAAGCATTCGTCGAACTTCTGGTGGGTGGAAAATGGCAGGAAAATGGTAGGAACACAGCAGTGGGTGGGGCAGGTGAGGAACTTGCCGTGGAACCGCAAAATGGCTGCTAAACTGACAAGCGAACTTTATTATTTGTATTTTTTCCGCTTTTCCTCTTCATTTGTGCACTGGTAAAAAGGGAAATCACTAAAAAACATTTGCAAAATATATTAAAAAGAAGATTGCTGAGAAATATTTACAAAAATAATATATCGAATTGGGATCATAATATATTTCTAAAAATACTTTTGTGTTGAGCATCTGGAGTTCTAACTGCTACTTTGGTTTGGAATTTTTTCTGAATGACTAATTTTTAAAGGCATATTTTTTATAAAGTTTCTGGAGTTTCCACCTCACTCCACTCGCGCGGAGGGATTTGTTTCGATAGCAATGTGGAACGTGGCGCTGGAGAGACGCAGCTGCTCCGGCTAAATTGCTTTGCATGCACCGCTTAAGTGGAAAGTGGGCGGTGGGTGGTGGGTAGAAGGTGGGCTTTTCCTGGCTAGGTGTTTTCCCTAAGATTTTCCCAGTTCAATTTGCTGCCAAAGAAATCGCAATGTGTTTATGCGTAAAGATGTGTGTGAAGAACGAGGAGGAGCGTAATCAGATAAACTAAGAAGTGTGCTAGTTTAAAAGTTAGTCGAGAATGGGATCTCTTAGTTTGAGGTTCTGGAAATTGGCTTTAAAATAATGTGGCTTTTGTATATATTTTATATTTAGAGGTGGGAAATAGGTATATCTTCATATTATATCATTCTATGTTTAACACAAGATTTTTCTGCAAGGTTATACTGGTCAAATACAGGCTTCACCTTTTTAAGATCACCTTAAAATTGTATCTTCCCTCAAAACATCTTTAAGAACCCTCTGAAAACCTGACACCTGAGTGCTTAGCTTACATTATCGAATATTTAATGCACTTTTTCATGCATAAACAGTGCAGGAAAAGTCGTAATAACTAGGTCAGTCCATGCCTAAGATCTCGAAGCGTTTTGCATACGCTTTATGACACCCCGCAATTAAGGCCGCTGCAGTGCAATTTGAGTTTTAATTGCTGGGCTTTCGAAGACGGCCGACTTGTGGCAACTTCCTCGAATTGTGCAGTTGGCGATACTGCACTGGCTGGCACTGTACAGGCAAATTGGTTTTATGGATCTCTCTTTCTGGCGGTGGGATCGGCAGATCTGCTGGTGTGTCATAATTTTGTACGCTAAGTTGGCAACACTTTGCGGCTGAAAATGCGTGTCTCGGCCTCTGTGTGTTTATTTTTTAATTGCCGCCGCTTTTCAATGGAAATGCAACTAATTACGTACACGCAGCAGGCTGGCAAAATTGTTAATAATTAACAGGTTTTCTCTCCGCCGAGGAAGTTTTCTATTTCTCCCAGCACTTGGCACCGCTCGAGTGTTGAAAAATGCATTTCACATTCGCAAACGCAATGGCAACTGCAATTGCATTCACACACGACTGGCGCAGCCTTGAAATGGATATTCCTGGGTAATTGTCGGTCCATAATGAAGAGCCAAAGTGCTGAAATTAAGCGGGAAGAGGAGGTTCTGTTAGAAACTAAATTATGTCATTATTTCGGTTTGAATTATGTGGGGAAAATTTTAAACATACATTTTTACCATAGTAAAAGGTTGTGCTAATAACTGATTTTCCCCCTCTATGTAAACGAATGCCAAATAAATTGGAAAACCCTTGCCATCCTATCAAAATTGATCATCTGACATCCACCGGAGCCAAGCACATGATTAAACGTCCATTTCAGTCCAATAAATAATCTCGGATTCCCTTGGCTTTGGAGGTCTACTCCACATACTTCCTCTGGCACATTTACACACCTATCAAAAACAGCTCTGTCTCCGCCGAGATCCGTGACCGAAATAAGCTGTCAAAATAGGAGAAACCACCAGATGTACAGCATGCTGGTCAGCGAGCACCAGCCACACATAAATTAAAAACTGAGAAATAACTTTAGGGAAAAAACAAGAAACAGAGTCAGAGAAACGTTTAGTGGCGCAAATTAATTGAGCAACATTAATTTCGGACCGACCGAAAATAACTCACACGAACACCCAACAAAGTCAAATTAATAACCGAAAATTGCTGCGACCAAGACCGGAGTTTAGAACACTTTCGGTGAGTGGTGGTGCACTGAGCTTTGAGCCGCCGAGAGTCATGCAACCACATTTTTTGACGCCTGCTGCCAGCGCGGCGACGCCAAAAACTTCATTTACAACTTAATTTGGCGCCATCAACGGCTGCCGTTCCCCCATTTCCCCTGCGACTGCCATAATTATAGCAAATTAAATGCAAAATGTGTTTAATCTTAAACAGCGAGCCACGAACACGGCGAAACGAACCACGAACGTCGAACGCTGCACAGGTTTCCTCTTAGTTTTTCTTATTTTGCACTTTGATTGCGCTGTAAATTTGTCTGCCGCTCGCCGCCAGGCAATTTTCCAGAGCTGATAGGATTCCGGGGAGTACATTCATTAGGTGAGCCTTTTAGGTGGCCAATACCCCAGAATAATGCAAAATAATAATATTAAAATATAATAAAATAATAATAAAACATGGATCGGACTTGTAAAATAATTTGTCGATGACTTTTACCATTCCCTCACAAAACCAAAATCTTAATTAGCAATTTTCACTTTCACTCTAACATTTTTCAATGGTCGGGTGTTTTTATACAATAATGATAATCTTGCATTTGAGATGAGGGAGAAAAATTCTGCTAAATTAAATAGTTTTTAAAATATAACTAAATTTAAAATATTTCGATTAAATAAGTTACAAGTTAGTGAAGTTAAAAAATATATATTTTTAGGCCCGAGATTGAGTGCTTTTCAAGGGTATTTCTGAGTCCTGTTAGGTCCATTCTACCACTAGTTGTCGCGAATCCCAGGGTCGTCCCGTCGTCGCAGTTGTTGTCGTCGGTAATTATAGCCAACCACACACTAATCAGCGTAATGTGCGAGCCATAACTATAGGCAAAAGTCAACGCACAAATGGGCGAGCGGCAGAGGGGGCGGACGTGAAAAAGCACTCGACTTTGATTACACGCGAATGGCCAAATCGCTTGACTGACTTATTGAAAAGCGGCAAAAAGGCGGGGGGAAAGGATGCGAAAATCGCCGGCGGTGTAAACTGAAAACCGAAACCATTGGCTGTGTCAAAACAGTAAAATACCCCACTAATTAAGGCTGAGATGAGGCCACAGCTGCCCTGACATGAGGATCTGTGAGGATAGGAATCCACAGTCGCCTTCACCCTGCTCCCATTCTCCGGGCATAATTTATGGGCAACTTCACAGGCCAAGCGAGAACATAAACAGCAATTCGGAGATCTCTAAAATCTGTCACTCCCCTTCTCTTCCCAAAAATAAAGGGATCGTCCCAGCGTCCTTGTGTGGTTGGCAACAATTGCAGTTGGCAGGCGCAAAACAATTGCAGGGTTTGTTTTGGGCCATTTTATTGCATTTGCTCATTAGTGCAAATAGAAGATCGTTCCTTTGGCAGCCCCTGAAATTCACGTGAAACTTGTTTGCCGCTTTTTGTTTGCCTGTTTACACAGCTTGCCAAAAGGCCTCGTAAAACTGGCAAAAGGTGTTAAACTGGCAAAAAGTCACTCGATCGAGCGAGGCTGCCCTGGTTTTGGGTTCGTTGAAAAGCTGGAAAATCTCCCATTGTGGCACATTGTGGTTTTCGGGCTCGGTACTTGAGTAAACAAAGTGTCCCGAGCCGATGAACAGCGTGCCACATTCATTTATCACTGGGGACAATGGTCAGTCGGTCTCCTTTTTTGGCACGATCTAGTGGTTAATGGTTTTCGGGAGGGCAAAGACTTTTGATTTCGAAGTGGGTGGCTGAAACGGTGCCATCTTAAATCACTGAATGGTAAACTGTAAGGAAAATCTATGTTAAATGGGTTCACTATCAAGTCTAGATAAAGTACAAAATTACACAATATCATGGTATAGCGTTCATATTTTAAAGAGAACTAACAATTGAATCGATATTTTTGGAATAAAATAAAAAATACACCCTGCTCTTAATACCCTTAATAACCTAGGAGCTGCACCTTTTGGAATTAAATTAAATTAAAAAGACCTTTGTATTCCCGTTTCCCCTTTACCTTCCCCCTTCAGTTCGCCCACAACTTCTTGGCTAAATGATCTTTATCGCATTGTCCTGGCCCGCTTTCGGCCGTTTGTTTTGACCGCGAGTTGCCAACAAATGAGCCTAATTTGTCAAAATGCCCGGTGGGCATTTCTCCGACTTTCATTCAGCCTGAATTCCTTTCTTTTCAATGCCCGATTCGAATTCCCCGCCTGCGAGCATGAAAATTCGTATTTGACAGGCCTGGCGGGCCTTGTTATTAATAAGTCCTGATCCTGTCAACTTAAGGCACATGTCGAAGAGGACCCGGCCAGACCAGATACCAACCATACCACACCGAAAGCAGCAGGAAGCAGCCGGGAATACCGTTTGCTGGACAGTGATTAAGCGAGAATTAAATGTCAGGCGGTACGGCCTGGCTCGGTTCGGCTCGGTAGCACCAGATGAGGGATCCAGATCGAGGGATCCCGGACTAAGCGTGAAAAGTGGAGAGGAGATCTTGACTAATACGCTACGCCCCGAGCCACGGTCCCCGATCGCCCAGCTCCGATCTCCGCCAACTGTTCCAGCAGAAAGCCAATCCCCACACAACACCAAATAAAATATGCAAATAAGGCGAAAAAAGCATTTTAAATGCGTGACGTCAATCAACACAGCGTCAGCTTCCAACTGCCAAACTGCCAACTGCTAACAAAGGCCGAAATTGAAATGATTAAAAAAAGATTATAAAGTTCGCCAGCAGCGCAGGTGCACTGGGGAAAAAATGCCCTCGAAAGTACACTTAAATATTGTTCACTAAATATTATATTTATAAGGTATATAAGGTATTATATCATAACTAATGGTTTTTGTTTGGTAGTATTATTGGTATAATGTGAAGATCAATTTATATATAATTTAGTACCTAGCATCGGGATCCTCAGATATAGATTAAAGTTCTTTCTCTCTGTAAGCAGTTGCCATTCCTAAAAGTATTCTTATATCGGTTTTACGGCTCCGTCGTTCACTCAACTCGAGGCTCATTAAGCAGCCATGACGAATGGAATTGAAACTGATATATGAATGTCCGAATGTTCGACTCCAGACTCCAGCGAAGACACTTACGACCGCTTTATGTGGCAGCTCGCAGGCCCGCGTTCACTGTACAGTGATCACTAATCACTGTGTCAATGGACTGGGTGGTCTCTTGCTGATTTTCAGGTGACTTGGCGTGAATTTGTTAACTTTTGCTCGAAGCCTGGAGCTGGTTTTCGGTGGAGGCTGAAAACAGGATCGATACGAGTGTTAAATGCATGAGTAGACAGTGCAAGATGTGTGTATCTGAAAAATATAAGATAGCTACAATAAAAGGAAATTAAATAAGACAGTAATATCGATAAAATCCTTTTCATTCAAATCTAAAACAATAATAAATGGATGGTGAAAACTATAATTATTATCCTTTTAATTAAGACCAAGACTTTTAATATTGTTATCGATTTATTTTAATGTTCCCTGCTAAAGCATTAGGCTCGGGTTCACTTAAGCCTTCCACTAACTCAAGCTGTTGCCAGCATAAATATTTCTGCGCCATTTTGCCAACAAATGATGTCCTCTAATGCGCCTAAGCTGGCCCCAAAAAGAATCCGAGCATCCAAAAGCAAATGTAATCAAATCAGGTAAATTTGTCATAAAATACCACACAACAACACGGTATCAACGGAATGGAAAGATGAAGGAAAAACTAATTTTGAAATGGATTTCGTACGCAGTTTTGAGCACAAATGGTCCAGGACTTTGGCCTCGGACTTGGGCTCCTGCCGCTGCTTGGGTGTCTTGCAAATTATGCGAAACCATTTCGGAATTGAACGCATGACAGGCGCTCCCCGCACACCCTCCCCAGGTACCATCCCAGCCGTATTACGACATTGGTCAGCAGAAAACTTGCAAGTCAGGCCGGAATGGGCAGTGTCCTTACTGCTCTAATAATAAAACAGCTCGGACAAAAGAAAAACTAATAAAACAAAAGTTTCCCCATTGCCCTCGACCATTTGTTGTTTACCTTTTTATGTTAAATCACCGCACGGCAATAACAAGAACAAGGATGCCCCGCCACATAGAGCATCGTATACCATGTGCGACCCGTGTCTGGACCAATAAGCGCTCGCAAAAAGAAGAATACTGTGCGTACGGTGGGGTTTCGCTATAAGGAATTTATTTTAACTTTGAAATAATTCCGAACAATCGTGGGATCCTAACGGGAATGCCTATATAACTCGGGTTTTAAAGGAACACCATAAAGAATTGTATTTAAACAAATGGTATTTTAAAGAAATAATTTTTATTCTATATATCTTTCTATCTTTTTATCTATCTATCTATCTATCTATCTATCTATCTATCTATCTATCTATCTATCTATCTATCTATCTATCTATCTATCTATATATCTATCTATATATCAATATATCTATCTATCTATCTATCTATATATATATTTAATCTATCTATCTATCTATCTTTCTATCTATCTATCTATCTATCTATCTACCTATCTATCTATCTATTTTTCTATCTATCTATCTATCTATCTATCTATCTATCTATCTATCTATCTATCTATCTATCTATCTATCTATCTATCTATCTATATATTCAATCTATCTATCTATCTATCTTTCTATCTATCTATCTATCTATCTATCTATCTATCTACCTATCTATCTATCTATCTATCTTTCTATCTATCTATCTATCTATCTATCTATCTATATATTCAATCTATCTATCTATCTATCTATCTATCTATCTATCTATCTATCTATCTATCTATCTATCTATCTATCTATCTATCAACCTATCTATCTATCTATCTATCTATCTATCTATCTAACTATCTATCTAACTTCTATCTATCTACCTATCTATCTTCCCATCTGTCTATGCAACTATCTTTGAATCTATCTATCAATATATTTCTATATTTCTTTATATTAACATGTATCTATGAATTTATGTCTCTATCTGTATCTATATCTATCTATCCATATAAAATCCGCAATACCATAAGAAATCAAAATTCCTTTTATCGAAGCCCTACTATATCCCACTCCTTGCACCTTTGGATCTTCCAACTTCAGTTGTTTGTGGCTCGGGTTCGTGATTTGCTAAACTTATGAAATTACTTTACGTGTATCCTGGCCATCTACCCCCGTTTTGGCCTAAAACCGCCCAAGTTTTTTGGCCCTGTCCGGGGCATTTGGTCAATTCCTGCGGCTGTCATTGTGCTATTCCAACGCCTTATCTCTTCAGGATTTACATAACAGCCAGGGAGAAGGGGTGCCAGGACTCCTTTTTCTTCTGCTGCCGCAAAAGTTTTACGCAAGTCCATATGCTGGATTAGACGACGTGTGTGTGGGAGTAGCAGTGGATGGCATGGTTATGGCTGGAAAAAATCCCATAAATAGAAAATCACATTAAGTTTTGAAAACTCTGCTGTCCGTTGTTTGCATATCCACAATTTCTCCGCAGATAAGCAATGCCAAAGTTTAGGTTTATTGCCGCCACGTTCGGACCAAAACTTTATTTCCTTTCATATTTTATACATTTTTTATTTCGATTAGTTTTTTCGGAACAACCATTTCGATGGTCAACCGAAGATTAGCAGTGGATATGTGCTTATTTGTGGCTAAGAAAATGTTAAGTGGAGCGGATATGTGTGTATTTTATTTCACAAAAATTATAATATATTAAATTTTTAATTTATTTCAAGAATTCCAAAAATTTTATAACCCGGATTGACCGTTTTCCTTCATCTTGTTTTCATTTTCCTGCCAAATGGACACGCTTTTTCTTATGCCTGGCACTGGGCAATTTACCAACTGACAATCTAATATTCGTACGCAATTTGCGCATAGAAAAACTGAATGAAAGCCCTGCAACTGGGTTAATAAAAGGCCAACGGAGCGTTAAGGAAAAGCAGTTAGTGGGTCCCAGACTTTGATGGAACCCCCCAAAAAAAGGGAGTAAAAAACAATCGAAGAGGAAGCTCTTAATTTAGGCAAATATTTCTGCCGGCGTGTAATATTGACTACAAATGCATGTGCAAATGTTGCCACGGTTTGAGGGGATTCCGAAAACCAAAGGATTACGGCTAACAGCGGCTGGGACACGCCCCTTGCTCCCACCGGCTTTTCGTGGAGCTTGGAAAAAATCAGGCAAAGCAATTTAAGCCAGAAAAGGGTGTCACATGTGCCAAATGACTTTTGCGTGTGGAAATGACAATGATTTCTGCTATGTAGACAATAACGAAATGCAAACAAAGGACAAACAACCGAATGGGGAAAAGGGGAGGGGCGGGACATCACGGCAGGACGAGTTCATAGAGCGACATTTGCATTTGCCTGCCATACTCGCAAATGAAATTGCGAGCCGGGACAGCCAGCAACTTCAAATTAGTTTTTGGCCAAAATAGTTGGCGCTGCCAAGGAAATGATTAAGCCACCGAAGTTAGCTCCCCACCTCCTTTAGTACACTGGGAAAAATCTATTTGGTTTTTATGTAGCATGTGAAATTGGCACTCTTTTTAAATTCGAAATTTAATTTTAAAGAATTCCTAACCAAATCCTTGCCAATTTAAATAAAAACACAGTTGTGTTTCACAAATTGTTACTGCTTTAATATTAGGATATTAAAAATATGTTTATGAATGAATCTGCAGTACAAGTAAAGCAGGAGGATGTAAATAAATAACTAAATTACAAATATAAATAAATAAAAAAAAAATCGTCTCAATAGTTAACTAAATACTAGGACGAAGTTGTTTTTGAGTCCTTGACAATCCTAAAAATAGTTAGTCCTACATGTTTCCCTCAGTGCCTTTTTGTCCCAATCCTTGTTCCTGGCAGGACGCGTCACATGTTGGCTCATAAAGCTGTCACAAAATGACTTTACAACTTAATACACGGACAGGGCCAAAAGCGGGGCTTGAGGAACTGGCCGGAGACATAGACATCAATCACATTGACTGCCGCAAATATAAACGTCAAGTCGAGTCGGGGGAGTCCCCCGGAAGAGCTCTAGCAATGGCGTGATCCTCCGCACCGCCCGGCAGATGGCGCCACCCGGTCGAGTGCCATTAGGTGGCAGCAAAGGCATTATTTTGACCGCAGAGTGCAAAGCTGTTGTTCTGGAGTGAAACCGCGAAATTGCATCTGGCAGCTGTCTAAATGTCCCGCGCACTTTTTGCGACACTTGTCGCGGCCCCAAAGTTCCCAATCCCTATTCGATTAGCAGCGAAAATCGGACAGGACATCAAGGACCCCGTGTCTATGCTAATTTGACGCCTTCGCAGGACACAAATCAAGTGCTTCAATCACTGGGAAGAGCAGTAAAGTTCTTACAAAAGAGAAAAATAGGAAAATAAAAATATATCTCATTTTTACAAGTTCAAAGAGGTTTTCCCACCCCAATGATGTTTCTTTACGGATTTTAATTTATAATTTTCTGGTTTAATTTCCCTTTGCCATATTAATGACATCAATTTTCCAGTTTTCATTATCCAATTGATTTTACAAAAGCCTGATTGCCATTTTGCAACAATGGACATACTCTTCAAATGGTTAGTTTCATGGCTAATCCACGTGCATTTTCGAATAGAGTCTGGCAATTAGACGGAGCAACAAAGCGGCAACCAGACGACGATAAAACGATAAAACCCAACGATGATTAGTAACCCTCAGAATGATTATTATTGTACAATTTTAGCCGTAATGGCCGCCCCATATCGCACATTTACACTCCTCCAATGGCGCTCGTTGCATGTCAACTTCAGATACAGTCCATAACTCTCTGAATAATCAAAGTCAGGGGTGTAGTTCGGATTTGGTATCTGGGGATTTTCTTTAAAAAAAAATGTATGAAAAATATTTCTTAAATAACTTATTAACCCTTTGATAATTATAATTATAATAAATGTTCTAAATGTTATTAATCAAATTTTAATAAAATGTCTTAGTCGGTAAAGTATGTAAAAATATTTTACGCATATATATGTTCATGTAGTTTAAAATAATTGTAGAATATGTCTTCCTTTTTTAATCCTTATAAAAAAATTAAATATATTTAAAAATGATTCTTAATAAATTCCAAGAAATATCTTCAGTGCTTTCTTTCGATTAAATGAAACATATTATTCATTCACTAGGAAAATCATATTTAATATTTCTCCAGAACCTTAAAAAACAAATTTCTGACTCCCCTGTCCAAAACTCAAACAATGAACCCAAAATTATCGAAATGCCGACCGTTTTCGCTCTAATTACACGGCCAGCCCGGCAGGAAAAACAAAGGCAGCCAGATAAAATTGTCACCTGATGGTGTAGTTATTATTTCTGTCTGGGTGTGTGGGCGGTACGTCGGCACGGCCATTGTTTCCTCCATGCACGTAATCCCGGCAAATATAATTGCCATAAAGCAGAGAATAAAGCCGAGTAAAACAAGCTGAAATGAAAAATGGCTTGCGTGAATTTGTTAAAGTTTAGAGCTTCATTTTGCATTTTGGCTGCAACCCACACAGCAAATACATAGAAAACTAAAAACCCAATGTCGCGCACGAACTTGGCCATAGTTAATTGCGGGCTGCACCTGCTCAGCGGTGGGCGTGGCCACGCCCCCTTCCCCTCGAGCGGAGCTATTTGAGCTCGCTTCGCCCCCCGATGAAATTCACCAGGTCCCAGGTCCCAGATCCCAGATCCCTGATTGCATCTTTTGTCGCATGGGCCAAACCCCAATGCGATCACTCGGACCAGCCCAGGCCATGTAATTTGCCATTGACAGGTTGAGGTTGGTTCTCGGGGCCCCGAGATTGGGCTTGTGGACTCGGGGACTGGGGTATCCAGGGATACATTATATAGACTTGTGCATACATTGCATGGCTTTCATATCCGCATCGCGTGCTGCATGTCAACGCGTGTGTTCCACGTAATTGTCGCCGACTTGGTGGCCATTCGCAAGATGGCCGCGTCCTCCACATCCACCTGGAGGACCTTGGGTGGGGATCCCAAAATCGTGGTCAAAATTATGCAGGAATATTATTTTTTAGGTTTGATAGCTGCATACCAAAATTCAGAATAAAATCAATGCCATATTGGGGATCCTACTCTATAAAGAGTGAGGAGAATCAATTGAATTATCGTTGATATACATTCTGAATAAAATCAAAATTATATTTGGGATCCTTCATTATAAAGAGTAAAAAAGTCAATTGAATTTCGAAAAGTTTGTTGGATTAATGGTATAATTTGGGAAAAAACATATGAAATTATATTCAACTTATACCAAAATTTAATTATAAAGCGTTTTAATGATTATTTTTGAGTCCCATGTTCGAGCACTTGACATCTTTTTTTACTTCTTGAAACTCCTCATTCTATAAAGGCATATTATCGATTTAACAGTGGTTCCTTAGATTGTGATTTGCCAAAAATATAATACAGATATTTTTTAAAATGTTCTACATTTTATTGGAAGTTCCCCGCTCCCGCCCACTGTGCAGTGACAGCAATTTGCGACGCCTGCATCCGAGAGCGTGCTCGGCGGCCATCAGGCGGAGCTTTTGCACCGCCCTGTGATTAATTGCAATAGGCGCTCGGCAATGATTGGTTCCTGGTAAACTTCGCACTGTCATGACATCGACATGGACACGAGAATGCAGATGGAGTGGAGATGGCGCGGACTTCTAGGAACCCGAGGGCCGGGAATGCCAGACAAATCAGCGTCAGATTCTTGGGAGACACAGCGACTCGACCGGCGATAAGATCACCTTGCTCATCCCACGCCCGGATACTTGGGAAAAAAGGGGGAAAACTCCTTTCTCGTTGATCTTTCACACCTTGTGCTGCAGTCAGCTTCCTACAAGTCAGGTTCCCCTCTGCCCCCGCCTCGGAAAATCATCCCATTGTTGTGCCGATTTTCATTGTTTTCCGGCATGGGCGTTTTCCTGGGATCCCTGGACGGCGATGTCCTTGCGATATAAATCGCATTAATCACACGATGGCAACAATGGGCCAGCAAGGTGTGATCACAGTTTTGACAGCGACAGCGACAATGACAAGAGAGTTTTATTTTATTGGCCAAGAACAACCTGTGCCTCCGCGCCCTTTCTCTAGCAGAATACCTGACTAGTCGAGCTGACATTGTGTCTGCCCGGTCCATTGTTCGGTTTTGGTTAAGATCTTTCTTTTCGATGGGACTCCCCCCTCGAGAAACCGAATAGCATCTCATTCGATGGCAATTTATTAATATTTAATAAGCCCCGCGTTCTGAGCTCTTCATCGCGTGGGTGGCTTTCGATGAGGGCACATTCTTCGCGTCCCATTGAAGACCGCCTCGCGGTGTGGGGTTCTTCCCACCTCGGAATCTCTGACTTGTTAGTTGCTAGTCGTTCTTCCCCACCCCAGAGAATACGGCAGCCAGCCGGGCTCTTCTTCCCTTTGATCTAACCGTTTTGTTTATGTTGCATAAGCAATTTGCAGGCTCGACACTGGAAGAAATAACGTTTAAGAGAAATATTGTTATTAAGTTAAAGTTGATGTATGAAACTCAAATTAAATAAGATCTACATTTCTAATATAATTTTTTTGTTCAGTCTAGAATTCATTTTATGCACTTTATAGAAAATATTAAACTATTTAAGAAATTTATTCCTAAATTTCAGATGTTTAGCTGCTTCTAAAAAAGTGTTTATCAAATAAAGATATCTAATGTTGCTCTTACTTAAATGAAATAATGGTTTTTGAACCGCAAAATAATGATTTCATTTCTTGAGAATATTTTAAAACACATAAACGAAGGTATGGTTTTAATTTAATTTAAGTCTGATTTTTATACCTTTTTTTTCAAAAACTCATAGAAGATTTGTACAGAAAGCACCCCCTAATTTCCCCCCGTGTACCAATTAACTGTCGCAGCTTTATTATCGACAGCAGCAACGGCAACAATTGCCGCTGCAAGTTGAGCTCATAAATTTCGACAGCAAACGGAACGCGTGTTAATAATAATTTCAATGGCTCCGCCAGCATTTGAAGTTCTCCGCCATTCGGGGGATGCCGCAGATACAGATGCAGATACGGATTCCGTTCCAGATTCCGAGTCCGTCAACCAGGATGTGGTTTACACCGAAGATCGTTAATCTTCGGGATCTCTATTGGATCGAGCATTGGGGTGATGGCGATGGTGATGGGGCTCCTCTAGCACATTTGATGTGGCAATTACCATGTGGCAGGAAACAGTCGTGCGGTGCGGCCAAAACAAATGTATCTGCATACGTATCTCAGCCATTTGTATCTTTGTATCTGCATCTCAGTCTGGGCATCGCCGCCTCTGAGCCCATCTGCATTTGCAGCTCGGACTCCGTGGCAACAGTGGGCGTGCATCATTGGCAATTTTACCATATTATCAACGCATCTGTGAGCCGACAAAGTGTTTTCAACGCTTTCGGTAGTTGCTGCTTGGGAATGTTGCTGTTGCAAGTTGCTAGTTGCCGCTGCCTGTTGCCAGTTGCTGGTTGCAAGTTGCTGCTGGCTGCAGCTGGTGGGCGTTGCCGGTGCTGCGAGCCCGCTTCGATCCCGATTCGATTAATTTTCGCATTAAGCTCGGCACAGCTCCGCCCTGGAGATGGCCAAAAGGATTTGCTTTGCCTACACTGGGGAAAAATATTTACAAAGCTTAATTGCACCAGTTTGCTTCATAAAAAGCTATCTAAGGAATTATTTTATTAAAACTACACACACATACTTAAAAGTGTGTGAAATAAAATGAAAAAGACATACAAAACTTATTTATTATCCTTTTAAAAATATATTATGTAAGAATTTTAATCTAAAAAACAGTTTGTATCACTTTTTGTAAAAGTGAAATCAGCTAATATATTTAAAAAAAATTCTTAGAGCTCTTTTTTAAGTATAGTTAGCTATTCAAAAAAGGATTAGAGATAATGTCAATATTTATTAAAATGTATTTTCTTTCACATTTTTTTATAGAATGTATTTCTTATTTGGGAAGTATTTATTAAGCCATTTTATTTACTTGAAAATTAGTGATGTAGTTCAAGTTTTTCCGGATATTTTATTAACCTACTTATGGCTTAAAAATGTATTTATTATTATTAATAGTTAATTCGAATTTTTTGTTTGAAGTGCATGATTTTTCGCAGTTGTGGGCGCGGTAATGAAATCAAATTAGGCTGAGATCTCGTTGCTGGCGGCGTAATCGATTCGCCGCGCTCGTCGGGGACTCTGGACCTATGGGATTTCGACTCCCTCGCCGGATCCGAGTCCGAATCCCACTCCGATTGCGATGCCAAGGATAATTGCCGGTGTCCTTGGCTTTGGGGTCGCACCTGCCTTCGGGTGACACGCTCCGCTCGCACTTCGCCCACTTAACTGGCAGATCTCTTGTGGCTCAAGGATGCATAACGGCCATAAAACACAATTGTTCGCAATTATTATTTTCTGTTTGCCTGGGCTGCAAAGGATTAAGGGAAACACCGAAAAACAAAACAATTCGCTACGCAATTTGTATGCAACAATAACGGGAGGAGTGCAAAAAAACGCAGAAGAGATCCCAACGAACACACATGTTGTTTCGATTTCGGGCGGCAATAAAATTGATATATCCTTTGGCACAATATGGCCGCCATGTGCATTTAGATGGCCCTGTCCTGACGGCTTAGTTTCCGCCTTTTTCCCATTTTCCCCGCTTTTCCGGCGCCACCCCGCTTATTGGCCATTTAGTGCACGTAGGCAAAAGGAGCAAACGCAAGGAAAATAGTGAAATTTCCCGAATAAAAACTAATAGCCACTGGGACGCAGAGTGCTCCGTTCTGCGGCTTTCCGTAAGCGACTTGCCGTAATCCCGTCAAAGCGTAAACAAAATAGGAATACATAGGTTATAGGAAATCGGTTGTGCGAAATGAGAGTCGGAATGGCTTCTGGAGATACGAAGTTGATTGGCTTTTCCGCTGCGTCCCAATATTTTCCTGCATTGCCTAGAATTTCCGATTTCCTTCCCCGGAATTAGTCATAGGTTTTTGCCGTGTTGTTCATAAATAACTCTGAAGTGCTTTGTTTTGATTTTCCGGCAGCCATGCGACATGCAGCGAAATTATGCAAATACCTCGAGGTACACTAAAGGCAAGATGGCTCAGGAAATTTTTTAAACTGTTTCCAAAAAATATTTATAAAATTGTAAACATAATACTCCAGCTTATATCGCATATATTGCTATCATAGTTGAAAAGCTAAAATTAATTAAACCTTAAACGCACCCCCAACATCCCCTTTTACCTTTGAGAAATGTCTTTATTTTTCAATTAACTGAAACGCATTTCCACACTCTACCGACTTAATTAACCCACCGATTTCCACGAAACCGCTGAAAACTATTTACAGAAACGACTATTAGGAGAACACGCCCTTTTAATTTCATTAAATCAAATTCAAATTGCCCGAGACCAACCCGCAACGAGAACAAAACAAAGCGATTGCAATTTTTCACTCCCCCAGAAAACACACAAAAAGGAAGCAGGAGCAGGAATAGAAAACCTGGGGAAAACCAAAAAATAACCTGGAAAGTTGAAAAAATATGGTGGCATATGCAAATGAGATCTCAGGGCAGGAAACAAATCATTGAAAAATTGTCACCGAGCCGCGACAAAGCAAACAAAGCGAGCTGAGGGCCCACCCTGTCTGAATCCAGATACTCCAGATACAGATACTCCGGCACTCCCTCCGCCGACCTGGCCACCATCAACATCGCCATTAGTGGCTCAATTGTGCGCCACATCGGCTGGCAACCACGAATCGCATGCAAATGAAACCGCAGCCACAAAAACAACGGCTACACTCGGAGAAAATAGAGTGGGATGCATAAAAAAAATTAAATTATTGAATACATCATAATTTGTCCCGAAAAATAAAGTCCCAAAAGTAACACCTTAGGCAAAAGCAAATTAATACTGAATTTATTTATTTGTTTTACACATTAATTATCGTTTAAATAAAAAAAATTACCATTAGGAAAATTATTTGTGAAGGATGTGATGATGATTAGTTTTGTTTTTGTCATTAAAAACAATTTATTTTAATTCGAAAGTTTTCTAATAATTTCCATATTTCCAAAGCTTACTTATAATAATAATTTCGTATTTATAAATGTTAGGAAATATAAGTGATAGATATTTCTCTCAGTGCCGGGAAAAAAGGACATCATCCTGGGAGGACGCAGGGCGCAGCTGACGAATTGTGAAAAAAGTCTGACGGAGGGAAACAAGATGGTGGCACCACCCGAGCCTTTCCCCCGCCCTCCTCTTCAAAAGACCGCTTTCCCTCCTCATTTCCCTCTTTTTTCCCGGGTCTATAATTTTCTGCTGCGTTCACACGCCATCGTCGCATTTTTTCCCGACCATCTTTTGTTGTTTCCTTTGAGCAAACATTTAAATTAAAAACATTTACATACGCTGGTGGGCGGAGAAAGGGGGAGGAGTGACAGGAACCCAGATATTCAATTATGATTTTTCGATTGGAGGACCCAGCACACGAGACACTTTCTCAGATAAGTCCTGTCGCAGGATGGGGAAATGGTTTTTCCTTCGGCGGCGTGGAAAATTACATGTTCCTGGTCAGAAGTGGTGAACTTAAAGGGGGTAAATAATAATAGTCCACAAAAATAAATCTATATGCAGTAAAAGAGCTGCCCAGTGATTATTCCTTAAAATTTAATGTACAAAAAAAAAATTTTAATTTCGGTGAATTTAATATCAATAATGTACCCCAAAAACAAAACCAAATGTGAATATTTTATCTAATTTTATTTGTTGCCAGGAAAACATTTAATAAATAAAATATTATACCTATGTATATATAAACGATAATTATTTTTCAAAATATACTTAATTAAAAATATAGATCAACAAAAATAACATTCATTATCTTAAATTCATTTGATTTTTTTCTACATTTACTAAAATGTTTTAAACAAATTATTTTATTATGGCTTTACCTGCACAGTAAAATTATTAAAAAGTGTTTATAAATTCAAATTGTCAACAAAATCTTAATGTTTAAGCTAGTCTTTTAAATTAATATCTTTTTGAACTACTCTTTTCACCTCAACAAAAAACTCAGCGGTAGCAACAGGAAAAACTCACTCACTCAATTGAGTGTGGTGAAGAGCCGCTAGCGAAACGCAGTGGAATCGGGCCGAGTTGAGAAGAATCGTAAATAGCCGACGAAAAGCGGTGAGCACACCGCCTCCCCTTCCAACACAAAAACCACTCACACACACTCGCACTCACCATGGCAACAACAACAAAGCGCCCAAAGAACTGTCAACAGCCAAAAACAAAATGACGAATTTATGAACTCCACCCCTGCCGGCAGAGCGAAAGAGATGGCAGCACAAGAAAAGCGCTCAAAATGGACCAACAGCTAGTTGTCTCGCTCCAGCACACGACCGGCACTGTTTTGAGTGAAAAATTGGAAAATGGAAATGAGTTATGCCCGCGACGCTGGCGTCGCTGCAAGCAGCATGGGAATGCGCTGCTCGTACGGCCATCTCGCTCGCACTAGCCTAATTGAAAACCTTTTTTTTTGCTCCATACGTTTTGCGGTTTCAATTGCGGCTTGGCCTACGTCACGTAACGAAAGTTTTGGGCCATGTTCTCTGGAAATGGGCTCGTTACGTTCCCTTACGCTGCGTTACGTGGTGTTGAAAACCTTTCGCCGTAAGACACATCAGCTGTTGTTGTTTCTGTTTTGGGGGTCAGTCGACGTCGCAGTCGGCGTCGCTGCCGGCGTCCTCGTATTTGTTGTTGATTTTTGCGTTGCGTTTTTTGTTGCTTTTATTGCTGTTGTTTTTGTTGCTGTTGCTGTTGTTTTTGGCTTTGGCTTTGGCGCTTTTGGCGTTTACATGGCGAAAAGCGAATTGGGATTCATTCAATGGTCAGCTGCGTGACTGTGCAGCAGCGACGGCGCTCCGGAATTTCCCGTTTCCACCTCGAGAGTACGCAAATTACGGAAAGCACGGAGAACCGGAGATCGCACAAACGGGCGTAAAGTCGTAAAGTCGTAAATTCGTAACGCTGAGATAGTGTTTCACAAAACCTTATAAAAAAAATACCAAACGTTGGCAAAATATATTACCCACAAACTTATGACTTTATTTGTTAATAAAAAAATAAAATTAAATTTTAAATTAAAAAAAATATTTTAAAAATAAACCTCAAAATTAAAAACCTTTTGAAAGTGCTTGTAAATCAGATCTTAAATTTCAAAAAATGTATCTTCAAGGGACTACTTAAATAATAATCCCTTTATTTTAAAACCATATTTGAACATTCTTAAAAAAGTGATACCTATGATACCATGAGAGAATGATGATTTGGAGAATATCCAAAAATCGACTAAGAAAGGAAAAATAGCGCTTGTTAATATATGTATTTAAGGCAAAAGTAACAAAATAAGGCAGCTGTTCTAAAGAAAACTTCAAAATGGGTAAAGAATTAAATTTATAAAACCACCCAAAGAGTAAATCCCACTTGAAAACAGGGATATAGGCCCCAAATTCTTGAAAAAATATACCAAAAAAAAAATTGGAAAAATCCCTGGAGTCGTAGCACCCATAAGTTGCAGCCCGAAAATGCTTTTGAGCAACCAGCCGGCGAACACGAAACCGCAGCAAACGCCTTCGCCGTCGCAAACGCAGAACTTCAAGTCGAAGTTGCAGCAGCAAATCGCCTCGGCAGCGGCCGTGGCAGCGGCGAACATCGCCAACGGCAGCGGTCTTCACCACCAGCACCACCATCACCATCCGCTGAGCAACCATCATAACCACAACCACAATCAGCACAACATTTCCTTCGCCACGGATTTCTCAATTGCGGCGATTATGGCGCGCGGCGGAAACGCCCCGAGCAGCCGGGAACCTTCGGAGCGGAGTCTGAGTGAGTAGAGTAAAGTAAGCAAGTCAAGACCCCACATCCCAAACCTAACACAGACCAATGTATCTTAATTGGCAATCCATTAAATCGCTCGATTTCAGGATGGATTCATCATTAGTTTCATATTCTATCATAAATCCATATATCACAAAATATATCTTCAGTATATGATAGAACTCATGGGTATAACCCCAAATCTTATAAAATACCTATACCGAATATGGTAAAATTAATCTATATGTAATGTAAATCCATTTCTCACAAAATATTGATTAAGTGCATATATGATTGATATCATGGTAGAGAATAATATATTTTGAGCTATGGCAAAGAATATTGTATTATCACAAAAAATTATTCAGTATATGGTGAATCTCATGGAAATAAATACTATAACATAAACCTATACCTTGAAAAATACCAACAAAAGAAAAGTACCGAATTTCCATTACCCTCTACCTGATAATAAATAAATAATATACCTTGAAAAAAAAGATAGAAGCACTTAAATCGTATCTTTCAAATGGTATTATTGTTATATTATATTATTGCAGTAAAAGATATTTCTAATTTCAGTAGAGACTCCGAAATATAAACTGTTTGCAATAAGTATTTCTCTTTTAATCTCATTAATCAATAAGATATTCAAGAATATCAAAATAAACACAGATGGATAAAATGGCTTTTAATATCAACGAATATCTTTGAGCCTCTAGATTCATTCATAAATTCCTCGTTTGATTTGAACCCTACCCTCACCTACAAACAAGTTTCACTTTATTATTCTTCTGATTGAGTGTAATAAATTGGCTGGCCAAAGGTTGAAAAGAATATAATTTAGCATATCAGACATGTTGAGGTTGATCCCAAGTTACGGGTTCTGTCTGGTGTCTACTTAACTATAAAGTTTTACGATCTAATCGGGCACGAGCAGCGTGTCGTTGATAAAGTCTTGAATTCGAGAAGGATTAAAATATGAAAGGTTGCTAAATGTTAGGAAATAAAGAAGGCGTGGAAAAGGGCACATAATCAACCTGATGTTTTATTTATAACAAAATCACACTGATATGAATTCATAGAAGGTACAGAAAATGGAATTAGAAAGTTTGCAAAGGAAACCAAAATGATCTTGAACTATAATTCTGTTTAAATGCAAAATAAAACCAAAGATATAGGAGCCGTTGCCAAGAAAATTTTATTTACAGTTGATAAGCTTCAAGTAGTCGAGAATTAATGAAAGACAAAACAAGAGAATTAGGTTAGTGGGCAAAGAAAACACAAAATGAATCAATATTTCCCTTGATATAATTTATTTTTCAGAGTCTGTAATGATTGGACGGTGCAATCGATTAGTAATATTCTGCCCCTACCATTTCTTATTCGCCCCTTTGAAAAAATGTGTCGCAGCTGCATTATATTTCTATATTTTCCGCCTTTTTTGCCGCCTTTTTTCTGCCACATAAATTATATATTGATGACAATGCAACGTTGATGACTCGATAATTGCAGCAAATGCGCGGCAATAAAATAATCAAAGCCTATTTGAATGCGCGGCGGTGGGGGAAACGGAAAACGTACATGACAAGCGCACACAGAGATATATAATCGAATAAATATGTGCAGTCTGAATGCAAAACTATTTAGATGCCATAATTGGGCAGAGACAGAAGCGCCAACAGATGCATTCACTAGTGTGAAAAGCCCCCTTTACAGGCCGCCCCTTTTGCAATTGGCAATTGACATTGGCAGTGCCAAGCGCACACAAGTGCGCGGGAAATTAACATATGGAATTGCATTTTGAGCAAATAATTGAATTTTTGGCGTTATCTGCGAAATGCATCTGGGGGCCAACTGGATTCGCGCTGCGACTCGTCATCGACAACGTGCAACATGTTGCAGCCCAGCAGCAACTCCCACATTAACGAGCCACTTTGATGTCTCTCTTTTCTAAATGCACTGCGGAAATAGAGGGATTTCAGTTAATATAAATACTTAATAAACTATATACTTAAATTTTTAAAAATACGGATTCATATATTATATCTGTAAAACCGAAAACAGTATGGTCCCCAAGAAATCAATTTAAAATTCAGGACGAATCCTTCTTTATTAAAAGTATATATACACCTTTCCAAGTTCAAGTTTTTCTTTATATCCACGGTTACTTATTTCCATCCCACATTCTTTTCTCAACGTGTAGGTCCCGCATCCGTGGAGCGCTATTCAGGCCAGGATGTGGACGATGATGTTGATGTTGACGTTGATGTGGTGGACTGCAGTGACTCGGAAATGCCGGCGGCAACTGCAGCAGCAAATGCAACAGCCACAGCGACAGCAGCGGCTGCAGCGGCAGCATTGCAGGCGCAACAACAGGCGCGTCAGGCATTGCGTGTTGCACAGCAACAGCAGCAACAACAAAGGCAGCAGACACATCACCACGCAACGGCAAACAAGCAACAACGCCAACATCACAATCAACACAGCAGCAACAGCAACGGCAACAACAGCAGCAGCAACAACTGCAACAGCAACATCAGCCACTCAGGCAACACCAGCAACACCAACAGCAACAGCAAGTCAAGCAGCCATCGAGGGCGTTCTGCTGCCGCAGTTGGAGCCGCTGCCACGCCCTCGCCACCACCGCCCCCGCCCTCGCAAAGTCCCGAGGAACTCGAACGCCTGTCGCCAGAGGAATCACCAGCCCAGGTAAGGATACACCGAGAAATGTGATCCTACTAACAGGAACAATCCAAAAGATACATGAATTTATTAGGCAAATCGAAGTTTTTCGCATAATAATTAAATTTATATGTTTTTTTTTGAAATATTTGTCAAGTTTTTATGTAAAATGAACTAAAATACCTGGTCAAAAGCAACATCTTTAAAACACTTTTTTTTAAATTTATAAAAATATTATTAAAGAGCTAACGTCAAATTAAGCAACTAATTATTGCAATTTATTTATAGGAAATAGTTTATAAAACTTTGTATTTAATATTCAATTTTTTTCAATTGGATATAAAAATAATAACATCGCAATGAGGTATTCACTTTATTTATTAGAATTTTCATATTAAACTTTGTTTATATAGATATTTATTTCTGTGTGTACCTCCGTAACAAAGTGTGCATTAAGAAAACGCATCTCCTCGAGCGTCCTATTAAAATCCCCTCTTAATTCGCCCCCTCCCTCTTTTCTTCCCCCTCCGATGGCCACGCCCCCAGCAGCCCACGCCCAAGATAGTGGGCTCGTGCAACTGCGACGATCTCACGCCCGTGCAGTGCCACCTGGAGACCAAGGAGCTGTGGGATAAGTTCCATGAATTGGGCACTGAAATGATCATTACCAAATCGGGCAGGTGAGTGCGATGGCGGCAACATGAATGCATAAATTAGGGGATTACGCCTAAGTGAGTGGGCCGGAAAAGGCCGTGAATGGTTTTGGGTAGAGATGAAAGCGGGGATACATCATAATAAGCTGTGTTCATAGGCTACATCAAATATTAACATAATATTACATACTCATAATCAAATAATCTAGTAAAAATAAAGAGTATTTTAGGATTTACAGCGAAATCACCCGATTATAACCCCCAAGTACTAAAACCCCTATAAGAAAACCATCCAAAATCCAATAATTTCTTCCTCACTGCCAGCCTTATATACCTAACGACTCTTTTAAAATCCCCCCTAAACTTCCAGCTACCAATAAAGTCCAACATTAGCCAGCAATTTGAAAACTTCACTTATCGACATATCCACTCATTGAAAGAAATTTCCCGATAATCAATCACATTTCGTTGGAGGCCCCCAACATGCATTTTATTTCATTAAACATTCGTTGGAATTCAATTTGCCGGCGGTGCAGGAGGGGCGTGAGCGGGGGGAGTGGCACGGGGCAGTCCGGGTCATAACCATAATGCCGCCCCCGGCAATCGGCCACCAATCAAGCCCACGAAAAGTCCTCCAACGAAACACAATCAATAAAAACTTTAATGCGCCTTTCACCCGTGGAAAGCCAAACTCGCAACTCCCAAGCCATAAGCCGTCGGCCACGCCCCTTGTACGCCCCTCCGTCTTAACTGGAAAATATCAACAACTTTTCGGTTATTTCCTCATTTACATCAACAATTTTGATTGACAAGGCATCGAAATAATTTGCGTCGATTTTCGATTAGCAGAAATAAGGAAAGTCTACCATTTCGTCAGCTGTTTTGGCTCGAAAAAGATGGGTTATAATACCTAAAGGACCCAAGCACGCAGACCCACACACAAAAATGCCGGGGTTAAACGACTTTTCATTCGCAACTCAACAAAAGTTGAAGGAATTATTGCTCGACGATTCGGTTCTCGAGCGAATGTTTTCGGGGGGTTCTACAGGGGGTTTTGAAATGCGCATAAAAACGAAACATGAAACATACGAGTTTTGGGGCAAAGAACTCTTGCTTTTCGTATTCCCATTTTTCGACCTCTCCGTTCTCTCTCCCAAAAACATGCGAAATGCGCATTAGTCGCTAGGTGGTAGTTAGGATCTCCCTTCCTTTGTTTGTGGATATTTTTTGGGTTTTGCTTTCGATAGTACTGGGATTGATGGAATTTTGAAATTCTATGAAAAATTCTTTAAGATACAAGCACAATAAAAAAAAGAACTACAAATTCAAATATTTGTGGGTAAAATTAAGAATAAAATTTTTAAATAATTTTAATACAAGAAAATAAGAGTAATTTGATACTTAATTTTGTCAAAATAATCTATTCCAAATTTAAAATATCATTTTCAAATCTGTGTGTTATAATTATTTTAAATAATACCTCTTATTATTAAGCAAAAAAATTATTTTAGTTCCTTGTATTAATGAGTTTTGAGTAGAATGAATAAAATTTAATAAGTATCTTATAGTCGACTATTAATATTTGTTATAGTTTTGCCACTATTTTTTTCCTTTCCGCTTGGCGCCTTTTGTTTCTTTGGCTTAGTGCTTGTAAATGTAATGAGTATCCTATAGTCGACTACCAAACCCCCATGGAGTGTTAATATTTTTCATATTCTTGCCACTGTGTCCTACCTTTTTGCTTGGCAACTTTTGTTTGTTTGGCTTTATGGTTGCTTAACCCTTTGGTGCCGTCAACAGGCGGCTCTGCGCCCCCTCCCCCTCGCATTTACGACACATTAACAAATTTTCTCCTTTAGTGGCCCCGCATTTTGGGACCCCCATCCCGAGATCCCCAGCAAGTATAAATTGCATTGTAATAGCTGCCGATTGTCGCGCTAACAACGCATTTGCATGTCCTTGGGCTTTCGGGACATTTGGTCCTGTGGCTTCGTGTTTTTGCGTTTCTGTTTATGTTTTTTGGTTTTTGCTTTCGGGCCCTGTAATTAGTCAAAGGATACCGATGAGCGGCCAACACTTATTTACATTTGTGCGGGTTTGACTGACGCATTCGCATGCAGCACAAGCGGAAGCCCAAACAGAAGCAGAATAATTCCCATTCCGAGCGATATCCATCTGTGTCAGCACATCGTTTGCCAGCTAAACATGTCCACGAAGGGGCGGGACAGGTGGGCCGGTGGGCGTGGCAGTGCGGGACTTTTTTATGTGAATGATACATTTTAAATTGCGAAATATACGACTGGGGCCTAGCTTTCGGAGGCGACGCGATGGCATGACTCGCTGCACTCTGTCATGGGGAATACGGTTTGGCAATGGGGAAAAACTGAAACAGGTACTTTCAAATACAGGGAATTAGAGATAAGAATAAATAATTGGAGAAATTATAGTTAGAGGCAAACAGCTTCTCTTTAAAATCAATATTTTCAAAGTGTTTAAAAACTTAAAAAAAATAAAAGATTTAGGAGTAGAATTTGAACTAACTTTCATTAATCAATTAAATTTTAATAGGGTTTTGAAACATATATTTCCCTTTTTTTTAATTCCCCAATACTAAAACATGTAATAAATAGGCAGTTTACAATTTATAACATTAGTTTTCATTCAATTTATAAGTGCTTTATGTAGGCGCATATAGTCTAGTCTAATATGTAATACTTTCTAACATGATTTAAATAACATTTAAATAAACTATGCAATTTTAAATTTTATTAAATTCTGTTCTCTAACTTCATTCAAAATAAATATAGAACACAACGTTTTTAAATCACTAAGCAGATACTTAGTTTTACTATTCGATTTATTTACCTGTTCAGATATATGTGTAGGTTTTATTTATACAAAAATAGTTTTAATATAATTTTAGAGCACTCAACATTCCGGATATATCTGGCTAATCGAAAAAGTATTCTTCCCATATTATCCAGCAATGTTTCCCCTTTCTACCCATTTAAAATGCCATTCTCCTCGGCAGCTGTGAAAATGTTGCCTCCACATGCAAATGCGCATGCGCGGCGCTCATCAGAAGGAAACCGTGAAAAGCGGCAAGAACGGCCACAAGCTGCCAACACATTGGAAACGGAGAAAAAACTGGGAGACTTTTCCGATGATTTACAGCCAGAAGGCAGAACAAAAGGAGTCAGAGTCAGAGTTAGATTTTTTACCTGTTACGTGGTCAGGTTGGGATGGCTTTCTTTGTGCTCATGCGGTTGTTGAAATAAAATATCACGTGGTTTGCGATTTTGTCACGCTGTCAGCGGTTTTGAGGTTGGCATTTTCCGAAAGACAAAGGCGGTGGGAAATGCAGGCAGTTCTCCAGGCGGGCTAATTGTTTGTTGACCCACCGAAAATACCCGGAGTTTGTCAATATTTTGCGACAAACTCTTCACGCATATTAGCCGAGTTCTCTGCGCCGCCGCAGGACGTTTGAGGACAGTAGCCTGGCCTCGGAGGATGCGTTGCAATTGCAATTTCCATGGTCTAACCCCTTGCAGGCCAAGATACACATTTTTCTCCCTGCCATTTATTTTATTTTTCCCGAACATTTTCCACAACTTCATTAATATTTCTGGGCAGCTGAAATGGTCGGCAGATATCGAGACAAGTTAATCCCTATTCATGGGAAAGGTGCAGGTTCTGAGTTATGAATTAATCAACTAATAAAAGATACTGGACTGGGGGAGTGTTGTCAGCCGGCGATAAGATCAGAGTTATGGCCTTCTTGTCATTTTCGAGGGTTGCTTTTTTAGTTTCGCTTTGTTCGCCTACTCGCTGCGCTAATTTGCATTTTATTAATTTAGACCTTGGAGCTTAATTTGCTGTAACAAAGGTGTTGATAATGAATTGCCATTGCTGCTTATACACCATATACGTACGAGTATATGCAGAGGAACGCTAATTGAAAGCCGAGCCACCCCATGGCAAATGGTGTGTAAACTTCATAATTGTAACCTTTGGCACCTAAGCCCGGGCCGCGCTCCGAAAAACTGAGTAAAAGCCATTTCCCTAATTTTCCCATAAACAAATACATAAAATCCACACTTAGAAGCTCGGCCAGCGGGCGAACTAGCTGGGGAGAACTGGGAGAACCCCCCACGAACCCACGAAATGTCCAGTTTGGCAGGGGAGTGGCTCTGGCTTTGCTCTAGCTGCCCTCGGGCGGCTCTTCAACTCGTAAAATGTATGTAAATGCTGGAATATGATTTACGACATTTCCGCCCAGCAGCAAAAACACCACAAAATAAAAAACATGGAAAGGCGGGGGCGGCATTGGATATGGACCATCAAAACTGGGCGTGGCGTTGCTCGGCTTTCACACATTTATGGTTCGCATTAGCAGGTCGGTCGAGCCATCAGAAAAGTGTTAACATTTCGTTCCATACTGGGAAAAATCAGACCTTAATATTAGAGCAATTTGCAGAAACTGATAACGATATGTTAGAAAAACTGATTTATTAAAAAAAAATTCATTAAAATTGTATACAATAGTAATTTAATAAAGTTGTTTAAATATTTATAAAATATTTCTCAAAAAAAATCTATTTACTACATCTACATCTGCCAAATATCTAGACTTGTTTAGTATGAAAAGTATATTACAGTTTTCATATTGAATACTTTTAACACTTTCTTAAAATAAATATCAGGAAAGAGTTTACTTCGATTTACTTCGATGGGAAAGCATTATAGAAAGAGAGCATTTTTGTAAATTAAGCTAAGTACAATATTTTTTTCACTGCATTATTTGTGGCATGAGCTTCTTATAGATATATAATTTCACTTCCTTTGGAGGGTTAAAAACAAAATGGGAGCTTCCGGTTAGGCGGCTTCCGTTCTTGAGTTTTGGCGGTCAGGCTCGAGTGAAGTCAGTCGGCTAGTGGGCAGTTGGTAGTTGGGTGGCTTTGAGGCTTTCGAGGGTCCGTGCAGATATGGAGATAAGCGGAACACGTTAAGTGCCGCTACAATGGTGCTAATTGTGGCATGCAACTGCGAGTGCAGCTGAAACCAACAGCTTACAGCACAAATCACAATTACAGGCTGTGATTTGGATTCGTTTTGGCCTGGTAACTGCGCTAAATGCGCGGCCACAACGGTTAGTCGGTGGCTAAAACACTCGTGGTGACACTGGACCCGCCCACCGCAGTAATGGGCTGTAAACACAGCTCGAACAAACAAGGGTTTTCAGTGGCAGAGTGGTGAAAATGCGGCTAGAAGGAAAATCTTCAATTAGACCTACTTAGACAGGTACAAATTGTACTTGCGTGCTCGACAGGGAAAGTCCTTTCTTCATTCGAAATGATCAAGTTAACACTTTATAATAAGTTGAAATACCAAGTGCTTTCATTACTGTTCATTAAATTCACTTGGTTGTATAGGAAAAGTACTCAAACTTCATATCTAAAATTAATCCTTTTATATGTTATTCAATAAACCCAAAAATACCCTTTGACAGTACCACTTTGCTTAACAAATGTTGCACAATTAGCCCACCAAAGCCACTGAAAGCAAATCAATTATAATTATCCAGCCCTGAATTTCTGGTTCACTAAAACACAACATAGTAGGCATTCACTCCGCAAGACAAATGACAAAAAACTGGGCTGGGTCATTAGCGTCATTTACACTTACCTGCGACCGCAAACACGGTTTTCCGGGGGTGGTGGGTGGCCAGCCAGTGGGTGGTGGCGGTACACACCCCTTTGCCGCCCACTCACTGGCCTGAGCGTCCTGCGTTCAGGACGACGAAATCGCTTGCGGAAATGTGTCAAAAACGTGCTAAAAGTCATAAAATTAAATATGCGTCTTATTTACATACCTTGCTGGCTCGCCACCTACTTTTCCTGTGTTTTTCCTTGTCGCAACACAATGGCGGGCAATAAAAAAAATAGTTCACAATTTTCTTGTGTTTTGTGTGCGTTTCCAGGAGTTCACTAACATTTTCCGATTAGCTTTATGCACTGGGAACAAAGTTGGGTTATTTGTATATTTTTCAAAAATATTTATTTTACTTTCAGTTGATTCTGTAATATATTTTCTTTTGATTTTTCCCCATTTCAGACGCATGTTTCCCACCGTTCGCGTGAGTTTCTCGGGTCCCTTGAGGCAAATCCAACCGGCGGACCGATACGCCGTGCTTTTGGATGTCGTACCGCTGGACTCGCGGCGATACCGATACGCCTACCACCGCAGCTCGTGGCTGGTGGCCGGAAAAGCCGACCCACCACCCCCCGCCCGAATTTACGCCCATCCGGACTGCCCCCTGAGTCCGGAGGCACTGCGAAAGCAGGTGGTCTCCTTCGAGAAGGTGAAGTTGACAAACAACGAGATGGACAAGAGCGGACAGGTGAGTCGAGGCGCTGGAATTTGAGATATTTTACAAAAAGGAAACAGGAAAAAGGAGAAATTAATAGGGATACAATTTAAACATCCTTTTTGAAATTATCTGGAAATATTTATAATTGTAACTAGCAACGAATTTTCATACCGAACTTCGGTTTATTTCTTAAGCCGCCACATCCTTTCAGCCTTTTATGGCCCGAACTTCAGTCATCCCATCACTCAGTTATGAATAATTTAGGCCCAGAGACAAACACATAAGCCGGCGGGCGTCTTGGCATTGTCTTCCGAATCGGCGGGGTCACAAGGGGTCAGCCAGGGCTGGCAACAACATATGCAAATGGCATTGCGCGCGCACAAAAATGAATGAGAATTGTTGGCAATTTGGTGGCAAGACCCTGTTCACATATGTATTTCCGGGATTTTCGAGCCTGCTACCGTTTTTATCACGGCCATAAAGGCTGGGGCGAAGTGTAAAAAGACGCTGCGAGGACAGTCAAAACAAACGCCGACTACTTTTTTACGGACGTACATTTTTTATAAGCAGCATTCGAGTGCACAGCAAACAATTCGCATTCAGGGAATTTTCCTTCTTTTCCGAACCCCCTCCACAGGTCGTGCTGAACTCAATGCACCGCTACCAGCCCAGGATCCACTTGGTGCGTCTGAGCCACGGCCAGAGCATCCCCGGCAACCCCAAGGAGCTGCAGGATATGGACCATAAAACCTTCGTTTTCCCGGAGACCGTGTTCACGGCCGTGACGGCCTATCAGAATCAATTGATTACGAAACTGAAAATCGATTCGAATCCGTTTGCGAAGGGATTTCGCGATTCGTCGCGTCTCAGCGACTTTGATAGGTGAGTTTCCCCCCGTTCCTCAGATACCTCTGGTAGTTGCCCCCGTTTCGCATTTTATGGGGTCGTGTCTGATTTATGGCCTAATTTACGATGGCCTGTTGGGCCGTAAAGCCGACACAGTAGCCCAACTTGCCGCTGATTAGCGAAAATGTGTGAAAGTGCCACTCGGCGAGGCGACTCCTGCAGGTTCTCCAATCCTCAATTAGCATGCAACGTGCAGCACCGGCGATCAATCGGATCGAACCTATATGATTATATGGCCCAGTCGGTGTGTGATTTGGATACACATAGTAGTTTACAATCTTAAAGGGAGAGCCAGTCAAGTCGGAGCTATATTTGCTTAAGGAATTCAGGGAATAAAATCTGCTCTAAGTGTGAAACATTTTAAAGGAATTTTATCAAGTCAAAAGATTAAAGATTTTATGTGGATGTAGATTTAGGTAGATATTTATTGGGTTTTTTTGGGATATTAAAGCACAAATACCATGAGAGTTTTATTTGCTTTTTAAGAAGTTAGTTTTTTGAAGACAATAAATCTTACAGATTATATTAGCACACATAAAATGTTAAGAAGTCTATCAAGACCCTTTTAAAGGTCAGTTCAAAATTAAATACGCGTTTTGGAATAATAATGGAATAATATTTCTGCAATGTTAAATTATTTGAAAATGTTTAACAAATAGAAAATATTATATATTAGTATCAATATATACAAAAAAATATAAATGTCAATATTGACATACCTTTTTGAGGTATTTAAAATATTAACCAACTGAGAGATACATGATTAGTGGAATTAAAAACGTATTTTTTCATCATTAGAATTTTAAAGAATCCAAAACTTGATTTTATTCAGTAAAACCGCTTGCAACATTTCCGCACAGCAGCAACATTCCGCCCTACTCCCGACAGGATCGGGCCAAAGTCAACATTTGGCCCAGCATTGGCGAGGCCTGCTGCCCTTTTTCCGACAGCGACTTCAAAGTGTTGCAAGGCGGCGACTATTAAGACGGCAAACGCTCCGCCGCCAGCAGCAACATGGGCACAGCAGCAGCAGCAACATCGCAGCAGCAGCACCAAGAGCAATGTTGCTGTTGTAGCCGGCACGGCGGCGGCTTAAGTGGCGTAAATTACAGATCGGCGCTTTTAACTTTGAAGCCGATTCGTACATGAAATGAAAACACGAAAATAATGAGTGAATGTGGCTCTTGTTGCTGTTGTGGCTGCGTGGCCGGTGTTGTTGTTCCTGTTGTTTAGTGTCGGCAATTGGCAGTTACTTTCGACGTAATTATGTTATTGCTCCGGCTGAAGTGGCGGCAGCAACAAGTTGCTCATCGGGTTCTGACAGTCCCAGCTCTCCTCTCCAAGTTCTCCAAGCTCGAACCTCCCCGAGTCGGAATGGGCATTCGAATTGGGATTGTCTGCAACTCGAACTTAATGGAGTGGCAATGGCTTTTGGAGACCCAGAGATGGTACTCTTTCGGCTGAAAGGCAGAACAAGATTACAACAATTTTTTAAAATACTAAATAAAATTAATTTAATTTATTTAGGAATTTCTGGTTTTAAGTAAATATTTTAAAATAAAATTTTAATAATGGAATGCAATATTTAATCAATAAGCTATGAAATATATTATTATATATATCTACTCAGGGCCTGCGATATAGTATTTTTTGGTTCACCCCATACGGAATTATCATCTTACCAACAAAACTATTTTATTTTTTAAATCACGGATAGATAGCTTTATATCTTTCTAAGAATAATATGTTCAACATCACTGTTTCTTATACTATTTTCCTGATATCATATTTTCTCATACCATATTTTCTTATACCAATATTTCCTATACCATTTTTCAGGGATCCCATGGACGCCTTCTTCTTCGACCAGCACATGCGCACGGCCCCTCTGCGGTTCTTCCCGGATCCGCTGATGTCCCAGCTGACTCCCCAGGAGGCGGACGCTGCCTCCCTGGCGCTGCTGGAGAAGGCCCGTCAGCACCTGCAGATGTTCGGGCGATCGCCGTACACGGAGATGTTGCTGCCGCACCTGTACCAGCGGTCGGCGGCACCGCCCCCGCCCCCACAGCCCCCCCACCTCAGCGCCTTTCAGCTGGGCATGTGGCAGCAGCAGTGGCCGCAGCTCACGGCCGGATTCCTGGCCAGTGCCAACCAGCAGGCGGCCTTGGCCTTGGCGGCGGCGGGCGCCAATCGCACGCCACCCCCTCCGATGGCGGCGGCGCCCCCCGCCCCGGCCACGCCCACCTCCTCGTGCGGATCGGCGTCTCCGGATCTGAGGGCACGGCCCCAGCTGAGCCACTATCCACAGCGGTTCAGTCCGTACCAGGTGCCGCAGCATCAGGCCTCGCCACCAGCCTCGAACAGGGCGGAAAGTCCTTAGGATACCACTGTTAACACAACCAACTAAAATATACTAAACTAAACCACCCAAAACACCACCCATTCCCCTCTTTGAACCACCCGAAAAATACTCTGATGTGGTCTTTAAATCTGAAAAAAAACAGAAAATCCTTTTAGAAGCATAATCAAAGAAAGAGTAAATTGTGCAATACATCAACATGTTACCAGCAAAAAATAATCAAGAATAAAAAGTTTTTAAAAAATGATTTTGAAAATATACTAAAAAGAAGTATATACTGCCGGGATAAAATATTATAAGTATTCTTCTTTGCGAGTTTTAAATGCAACTTATTTGTCAAGTGCATCTTAAATACATTTAAATAAATATATAGGAAATGTGCTGCAAACAATTGTAAATTCCAATTCATAATATTCTATAAGATTTAAAGACCACACCAGGGTATCAAAGAAATGTATGTGCAATGTTGTTGAACAAAAAAAGAATACCCTTTGTAAATAACCCCGAAATGTAGCTGCAACATCCAAAGAGGCATTCGGTGTTGCATGTGATGCTAAGCTAGAAGACCGTCTTAACCGGTTTCACTGTATTGTAATTGTCGTAGCATTATAACAGTATTAGTTAATTTAATTAGGCCTAGCAGTATGCAAACCCCACTTTCTGCTGTGTTTTTGTTGTCGTCCCCATGCGTTCCTAAAACTGCAATTATTGTGAGAATTCCACGCTGAATTAAATCCCCTAGACACTCCCCCAGCCCCAAAACTCAAATGCAAACCAATTACTATAAACACTTATTTAAATTATGTGCAAAACAGAGCGAGAAGGAGCGAAATTAATAAACAATTTATAACACAAGGCGCAAGGCTTTTATTTATATTTATTAAAGTCATATACTTGGTTTAGTGCCTCAGCGAACTGCAAACTGCCAGCATGCAATTGCAATGGCGGGACAATAAATGTTTTTGAAAATATGGCCAACGATTAATAACGTTAATTCCGCCGATGGGTGGGGTTGCAGGTTGCTAGTTGCAGGTTGCAGGTTGCTGCGGGGTAGCAACCTGCAACACGTGATGCGCAGTCGCGCATGGCCACTGACATTTGGGAACGGCAATGAAATATAATTTATAGAATTTTGTACTCTTTATGAAAGTCTAATTAATTACTAGTCCGTGTTTTAGAGCATGTTCGCTGCTCGGCTACGAGCTATAAAAGGGTTGCATGCCATCGACAATGGATGCAGTTGCACGCGACATGCGTCATCAATTTCTAATGATGTATGTCTGCCCCATGGACGTTTGTTATTAATTTGTGGGGGCTGCTCTTACACGGCCATTAACATTTCAAAGTGTTGTTTGTGGGAAAGGGTTCCACATCGCGACTTTATCTGCGGATAAATGGGTAGCGAACATTGTCGGAGTTGTTTACAAGGCGGACTTAAGTGGATTTTAATTTGCAAAGTGTCCCCAATGAAACTGGTTAAAAAATATACTATGGCTTGTCACGGTAGTGTAATGATATGAATTAAAATATTAAAGTATCAACTTACTAATATTTATTATTTTTATTTGCATTACCCAATGTTCTTCCTTAAACGACCCCCTTTTCATACTCAAATTTGACAACATACTTCCAAATCCCTCTGTCGCTCGTTTTTAATCACATGCCAAACACTCAATCATGTGAAACACATGGCTAAAGTATTTAATAACTTAATTTAGTGGCGCATAGGCCACGAGGCAAATATCCAAATGGGCCTCTAAAAAGAGGGTCAGAAAACCAGAGGCAGAGGTTGGCCGAGACGGGGCCGGGCCAACATTTAAATATGGCTTATATAAACTCAGAGCTAAGGCTTTTTACCTAACCGATAACTAACCAATAATTATACACTTGAAGCTTGCAATTAAAAAATCGTTTTTGACCAACGAACCAGCCAACTTTCCAAATGTCTTAATTTACTGAGAGTCGGTGGTTGAGTTCGGGAAAATTGTGAGAAAGTGTCATACTGTTATGAAAAATATATCAAGGTATTACCAACAATAATTATGAGGCTAACAAGGTTTGGCATTGCTTTTACATCCTGTAGTTTGGTTTCCCAAATATAAGGTATTTAAGATAATAATTAAAGTTGCACCCTTTGAATTTTTCATTTGCCACTCAGAACCCCCAACTTTTAGCCATTAAAATTGTGTTATCTGCTCTTACAAAGCGTTACAAAATTATATTTTCCCTCTGACCACAGAAAAGACAACCACTTTGAGGTACATCACCTCAGATACCTAGAGTTTTCTCACTCACTGCGACAAAGTCGTACACAAATTATCTCGCCACTAAAAATTTGCCTAATTTCCAACATAAATATGAGGCAGGCTATCTCGGGCGACCGATCTCGCAGGCGGCGCAACCTTAACATCATATCTCCCGACTAATTTTTCCGTGTTCCTGGGCACGGGACAGGAAAACAGGAGGCGGAAAAGAGAAGAAGTCACAAAACACCCCCAGAAGGATGGGTTCTGGGATCTTGACCTGGCAGGCGCTAACAAATTTATGTCTTCTTCGGGCTTAGAAAACATGAAAGGTGCCACTAACTGCGGGGGAGGGTATAAAAAACTCGGGAACAAAGTGCAGGTCGGGATGGAGGGTCCTGAAAAGGTGGTCTCCGCTTGGCTCATTACACACAATTTGCAGTTAGGTGCGAGCATATAAATTCCTGTGGCCGCCTTATCAAAATTATGTTGACCTTTATCTAAATTATTTCTCGGGCCCGAGGGTTGGTGCTCCTCCGCATAAATTGTATCTTCTGCTGCGGATTTATTTCTGCCTTCGAGGATAGGTATCCTTAGGCTCATAGACCTTTAAACGGCCGTTAGTTCATGGTTCCACATATCGTGATACACTTCAGCGTTTTGATGGAATAACCAGATATTTAATTACGAGGGCGGTTCGCGTTCACATTAGCCACGAACATGAGTTAATTATACCATCAAATTTATTCAATTTATCAAAGAAGCAACATGGGTGAAACAACAACAAAGCCACGCTACAAGCGTCAGCATGTCAAATGAAGATACGAGTACATTTAGCCAGCGGACGAATCGTTGGTCCCATGATTTGGCAACTTTCTGTGGCTTTTCATTTCTGAGTGGCCAACGAGTGTGTTGTGAGATGATAAATGATAGTTATGGACAAGTATCTTGAGGAGGGATGGCGGGAAGGGCAGTAGTAACACAAAAATGTCAGGGGATTGGAAAAGATATAAGGGTTTGTCTGAAAAAATGGTTTATATGCGGTTTTTAACATAATTACAATATCATAGTAAAAAATTGTTTCAAAAACATTAAGTAAAGCATTAAAACATTAGGCTAAATGGGTGATACTTTACCTACCTACTAACTTTCTTAAAAGTATTCTTTATATGACCATAGTATTTTGTTAATTATTAAAACCAGCTAAGTACCTACAAAGTTCCCGAAATGGACTTTGGAAAGCCGGAAACTAGACGGCATTACGAAGCCCCCGGCCAGTCCTGCTTAGTTATGGTGATTCGAGAGCACATACACACTTCATATACGAAATAAAGAGCTCTTTTTAACAAGAGCGGAGTGGAGAAATTAATTTCACGACACAGAAATGTGCCAAAGGCTCTTGGCCCGGCCAACAAGCGAGGCCTACATCACACTTCAACACAATCCGGCAATTTCATCGAAGGGGGCTCCGTTGAAAGGGGGTGCGGAGGGGGGCGGCAATGGCGATGGCCCCAATTGCATTTCACGTTCCGCCAGTGAAAATTTTCACCCATCACCCCCGGTCTATATAAGGCCCCAAGTCCACATCCACATCCACGTCGGCGATTCTGGGCAGGCTTGCATGTTGCGGCTGTGTCTGTTTTGTCTGCATATTGAAAATTTGCATGTTTAAGCATATCCTTGCCAACACTTTCCGAGCTGGACGCCAGCTACATGTGCTATATACTTTGTAAGCGATTTATACTTATGTGGGTATGCACATGTAGCCAAGGAGTCGGGCCCAAAGGGCCGGAAGTACGCGCAGTTTAAAGCTTATCGCTGCAGTTTAAGTTGGTCCTGCGAGGGGCGAGAAATTTCGATACCCGGGGAAATTTTACAAAGGTAGGTAGTCGAATTTCTAGAATATATTATAGAATAAAATAAACTAAATAAGAATCACTACCATAAGGAAGAAATAACTTCTATAAATAGTATTTGCAACTTATTTGACATTATAAAACATATATCATAGTAAGATACTTTTATTTGAAATAAAAATTCAACTTAACAAACTGAAATATATGTAATAGCAGAAACCAAGTCAACTTAATACGTATTTAATATATGTTACACTAAAAATGTTAAAATGGCCAAACAGGAAAGTAAACATACGATTAAAAATAATATCTTTAAGATACATTTAAAAAAACCCCTAGAAACACTGAGTTAGGAACAGCTCTACCAATTTATTATTCCCTCCCAAGATTTCAAAAGTATTGCCCCCAAGGGGTAGCACCTCACCCTCGGCTGGGAAATCCCTGCCCACTTAAACGAAAGTAATACCATTGCAAATTAGCTTCGCAATTTCGTGCACGCCGGCCGAATCGTTCAATGAACTTGCCGCAAAAGGAGGTTGTGCTTTGAAGGGTTCATTAGCAGCTGTCAACCGGCTAATGAAGTGCCCAGGCAGAGATCCTCCAGATAGTCGGGAAAGTATGTACATGTGGGCCAACTGTTGGCAGCAAATGAACTGCCTGCTGATTGATCTGCCGAGGTCTTCATCAATATCTTTAGCAGCATCTCGGCATCTCCCAGGGAAAACTTGACTATTAATAAATGACAAGTCTGCATTAACAAATGCAGCAAGAGGCCATGAAAAATGTACATTTCATTCGGGGGCCAGATGCAAAAACGGCAGCATCTCAGTTTCGGTGTTGACATTTGAGAAATTTGTAGCTCATCTTGTGCCGGCATATCTGGATGGCCTGAGACCGAGAGGCAAAAACTTGCCACTAATTAAGGCAGAGCAGCCACACAGACTCACAGCTCGAGTGGCACATTTGCACATGCGACCGGCCGGAGTGAAATGTATCCTACGGATACGGCTTCAAGTGCCAGGCATCTGCTGCAAAGTTTATTTGTTTGCGGAGGCGTCAGCTGCAGCCGACTTAATTGCCTTGCTTATTTCGTTATTGGCCGTAATAAGATGTCAACGCTGGGGAAAACGATTTTCCGCAATTCCAAAAAGTCACAAAGTGTCGGCGAAATACATATGTATCTATAAGATACGTTGCTCATGTGATGGATGGTAATACAAGTAAGAGGTCTTTAAATATATCTAATAATAATAACTAATGTAAGGAAAGTTTCTGTTTTTATTTTTTTAGAACACCTAACCTTTTTTTAAAGTTTTGATAACTGTTTTTAAATTTTATATTTATTAATAATATATAATAAGACTATAAGATACGTGTATTATTTCATTTTTATATCTATCTATCTGTGCCTAAATTTTCTTAACACCTGTAACTATATATTACAAATACCCTCCACCTATGTATACTTTTCTTATACCTTAAAGATATATTTTGATAATTAAAAACGCTTCTTCCAATAAATCTTTTCTTTATAGTTACCACGCTTTAATAGGTCCGCGAACTGATTTTAATGACCACCCAGTGAAAAGAACTACACTTTCCGTCATAAATTTCCTAGTTTTTTAGTGGCCTTCGCGTTTTTCGTCGCCTTTACACGTTTTTTACGGCCTGTGAATTTTGTGCGACGAGGCATGGCAAATAATAATCAAAGTAATCAGCGAGTCAGAGACCAAATAAAATTTAATTTTAATCAGGTGCGAAATATGCGCCTGATCAAAGGAAATACAGGGGGACATCTATAAGCACCTAACCTAAAAATAAATATAGATGGAAACCGGGCGACGAATTTCCGTGCGAGCGGCAGCTGCGGCGAATGCGAAATGAAAGCGAAGGAGCAAGAAGAGAGAGCAGGTTTTTGAGTGAGCGAAAACTTGCGGGCGGCCATTTTGGTGGCGGGGGGGTCAAGCCCGGATGCGTGAGCGAGCGAGACGGCGAAAGTCGGCCAGAGCGAGAGCGAGCACTTCCAGTGAGGGGAAACTGAGTGCGAACTTTGAGTGGCAACGGGGCGGATGATTGAGGGCGTTCCTCGCCAAAAATGGCAGCAGAACGTTGAAAGCTCTAACTACGGCGCACGCACTCAGGGGGAGCGAGAGAGAGGGAGACAGTCTCTGGCCAGGAGAGAGTGAGAGAGAGGGCTGTAGGGGGGGCGACAGAGAGGGCGGCAAAACAAGATGGTAGTGCAGCAGACAAGTTGCAACTTGTCCGTAGCTTGTTAACAATTGCAGCACTCAAATAAATGAGCCACAAGGAGTCCGGATTGAGTGCGACGGTGTGCGAGAGCGTGGGCCTGCACTCGAAAAAATAAGGCCTAACTGGAAGTAAGTGGAGTTCGTTAAGTCCCGAGTACACTTACTCTTACGAAGACTTTGTTATATTAAATGATAAAATTTGGATCCGTGCCAAACTTTAGGCGAATTTGTACCTCAGTTAAAAATGTTAAATATTAAAATAATATATAATAATTTATTTTAAGTTATTCCTATTAATTTAATTATTATTATTATTAATTTAAATATTTAAAAAATGTATATATTTTTTTTGGATTACAAATACTTTACATATTTAAATGAATGAGAAAGTGTTTTAAATATTTATCATTTAAAACATATGTTAGTTCTTCCACACGACTGACACATTCTTTTCTCGCAGTGCCTGGAGAAATTAGTTTTGGCCCAGGAAGAAGCAGCAGATGTTGCTGCTCTTGGTGTTGCTGTTGCCAGGCTGCAGGCAATATACTTAATTAAAAGTCGCACGAGACAAAGCCAAGTAAAAAGCGATTAAAAGGAGCCAGATTTTTGCACAACTGCCGCAGTTGCACCCCCCTCCTCCCCTGGCCAACTCGCCCTGGGGAAGCCCCTCGGTGCCCCGCCCGCCCGCCTTTCACTGGCCATTGTTCGTCACTCAACAAGGCTGTTTCGCTTTTCTTTTCCCTCTCAGTACTTTCAGTATTTTCAGTACTTTTCCAATTTCTTCGTTGCCTTTTTGGCCCGCTTTTTGCAGGCGACACTCTTTAGTTAGCACATCAAAGTGATTCCGCTGCCGCTGTTGTTGTCGCCGCCAATTCTGATTATTCACATCGATTGGAATTTGTGAAATTTTCACGAATTGACACTCTTGGCCACTTGGGTGGTTCTTGTTCTAAAATTACGCACCTTGCGCTGCTGCTTGTTGCTGCTGCCATCCCATCGACACATTGCTGGGGCAGTGACAAGCCAATTGATTCGCTCGGAATGCCAGCAATTTACTCACTGGTGCAGCTAATGTGTGGTCTTTGCAGGGCAAATTAGAGTGCAATTTAAACAAAATGAAAAAATAAAAAAATACCCCTTTCAGAATATTTTAGGAAATATGTTGTACAAAATATAAAACAAAAAATGTAGTTTTAAATCAAAGTATTTAAATTTTATTTATAGATACATTGAATATTTCTCTGACTTAAGTTAAATCCTTATATGCATTTAGACATTTTTTGTACAAATAACAATTAAATACAAATAAATCAAAAAATATACTTAAAGAAGGATAATATGGAAATTGGAAATGAACCAAAATAAATTAAAATGAACCTAAAATGAATCCAAATAAACTCAAAGATATTTCACCTGCCAAAAATGTAATGAAAATATTTTTAAAAATATTTTAAAAAATTAGTGTGCAATTTAAACAAAAGGAATAAATAAAAAATGCCTCTTTCAGAATATTTTAGGAAATATGTTGTACAAAATATAAAACAAAAAAATGTAGTTTTAAATCAAAGTATTTAAATTTTATTTATAGATACATTGAATATTTCTCTGACTTAAGTTAAATCCTTATATGCATTTAGACATTTTTTGTACAAATAACAATTAAATACAAATAAATCAAAAAATATACTTAAAGAAGGATAATATGGAAATTGGAAATGAACCAACATTAATTGAAATGAACCTAAAATGAACCCAAATAAACTCAAAGATATTTCCCCTGCCAAAAATTTAATGAAAATATTTTTAAAAATATTTTAAAAAATTAGTGTGCAATTTAAACAAGAGGAATAAATAAAAAATGCCTCTTTCAGAATATTTTAGGAAATATGTTGTACAAAATATACAACAAACAAAATGTAGCATATTTAAATTTTATTTATAGATACATTGAATATTTCTTTGACTTAAGATAAATCCTTATATGCATTTAGACATTTTTTGTGCAAATAACAATTAAATTCAAATAAATCAAAAAATATACCTAAAGAAGGATAATATGGAAATTGGAAATGAACCAAAATAAATTAAAATGAACCTAAAATGAACCCAAATAAGCTCAAAGATATTTCACATGCCAAAAATTTAATGAAAATATTTTAAAATATATTTTAAAAAATTAATTGGTTGCTTGAACATATGAAATTTACGCCTACTTAATTATACCTAATATCAAAAATACATTTTTAAAAATATTAAAAAAAAAGGCAAAAATAGTTTTACAAATACACCAAATAGTCTAAAGATAACACAGAAAATACATTAAAATGAATTCAATTAATTTTTCATTGCCAAAAATTCTTCGAATAAAGACCACTTAATATCTGGGCCCCCGAAAACAATCCATTAACCCTCCCTCCGATGACCTTTCAACTTTGCTGCTGCACTGCTCAGACGCTTGTGTTGGCCAGAGGCACCTGTCCACCGGCTTTTCTTTCGGGGGACCGCATGCGGCTTTTCCGGCTAAAACGGTTACAGATCGATTCAGGGTTCTATGGCGCGCGTGTTGTTTGGGGCTGGACAACGGTAGGCATTAAATTATTATAGTTTACATTCGGGCTTAATTAATTACAAATATTTGTTGCACTCCATCGCAGAAGACAAATTGATAAATGATCGCTGATGGGAATTTATGTGCATTTTCGGCGGGGAGAAATTCACCTGTTCCGAAAAAAAGAGCAGGAAAACACATGCCACTCGCCGCTGCTGATGATGAACTCCCCCCGACGGCTATAAATAGTGACCGACTCACACAAATCGCCCCTGATTAATGTCGCCCAGTTAGTGCAAAATTAGATGAGAAATTGTCAAATGAAACATTTATGGCCGCTGGCCCAATAAATTATTATTTGTGTCGCAGGCAATGTGAAAAGTGACAGCCAACACACATCCCACAGCCCCACAGCCCCGCACATGTGGCGATATCCGATTTCAAACACAGCCATTAAATTATTATGAAAATGCGCCCATTTCTTTCTGCCGTCGCTTGTTTTCGGGCGTCACTTTTGCGCACGAGTTCTGGAAAATGGAAAATATTAAATGTCCGATGGGCGGTCAGGGGGCGGGAATTGTCAGGGCCACACAAGTGGCAGCGAAACTGAGGCGGCCACTCGCTATTCACAGGGATCGAAAGGAACAAGGTTGATATAATGTAGAAAAATAATGAAGAAAAATATGTAAGTTTTAAGTACTTATTATAATTTATAAGTTTTTATAAAATATAAAATTTGTGGAATTTCAATTTTAAAAAAATCATTTAATACTTAAAATATTATTATTTTATTCCCAGGAAGCTGGATCCATTTCTAATTAATTCTAGTACTACTTATTTTTCCCAGAGACTGTAATATTTCCCATTTATGTAATATTTCGATTCATATCCATTGAACATTGCTTACTAATGGTAATTAATTTAACTCTTAAATTATTATTATTTTATGCCCAAGAAGCTGGATGCATTTTTGATTAATTCTAATACTACTCATGTTTCCCTGAAACTGAATTCATCTATGTAATATTTCGATTCATAACCATTGAAAAATGCTTACTTATGATATTACTCCTTTAAATATTAACTTTTATATATTATTTTGTTTTCAGACTGAATTCGTGTTCACCCACTTTATAAGGCTGCTTATCCTTCGCTGAGCGTATAAATACCACAACGCTAATGAGCGCGTCGAAATTTATGAGATTCGACAAGGAAAAGCGGCCCACTCCTATGTTCCTGTATGCGCCGTATAATTCTCACACTTCGACGGGGAAAAAAGCGAACAATCCCCAACAAACTCAAATTGAATGCCATGTCGCCCCCAAACCGAACCGAACCGAACTCCCCCGCCTGATCGCCAACACATTGGAAATGTCAAGTATAGCTGACAATTAATAAATTATGCGAACGGAGCGCTTAAGTGGCGCCAGTTCGGGGAGCAGGACGTCACATTTTCATATTGTCATTAATTTTAAATAATTACGAGAGGGACAGACGGCGAGAGAAATCAAAACAGTCCCTATGGGTGGGCCATGTGTGGGTGCGATGAGGAAACTCCGCGGCCCTCCTAATTAACTGAGTGCCAGCGAGATCCTGGCCACAAATTGTTCACACTTCAACGTTTTCCCTGGTTTTCGGGGAACTCTCTAGTTAGCCCACCTTGTGCGCCACGTGTTTGAATTTCACGGAATGAACGTCCCCCAAAAGTTTTATTTTCACTTTTTTGGGGCACCTAATTGACATGTTAGTGACACATGTTGCCGCAACATTTCCAGACCCAAAACGCGACTCCTGGGCGAGGACCTCACACGAAAGTGTCAGCGTAACTCGAGTCGATGATATATGCTTAGGGAGCCTCGGTTCGTTAGTTGGGAATTATTTATACGGAAATCTCCTGACATTGACAGAGAGCCGAGAACGCGCGGAGCTTTGGGTTTCGCATATCACGGGTGGCAATGAACTTGGAAGTCATTCGTGATAAGGGGGGATCCTAAAAATATAAACATAAAATATACAATAAAATACATATATAATACATAACATTCTATTAAAATTACTTGCACAATATATTAACTTTGTTAGAATGTGCTAACACTTAAAAGTTTTATTGATAAAATCTCATCGCCAGCTAATCCAATAATTCGTATAAGGAGGGCTCACCGTCCAGCACCGGATATCATTTCACTTACCCAGTGACACTGCACACTTCCTCGAATCCGACACTCGACTCGTGTTCCCCTCCGTCATTCAACCTGACCAACGCTCGCCCATCTGCGGTAATCCCAAAACAATCCCCGCTTTTCATAGGCCATTAAAGTTAACAATTATGTTGTTTCCGACGTATCTATCCGGGCGGTTTCCGAGCTAAGCCGCACTGTGCGCGCTGCCAAATCCGTTTCTAATTTTTAAAAACCGTCGGGGGGAAGTCGGTCTTCGGGCGATAATCGCCAATGGACCAGCGTCGGTCCAATGTTGGCTAACTAAGCCCCTGACACCCGCCCACTCACTTACACACGTGTCACGTCTATGTGTCCGCCTTTCTGGCCCACTGACAGCTACAAATTGTGCTACAAGTCGGAGTGTGCACTGGAAAAAATGAGTAAGAAAAAGTGAAGTATTTTAAATCATTTAATTTACTAAATAAATGTGACTAGAGTGTGTGATATAATACTAGGTTTTTTTTTAGAATTTTATTGGATTATACTTTTACCTTTTAATGAGGTTTATTATTATAAAAGGTCTAATTAGGTCCTAACTAACCCTAACTCCAGTACTTGTATAATTTTGATCTAATATTATTATTATTTTACTCCAAGTTTATGTAATTTTAAGCCCAGAAAGAAGAGAGATCAGTAACCCCATAACCTGGCATACGAATAGTTCTCTTTTCGCGCTTTGCCGCAACTCACACAGTATACATCATACTTTGATTTATATAAGGGTAATTATCATTATCTCAACCATTATTTTTCCCAGTGCAGATTGGCTTGGCGCGGTCTTAGGATTTCGGTGGGTGGGGTCGGGTTGGACATATCTCCCTGTTCGTTGCGTAGACATCTACTCCCGCCTCAGAGTGGGCCCTGAAAAGCGGGCAACCGTCAGCGCCGACGCCACGTTCGTGTAACTTTCAGCATAATGACCCGGACACGTGGCCGTCTAATGTGGCCAGGAGAGTGAGAATGTGGCCGGGAGATGAACCCTAGCAGGGGTACTTCCAGGGGGAGGTGTCGCCCCCGCCGCCCGCCATTGTTTTTCAACATTTTTATGGTAAAATGTTAAATGAGCAGGGCGCAACTTGTTAGCAGGGAGTTGGCTTTCGGGGGTTCTTATTGTCCGGGCCCAGGCGCCTCGTTCTTAATACATTTTATTGCAATTTGGGATTTCGGTGGTGCTGTCAGGGATTTGTGCTCCGGCTTCGGTGCAATTAAATGCGTGCCAAATCGCTGGGCTAATTGAAATTGCCCCTGATATCCAATTAGGCTAAGTGCATCCTCTTGATTTCTAGTGTTTGTCCGTTCGGGTTGGTGTGAAGTGTTCAATTCAATGAGGAGTAGGAGATTGGAAGTTTAACTCAGGTATTTTCTTAGGGAAACGTTGCATTTAGGAACTATATAATCGGGCAAAAGCGACTTCCTTATTTTATTAATAAAAACAAACAGTCGGCTTTGCCTTTGAATCCACAGCTATGACTCTATTAACTCGCTGCCCGCCCTTTCCTACCCAGATGAGTTGTCATTGATATGGACAATCCATCAATCATACATCGAGTTCGGGCGGTACCCTAGATTCTAATCTTCGTACTAGGGCCAAAAGTTAATTTACTTATAATTGCCGAGTCCAAGACCGAGTTCTCCGCTCAGTTCGGCGGGTAATGACTTGTAATTCCGCTAATGAGACCCGGCACCAGTCACCGGCCTTAGTATCCGTCGTAGTAGCATGTGTATGGCAATGGTAAGTGTGACGCTGGCGATGAGATATATGCTTAGATAGACCGGGGAGCGAGACCCAGAGTCGAGCATTTCAATTAGAGTGGAGTATGGCAGGATCGGGGCCAGGGCCAGAGACCGTCTCCGGGGGCAACTGGCTCACGCGGGCTGGGATCTCTTCCTGTCGATATTAACGCGCAATAAATTAGCACAACCATCGCGGCGGCGAGGTGAGAGAATGCCTCATCCCGGTCTGTTCCCCTAGCCCATCAGCGAATCTTCAGCCCGGCGGAGTCGCAAACGCGTCTAGCATGCTGAGGCAGCGTTAGCCAGCGATACGCTACCCCTTAGTGCACTTAAAAAAATATCCCTTGCCTCCTTATAATGTAGGGTTTTTGGGGATTTTAAATATACTCAATTTTGTATGTATCGTGTTTTAAATTAAATCTATTAAATGTAATGAAGGAATATCTCAAGATCTAAACATAAGTAATAAATCTTTTAGATATTATGGTCCATTTTGACGTTCTCAAGGATACCCAGTTATATAAGGTACTTTTTTTTAAGCAGCTCCATAGAGTCCCATAATTACTAAAATTGTGTATATTCAATTCTAGCTATTTAGTTGTTGATTGATTTTTATTATATATACCTTCTATAAGATACTTTTACCAGTGCACTGGGCCACTTGCTCAGTTCTCAATCTCGATGCGCTGCGCATAATCTTCCCGACTCTTTCGACGGTTAATTTCAGTTTGAGATAATTATAGAGCGGCTGCCACCAAAGGCAGGTCCCCCTCCCCTCCCCGCCCCTGCCCCTTTGGGCCAAGAGTGGTGGCAACTTCGGCGGTTGCAAGGTGCCGTGTGGTTGGAGGTCGGTGGTTGGTGGATGCGGTTGTGGCATTGGCATGCGCTTGCACGCGCTCGAATTTATTATTAGCCCTCTCCGGCAATCGCAGCGATTCCCGGCCTGATGTTGCCTCCGATTCCGATGCCCCGATTCCGATGCCTCAGATCGCATCGGGATCGGATCGGGGCGTTGAGTTTAGTAAGTGATAGTGGGCAGCAGCTTGAGGTCCAGGGAAGAACGACGGGCCAGTGGATTCAGCAGCCAAAGCGGTTGGCCAGTCCATAATTATCCTCGGGGATAGGTATGGGATCGGTCGAGGGCTTACTGAGTATATGCAAATGGCTGTAACAACTAGAATATGGCGTGATTACAGAACGTTTAGCAGGGGCTGGGATCAGCCATTGAAGGTGGAAGTATCTTTGCATAGGGGGTTAAAAGGAAAATCAAATAAAAATATCTGTAAGTCTTCAGTAACTAAAAAAATATTTATAAAATAGTTGGGATAAAAAATATATTATAGCCATATAAAACACATATTAAATATAAATATAATTTTAATTTTATAAATAATAGTTTTAGCCCAAAAACTTGAGTAATAATAGCAGTGAATACATGGTGCTATAATACGATTTGCTTCCAAAAATGCGTTCTAAATGTTCTTTTTTATATTCCCGCCACTAAATTATGTTCTTTAACTACAGTATTCCACTCTTCTATACACTTTTGTGAGCCCAAAATTCTTATAGCTATACATATTTGGACCCACATGTATTATTTTTCAGCGTATCGTTCGTGGCCAGTCCAAAGCGAAAATGCCGACAGAAATCAAAGTCATATGCGACCACGCCCACATCTGGCATGTTGATCTTCATCAAGATCGCCCGAAAACGGGACTGAATGAGTGTCCAGGGTAGCTGCTGCCTCCATAGAAGCTAATCAACAATTTTCTCACCTCTTTCCCGACCGATGGGATAAAAAGCGAGGAGGAAGGCTAAAAAAAAAAACGAAAATATACCAGAAAATAAACTCTGCGGTAGGCGTTTGCCCCGCTGAATGTTCTGTCTTCAGTGGACCCATCGGATCCCCGGTTCCCGATCCGAGATCTCCAGTGTCCGATCCCCGATTCCCGATCCCGACACTATCCCAGGCAATTTGCAGCCTTTGTTTTAAGCCGCGCTCTCTCGATAATAAGACCCAAATTGAGGGCCGAACCTGTTGCATGTCGGCAAATCGGGTTAATCGATTTTAAATCGCTTTTATGTTTTCATTTCGATTCATCTGCGGCCAGATTCATCTGCAGCCACTATTAGAAGTTCGTTAGACCCTGTCTATTTGGAGGATTAAAAACAAACATTAAATTCTAGACGAATTGGTGGGGAAATTGTCGTGTGAAATATGGAGCTCGCTCTGCGTTGCGGTCGCCTCGATTTAAATCAATTGGGTAATGCATGGGCTCGTTAATGGAAATTTATTCCTGCAGTCCGAGGACCACACATCGATGTCCGCATGCCACCAAATAAAACTTGCTGAATTTTTGCACAGCAAGTTGCAAATTGATGGACAGTCAGCGGACGGTAAGGTCTCCCCTTTTTCCCGTCTAACAGCAGGTAGGCTTTATGTGGTCGCCGATTTATAGCTGCCCGCACTGTGCTGATTTTTCAAATGCCCCAGCAATCGTACATACACAGAGAAAAACAAGATTTTCAAAAATTTAAACCCTGAACTTACAATTTTATTTGAATTAATAAATCATAATACATGCATTTCCAATATATCAGCTTAAATCGTTGATTGTTGGTATTAAATTATATTATATATCAAAATTATTATCTTCATTCATATTTTTTTGAGTGCATAACTTTTGCCCATTTGCTGAACCACTCATTTACAAAAAGCCAGCCACTAAGCCACTGGTCTCAGCTCTTGGCTACAGATTCAGAGCCGATCTCTGCTGCCTTCGCACATGTAAAGCTTTAAAAATTACTTTTTCTCAATAAGTTTTGATAAAAATCAACATCATTTGTGGCGGCTCAGTTGGGGGGAATTCCGATATGAGGTTGCTGCCTTGGCTGCCCCCAAAAAACAGCAGTCTTAATACCAAAAAAGGGTGCGACCAGGAGGGTTCATTAAATGAGCTAAACATATTTTAAAAAATTCTTAGGTTGATAAAATTATGCGAGAAGAAATATTTTTAGTTTAAACTTAAACTAAACAAAATAAAAAAAAATTATTTCAGACAATATTTTGAAGTAAGTCGCCTGAAAAACCCCTGTAGAGCCACCAACTCCTCGAACCTCATTAGCTTACGCATGGAACGCGAAATAAAACCAGTTGAAACGGCGGGCAGAGCCGCGGATGCTTTCTCCCGCTCCTCGGGATGTTGTTGTCAGCTTAAGTCGGTAACTGCTGAGCCAGCAGAGCCACAGTGAAGCTCCAGTGAGCCACAGTAAACCACCGGTGGACAGACAGCCAGACACAAGACCACATCTCGTGTCTTACGCTCGTCATTTGCGCGATTTTTAAGCTGATGATCAGCGACAAACGATCTTTCACTGGCAACATGATGGATTCGTACCACCAACAAATTTGCCACTGATGAATGGATTTCTGTCCGTCTCCGCCTCGGTCTCCCCCAAACGATCCACGGCGATCCGATCCCATCCCACCTTATCCAATCCGATCCGCAGGGGCCTACCCACCATGTGCAGCTCCTGGAATGCGTAGCAAGTCGGGGCCAGAGCCAAAGCAAATCAGACATCAGTCGGATGAGTGTAATGCATTGTAACAAATTGGACTGGCGTTTGTAGCGACAGCCAGACAGGATATTTCAGCCGGAGAACGAGGAGAACGGGGCCAACGCAGTCTGGAAGTCGTTGGCCCAGAGCAGCTAATCACCCAGCGAAAAGCGCTGTGAGATATTAATTTGAAAAGTGTTTGCCAATGACTAAGTGATAGATTTCATTTAGAGGTCGGTGTGCCGACTCGGCTTACAATTAATTGACATAGTGGCTCGAATATAACTAACTGTCTGCTGTACACTGTGCGTGTGGCGGTAGAGCGCTGGCATAGAAAGATAATAGAAGAAAAGTGCTGTAAAGTAATAATCTAAAAACGTTTTTTTCTAGCTAGGAAAACATTTTGTGTTATACTGTTCGTGTGGCGGTGGAGGCTAAGCATAAAAAACTCATAGTTCTTAAAAAAAATTTGAAAAAAATTATACTTATTTTCAATAATAAAGAAGTCAATTTGGTTAGTCAATTTTAATTGCTTGACCTAATTTCCATTGTATACTGTGCGTGTGGCTGTAGAACTCAGGCAGAACAAAAATCTTAACCTACAGAATGTGCTTGCTGCTCTCTTTTGTCGACTCAAATACATTAGCCGATAAAAATGACTAGCTATCCCAAACTCAATTAGCATATTAACACAAAATCTCTATATATTTTTGAATTTTACCTATATTTTTTCGCAGTGCACAATCAAGTTAGTGGCGTAACCAGTCGGAGGTGATTGATTTCCCTGGGCTGTGCTTGCTTCGCCTTACTCTAATTGGTGACCCCGATCGGAGTGGCGGAGACCACCCATCCAGCGCCTCTAATGACACTTTTCCCAAGTCCGTTCGCTTTGATATGGTAATAAGGAAAATCCCCTCAAAGACGCCGGCAATTGTCAATTGATAGACGAAGAGCTGTGCGCTGGCTGTCACAATGAGTGATATGGAAATGGAAATTACCGGGGCTCGAGGCCCTACACACATCCCATAATCGTCAATCAGTTTGTGGGGGCAGTTGCCCGAAATTGGCTCTCTCCCTCCCAGTTTCCTCAGCAGAAAACCACCGAAAACCACCGAGCGTTGACGTGTCAGAATTTTCATATGCATGTCAAGTGTCTCTGAAAATCACGCCCCTACGAAAAAAGCGCTGATTATTGCGGTTGTTCGTTGATTTCCCTGCGATTCGTTCGCCCTGCCACGTCAGTTTTGACAGTTTTCGTGGCCAGAACAAAGGGAAATGCTGGTTCTGCTTAGCTTCAATTAGATGAATTGGGGTTTCGTTCACACCAGCAGAGCATCGCAGCCTGCAGCCTCTGAGTCCGAGGCAGGATCGACCGTTACGGCATTATAATTGCCATTGGATTAGCTGTCAGTTTTTCTCATGTTTTTTTGTTTCGTCAAAGACCCGAGGCTCTTTTTGGTTGGCTGCTGCCATTCGATGTGACATTGATGTGTCAGCCCGTTAAATGAGCAAATATGACAGGACATCAGACTTGTTTGCGGTTGCCTTTTTCCGAATCGGAGTCGGAATCGAAATCCATCGCCTGGGGGTTGTTCCTTCGGGGATGATCACATCCAAACACCCTGATGACGATGATGAGTGCATTGTTTGCGGGCGACTTTCTCAGGATTTGTCACTGGCTTGATTTGGCTACGAGGAGAGCCTTGACATTGACTTTCTGGAGGCGAAAAGTTAATTGCAGTTCAGGGAATGTGAATAAGAAAATTAGACGGTGTTGCTGAACCATAAGGATCTTTGCTGGGCTAACAAAGTCCTGTAATTGCGGGTCTTGTTAAGTGTTTTTCTTTTTCATAGATGTCAAAAGTTATATGTATTAAGGTATGATTTTTGAGATTCCTGACCTTTCTTTAAGTGTAATAATGTAGAAGTATAACAAATAATAATTTGGGATAACATTTAAAATACCGGGAAGAAACATTTGGTCGCCAGCATACATTATTCTATACACATATTTATAAAGGTGAACTTAGTATTTCTTTAATAAATATTTAAATGATTAACTATTTTAATTTTTTACCAGCTGCTTTTTCCTACCCCAATGGGAGTTCCCTTTGCCAACTCCTTCACACAGCTAAGCCCAAACTCCGAGCTAAATCAATAATTCAGCCATTCGTTTAAGCCAATGCACCCGCAATCCCCTTCTCCGGAGCCCTTTTCCCCGTCCGTTTAAAAGCATATTAGATAACTTGTTCCGAGGCATGAAAAATAAAGCAGAAAATTTCGATTTCATGGCGATAATCATGAATCGTGATTTATTTAGCGGAACAATTTGTCAGTGCGGTGGCGTGGCCCGAGGGCCGAGAGTCCATTTCGGCCATTCCAGTGGGTCGCAAAAGGGGTGGAAGTGCCGGTTGCTGTTGACTTGTGAGTGCTTTGCACCCGGAATTCGGAAACCAGGACAGGAATACGGACACGGATACGGACACATTCAGGGCGAGGGTTCGAGGGAAATTCGCGCAACTATTTGTGAAACTCGGGTGGAACATAAAACTGCGTTATCTATGGTCTCATTATCATCAACAGACGGCGGGCGAAATGCCGGGCCTTCACCCTCAACAATCCCGATCCCAATCCCAATCCCAATCCCGTCAGGATGCAGTCAAGTTGAAAATTAATTTTGTCACAGTTGCGCGTCGGCGGGAAGTGTCATTATGATATCGCGATGTTCCCACTGCCACTCCGCCCACCGCGCTGATTTTCCGTCGGTGATGAGAGCCTGTCGCTCGTACTTCCGTACTTTTGGTGGAATATATGTGAGCGAGGGTCGCTCCTGGCGTTGCCAATTGCTGAGCACACGTCTGGAGTCCACCCCCTGGCTTTCCCAGCCGGCAAATTGAAAGAGTCGCGTGATTCAGTCGATTTTTTAAGCGATTCGATTTGCCGACAATTTGTTTGGCATTAGGCAGTTAAAAAGTTTTCACTTCTGTCTTTTGGGGTAGGACTCCTTGCGTCATTTGTTTTTGTTTTGCCTGCACGCTTACGTGGGAATTTGTAAATTAATTTAAATGAAAATTGCATTTTATTGGCTGTGACAATTGCGGCACGGTTAGTTAAATTAAGGTTAAAGGTATTTTAAGCGTGGGAAATATAAAAAGAGGTATCAACACAATACAGAAATTTAAAAATATAATTTTGTATTAAGTCAATACATAACATTTAAGTTCAAAACTATGGTTTAAAAATATTGTATTTTATTGTATAGAAGTATAACCTTTTTGACTTATTAAATTTGTGGCTTAAGTTCAATATTTCTCAGCATCACTGCCTATCTTCACTCCTACACCTTTGAAACCCATCCTAACACTCTCCAACCTGGTCAAAAATCAAGGGGTTTCCCAACTTCTTGGCTGGCCATCAACAAGTCGGCCGGAATCGAAAATCCGATGATGTCGGCTCGTGTGAGAGGGCTCAAAGAGCTGGCAACTACTTTTCACTTTGCCCTAATCGCATCTAATTTGACAGATTTACATAAGGATTAGACGCAGACAAAGACGAATGCCAAGACCTCGGAGGGCAGGGCAGGGATCTCGGGTGATGGAACTGATGGAGCGGCCTGGCGTAAGTACATATTGATGACTTGACACTGACTGACACTGTCAAATGTCAGTCAGCCGAAAAGAGAAGGATTAGACGGTGAGGCAGGGGTCGATAAGTCGGGGGAGGTGCTATACATCGACGACAGTGCGGCTGAAATAAGTAGAATCAAACCCACTCAAGTGGGCGTTTCGGCCAGACGTAATTCACACTTTTGTCACGGGCAGTTGACCCTGGCAACCTGCCGAGAACAGAACCCCAACCTTATGCGATCCTATCCCATCCGATACCAGCGGATATTGATGACACAATGCTGCACATTAAGTCATTCAATTCGAAATGTTGCGCAGCTGTGACGATTTTTAGCACCAGTCCACCGGACTGGAAGCGGCAAATCAACGACACATCAAGCGCGAAAAAAGGGGTTGGGTTGGGCTAGGTCCGGTGCAGAATTGTTATGGTCTAGGGTACTGAAAAAAAGTTATGAAAAAACTAAAATATTCAAAAACTTACTTGGTTAATCCATATTCTAATCCATTAGTTACAGCAGTTTTACTTTTCTAAAAATATTTGGTTAATTATAGAACCATTATATTTTATTTTATACCTTCTAGATTTTATAAACTATTTTTTCTAGTGTTCATCTGGCGTCAGGGACTTCCGAGACTGAGTCTGCATTTGGGGGCGCGGCGGCGACTTCATTACTCTGCGTCATTAGGCACTCAAATTGTTGCCATTGGGTTTAACTCTTCTACTGAATACAGGGTATAGTAAGGGCATATTAGAAGTAAGGAAAACCATAAGAAATGACGGAAGAACGAAGGTATACAGAAGGTATATAAGAGGTAAAGAAGGTAATGTGTCCTTTTTTAATACGATAAAATACAAAAATATGTTTTTTTTTTTTAATATGAATTATATTATCACAAATGGGTATTTTCTATCCCTCCCCTTACACCTTTTCTACTTGTTTAACTCTTTCGATGAAACTGAAACGGTTGCGCTTCAATGCCAAACGGAAGTCAGCGTCAACGTCTAAGGTGCGTCCGTCACCTCATCCTCCCCCTCCCGGGCCACTCCCCTGCTGACCCCTGACCCCTGAGCCTCCTCTGCGCCCCGGCTATGAAGTGACAAAAGGTCGCGCTTGGTCAGCGCCAGAGGTTCGGTGTCATTTAGTCATTCACTCAGTCAGCCAATCGATCGATCGGCATTATCGACCCGCTGCGAACTGTGCTAATATCGTCGAGTTAACTGCTGTGCAGTTGTTCGTAATTTGCTTTTAATTTTTACGACCGTTGCACCCTTTCCGCCTGTTGTGGAAATTGAACTGGTATTGCTGCACAGAGCAGAAAAATTAATAAAAACATTTTAATATACATAAGACCTCTTTTGGAGGTGCTTTTATAAGTGTGTTTATAAACATAATTACACTAAATAGCCTAACATTTTTAGTTGAAAAGTGAGTTAAGATTTTTTACATTTATCAAAAATGTATTAGATTATATAAGATCATAAACATTTGAAATATAATATTTTCCACTTTGTAATTCTTTATATTTGATTATATAATAATTTTATGATTAATATTTCTTTTTAATTTTTTTCCGTGTACTTAAACTGGAACTGTTGAAGCGTTGCCATCAACGCGTCGCACTCTTTGTCGCTGCAAATTAACAGCGCTAATGATCGATTTTATAGCGGGCAATCGATAGAAGCTATATCAATAAAAGTGCCAAGTACACATGCACTTTGTTGTCAAAGGGTTCGAGCTAAATTACCTTGGCTTTGGCGTTAATGAGCTGCCCATATGACATGTTGGGGGTTTGTTTCGGGTGACTATATGAAAATGCAGTTACATTTTCGGATGATAAAAGAGTTGTTGTTCCCTTGGGAGTAGAAAACAATATTTATTGCTTTTTTTTTGACGTTTTCAATGCTTTTAAAGGTATGGAAATACAGTAAATTATTAGATATAAGAAAAGATATATAAATAGTAGTTATAATCTAAGGATAAAGCAGGTTCTTTCTTTGAAGAGTATTTATTACTGAAAATATTAAAAATAGTTTTAGTGATAGTTAAAAAGATTAAAAACCTGACCCAGTTACTGCAGACTCTTTCGAATCAAGCTTTTCACTGCATGTCTAGAACAAATCATATTAATATTGATTTCCATGTGGCCCACTTCGAGCACCCCGAGTGCCTTGAATAGATGAACCCGAAACCCGTTTCATTAGCATTAACCGCTTCCGCCGAGCTTCTGGCTCGGAGCCGCCGAGTGTGGGGCAACCGGTTGGCTGGGCTGGGGATAGCGATTCGTGGATGCCACCACATCGATTAAACGGCATTGAAATTCTAGAAACTTTTCAGCAGGCCACGATAGTCCAATTTGCGGGACACGTACCAAAAATTAACAGCAGTCTGTGGCCGAAAAGGAGGATGGCCATGGCCATCATTTGCATTTTGCGCCACGGAGCAGCTGACAACTTTATTTCGTTGCCAGGCTCCGCAATGGCCTCAAATTACGGTGCTGGCATTCAAGACGTGAAGCCGGACTTCGGCAATAGATTCGGCCACTAGATTTTGTCAGAGAAGGAACTGCCTTCAGTCGGGGAGTTAGCGCCCAATTTATCATATTTCCCACTGGCTCCAGACCCAGCTTCAATGGCCGTGTCATGGGCTGGGGCTCTCCGGCCATCCATCTTGGTCTCTATGGTCTCTAGCAATACCTTAATCTTGGTTTAAAGTAATTTAAGGGGTTCTACGGATTTTTAAATAATAATATCAGATCTCTAAATAATATTTATATCACTTTAAAGTTCCCCTCTTTTAATCTTATATAATGTATTTTTGTTTTTTTAATAGAACTCATTTATTTTGTCTTTACTAATATTAAGGTGATTGTATCCTACAACCATTACTCAAACCATATAAATTACAATAAATAAAGTTCAGGGTACTTCTAAGTTCGTTTTATCACTGCTAGAGGCATCCTTCCCCATTGTGGCTAACTGGCGCCCAAATCCAGTTTGCGACGACGTCTCCTCGTTGAAATCATGTGCATTCGCTTGTCTGGCTCTTCTCAAAGAATTTGTCTGTGGGGCCATCGAGGGCAAAGCAGACGAAAAAGGAGATGGGGCTGGAGACGGAGATGGTGGAGGAGCAGGCAGGGTCCTGGTCCTGGTCCTGGTGCTGTCTGGAATCCAGCACACAATGGGTGGTGGAGCGCATTGTGAACGCCACTTAATTACACGGAAGTTTGCCCGAACTGAGCCGAGATGAGCTGCAGTTGCTGCCAAGTCGCGTCATGTGGCTCAGTGGAGAGCAGAGCCAGATTTAGGGCCTCGGTCTTGGCCAGTTCAAGGTTGGCCCAGAAGGTAAGACGATACGCTACGGTTACTCGCTGGGTGGTGATGCAAAAACTAATTGCAACAAGGTTGCACAGGCACTGAAAAAGATGTTGTAAGAAGGGGAAGAAAGAGTTGTGTATGACATGACAGTAATTTAAATACTTCTTTACTAAAATCAATAATTTGCAATTTGACTGTTTTTATTAAATTATTGTTCAGCAACTAGTTTACTAAAGACTTATTGAAATAAAAAAGATGCTATTTTCTGTACTAGTTCCTTTCTTTCCCTAAATATCCTCAAGATATTTCAAGTTATATAATTTGACATTTTTCTTTAAACTTTCACATTTAGATGATATTTTTTCCCAGTGATCTTCGATCCTGCCCCTCTCCAAAGAACACGCATATGGCGTGCCAAGTGCAACGAGCGAGTCGGCTGCCAATAAATCAGCAAATATTTCAGCAATAATTCAGAGCGAGAGGTGCTAGCTTGTTGACGATGGTATTCACGCCTTGCGCACGCGTCTCCTCGAAACGTCCACATTCACATCGAGTCCGGGATCTGGAGATCTGGAGATCCACTCGATCTGGAGCTGGATCGTAATTAATAAGAGCCAGCTAGGATCTGGCCCGTGGCGATTAATCAGCATATCCAGCTGCGCCTTTGACACTGGCTTAAAATGTAATGATTTAGTTGCATACTCATAATTAACATGCCGCATGACTCACTCACACTCGCATCCATACTCGTATTCGAAGTCACGATCGCACCTCGGGCCAAACTCAGTCGTCGTCTCATTAACTCGCCTTTGTTTTTGGTTTGTTGCCAAGTTTTTGCCTAATTGAAAGTCGGCTTCATTTGAAATGGGCCAAAACGCATCTTCCTGTTACTTTTAACTCATTTTCTTATATATCTTTTTGCTCTTGGGGTGGAGTCGGCGTCGTTGGAAGTTTGCCGAACTTGCCCGGCAGTGCACGAGGAGTAATTCCGGTGTTAATTTGTACGCAAGATGCCCATCAATCATGGGAGGGCCCACATATTTGTGGGCGTTGGCGGCTAAACTTTGAAGGAGCAGCCCCTGAAAAGACGCTGCGACGGTGACCCAATCGATCGGCGAACGTGAGAAAAATGATTGACTCCAAAAATGCGCATAATATTTTGAGGCACTGGGAAATTATGTAAGGCATCAAGTTGTTAACGGAAAAATAAGAATATTATTATATCGTTTTTTCAGTGTTTTATATAAAAGGAATATATTAGTTTAAAGAATGTCAAAGAGTATAAAAATATTATTTTAAATATAACTTATACTGTATCCATTTCATTTCGAAATCTTTCCAAATCTTCAGGAAAACATAAACTTGAATTCCAGGAATATCATTTTCCGGCAGAGCTTGAATGTGCTCACCTTTACAGATGTTGCAACATCCACTTACAGCAGCTGCGATCGTGTCAATGATGTGACACTGCCACCCAACGCACAGCATCGCGAGACATGAATGAATCGGCGGCTATATAAGGAGTCGGAGTCAGCAATCAAGCCAAAATAATTAAACGCTTGTCAGACAAAGCAGAACAAGCTGGAGTGGATATATACCTATGTATCTGGGGGAGTGGGGGTACGGGGCCTGTGCCTCCGTCTGATGTCAGGCCCACACACATGGCCAACCGAAAGCCGAAAACCAAAAACAGTTTGACACAATGCCGCGATAAATTTGCTCATCATTCACTCATTCAGACGGTAAGTCATTCACGATCGCGCCTAAAAATAAAGCGGGCCTCATCGGTCTTTCGGGTGAATACATTTTTACCCAGAGGAAAACTTGCGGCGAGGTGTCAATGAAAACTCCCCGAGGAAAAGAGCCGAGGAAAGCTGCTGGCCGGGCGACAATTCTCTGGCTTCCTCATGCCAATTTGTGGTGATCATTCATGTAAACGTAACAAGATCATTCCCCGAGGTCTGTGTGTGGTAAAGTGTCAACATTTACAATGTAAAAATGTCAAAGATGACAGCAGACAGAGTGCAAGTCAAGGGGCCTTGGATGGGGAAAATACCAGCAACTGTTGGTATTTTCTGGGACTGTACTTAAAAAAATGTCTATGGCTTGGGAAAGAATAGTTAAGTTTGGGACTAGTTGCAGAACATGTATATTCATACGAAAGTCTATAACCCTTTTCAAAATGTATTTTAAAAAATCAAAAATGTTTCTTTATGTTTAAAAATAAAATACCTAAAAAATACCAAGGTGGTTTTTCAGCATGCTACAGATCTGTGTAATATTTTCCATTGGTATTTTTATTTTATTAAATAAGTTTTTGTTTTTCCCAATACTCACCTTTTACTGCCAGTGCACTCTCGATGTAATAGTTACATCAAGTTAACCTTTTAATTACGGGCCATATGCTGCACCCACTTGCCTGGAGGTGTTTCGATCTCTCTCCTTGTTTTGCTTTTCGCATTTCCATAAAAAATTACAACTTGCTTGCTGCCTGGCGTCACTTAATTGTTTTCCCCTCTCGATTCGAAAGACTGACTGGGGCATGTCAAACAACTGTCAGTTGGTTCGTCATCATTACCGTCACCATTATCATCATCATCGTTCATCGACGGGGGAAATGGCAGAGGAAATGGGAAACAGCAGCAGACTTCTCCGATCGACGATCGGGATCTTGGCATGTGATTAATTTGCATTCGCTTTGTTCTCCCTCGTGCCTGGCTTTGTTTAAACAATATATTGATTCTTAAGTTTGTTGATTAATTCAATTCAATCAATAAATCAAAAATCTGTTCGACTCACCAGAAAAAGAGAAATTCCCAGTGCCCAAAACACGAAAATCGGAGACTGAGGGCTTCAACACCGCTGGCAGTGTTGAAATATTGGCACCACAGGTGATTTTATATGGAAGTCGAGGGGTTTGCTTAGTGTCAGGAACCTTTTTTTGGTCCATGTCTGACCTACACTCTGTACGGTTAATAATCTTATGGCAATTTGGCTGTATAAAATCTGGGAAAAAACAATAATAAATGATAAAGGGGCTGGACGGATACGGGAAGTTCCCCAATAAGTTGGGGTAAGTCACAGTTGGCTGTAATATAATTTCTTACAGAATGAAATACAGGTATTTAATCTTTAAAATATTCACAAGGAACCATTTAATTCGAGAACTGATTACTTTCGAAGTCCGTTTGAACCCGAAATTACCGACCATAAATTGATTCCCCGAACTGCAAAACTCTCCGAAGAAAGACCAGCTGCTCGGCCAATTTAAATCTCAGCCCCTCGCAACTGTCACCAATTTGCCCGGAATCGGCAATGAATTTTTAAACAATTTCCCGATCCAAGCTAATTTTCTCGCCATTTTGCAATGAAATTTTGAATAATTCAAGTGGCGCAAATTGTCCGTTGTCCACCTGGTGGCCTTTTTCCTCTCCCACCTTTCCCTTTATATAACGCACATGACAGTGTGACAAATTTCACATAAAACAATTGCAGCGGAGGCAACAACTGTCGCTAAATAACAAACGACAGGCAGTCAACGAAAAAATATTTAATTGAATTAAATTGTTTGGCATGTCGGCCGCGGCTGTTACCAATCGCAATTGGCCAATTTAGCAGGCGGATCGGGAGAAAAAACGCAAAGTAGAAATTGTTAGCCAAATGAAAGGCCGTGAGTCAAGTGGCCCCCGAAAAAGCGAAAGAAATTCGCCGATGGTTAGATTGTATGGATTGCTAGATGGAAGTGCTGGTGGATGTGGACGAGGAAGTGGCAGTGGAGGTGGAGGTGGAAGTGGAAAGTGACGGGCGGGTGTCGCTTTTATTGTTTACTTTCAATCACTTTTCGTCACGAATTCGTCGGATACAAAGAGTAGCAGCATAAATAAACAATGTCCAAATGGAGGGGTTTTATCAATCGAAATGGGAGGTGTTCCATTTGACTTCGGCTGAAAAGAGCTACGGGTGGTCATTTGCATATTTCCAGGGGTGTAATAAGGGGACTAAGCTAGAGTTCAAGTCATGGGAGAAAAAAGTTAGGAGAAGGTTTAAAAATAGTAAAATAAAAAGACAAAATACATCTATAAAATATTGCCTCTGAATTTAAATATTCTAATATATTATATTTATATATATTCAAAATTTTTATTTCACCTAATTGAAACCAGTTTTTTTGGAGTAAATAACTTATTTCTAATTTTATAAAAAAGTTGGCACTAAATACTAGTTTGCTGATTATAATCAGGTAAACGATTCAAAGCAAAAAAGTGGTAAGTATTGGAAAATTGTAATAAAAAGAAAGGCCTATTTCATAGGATCCCCCTTGGCAACACCCCTGGCTCGTAGGCAAATCACAGACACACGGCTGACTGAGTGCTTTGTGGACATTGTTGACAAATTGCACATAATGACATTAAATTGAAAATGATTGTGTGCAATTGTTTTTTCACCCCGCCTCCCACAATCTATGCCCATCTCTTTTATTTTCGGTATAGCCATCTCACTTTCGCCCACTGTCCAGCGGAAAAGTCAACAAGAGACGAAGGCGTTTTGCGTTTACGTTTGACGCACAAATTAAAATTAATGGCGGGCAGTGGTGCGTAAAACACGGCACAAACAAAAAATCCCAAGCCCAGCACGATACATCAAAAAGTCTCCAGCAACGACAACACACCCACTGTACACAAAAAAATTACAAAAAAAATAGAAATAATAAAAAACAACACACGTGCGCCCTATAAACAGAAGCTGCACTTGAGATTTTGAATTTGATTTCGGATTTTCCGGCTGGTCTGCCACTTACGTGGAAAATCGTTTCACTTTGCCTAATGTGCAATTAGAAAACGCATTTTCATTAGCTTTATCGCAGGCCTTTAGTTTCAGCTGCTCCTTCGATAAGCTTTCAATGGCTTCGAGTAAGAGTATCTCAAAAATGCGCTTAATTTGGCTTATCGGTTGGAGGGGATTATATATAGGAAACGGTGGAAAAACAGATGACTAAAAGCATTTGGCCTCTGTAATGATGATGATTATTAGATGATGGCTGAAGAGCCTGAGTGGGAGGATGCTAAGGTGGTCGAGGGGTTGGGACTCAGAGCCATATGGTGCAGGCAAAAAATTAAAAGCTAATATAGATAACAAGTCGGATTGGTTTAAGGCAATAATATTACACAATTCATTTAGGATTATTTTGTAAAAAAATATAAGAAATATATTTGATAAGCAACTAATAAAGATATTTGAAAAATTAGTTATTCTAAAGAGGGATGCATTAAATTCGTAAATTCTAGTTTGAACTGCATTTCATAATTCCAACAACCTTATTCAATCCGCTAACTTTTCCACCGTTTTCCAGCCACTCACCGCAGCGAAATCATGTCACAGACCAATCGCTCAGCCAGCCGTGTTTACTCGCGTTTTAGCATATAATTTCCACATTTACTTAATTACATACTTCTGCCCCGATCGCTGGCAGTATGCCATTTTCATTTCAATTTCCAGCCGAGTTCATTGTCTCCTCGCAGAGCTACTCTCACTTTGGCCGTGTATCTGTAAGATACGTCTAAGTCGGAGTCGAACAGCTTTCGCCATTGAATCGAATGGAGCCAATGTAGTTGGCAAATTAGCAGCAGCCACAATCACAATCAGCGGAGAGTTTTGCTTATAAGCTCCATCATATGATCGTGTGAAATGATTTCGATCATTGGCCATCTATCAATTCCACTTCGATTCACTTGTTTCGCCTCGCTCATAATGAAGCCCAACGGCTGCCAACGTTTAATTAACTTGATAAATCGCTTGTAAATTTCTTAATTATTACGTAGCCGTCGTGTGGTCAGCCAGCCCCTAAGTACGGCAATAACTTAAACATTTTTGCCTTGCCATTCACCTTACGAGCCGCTCATGTGTGTGCTTATTCACATTTATTTATTAATTTTTGTGATTAATTTAATGCGCGACGACAAACGAATGTTGTTGAATGTCGCTAATTGTTTATGAGGTGCACAACAACGAAGCCAATTATATGCATATCTGTATGGGTTATAGTATATCATACTGCTGTGGCTATTGAGAAACTGTTAACAAGTTAATTAGATAATTGGGCAAAAAACAAAAACCACATAAAAACAGATTTGATATGCTCACGTAATTGCACACTCGCTTAATTAGTGCGATTAGCCTAGTCAGCCGGTTAGTTCTAACTGCTAACCGCTGCTAAGTGCCCGAGCTAAGATGATTTGCATAGTTGCTGCCAGCTCACCGTAGCAGATACATATTTAAGGAAATATAAGCCCTCACATCAATATTCCCAGCCCTCTTCGAAAACTTGGCAACACTTTCGGGCGGCAGCTACTGAAAGTTGCCAAAAAGTTTATAAAGAAATATTAATTAGCGATATTTGCCTGATTAGTGTATAATATCTGTACTATCAAAATATTTGTATAGGAAATTTAATATTTCAAAATGTATATTTAAAAGAATAAATAGATAAAATGTCACTTTGGTCGCGTCCTTCTATATCCCTCCCCTTCGCATCTCTTATACAAACTGTAATTAATTAAAAGCCAACTTCTGCCAAGAAAGAGCCCGGAAGCTCCAAAGCCAAACTGCCTTACTAAGCGCCTTGTGATCCTTTCTTAATTGAAAAATGTCGTCACACAAAGCAAGGCGAAATGAGAGTGGAAAGCAGAGCAGGGTATTCAGCACGGAAAATCCCTGTTAATCCGGCACTGAAATTGGAAAAACCTTGGCCAAGGAAGTGGATGCGATAGGGATAGGAGAATATATATATCGACAGAGAGGGGGCCTCAAAACGTGGCTCGTAAAACTCTTGAGCCTCGACATAAAATTGGACAAATTATGTAATAAATGCAACATAAATTTTGGCTTTGCTCCGCTAATTGGAAAGCAATGCAACAATAACTCGGATAGAACCATTTACGGATGCTAAGCAGAGCTCAGAGCTACATTACCATTTCCATTCCGCTTTCGGTCCGATTCCAATGACAATACCGCTGGGGCACAATCAAAAGTGTCACAATATTACACTTTCACAGACAAACGCGCAGCGGGCAAACAAATCGTTAGAGGTAACATGCCCAGTGAGTCACCAGACAAAACCCAAATGTCGAACGATGCCCAGACTTTGTGTCTATAAAGTATTCGTATCCGAGAGCCGCGAGTCTGGATTTCATTCATAAATCGCCCCCAGCGTTATCGCCTCGAAATCGTATGCGGACAAAAGAGGTCGTCACACCTTTGGAAATCAATATCCGCACAATGCCGCGCTGTTGATATTTTCCCCGGCCGGGCGCATAAAATTTCTTTTCAGCAGTTCGCCGCTTTGTCCGCCGCCTGACACATTTTATGGCCCAAAAGTTTTCATGAAAAGTTCGAACTAGCCGCGACAAATGAGCCCGCCCGAGTGGGACCGCCGTCGTCGCATTGTCTGAGCCAATGCTGGTCATCTGTTCGGGTTCCGAAAAGCTCTGGGCTGGGGAAGCAGTGCTATCGGGTATGCACTCTTAAAATAAGATAGAACAAGTCTTTAAGATAGGTCACAAAAATCTATATTTATACCCCTATTACACTTGCTTAGAGTATGACTTACTAAATGGTTCTACTTTTAGAAGTATAAAACCCTTCCATGTATAGGTATAAAAATTCTTAAAATTAACTTGACCTGCAGAACAATTTTTTTTCTGAGCTTCATATGATTTTTTTTAGATTCTGCCTAAATGACGAAATTTAAGCTATTGTCATATGAACATAATTTGAATAACAACTATATACATTTTTTTAAGATTTTTAAATCTTAAGAAATTTAAAAATATTGTTTAAATAAGCCTTTACATTGTAAACTTTTTTTGTTACACCTGCATTTAGCTAGAAACCCGCTGACTGGCCAACTCAGCCGTTGACAAAAGACAGATTTACCATTTGTGTCCATCTCATTTGCATGAAAATTTGTTGAAAAGACATTTAAACGAATCGAATATCGAACTGCCTGCCCCGGCCATGTGGAAACGGTAATTTGTTGACCAGTTTAAATGTGTTATTAGCACCGTTTATATGCAAGTTACGCCCAAAAATAGGGCCAAGCACTGATGGATATCTTGGCTGGACACGTAGCTGGATATCGTTTCTGGCCATAACTATAGTTGGAGTGCCCTAATTTATGTATCTGGATGTGGGCATTCAACGGCAGTGTTATGTCTAAATCGGTGCCTGTTTAAAGTGCAATAAGCGTGGCTAAGACTGATCTATGGAGGGACTTAGTTGAGGATTTGGTTCAATACTGATTGGATTTCGGTTTCGGGTTTTGGTCATCTGAACTGCGCTGAGCTCTGGATAAGCGGGGGCTTCATAATAGCGATGAAATTGAAGACAAAACTGAGAAAAATGGGAATAGTCTCTTTTTAGGAAAGCTAAATCACCTATATGATATGTCTTGAGGATAGTGGCATTGGAATAGGTAACCATTTCTTAATCAGAACTTTGAGATTGAAAATGACGAATAAAGTATTATTTTATTGTCATACTGATCTTGATATTCTAATATATGATTTCATTATTGGGTTACTCTTTAATCTGTGCAAATTCAATTTACAACTGATATTTGTGTTTTTCACTTACTAAAAATACAATTTTAAATCAAAAATTTTCCTACGAAAATTGTATATTTTTGAATTGTACAATCTTTAAAAATTCTTTCTTTTAAATATCAAAAAATAGGCAGAGAATCTATACAAACATTTTGTTTTTAGCTCAATTTCCCTGAAGTAACCCCTCCTTCAAGACTTCTCATAAAACTCCATGATAAACAAGGCAACCCATCGAGCTTGTTACGCATTTGAAAAGCCTGTGCCACCAGCGAAGACTAAACGACGGGCGGGATCGGGATCTCCACCCAATGGTGAGCTGTGGGCAAACAAATGCGACCAACGCATTGGAGGCATCTTTCACATGCAAATGGAGGCGACCCCGGGCTAGGAAACAGGCTAATCCCCAGCGAAGCCAAAGACCACAAGGTGGAAGCGAACCCAAAACCAAAACCATAACCAAACCCACAAAGAGTCGCGGCCAAGCCTCGTAAATTTGCAGCTTATTGGCAATAACTGCAAGTGGCTTGTTAACAATTTAACACGTCTTAATCGTTAAATTTGTGGATGCGCAAAAAAGAGGAAAAACACTATGCCAGCCGAGGGGCTGGGCGGTGAGTATTTCGTATTTCCAAGCTAAATGCCAAACGCATGACACTTTTGTAGGTGTGAATGCCGAACGGGCTGTGGGGACACTTCTGAGCCCTCAGTTCTGACACTCGAGCGCTGGCGATACGGCTGCTGATTTTAATGGCAAACCGGTTGGGTTCCAGTTCGATCTGTTTAATAATGATATTTCCAGGCCCAGCCAAAGGCTCAGACGCGGACTGCGACTCCGGCTCCGTCCCAGTCAGAGGCAAACAAAAGACTTAAGTCATAAACTTTATGACATTTTGCAAAAATCTCGCCAAGAATGTCATCAATGAAACAAATCGATTTGTTTACATGCCAACGTCGACGGTGGAGCAGAGCACTGACAGAAAAAATATATATTAGTTTATTAACTTTATTTGAAATTGAAATCAATAAAGTTTATTAAAGTTATAAGAAAATATGGGGTATATCTTTAGATACTGTTATAATGTTAAAAAATCCTAAATCAGTACTTTGTTTATTATTTTCTTAATTTTTTTTTCTGTTTTTATAATTTTCTCTCAGTGCCATGTTTTAGCTGGTGTCGTTGGCAGTCTGGCCTCCGTCTCTCATTGCCAATATCGATTTGACTCCTTTGGCTTGGCCCTGTCTGCCACCAGGTTGCAGCAACCCCACCCCCACCTACCTCTCCGCCCAGCCTGCCGCTCATTTATGTGGCTTTGCCTTTTGGCTTTGTCCACACGATTCTGGGAAGATTTTAATCTTACTCACTGTAGTCTGCCTCAGCTTGTTTTTGTTGTGGTTGGGGGCATTCGGTGTGCGGTTTATGGGTTTTCGTGTCTGATAATTTTCTGATTTTAATGTGCGAAATTAAACATCACATTTTTCAACACGAACGTTTTGGATGTGTGTTTGTATAACTCAAAGGGAAACAGGTCTCGCGTTGGGGTTAGCAAAGGAGAGTTGGTTTAGAAAGGAAAGGCACAGAATAATCTTAAGAATTAAATTTAAAAGAATTAAATTAAACATGTAACTCTTTAAATAAATCATAAGTAACTTACGTGTCTCTGTCAATCGTAAACCCATTAGAAAGAAATCCCCAGATTTTCTCTATTCCTACCCCTTCCCTTTCCCATTAGCAATGTTAACATATGTAAAAAGTAACTCCATCGCTGCGTAGCTGTCACAATTTGTAGGAAATTAATTCCAAGTGGCCAAAATAAATAAACAGTCACAAATTATGCCCAAATTAGCAAACAACCAACCACTTGCAGGGTGGCGCACTCATACATTCATACTTTACCACCCCCTGGGTGGGTTTTTCATATCTCTCAGATACACGTTACATGTGTAGCATAATGCCGGCACAAACACAAACACAATTACACTTTCGGGGGACAAGTGACGGCAAAGCGGGCAATAAATACAAACCGCATAAAGCGGTGGCCTAATCCTCTGAGTGGGGGGTGGTTGTGGGTGGGGTGGGCTGCAAAGTCACCCCCGGGTTATTTATACACCCTCGAAAATTCAGCAACAGCAGCAGCACCAATTACTCAACATGATTTCAATGAAATTACCGCACACAAAACAAAGCCAAGCTGGTTTGAAGGAAGCTAACCCTAAACTGCTTTGGGATGGAGTACACTTGTAAAAATTTAAGAATATATTCATTTTTAAAATTATTTTATTTCTCATTAGATCTACAACAATTAGGGCAGTTAAAAAAGTAAATAATACAAAAAAATAAACATTTTTGTTGAATTATTTAAATTATTATTTTACCTAGTAGTAGTTCTTAAATCATAGTAATGTTTGTTACAGCTTGTTTTGTATACAGAAAAAAAACTATACATTTTTTTCAGCTTCCCTAAATTATTATATATTTTGAAAGAATATTTACTTAAAAGCTCCCTTTTTCAGGGTTTTTCGATATATACCATTTTATTTGTTGTTGCACTTTTTGAACGCAATACCTTTTTTTAAGTGCATCGGCAGCAACAACAACATCAATCTCAATAACAATTCATAATTCATGTTTAACATGCGCCCCCGTTGTTGAGCAATTTAGCAGGGAAACCACCCAGCCACCCCCAACCACCCAGCCACCCTGCACCACCCCTCTTGTACCAACACCACCCCCCGCCGCCCTCTCGAGTGGCCCACTCATCCTCTCGACAGTCGCATAAATTGTTGATTGTTTGTCTATGCTGTGGGATGTATTTATGGCACTCGGGGAGTGAAGTCAACTTTTTCTGGCTCAATAACAAATGACACCCCAATGGGGTGGACCGCCGACGACAACTCAACTCCGTCAGCCATCCACCTGCCACCCTCTCGCATCCTCCTCCGCCTTTCCGATGATCATCCCTAATTGGTGTTGAATGGAGTTTGCCTTGTGGCTGGTGAAATTTTCCGCTCTCGGGGTGAAAGGTGAAGGTGGTAACCCTGAAAGGATGCTGACTGTTTGTCTGCAACTGTATAATTTTTTACGGGGGTTGGGGGAGAAAGTTAAGGGTTGGTTTGGCTTTTGCCAAATCTCGTGGAAGGGCGTGAGGCTTATTAACATAATTGAGATCTTTGTTTACTTTTGTTTGGGATAAAAAGTGAAATTATGGCTTAGCAGGGGAGTGGAAAATCCATCCAGGGTTATAGAATTAATATCCTCTTATTTATGGAAAATAAATTCAATTACTGATTACCGATAATCTTAAATAAAATACTTAAGGCAGCTAAATCCCAAAACCCAGCCAAAAAAAACCCTTAAGACACTTTATTAAGATCATTTAAAAAACGTCCCTAAACTTTTTTTAGTCCATTTTAATTTTGAATTTTATGTGTCAGTTTTATGGACACGAGTTTAATTTTGTGAAATTTTTAAGCAATTTACAAAAGACATCGCGAGAATGCGACGACAAACGCCGCGGGAGAGCTTTCAAGTATTTTCGTATCCACAAGCCAGCGAAATTAGCATGCGCTTAAGTTATAATTTAATTATAATTTATTGATTTTAAACGGACATTTTATTTATACACCCGATCGAACGTTTTGCGGCAGCGTTGAAGTTCGATTTCTCGGCTGTTTTATGAGCTGTAAAAATGTGGACTTTATGGGGCACTTAATTTGCCAAAATAAGGGGGACAAAATTAAACAAAAATCGCCTGCTCGAGAGCCACTCCTTTTGGCAGCGAAATCATAATGTGTCAAGCGGCGGTCAGTGTGACCATGTGTGACCAAGAAGCAAATGGCGAGCGCTGCCAACTGGCGGCGAAATATATAAAGTGCCAACCGCTGCCACCCAATTACCAAATGACATGACAAAACCGCTTTAAGGCGTCGTCGTCCATGTCTCCAAACAAAATTGCAAATTAGGAGACCCGGCGTCAAGTGGAAAAAATTCAGAGAAATAACAAAGCAAACGGCCATAAAACTTAAATGCCAAAGACAGAAGGACGATTACGGGGCGTGGTTGGAGAGGGGGCTCTGACCGGAACAGGAAACAGGAACCAAAGTAGAGATAACTGCCAACATGGCGGTCGCAGAAAGGAACAAAAGCGGAGGGCAAAAATAGAAACAAATAACATAAAATGCTGGCAATAAAAAGCAGTCAAGCAGCGAGCAGCGCGGAAAAGCATGAAAATCTAACTGGGAAAATGGGGGAAAAAAGAGAAGACAGTCAAAATTGGAAACTGGGATGCTTAGAAGGGGAAATACCCTGAATGAAAGTTTAAATAAAATGAACCCATAGAATAATTAATAGGAATTTTAAGAAAATAATACAAAATGATGTAAATATTTGTTGTTTAGGAAATAATTTTGAATTAATATTTTTTGGGTTCATAGAATTATATTCTCCTTTTAAGATTTTTTAAAATATTTTGTATTTTTTAGAAATAAAAGAAAGTGGACTTTACTTATGGGAAGTGCTGTTTTACTTCCCTAAGGACACCCCTATACCCCTCCTAAAACAAAGGGCATGGAACATAAAAAAAAGTCCGCGTCCTGCTTGGGCTTACTTCATTTTTTTGTGTTCGCTTTCGCTTATCTTTAACTGCCATCAACAAGATGGCAACTTCCGTTCGCGCGCCATAATGTTTTCTCTACACAGCCAGGATCCTTGGCACACACTCCCCAACACACACCCAAGTCACGCACACTGCGAGAAACGGGGGGGTCGGGGAAATGGTCACCAGGGCGTGTAATTGAGTGCTACAGGACCCTTTTAACATTTTTATTTGCACATTAGCGAGGGTGGAAATGGCGAAATTTGCGCCCAAAGTGACAGAGCGTTGAGTGTGGGCGGCCAGGATATCGTCGGCCAGAGGGTGGGGCCGTGGCAGGGGTGGGGTCCTTGGAATTTCGCTAACCATTTCCGTATTGACTTGCCGTTAGGACTGTCAATATGCTTTTGGACTGCGACCGATGGTGCGTTCATCTCGAAAGTCGTAGACAAATTTGTTTGTGGTTCCAAATGCGACAGTTGCGAAAAATTGGCAGGGACTTTGGTGGAAAAAGGGGAGTTCCAGATTCGCCCAGCATATGCCAAGATGCCACTGGGACAGACAACGATCAATTGTTATGGGCAAGGACATAAAAGTTGAGGGGTTGGTGGCTTAGGGAGATAATTTAATGTTCAGTGTGCATTTTATAATGTGGATGGGAGAAGGGCAATAAAATGTGGAAAGAAAATCGATTAAGTTGATTATTTTGAGTATAATGAGTATAGGGAGCAAAATTAAGAGTAATATTTAATTGGAATCCTAATCGTTGTAACTGATTTTTAAGTGTATCTTAAATAGAGAGCAAAAATTTATTTACGAATAATTCAAATATCCAAATTAAATATATAAAATTGAAGGTTTCTTTTATAGGCTAAACAACAAATTCCCTTTCCTATATACCTCTATTAACCCCCTAGTAAATCAGCTAGCTTACCATTTCGCACCACATTTCGAACTACATTTAAGCCTCCGTTGGCAAAAAGCAAGGCCACCATTTCGCAGATAAGGCCGCAGTACACAAAAACGAAGTTGGGCCGGCCGAGCGGACCCTTTTGGCTCATAATTCAAACGCAATAGGCCAAATGGCAGCCATTTTGAAACCCTTTTCATACGCGGCGTATGAGTAACATGAATAATTCCAGGACCGCCGTCGCAGGCGCAGCTGATGATAAAACATGAAAATGGGCAAACATAAATCTAGCACACACGCACACCAGATACTATGTGCCATAAGCACAGCCAGTCGCACTCGGTCCTTAAACATTCTGCTCTTTATTAAAGTGGCCCAGTCGCCTCGGTTTTCCCATTTCCCCCCTTCAGCCACTCCCCAGATTTTCCCCAAACACTTTCACTCGCATTTCGGCCAGGAGACAACATTTACATCAACATCACCATCAGCATCAGCTTCCACTCAGCTCGTTTCGCTTGCCGTGGTCGTTTGGCCAAAGTCAACTTTCGTTTAGCTTGTAAATAGCTCGTTTTCGCAGACTTCGTAACTCGACGCCATGTTAATATATAACAATTAATCTTAACTAAAAGTATCTGGCGCCCACCGAGGATCCTTCGAGTCTGAAGCCGTTTATGCGGTGTCAAATGTGAGGAAAACCCTACTGGCATTGGGATTCTTAAAGATCTTTAGTTTCAATTTTTTATGTGGTCATTAATTTCGAAAATATTAATATCCACTTTAGAATTTTATATTATTTCTTTTCTAAAACTTAAACATGTATTATATATTTTATCTTAATTGGTTTGGTATCTGTCTTCTATAAACTGGTATATTTGAATCTCTAATCTTGTAATTTAAAACTTTATGTAAAATATTTTTAAAGTTCCTAACTTTATGTTTATTATAATTTTATTTTATTTTGAGTATTTTGATAGAACCTTCCGCATGAACTACTTCTCGAAGGGCTTTTATGCATGGCAATGAGCTCCACTCGGACCACTACTACAACTACAGAGACGATGAGGCAGCAAGGACGCCATGTTGTTTACCCACCAACCGCCCACTCACCCACCCACCCACACACACAGTGAAAGAGGAACACTTTTTGCACATTACAGTGTTAATGTGCCTCACTGCCGCATGTAAAAAGCCAAGTAATTTAAGCAAGTCTCGCAGAGACAACGAACCAAAAAGGACGCTCCACAAACTGTGTGTATATACACCCCCTGAAAAGGAGGCACCACCCACTAGCACCACCCACCAACATTCATGGCTGTGTGGGTGTGTGCGTGTTAATGATTTTTTGCACACAGCTTCACAACTTGACGCTTTGGGCTTGTCTGCGCTGTGGATCCTTTCTCCTCCTCTCCACTTCCGTTTCCTGTCCTCTACATATGTGTGTATATGGGGTATTCTACATAGGGGCATAAATTTATATGGGTTTCATGGTTTGCCACGTAAATTCAACGCTTTTGGTTTGGTCAATGAGGGGATAAATAATACAAAGATATATTTAATAAATATAAAATATATGGAGTTAAAATAAATACTGTTTTAAAATTATATATAAAATATTATTTTTAAATTATTAAAAATCTACTTCAATATTATTATTTTCAGCAAAATGGGAAAGTTTGAACTTAAAATAAAAAATTACACAAATATAGATACTAACTTTGGATATTATAAATCCTAATGGATATATATTCTATTCAAAACAACTTTACAGATAAAAAGTCTTCTAAATACCTTGCACTCAAAGCTATATTTATATTTATACTTCTAACTGTAGTTTCAATTTCTTAACTTGTCTGATCTAACTTTACAACCCATTTACCCAGCAAAGCCTAAAAAAACATATTTTCCTAGCACTATCAACAAATTTTCATCTGGCATCAGCTAAAGAGAAAAATAGTATTAAAGAAAGACCAAGCCAGTCACGATGTCAGGAAAATGTTCCGCTAAATATGCGCACCAAAAGAAATGTCAAGTGTCAATCAAAAGCTCAGCGGGTGCTGTGCATTAACCCTAACCCCCGCTTAACCCACAGACATCCTTGGTTTTTCCCACTGCGGTTGCCCAAGAAAACGGTTTATCATATTTTGGCTAATAGAGGCGTTACCTGCCCTCAAAACTTCCGACCATTATTAATTACTCTATTTACCAGAAGAAACGGAAAAACGAAAAGGAAAACCGCCCCGTGACTTTGAGAGCTGACCCCTCGGCTTATTACATTTTAATTGTTTTACAATTTTTTTTGGTGGCGCCTATTAGCATTTTCGGTGGAACCACGTGGTGCAATTCCCAACAAATGGTTGCGTCCGATTTTAACCATAAATTATGCAGATAAGCATAAGTGTCGGTTTCTATGCATGTCTGTTTATACCTGTCTATCTCATTTTTTGGGTTTAATTGTTTTCGTTGGTCATGGTGGTTGGGTGGCAATTTTAGGGGGAGGGGCTCGACTTGGGGGAGGTGGCACAGGCCTGGATACCCACCATTTTGCCAAGTGTAGGGAACAGTTGGGCCATTGGCTTGGGAAAGAGCAGGTAATTGTTATGCCTCTCGTTGCGAAGGTTTTAATTTGGAATATGAGGCAAGCTGTGGGTTAATTGCGGCATTAAAAGGTCATTTGGGCTAAGTAGTATTAAGACACAATTTAATGCGATCACATTTATTATTTAAACAGCTTTTAGAAAATTATTTAGTCTGTATATTTAATTTATTTCTTAGCAAAAATGATTTAAAAAGAAAAATCAAATCAAACAAGAAAAGGAAGCATCCCTTTTAAAACTTCTTGATCTTCAATCCAGACTTTTTGGTGTGGGCTCTTAATCAATTATTATTCTACATGAAATTAAACAAAACTCATGAGTTTAGAAACAAGATTAAATTTGTTAAAAATAATCAAGCAACTCTACTTATGTAATTTTCCAAGTACCTTTCACATTTATTAAACTCAGACCTCTATAGGAGCCCTGAAAAATCCATTGTTTCCAGCCAGACTTTTCGGTGTGGACTTTCAAGTTAGATAAAATATAAGAATCTGCAGGAGCAGGCAAAACTTCTCGCTGATTATGTAAGCAACTCAGCGCGGCCAAGAAAAACCAATTTAAAATTCACAGCACATTTTCCGCTGCTCAGTAACAATATTGAAAAAAGAGGGAAAGAGATAGAGAGAAGCAGGGAGAAAGGAGAGCAGAAGGAAAAGCTGGGAAAGCGGCTGCTTAAAATTCCGTGAGCATCGTTTCACAACTTTCCAACTTGCCAAAAAATCGAAGCGGAAAACGGAGGGAAAAATGCAGGAGCATAAATTCTCCGGGGGCAGGCGACCGAAAGAGGAGAGAGCGAGAAAAGCTGGGGAAAATGTGAGGAAAATAAATGAAAATGCTCCAGAGCTCGTTCACAAGAGTGCTTACGGCATCCGCAAGGAGCTGTTGAAGTGGCAAATTTGCGCAGAGCGACGCAGGACAACCGCCCACATTTCCCCCCACCGGGCCGCCGATCCAACGAACCACCCCCTCGATTTTCCCCTGATTTTCCTCGTTACTTACAACAACTACATGCCAGTGTCAACACATACTTGGCCATTCAAGTGGGCAACCCCAAGGATGCTGGCGACGCCATGTTGGTTTTCCTCTCTCCCCCTTTCTTGGCCGAAACACACATTTTTATGGGTCTGACATAAAAGCCAAAAAGCACCGAATGTCATTTGTTTGCTCTGTCTATTTTTCCCTTGCGCAATTAACCCGTTTTCTTTTCCCCTTTTTTGCGCCGACTGTGAGACAATAAACTTTTGTCACAAAAGGCTTTTAATGGCTTGGCGACAAAGTTTCGCAATTTTTTCGCAATTTGCCGCCACAACAATTTGCGTTTAATTAACCAAAAGTTTTCCCCCCGAAAAAGCGCTTAGAAATGAACCTAATGAGGGTGGCCAAATTGCTGTCGAAAGTTTTTGTCTGGCCATAAAATTAATTTTGATGAGCTACGCTGCGCCCGAGTCTGTCATTTGGGCGCAGGAAAATAGACTTGGCTTTTCCACACTAAGCCCAAAATCAAATTAAACCATAAAAGTTCTTAAAAATATATGGCCACATAAAACTAACAACCCTCTGGGCGGATCAGAGATCAACGGAAATCGGAAAAGCGGCGTGTAAATGAGGCCATCATAATATTTTGAGCTGCAGCCCAAACAGACGCGACCACATCATCGGTTAAGGGGTTAATAAGGGCGGAAGAAGGGGCGGGGATGGTGGTAGGGATGTTCCCTAATCACATTCGACTTGGCGGCGGCATAAGGTGCACATTACTCATAATGCGAGCGTGTGAGATTCCGGGCATTGGCTTCGTTTTATATACACCTCCGAAAGTGGGTAGCGCCAACTGGCGCACGGACCTCAAGCCGAAACCCACCCCCTAGCTCATCCCTTCCCATTCTGAAGTCTCTGAGCCGCAGCCCCCTATCCAGAGACATATAAATGCACTGAGAACTATATTATAAATTTGAGTATCTAAAAACCAGTCAGATAAGTTTATTGTTCCAATTAAAAAGTTAAAAACATTTTGGTATTTGTTGGATTATACTTATATTAAAATTAAAAATTTTAAGGATTATATTTTTAACACTTTATATATTTTTTAAACAAATGCAAAGAAATTGATTAAATTTAAAATTTGGTTACCTTTATTTTTGCGTATTTTCAAAACTTTATCAGTATTTCAACATTTTTGTAAGTTATTAACTCTTTATTAAAACTAAATTTAAAAAAAAAAGTTTTAAAATGCTCCTTGTTTCTAGGTTAGAATTTATAATTTTTTTTCTTATTATTAGAGAAGGAAGAAATTTTTTAATACTTGGGAATACTTTAGAGTTTTTAAAGGGTTTATAATTTTAATCGGCATCCCTGAAAACCTTAAAAACATGTATGCGGTAATGAATTTATTTCAGTTTTGTAAGAAGGCATCTGTTTTTTCCAGTGCACACACACTGACTCCAATCAGCCTAATCGCTTTGGTTGCGCCGCAGAGCTTAACTTTTGTTGATGTTGCTGCTGTGCCTTGGTGTTGCTGCTGCTGTTGCTGCCGTTGATGTTGCTGCTGCTGTCGTGACTTGTTGTCGCCAAAGTTGAAATTGGCCTGGCCAACTCCCCCATAAAGCCTCATATCGGGCGTGTTTCCGGGCCCAGAGAAATGGTAAGCAGGCCCCAATCATCATCATCATCTTGGTCTTCGAGCCCTCCCCCTGCAACACGTGTGTCGCCATATTTGCTTTTATTGCCCTGGTTCCGTTTGTTTATTATGTGATTTTCCATATGGCCAAAACCGTCTCTATGTGCGTGCGCTTTCAAGCTAATCGCACACAAATTTTTATGTTAATTTTCATAAATTTTATTGTCGCCCCAGAAAAGGTCTTTTTAATTAGTTTTCCTGTGTGGGATTTACATGTTTTTGTGGGAGAGCTGTTGTTTCTCGGATCTGCTGCGATTTTTAAGAGTTGTAAGTCATAAACCGGGGGACAACAAAACACTCCAAGTCGTGCAGTCAAGTGTCAAATTATCCAAAGGCGCTCGGGGAGTTGTAAACGTTTAGTCAGCGAGTGGGCCATTCGACAATAAAAAACAGGGAGAAGGGGGGAACTTCCCGAAGGGAGTGCCGCGAAAGGCGGGAAAGGAAAAAGAGCTAAGTTATTACATTTAGCGGGCACTAAAATGTCGCGCAATCGCTATAAGGTGGCCCTACAAATTAGAAATGCCGTAAAAATACGAGCGCTGTGTAGATCAACCTGGTAAAGATTAGGAAAAAGTCCCTATTATTTTATGGGTGTTTATAGAAGGGAAGCTAATTATAAGCCTCTCACAAAACAAATATCTTAACAGAGGGTTTAAATTAAAACAACATTTGCATATATAAAAAAATTGTATATTTTAAGTAATTCCCAAAATAAATATACTTTTAAAAATAATCATGAAACACCGAAAGCATTTAACATTAAAATTTAAGATGCAAAGATAAGAATAAATCCAAACCTTAAATAAAAGTATATAAATATTCATAATTAATTTTAAAAATATAAATCATAAGCTCTAAAAATCAATTTGTACCTTATTTAAGAATTTATAGTAAGATATTATTTAAAAATATAATTCATAATTTTCCCTATTGGAAATAATTTAATAAAAATCTAGAATGAATATTTAAATAAATGAATGAAAACAAAAGAGTATTCAAAGTTAATAGTATCTTCAAATCATTTAAGTACAACTCGATCCCTGATCTTCCATCAACCACCAATGATCGCATTTGAATGGCAAAGTCAATGCGGAAAATGGAAAACTCCTGGGTTATGTGAGTGTGTGATCAATCATCGTTCCTGGGTGGCGTGTGTGGCGAACCCTGGGCAAGCAGCCCGCCCAGAGATACCCCTGCTGAACCAGATCGATCAAAGTGATTGACAAAGCGACAAACAAACAAACAAGCTAACAAGGATTCACAATATTTGAATAAGGCCCAATTGAAAACGGTTCCGCATTGTTCCGCGTTCTGAAAAGTGTCACAATTGAAGCACCGCAGCTGTAGATACTTTCCGATCGAATTTTCGGCGGTCCCCGTATTTTGCCCCTATGATAGATGGTCGCCCGGTCCAATTTGAGTGAGTGCGCGGCCGTTGATTCATCGGAGGGCAGCGACTAATGTAATTACCAAGGAGAGTTGGCCGGCAGTCGCATCAGCTTAATCATTCCAACTAATTGCCCTGGGCCACAAGACTTTCCCGATGAAATAAAAAAGCGCTTAAAAAAACGTCCCAAGTGGGCCCCGGGGAAACAGGACAGGCCAATTATGTTGATGGTAAACAAATTGCGCACGTTCCACGGCATCAAAATTAGTGGAACAAGAGCAGGAGCCCACAAAAAAACCATACAAAGTAAGAACGAAAGGAGCTGACATTACAGAAGGACACGCCAAGCCTGAAACTCAAGCCCGCACCGAAACTGAGCTGAAAGATCTAATTACGCTAATGACAATGGGCAGCAAAGGTCCTGCTGGATGTTGCTGCAATTAAACGATTCAATCGAGCTGCGTGCAATGACGACATAAGGTCAAAGTCGTCCTCTCGGATACAAAGAGTCAGCTGGCACAGGACTCGAAATCGAAGGCAATATGAATTCATTACAATTCGATAACGAAGCTAAATGCAACGAAGCCATTTAAACTCCGGCTTCTGGCGGCCGTTGCACGCGAGCCCTAAAAGATAATGCAAAGCACTGAAAAAAATTAGGAAGTTGGTTGAAAGGGTTGCAGAGTACCGCATTCATGCTGTGACTAAATATATAAAAACATCACCTTTTTGTTTTCCTTTATTTTGAGGAGTATTTAATATGACAAAAAATATGATAGAGTGTTTTATGAATCAACTTAAGTAAAATGCATTAATGAATAAATATCCCTTCTGAAGCATATGCAATCATTTTTCAGTGTCCAAAAGCGGAGAGAAAAGAGCCTTCTTCCGCCACAATTTAAGCGGATTTAGCGCCTGTTGACGCCTCTCGAATTTCCAGGGACCGCACGCAGCGCTTCATTAGCAACACCTACAAAAGGCCGAAAGGAGGGCGATGTATCCTTTGGCCGTTGCCTCACTGCCTCAAAGGGTGTTGCAGACGAAGTCGAAACCCTAGACGTGCAACCCAAAAACACAAAAACATTTCTGGGCGTTGCAAAAGACCTCACATGAGGAACGGAGATTAAGGCATTGGCTCATTTGAATGGACGCGAACGTGCGAGTGAGGAGTGTGAATAATGGGTGTAAGAAGTGCCAGGGGTAATAAATTATTTGAATATCTCACTACAACTATTAAAAGCAAGAAAATATTTCAAAAATATTTTAAATGTATTTTATTCGATTTCCATACTTAATCCCACAGTATTTCCTGTCATCCTGCCACTTAACTCATAAACATAGATATACGACTAACCCCTAACAAAAAGCCACTAAAATGCCTCACAGGATCATCACCCAATGATGATTGTGCCTCGAAACCCCGTCTACCCACCCTTATATACCATTTAACCCGCCAAATCAATCCTGTATCTGTCACAATCCGAGGAATGGCAACCATCTTGGGCACAGACCAAAAACAGCATCCTGAAAACCACACACAAGCAGCCTAATTATGATTGATGTGAGCTGGAAAACCGATTCCGAAACTATGGAGTGCTCATTAAAACCGCATCAAAAGTCGAACAATGGAGGAATAGGATATCTGAAAGGCTGCGCTGCCTGAAATGCAAATCAAATATGAAATTTTCTAATATTTTGTTGGCACAACACAACAAATTTCAATATAATGCCGGGGGAAGCACTACCAGAGCGTGGAAAATGATCTATTGCCGGGCAAAAAGGACTCCGTGCGAGGGACGAAGGACCGAGCCTGATCTTTTTCTGGGCAGATGCAGCAGCATCTTCGAGGAGCCTTCCCCTTGTCGTCCTCCATTTGAATTCCATTTAGAGCAAGCGGTTCAGCTTGACTTGACTTGTGCCTTCAGAATACATAAAGGACATTTGGTTTGTTTGTTTTCCTCCTTGCCCCGGTTAAATTTATGACAAAAGGACATGTGCAACATTTGCAGGCTGCCGCGCTTCGTGTCTTTTTTAACGATCTTTTGGAACCACCATTTTGTGGCATGGCAATAGAGAGCCTCCTCGGCCCTCGGCTTCATTAATCAACTGCTGCACGTGTTCCAGGCGCTAAGAAGTCAATCTATATAAATGCCGGGATACCCGCCCACCTCTTGGGTGTACGACAACCCGAAATTAGAGACCCTCAATTATGTTGTGCAATGAATGAAAGCGAGATTGCGGCAAGTGCAAAGGCGCAGTGGACTTCCTACTTTCACACTTTTTGCCCAGGGATTAGGCCAGATCCTTTTTGGCCTACCTATGAGCCGAGAGCACCTGGGTCGCAGTTGGTGGGCGCTGGCCAAAAGGGATAATTGCAGCTCCTGGGCAGAAGTGGGTGTTGCGCCTTTAGCGGCTTAGGACTCCTTCGGCAAACAATCTAAAAAACGCTACTCCCCCCGGCGGTCGAGTTCAAATGGCAGAGGATATAGTGTATATATCCTGGGACCTGTTGTAATTGACACCTTAAAAGCGGAGTCCTTCGATCAACCGCAGTGGTGGATAGCTGTCAGAGGACGGTGCGTTTGATCCTGCCCCAGGAAGTGCCAGGAATTCGCAGAAATTGCCGCTACAAGTGAGCCGCTCGTAGGGCAAATACTTTAGGGATTTGCATACGCAAATTAACAATAAGAAAAAAATTATACAAATAAACAAGCAATAGATGTAAATACCAGAAACTAGGAAAATAATTTAATAGTCTTTTTAAAATGTAAAAAAAGGACATGATTATTAAAATGTTGCATCACAATAGCACCTTAAAATAAATTATAAAACAATGTTATAAAAAATGTTCACCTTGCACTCTTAACATTTTGCCAATTTGACATTTCACTGTTGTGCAATATTCTCGATAATTTATGAAACTTCATTATAATTTTTGCGGTTTTCCCTCCGCAGCGGATTGGGTAATAATTGCCGGCAAATTGCCGACTCCCAGTGAACTCATTTCGCCCGTTGCAATTATGGGCACTTGGGGTAATCTCCGGCATCTTGAAGACACAATCCCCAAGTCGCTGATTTTGCAGCTGCCCCAGAGTCAAGATTTTCAATGTGAAATCGCCGTCTGTAATTGGGCCATAAAAAGAGCAGGATCCACCAGCTGCCCGGCTGGATATGTAAATTTAGTGTTAAGGTGCACAAAATGGGCGTTTTAGTGAAGATTAAGCCAGTGCCCGAGCTTCGACTCCAATTGCATGGGGAAAACACTAAAAAACTGAAGGGAAAACAAGGAAAGGCGTTGCCCGACAATGACATAAATTTCGAGAGCAGAACAAAAAAACAAATAAATAAAGCCAAGATCTGGGGCCGCAGTATTACGCATCGTTTAAGTTGTGATTTATGTGGCATAGACAGGCCGAAAACCCTTCAGAAACACACAGCCAGAGATTGAGGCTCGGATTCGGTTTGTTAATGAGTCAAATTACACACACAGCACCGCAGAGGGGTTAAGAGGACGAGGGGGTTGCTGAGTGGCCGCCGAAAGGTGTGACAATTGTTACTGCACACACGTAGGATACGGATACGTTTGTATATAGTTGCAAAAAGCCACCTCGGAGATACGCAAAGATTTATGGTGTCTGCAAAAGGGGAATTCCCGGAAATTTTCGCCACAATTCCTAGCGGTCCTCTGTGGTTTTTTGCATAAACAAAGTGCTGGAAAAAGGAGGCGAGTGGCCAACTTTTAGCGGAATTGCTACCGGGCTAAGAGGAAAAATGAGTGGAAAAACTCGGGCCCGGTAGCCAAAGGTTGTCGGGCATTTATCAAAGCGTCGGCCCGGTTTGAAGATGCACCCAGACCCAGCACAAGCGGGTCCCCAGGGCAAAGCCCAAAAAGCAAGCCCAACCCAATGAGTTTCATTAATAAATTCCAGAACAAAACAGCCAGACAAACCGGTTGCCCATCCCTCTTCCGCCTTTTACACCCAGAAATATTCTTTTTTCCCATTTTTTGTGGGCGTTCTCAGTGCAAACAACTGAAAATAATGGAAAATATTTGGTAAATATTTGCGGGCAGGCCGCAGGACACGAGGGAGATGCGTGAAGGATGAAAGATGATTTGGCAAATGTCCTCGCCAGACAAAGCGGCACCAAGAACGGGAAATACCTAATGTGATTTGAGGATCTTGGGGAGAAGAATAAGGATTCCATTGGATTATGAATTATTAATTTTGAAACACGATTTCGTAAGGGTAAAATAAAACGAGTAAAAATGGGAAATATGAATAAATAGTTAAAATAGTAAACTGGAAATATTTAATGTGCGAATTAATGTAGAGTTCCCTTAAATATTTTAAAGTTAAATATTATTCTGTTGTTATATTGGCTCGTAGTCTTCAACATAGTACTTTCGACATACATAAATGCAAAAATAAATAAATGGCAATGCTCTTATGATAAGAATTTTACAATAATATCAGATAGCCCCAACACGATACTTTTCCATGCAATACATTGTATTACAAGCAGTGATACCTAACCCAATTTCGTATTTCCAGATCTCAGCACACATGTTGCCGCGATTCCGCCTTATAAATAGAAACCCAATAGTGCTTGGGTTGCTTCCGCTTTTAATGCTTATCGGGCAGCTTCGGAGTCGCGGCAAGTGCCAAGCGGAAATTCTCCACTTCCCCGTCTTGAGACCCCTTGAATAAATGGAAATGATATATGAAAATAAAAGTAATAAGAACACGTGCCTCCCACTTCAGGGCGGCTCAAGTGCTCAAAGAAGGGAAAGAAAACCCCCTTGATAAACCCTTCGCAATCGAAGCCCCGGAGAGTGTTATATGAACTTAAGAAGCGGAAATGCCGCAGACAAAATAAGGGAAACTCAAGTGGGCCAAGTGAAAAACGAAATTGAATCCAGCTCAAAACATTAGTATCTATTTGCCGTTCATCATCAATCAAAGTGACCGCCCGGGAAAATTGGAGCAGGAAAATATGTCCTTCCATTGACCAGAGGAAATTTCCATGTCGGTCGAAATCAAAGTGAAAGTGTTCGATTACCCAAAGCGATCGTTAACAAAAAAAGGAAAAGTATCGAAGAAATTATAAATTGCCGACAAAGCCGAGGGCCAAATACTTGAGTTTTCAAGAGGGAAAGGACATAACAAGGAGAAAGTCGAACGAGGACAGTTAGCCGCACTAATTAACAAGCGAAATTGTTTATTTTTACAAGTGCCAAGTGGCCACTTTTTCGGAGCGGCTGCCCTTTGTTTTCACAACTTGTGTTTTCCTTGGCTTTTGACATTTTGGTGACATACGCGAGTGCCACCTAAAAAGACACACATGTAGATGTACAGCGAAGGGCAAAGTAATAGGAGTATTCGTGGGTATTCCAATATCTATACTTAGTTTTTGCAGTAATACGAAATATTTTTAAATTATTTTATAAGCTGTTTCTATATTGTTTCAACTTAAGCAACGTTTTTAGACATCAGCTAGTCAAATATTACCTTTTACAGATTGGCGACATATTGGTTTTTATTTTAATATGGTAAAACCAATTAGCTATATTTTACAAATGCTTAAAATGCACTAGTTATAAGTATATTTTCAGAAAATATACTTTATGCCGCTATCTTTTTGTTAAAAATAAATGCTCTAAAAAATGAATTACAAACTTGACTGCAATTGTAACCAGAACACACACGACGCATCCCTCCCCCTCCACTTTCACCATTTCTCCCAGGGTGAAAATGTCAAAGTGACATGCCCACTTTGTCTCTCCCGACGTAAAAAATGTCTCAAATTACTGAAATCACACAACAGCAGATATTTTCCTCGCACAGGATAAGCGGGATTAGTCAGCTTGTTAGTTAGTAAGGATCTTCGGGTTCCGGATCTCGGGACTTCCTTTCTGTGTGATTGGCGGCCCTCGACGACACGTAATGAATTTGACGAACTGTCACTTGGTACGAATTTCTTTTTTCTCCATTCCGCATTTTCTTTGCATTTTTTAGCGGGTTAATTGGCACTGACAAAGGTCTTGACTTTGGCCTGGGAAACATAACGATTTGTTGACATTTGTAAATATGATAGGGGAATTTTCCAGAGGAGTGACTTCTGTAGTAGAGCATGCAAAATATGATTAATTCCAGGGGTTATTATAAAAATGTTTCATTGATGGGGCGTTACTAAATGGGAAGGAGCCCTGTTATTTACTTTTTAGTGGCTTTGCTAAGGGAACTTCTCTGGTGGTGGGTCGCCATGGCAAACATTTTAATTATGGGTTCTCTTTAAAGGGTTGATTGTGAAGCATTACAATTACTTGGTAAAACGGGCAAAGCTAAATGAATAATATTGCCGTCGCTAAAAAATTAAGTATTCAAAAGTATTCTCGATTTCTTTATCTTTACTTATAAATAAAAAAATTTTATAAATAAAAATGTTATTGTATCATAAAGTTTGTTACAAATAAAAAGAGAGGCTTAAGATAAGTCAACATTTATTTTTTAATTTCTTATTTATATGCCATTAACATTTTCAACGCTGAAACTAATAAATTCTCAACGCCTGATTGCAATAACCTTGACTCAAGGTCCATGTCCTTGCAGATAACTAAAAAAAAACAAAAAACCGCAGGATGCAACTACAGGAAAAAAAGATACAAAAACTCACTCAGCACTGAGTGAGATACGGAACGTGTTGGGAACGAAATGAAACAGCCGCTCAAAACGGAAGATGCAAGAAACCGTGAGAAGAGGAGATAACAGGAAATGGAATGCGACGACAACGGCGAAAAGTTGTTTAAAAAAAAGGCGAAGAAAAACCGCAGGCCAAACGTTGGCACTTCATAAATGGGCGAGAAAGAGAGGGGCAGCCAGAGAGGGCTAGAGCGAGAGGCAAGCATAAGGGGGCGTTGAGAGCAAGCGAGAGAGGCGAAAGCGCCGACATTTTTAATTGTAAATGAGTTATGACGCGTTCGCGTGAGAGAGAGGAGTGGAGAGGGAAAGAGAGGGGCGCAAGCTGCTGACAGCGCCGCCTCTCTCTCTGTCGCACGTTGCCTCCCCCGCCGCTTTTCCCATTGGAAAACCAGCGAGAGAGTTTTCACTCAGCGGGTGAGTGCCCTATAGCTGTGCCGCTCCCACTCGCATTTTTAAGGGTAGGCCATATGGATGTCTCGCTTGCACTTGGCCGGGCATGATAAGAGGGAAAACTGGTTTCCCGAGTTTTGCGCCTGCCGTCGTTTCGGCTTCTCTTCTCAGCGGCAACAATTTCCTGACACAATTCAGTTCGTCGTCGCCTGCCTTCCGTTGCGCACACACTCAGTCCGCGAGATACTCAGTTCGCGTGCGCCAGAGCAACAGAAAGAAAGATACAAAGATATAAAGATACAGATACAGATCTGCAAGATACAAACACCTTTGCAAGAAAAACCCCCTGAGATCCCGTACCCAGCCAAAAGTGCTGAAAATGCAGCTAGCTTTATAAGTGCCAAGTGTTGACAAGTGACCAGATACAATATCCAAATACCTGACCAGGTATTGCCCAGTTAAATCCCTAAAGAGAACGAAGAGATACCCTTCAAAATGCTGGTTGGCTCGCATCCGTATTTGTGCAACGGCGTAGTGCCCGCTGCCCCCGCAAATACCGCCCCGAATGCCAGTGCACAAACCACAACCACCACCGCCAGCAAAAGTGCCGCCGGCTCGGCGACGGACTTCTCCATCGCCGCCATCATGGCCCGCGAGGACGCCTCCAGTCGGGAGTCCTCCATCCGCAGTGCAAGTAAGTCGAGATACATTTATATGCTAGCTTTAATGGGAAGGAGCTCATGCAAAGGGAATTAGGCGAAGCCTTAGTAGGTATTTCTTATAATAACCTAGCAGATACTTTTAAAAATACATGAGTGGCACGCCTTAAATAGGGTTTCATACGGTCTTAAACTGAAAGATACTTAATTTGTATCTAATATAATAAAAATACACTTGTTTGGTTAAAGATGCGTCAAAATGTATCCTAAAGATACTTTGCCGATGGGAACAGTAAAAGAGATGTAAAAATACATTGAATATATTAGATATTTATAGTAAATAAGTAGATCTATGGTTGTACACATATAAAACATTAATGTTAACTGAGATAGATACATAGCTAGTTAAAAATTGTGGTTTTAATGTTTTTTTTTAATACCAAATTGAACTTTAAAGATATTAGGATACTATTTATGGACTACTTAGAGATACAAAACTAAAATTCATTGCCAGTGACTGAAATAAAAAGAATTTCAGTAAAAAGATACAACTCGATAATCCGCAAGCTCGACCGGCGAATGCAAACATTATTAGCCACAAGACAATCGCTAATTGATTGCACAACGAATCTATTAAATTACTGTTGTCGCTTTGGGTGCGCAGAGTTCCAGTTAATTGCCATTGGCAATTAGCAGGCGTTGAGCCCGCTCGCAAAGCCATAACTAGTTCTTTCTGGCCGACGGCATTCGCAATTAGCCGCGCCAGAGATCGCAGATCAGATATATATTTAAGCATGAATGCCAAACACTTGCAGCGATAATATGCAAATTGTGCACAGCATCTAATCGCGTGGAACTCATATTTCCAGCGGCCGCCAACAAAGGCTGCTAATTATGTTAATTAATTTTCAACAATGTGCTTCGTTTTATTAATTTTACGAGGCGCAGAAAATTAGCGACGGTCGAAACCAAAACAAAGGCGTTCATACTTTACGATCTTTTATCAAATATGCAGCTTTTTAATTTCATATTTTTGTTTTGTTTATTTCTTCTGGCCTTTTGTTGCCGTCGTTTTCCGTTTGCTTAGTTTGCATTTTGACACCTACCGTCTGGAGTCACCTACTGCAAAGAGGGCATTTGGGTTCGCCCAATCACTTCGTTATCGTTTCTGGCCTAAAGAAGAAAAGCGTATGACATGCTTCGTTTTGGCCCTATGGCCATTAATATTATTCATCAACTTTTGCGCACACCTTGAGGCCCTCGACTTTTCGGTTTATGCAATGAAAAAGAGCCATCGCAGCTAGAGTTTCGGGCTGTTTAATTGCCGATGTGTGTTCAGTTTGCCAATTAAGCGAGCGGTCGCCTCACTGTCTCATTGTATCTTCAATCGTAACGCGAAGCGAAGCGGAAACTCCAAGAATATGAGACGACTCCACGCTGTCTGCCGCGAAATCAGCTTTAACACTCGATGTTGTCAACGGAAAAGCGGCTCAGTTGGCCAAATGCACAGCGGAAAAATCGTTGAATAGTCGGAAAACATCTGAGAGATTTTGTGATGAAAAGTAGTGATTTTATAAAGAGTTTAGTGAGGTTTTCAAGGGAATACTCTGTGATTTTCTGCATTAAAATAATGGAAAAATTCCTTAAAATATGGAATGTAACTTAGTAATTTTATGAAGAGATCAGTGATGTTTTCAGAGGAATAATTTGAGAAATTTTAAGACAATTAATTGAATGAAAGTATGCATAAAATTCTAAGTTTTAAATATATCAATAACGAAGTGATGTATAGAAAATATGGTGTTTAAGAAGATCTTAAATCCATAATTTTATTAGAAGGCTTAGATTTTTTCCGAATAATTTTCTTTCATAATACCCAGCGCTTTTTCCCTCGTGCATTTGTTTCATTAAATCTAGCTTAAGCCCAGCCAATGCCTGTAATTCACATTTAATTTTCAATTTTCGCTTTTCCCTGTTGTGTCACTTAAGGTCCCATTTCGGTGGAGGATGAGGTTGACGTTGATGTGGTCGACTGCAGCGATGCCGAGGAGCCGCCGACCAAGGCGCGACGTTTGAACCACCATCAGCACCACCATCACAGTCACCAGCACCACCACAACAACAACAACAACAACAACAACAATGTGGCACAAAAGAGCCGCAACAGCGGTGGCGCCGTGGCACAAACAGCTTCCGCCGAATCGCAGCTAAACACCAGCTCCACCAGCAGCCAAGGACGCTGCTCCACGCCGCCCCAGTCCCCGGGAACGGAGGACAGTGAGGAGCGGCTGACACCCGAACCGGTGCAGAAGGCACCCAAAATCGTTGGCTCCTGCAATTGCGACGATCTGAAGCCGGTGCAGTGCCACCTGGAGACCAAAGAGCTGTGGGATCGCTTTCACGATCTGGGCACCGAGATGATCATCACCAAGACGGGCAGGTAAGCATCTTGGGCAACCACCCAGCCATCCATCCATCCATCAGTTAGTCAGCCAGTCAGTTGGCAGTGCAAACAGGCATTAGCTAAAATGGGGGAGCAACGTGGGAGATTTTTTGGATAGTTGAAAATTTTTAGGCAAAATTTGGTTTATTTTAAATTTAATTTATTAGAATATTTTCAACACACTGTGTAACCATAATGTTTTCTTGTAGAAATGTTTAAACTCCCTTTTATTTGCCTCAATATCCCGCTCATCACTTTTCCTGAAAACTCCTTTATTTCCAAATCAACTGTTACTGTTTCATTATAAAAAATCTTCTTTGGCCCTAAATTGGCTCTGCGAATGTTTTGCAATGTCAACAAAAATTTCATGCCATCTCAGAGACTGTGTGGGGTCCGCTCTTTGAAGACTGTGCAAAAAGCAGGAAAATTTGTACACCTGCCGGAGGAAAATCAGAGCTAGGGGCGTTGCTGCTGTCAGCGGGAGAATGGGAACAAGTTCAATCCAAATATCCACGGGTTGTCCACACACCTTACCACACGCACACAGGTCCCATGGATAGACACCCTAATGATATTGTAAAAATCACACCTCGAAGTCGCAGACATCAGGGCGGTCCCCGAGGTTATGTCACCGGGTTTTGGAGGGACACATTAAACCACAGGATATTGAACTGTGAGACACAGATTTCGTCTGGCAGAGAGGAAGAGTCCCGCTTTTGTTGTCATTGTCTGCACTTGTCAAAGCAGGAAGAAAATATGGGAATGTGTAGTTGAAGCCCCCGGACCAGGACTATAAATTGTGGACTTAACTAGCTGTGTGGCAATCCCCCAAATATGTCGAATAATAGACGAAAATCTAATCGAATTAATTTTCTTTGTTACCCCTTCCAGACGCATGTTCCCCACTGTGCGCGTGAGTTTCTCGGGTCCGCTGAGGCAAATCCAGCCCGCCGATCGCTACGCCGTGCTCATGGACATCATCCCCATGGACTCGAAGCGGTACCGGTACGCCTACCACCGGTCCGCTTGGCTGGTGGCCGGCAAGGCCGACCCCGCCCCCCCAGCCCGCCTCTACGCCCATCCCGACAGTCCCTTCAGCTGCGAGGCGCTGCGCAAACAAGTTATCTCCTTCGAGAAGGTGAAGCTGACTAATAACGAAATGGATAAGAACGGACAGGTGAGTTGCGGACACTGAGATACTCAGATACCCAGATGCTCGGTTACTGAGACACACCGATGCTGAGGTGGCGATTAGCCGCGAGTGCTAAATGATTGATAAGTCTGAGGGAACAGAACAGCAAGATATTCTCCATTGATTAATGTGGCATAGCGGCAAAAGTAGCTAAAGTTACTTAAAGATTCATATTGAATGTCCTTTGCACTTATCTGAATTTTAAAGTTTGTTTATTTAAAGAATTTATTATTATTATTTTTATACTGATAGTATTTAGGGAACTCTTTTTAAAACACAAACAAATATTTTTTTAGAAAATCAATCTTACTATAATTGTTTATGATTTTGTTGTTATACTCAAGACATTTTAAGAAATTTTTCAAAGGGTTTTTATCAATCATTTTCTCTCCCAATCCTCATAAGCCCCCTATACCATTTTCAACCGACTTACTACAATGCCACCTTCTCCCCTTTTCTTTTCCCCACCAGATCGTTTTGAACTCGATGCACCGCTACCAGCCCAGGATCCACCTGGTGCGGCTGAGCCATGGCCAGAGCATTCCGTCGAACCCCAAGGAACTGCAGGACTTGGACCACAAGACCTACGTGTTCCCGGAGACGGTCTTCACGGCGGTGACGGCCTACCAGAACCAGCTGATCACCAAGCTGAAGATCGACTCGAACCCCTTTGCCAAGGGCTTCCGCGACTCCTCCCGCCTCACCGACTTCGACCGCGATCCCATGGAGGCCCTGCTCCTGGAGCAGCAGCTCCGCTCGCCCCTGCGCCTCTTTCCCGATCCGCTGATGCAACAGTTCGCCGCCCAGGGCGATCCCTCCTCGATGGCGCTTTTTGAGAAGGCGCGCCAGCACCTCCAGATGTTCGGGGGCAACTCCCCGTACGCCCAGCTGATGATGCCGCAAATGTATCAGGCGGCGGCCGCGGCAGCAGGACCACCTCCTCCTCCCCCTGGCCTGGGCGCCTTCCACATGTTCCAGCAGCAGTGGCCGCAACTTACCGCCGGCTTTTTGGCCAGCGCCAATCAGCAGGCCGCCGCCGCCCAAGCCGCCGCTCAGGCCCAAGCGCAGGCGCAGGCGGCCGCGGCAGCAGCAGCGATGGCCGCCAACCGGACGCCCCCGCCCCCGCCCACCGCTTCGACGCCCTCGTCCACGTCCTCGGGATCCCCATCTCCAGACATGCGGCCGCGTCAGTATCAGCGCTTCAGTCCCTACCAACTGCCCGGCGGTCAGGGGCAGGGCCAGGGGCCACCGTCCTCGGCCGCCGGCTCGCCACCAGCGGTCCACGCCTCCCGCAGCCCCGCCCACTAAGCTAGCCGCCCCCAAGCCACCAAGTTCTTGCCACGAACAGTATTAAAACAAAGCATTGAGGTTAAAAGTCGTCTTTACAAAAAAGGTTTTGAAAATATACCGAAAATATACCCAAAAATACAACGTTTTTCAAAAGACTATTTAAAAATATTATACAATTTTTAAAACTTACTAAAAAATTTATCGTTTAAATTTGTTTTTTTTTGCCAAAATGCAATAAGCTTGCCCTACATTTTGTTGTTTCTTAAATTTACTGACGACTTTTAGACTCAGTGCAAAACTAAACGAAAAAGAAAACCTCTTTGAATGTTGTAAATTATTTGTTGTTTATACTTAAAAAATCGAAGGAAACATTTCTCTCTCTTTGTTGTAAAAATTTTGAATTATTTATAAGCTGTACAGTTCTTCTCACTTCCCCCTAGAGAATTTTTGTAATTTAGTTTAATTTATTGTACAAATGTTTCAATGTTGTTCAAGGCAAACTCATCTCAGTGTAAAGTTAGAACGAAATTCACTCAAAAATCTATGCAAATAAAATAAGAAATTAAATATATACAAATAAAACGCTGCACGATTGTAAACTATATATAGCTATATAGTGTAAACATTAATCGTTAGTTATGCTATTACGTCTAAAGGTATATTCATAGTATTAACAATAAATTCATAGACGCTTCAGTTAGTTCTATTTATCCGGCGAAGACGAGAAGATTTATTTAGCATAAATTAAAGGAGAGTAAAACCATAATCTGTATTCAATGTGAACGCTATTGAAACAACAAATATTAAACAAAAACTATTAAACAAGGAAAATACAAAAAAAACACAAACAAACAAAAACAAATCAAAAATAAATAAAAATATGTGAACCAAAATGGACAAAAATATCTTTTTATTGGTGTTTTTTAAATGTGAAAGTGAAATCTAAGATGGTCTACGGAATGTTATTAATTTCCTTCTTGAAACGGTTTTTCAATTATATTTTCAGGCATAAAATTCTGAGTCATTTGTGACTTAATATGCAGCAATTTCCGCAGCATCTCAAGTTTCTTCTAGACTCCTATTACCCGCTACTTTTCCTTTATAAAAAGTACCCCACATAAATTACGCATTATAAGGCCTTGGCGAACACTCGATTTCACAGCTATGCAAAGCAGCCAGAAATCCTGTTTCAATTTCTCACACAGTATCGCAGATATATCCTGTTCCACATAGGCGTAATTCCTTGGGTGCAAGTGTCGCCTTGCCGGCAGAACAAATTGAAAAACGAAATGCAGTCTGACGGGGCACTGGAAAACGCACAGCCCAGATACAGAGATAGCAAGATACAGATACGCAGACACACACACACTCTCGTGTTCGAACGAATGCATTTTCATGGTCACTCAAAGTGAAATTTTTCATTGGGATTTTCGGGTGTTCAGAAAATTCGATTGACACGCCGGAGTCTTGGGTCTTAAGTGGAGTCTTGATGGATGATTGGGCACTGGAGTTGGGTCTGAGTTTCTGGTGTGGATAAGCGTACGAAAATCGTTTCGAGAGCCTTGGGAAATTTCCACTTTTCCCCATTTTGATGGAGGGCCCGAACTAATCGGAAATAATAGCATTTTTTGATAACTATATATAGGTAAAACTACTGGCCCTCTTGGCCTAATTATAAAGAAATTAACTTGGCGGATAAGCATCTTCGGGGGGAGGGAAAATAATAACAACACTTCCTCTAATTATATGGTGAACTCATTGAAAAAGGTGCTATCGGCATTTGTCTATCTGGCACCTCACTTGCCAAATTTATATTTATACCTTCGTCCACAATTATGTAGATATCTCTGGGCGGCGATCTTCGACCGGAGTTAATTACAAACTAATCGGAAAAACAAACAAAGCATTAGGCTATCGCCGGCCGGCGATCTTTACAGGAGCAACCACCACGCCGGGCAGGGGCACATACATATGTCAAATGTCGGGGTAATTTATAGGCCGAGACCGCCAAAGATCCGTGTAGTCATGTAGATCCAAGTGTCAAAACAAACAGAGCGCCGCCCCACACGAAAATGGTAACAAACTCATCATTTGCCGGCGAGCAAGATGGGGAAACTCTGGGCTTGGGTCGAGCTCCCTTGGCATAAATTTCCTTTGGCGTTTTCTGCTCCGTTTTCGTTTTAATTTGAATGTAAATGATGCTGACGCAGCTGTGGATCTCTCGGAGGCTTCTGGTGCTCCCCCACCACCCCACGCCATAAAGATGCACACTGTTCACGGTGTATCCCAGCGATGGGGCGTCTGGGGAGCAGCAGACTGGTGGGCTAAGGTTAAATGTCGGGTGTCCAACAAGGAGTGACAAAATATTTAAATTTTCCCGGGGGAGTTTGTAAATATTTGAGCCACTTAATTGGTGGGCGTGGGTGGGCCGGTCCCCGAATTGATTTATGCCGGCGAAGGGAAATCGATTCGAAAATGAACCCATTAAAATCAAACATATTTTTCAAGTGAATTATGGCGATTCGGGGCGTGAAACAATACGGTTTGCTTAGTTTTCGGGAGATTTAAGGCGATTATAACATAATTGAATTTAAAATGAGTCTTTACTTTTAGGAACCAATAGTTTAAATAAATATAATACAATATTTTGGAAATTTACAACTTCCTTTTTTAATAAACAAGTTGGATACATTTGAAAATATATAAACCTTTTATAGTTATACAAAAAAAGAGCTTAAAAGAGTCAGTATATTCAGAAAAAGAATTAAAATTCAAGTACTGCACACGTTTTTGTTTTATCAATTTGCTTAATATTTTTATTTCATCATAATCATTTAAAAAAAAATGTAGTTCTGAGACATGACTCTCCGAATGTGCGGTGTGGCCACGCGTTCGAGGCGCGTTGCAAGTTGAACCGGCAATCAACAATCAGCGCTGCCCCTGCCACGCCCCACTCATTAACCCAAACATGATCGGGCAAAATGTCTAACGGTAGATGGGGCGGCCGCAGGGGGCGGGGCACGTGCGCCCAAGTGCCGCGGCACGTGTGCCACAAAGTGCGAGTTTATGGACAGCCGTGACACGGCGGTGCCACCAAATCCCTTGTCACCTTGGCGCCACGGTGAAAATTTGTAGAAATTAACATTTTTTGTTCGCTGCCGCCTGTCATTACGTGAAATTGCATAAAAATCAATAGGAAAAATATTACAGTTGGTATTTTATAAATTGCAAAGGTACCTACCATGTTTTATGCCTTTTTATATGTCTTGTATATTATTTAAATAATTTATATATATATTTTAAGGTATAAAATATGAATATTACAGAAGTAAAAAATGCTATGCGTCTAAGTACTTAATTTTTTATAAAAGATAAATATTAAACAAACATTTATTATATTTAAATAAATGTAAAATAGTGATGATTTTATTTATGTTAAATAACTAAATACCTTGGCATTTTTTGTTGCAGCCTTTACTATATTTTCATAGATATGTGATAAGAGAAAAGTTCTACTCGTAAAGCTCTATTGTCTATAAAAGAAGTGCCACAAGAAGTGGCCAAGACTTGATGATTTTCCCGATGATGTGCAGGTTGGGGTCAGAATGGAACTGTGAGCCACTCCGTCCCCTGCTTCCAGCCGGCTGCCGGGTAATGACTTTATAAACACAACCCGTGTCCGCGGGGTGGGACCTACAAAACTGTCCAACTGTCCAACTGTCGGGCTGCTGACCAAGTAACATGCTAGACTGGACACACAGCGAAATCAATTAGACGGATATGCAGAGCCCTCGAGATGGGAAATCGGAGAACGAGACTCATATATCATTAACAATTTCCCTGTCATACGCCGCTTACCCGATATCTTCGAGCGAACCTTTGTCTATCGGCTTGTCACTCTGCCGACGAATCAAACTTGTCAAACTCATCAAATATTCAAATACATTTTACACATGCAACCGCAGAGGAGAAAAACAAAATAATTTTGGTTGTTTTTCGGGAGAGGTCAAATTGTTCGTAACGCCCCCACAAAACTGTAATTACCGGGAGAAATTGATTTTTATAATATAATGTTGGGTGTGAGGCGGGCTGAGCAGGCTCAGTTTTTCCCGGGCCAAAGGGTGCCATTAAAATCCGTAAGGGGAAAACCAAAACTAAACCTGGCCTGTCCCCTCAATGAGAACATAATGCCGCACGAAGTGAACGAAATCCCCATTGGGGAAAAGGAATGTACGTATGCTCCTGCCGTCTGGGCCTTTTTGTATTTTTGGCAATTGATTAAAAGGCTTAACTCTTCAGACAATTGCCCATTTCGGACTGGCCTTTGTCTTGGGGTCAGTGCTTGGCTGCAGACCCTGGGTATTAGTTGCAAATTAGTGCGAAATGAGCAAATTCTGTTAAATCTCGTGTGCTTAATGTGTGACTTTATGGTCGGACTCGGAGGGAAAAGCCCACATGTGTGAGAATGTGGCTCTGGATGGTCACTTGATGGAAACCAAAAGCCCAATTAAATTACAAAACAGCTTAAAAAGACATAATATTATACTCTAGCTTTATATTTTAAATGGTTGTGCGTAAGTTTTGTATTATTTTTGCCCATAAAAGCTCGCAAAAATAGTATCCACTTTTAAAAAACCATGCATTGCAAAATAAATTACCTTAAATAAATTCGCATTCATTTCGGGTTCTTTTGTTTTAATATTCTCGGACGGCTTATAAAATATGACTTGAACCGAACGGTATGCAAAAAGCTGCCACAATAAATTGATAAACATTTTTGTTATTTTTCGCCTGTGCATTGGCAAGTTGAAATTTATTGATTTCTATGATATACGCTGACATTTTGATGAAACGTTGCCATTGAGTGCAGATAAGCATAAGATATGTGAGTGGTGTACGATATGCGATACCTTGGGAGCGAAAAAACAGCATCGAACGGATTTGTAAAAATCAGAAAACGTGTTCCGGCCACATAACATGCAAATGAAAATCCAAAAAAAAAAGAAATCAAATTAACTTCTGGCTGGAATTGACATAAAACTAAGCGAACAGAAACTCACTTCATTAGCAGCTACGAAATGATTGTGTTTCTCGGGGAAAGGTAGAAAATATACTTAAGACCCAACAAGGCAAGGAGGAGTTGTAAATGAAAAAATCTGCGGGCTCGACACGAATCATTTTAGTTGTTTTCTCTTTCTTTTTAATTGGTATAAATTATGCAAAAATCGTAAAAAATACAGTCAACGACTAAATGATTTATTTGTATGGGCAAAAAATGAGAAGATTGTCTCATAAATATGGCTGCTAATAATGTCTTAATAAAAACAAAATTGAAAGAGCGCAAGCAGAAGGGCAGGGCCGACTTAAAAAAGCAGTCTTGAACTTGCTGCTTTTAGCGAAACTTTGTCAGCTCTTTCGTTTCAGCCATACAAGGTTTTCGAAGACTACGCCCCCAGAGATGGCAAGTGCAAGGTGGACGGGAATTCGCCAAACTTTTGAGTTGGTAAATAAACAAAGAAGTGGCACGAAAAGGTTGAGAAATTACCAGCCCCTGGAAAATTACCCACATATATAGATGTATCCGCATCGTTAAGCGAATTTTCTGTCATTTGCCAATTTCCAGGGGGAACATTTCGCGTTCAACCACCAAACGGCCAAGGGAAGGCAATTTTTGATGGGAATACACTCGGTTATATATTTTTTCGGCTGGTGCCGGTGACACCAAATGACATTTTGCAAGTATGTTGCACTTGTCTCATTATTACTGCCACATGTGTGTACGTGCCACACGCCTCACGAGGCTTTGATGTTCCTCCGAGTTCGGCACTTGTCATTTTTATGGCCAAACATATTTCCCAATATGTGTATACAGTATTTCGAGTTACACATATCGTGCATTCAGGACCCAAGTTGGCGTGGGAACGGCCGAGTCTTTTATTTTCTGGGTGACGAGATGTAATTGCCAACTTTGTTATGCGATATCTTTGGGAAAGGTACAGAAAAACAGGTCTCAAATAATGATCGATGGGCTATTGATTCGAAAAGGAAATATATATATATATATATATATATATATACTATACAAATTATGTGCTTTTAAATTGAAAAAGTACTTGTTCAATAAAAAATGATAAATATTTCGTTATTAGAAGTCTTTATGAGACTCTTTTGAGATATATTTCAGATATATCTCCGCACTTAAAAACCCTTTTTGTAGTTATCTAATACCCCTAACCAGTTGAAATTGATATTACACTTCCCCAAGATGACAACTAAAAGTAGTTTCAAGTGCAGGATATGGAATAGAGCTGGGTTAGGCGAGGGCTATGATATCTTCCCTGGATGTTGCCAAGCAGTCTGCTCGTCTCGAGACTTTGAAGTTCACAACTGCAACCGCACAAAAATGTGCCACATGTGGCCGTGTTTACTCACTACTAAAATAATGGAAACAGTTGTAAAAAAGTATAAATTTACTATGTAAACAACAACGAAATCGCCTCCCGCCCTGCTGAATTATGAATTGAAGACAGAGCGGCACCGACTCATTTAAAGATATATATTTTCTGGGTGTAGGAAATCATTAAGTAGATGTTTATGTTGCAGGCTGCTTTCATGTGGTCGTCGTCACATTTCCCTGTTTTTTTTTCTGTGTATTCTGGGTGCCTTTGATGGGGCAGCAGGCGAAACTGTCGCCTCTGATGTGGCAGCAAATTGCCCAAAGCATATAGTATAGTAAGGAAAAACGCAATTATGGTCAAGTTATGGTGGCCGAGGGCAGTAAAAAATGAAATGGGGGTGGTCTATATACCAACAGCCCGTTTGTATACTCCGATTTCCGCTGCTGCAATTTCGCCATTAAACGCATAATCAAGTTGTTAACAATTTGTTAGAGCCGAGTCTTCATGGATCCGTGGATTGCGTGCCCGTCGCCGCCCACGCATAACGAGAAAGTCCAATAAAATATGAACAAATAATTTGCCATGCGTAATTTGTGCAAATAATATGCGTAATTGGCCTAGGGGGAGGTTCCCTTCGGCACATCAAACATCAAAGCTAATGGCCACATGATGTACACTTTTAAATGATTCGAAACCGAAAAGAAGCAACTGAAAAGGGGACTTCTTGCTGCCTTTTTTATGGGCACAAACAATAGTAAAACGAAATTTAAGGCGGCAGGCGACAAAGTAAACACCACAGTAAATACGCTGTTTTTAGGGCCTAGTCGAATGAAAGTTACTCTGAATGGTAAAATAACAAATTTATAAACTAGTTTTTAATCTGTAAAAAGCATTATTTTTTAATTTTTATTTAAGAATAAATAATTACTTAAGTTTAACTATTTAGAGTTTAAATGTGCCCGTATTTTTAAAAAGTAATGCAATGGGTTATGAATCTGTATTAAATTTTTTTAAATTTTTATTTATGAATAGGGAAGTTTTTAAATTTTTAACATATTTAAATCAAATGAATATACCCCCTCATATACACAACACAAAAACCACATCAGAAGGCACCTTACTTTCCCAACTGATTAATGAGCGATGAAAAGGGGAGGAAGTGAGGAGGTGTTGTGGGAGAGGGAGAAATCCCATGGGGTGGTCGTCAAACTAGAACGGAAGTACTTAGGGCAAATGAAGACATTAGCATAGGCCAACTCAATTGCGAATAAGTAAGTAATTTAAATAATTAGAAGACCAGTGATTTTTTGGGTATATATATGCACACCCATATGACCTTGTCGGGTTGTCAAGGCTGCCAATACTGAGGCCCATTAACTGCGTGTGGCACTTCATTATGGGCATTTAGGGCACTACAATAAAGGCATTGATCGGGCCTAAATGGCTTTATGGCCTAGAGTGTCCTTGAGGTGCAAAGCAACTAATGGCAATGGCTCACCTTGATTTTTAGTGTTTGACATTTGACACGCGCATTTACGAAATTCATAATGGGCATCTCGTTCGCTGCGTACGCGTGTTTCCATCCGAAAATCTAAAGAAATCCTTCAAATCCGCGGGAGTCGTCAGCGATTGTAAAATTTTATTGATCCCATATTGTCTTGCGATTCACTTACGGATTTCTGTTTTGTTACAGACGAAGTCGGGAGAATGTTTAAGTAGTCGTCGTGCTGCTTCAGTTGAGGACACGCGACAGGAGCTGGTGACAAGTTTTTGTTGCCGCTGGGAAAGTTTGAGGATCATGACTGCACCCCGGTTTAAGCATCTCAAGGACGCACTGCCGGGCGTGCGACGAAATCTTTGGGTTCTTGAGCCTGGAGCCAGGAGAGAGTCCTTGGAAAACTCACATCTAGCTGTGGGAGATGTCAGGGACGTACCTCTAGCCTTTGGGGAACTTCGGAGGTATATTTTAGTAATTGTCCTCCCTTCAAGGTGATTTAGTTTTAAAATGTCTAAGGGAATAGTATTCTTTAATAATAGTAAAAATTGTATGATTATTAAAACAAAAATGGAGTATTAAACGAAATGATGTATAATATAATGATAAAACCATTAAAGGTCTCCAGGTATTTGAATATTAATTGCATTACGCAATTCACGTCGTAATCCTTCCGAGAACCCCACAACACCCACTCCCTTTATCAAGAAATCAACTTACACGTGTTTCGCCCAAGCACCGTTCATACATCATTCAATCAAAAGGATCACGTAGAAGGTTAATCCCAATCAAGTGCTACCTGATATCAGTCTCGCAACGCCCTAAACCCGAGCCCCGGTCACTCGAAGAGACCTCTTTGCCCAGGTCTAGATCGCACTTGTAAGATGCTGTGATTAATGGCCACGGGGAAAAAACACAAAAATCGAGGCCCAGTTCTGTGGACAATCCACCAATCCACAACAATGGAAGGCACACCCATTAACACCAGGGTGAAGCATCCAGCCCACAAACAAAATTAAAAGAGCCAGCAAATGGAAAATAGAAGAAACCTGGTGGCAGGAACTGGCTTCCACGAACCAGGCACAATTGCCAGCCACGTTATTAATTACATGCATTAATTTGTGGCACAGTTCGGAGAGACAAGTGATGCAACTTAGCACTTGGAGAAAATTCTACAATCAATTGGTGTCATATCTAAAATAAATATATTACCTCTTAGACTTTCCACATTTTATTGTAACTTTTCTCGATGAAGAAATGTATCTCAAAAATTAGTTTAGTACCTTTTTTAGAAGTTATAAGTTTTAAAATAAATTTTAAAAAATATTCTATGCTGTTCCTTATTTTTTCCCGTGTAATTTCGGGCCTAAAGCCGAAAGCCAGACTCAAACTCAGGCGCCACTGTTGATGGATTCGTGGCTGGCTGCGTGGCCCGTTGATGAACAGCCGTCCAAATTATGGAACGCCTGTCACCCGCTGCGAGTGCCATGGGTGTGAATGTGAGTGTGGCTCTGAGTGTCTGTGAGTGCTGCGGATCGACCCCACAGGCCGCTCAAAAATCCATGTGAACGGCTGGCGAATAAATTCCATTTACAGCACCTTTAAGCCGACTAGATGCTATCCTGAGTTCAGATAATGGTGGGCTGATGTAGTTAAATGTTTCTAAAAATGTTATTCACCAATAAAAACCTTTATATTTAGTGCTGTTAGAAAAATAAATTAAATGGATAAATGGATTTAAATTTTATGTATATAAAAAAGTATTATAAAAATCTGTTATGGAAAAGGACTCTAATGGACCTCATAGACCTCCTGGAATATAAAACTGATTCTAGTACCCTCCCCCGATAACTAAACTCTTTCTCGGGTGGGCTGCACCCAACCCACTCTAACGAAATAACGACGAACAATTCCCCTGCACACGTATATCAAAAAGCCGCCATGTCGTTAATTTAATTTGCACAATTTTCAGCCAAATATTTTCCACACTACCGAAACTGCCAATAAAGCCCACGAAAGTTTTCAGCCAACCAGTCTTGGTTGGCCGCTTAGAAAAGCGTCTACAACTACCACTGAATCGCGAACACATAGTCGCCATCTCTTTCTGGGCAAGATTCGCAACAAGTTTTTCCAGTTTTGCCGTACTTTATTTTGGCCAGATAATTTTCCTGTGCCCGCGCAATTTTTCAGCACAATTTGTGGCGGGTTTTTTCGCCAGCTTTTTGTTGTCACACTATGTGGTGTGTGTTTTACTTTGACATTTTTGTTGTGAGACTCTCTTCCGCTGCGCAGAACTGCAGTCGCTGCAGTTTTGTCGTCAGCAACGGGCGCTGCACGCTCCATCCGTCACACGATCGGCGGATACACAGAGCTACCTATATATATTCGGATCGTATCGTATGCACCTCGATTCATAGCCATAAGTGTCGATACGGCAAGTGTGATGTAAGAGAGTGTGTGAAAACATTTGACTGAGTTCCTGGAACTGCCCCCATGCGAAACGGAAGCGCAGCTTTTATTTTTGTTCTACTACTTCTTTGCTTTTCGGTCGAGTCAGTAAGTCTCGGCGAGTTTTGAATTTTGAGACCTTCGCCGGCTGAGTGACCCAGAAATGGTTGATCGGCTGCACCATTGCATGGGCGATCGAATGCAGATAGAGAGTGGAGACCCCGGATCAACTTTGACGCGTGCCTGGCCCCGGGCATGACCATCCAGAAATGTGTCCATAAACGATTTCTGTACCCCGCGTTTGTGTCGCGTCATTGTTGCAACATCAGCGCAAACAAGCAAGAACACACTTCAAAAACCCAACAATGTCGAGTGCTAATAAAACCCACTGAGAGGCCTGACTAACTGACAGTCTCAGCAACGGTCGTGAGTTATTTGAGGCGGCTAATCCCGTGGATGCACGGGAAAAATAATACTTATGAAGATCCCCGAAATAAAATATTAAGAGGGTTTATTTGAAGATGTAACAACTGTCAAATTAAATACTGTTTAATAGATCCTGAATATTTATAAGCCATATGCAAAGGGCTTAGAGATCAATGACATAATATATTTTTTAATCAGTTAATTTTTAGACATTTACCATCTTATATATTTAAAATGGTTCTATAGAACATTTATATTTAAAAAAATTATATGGAATGGAATACTTAGTAAATAAATACATAACGATTCATAGAGGAAGTTGTAGAGCTCATAGATTTTTTCCCCAGTGTAATCTGCAGTGTTAGACACTCGGGAGTATCCGTGAGTATCTGCTGTGTGTGGGGAGCTGAACAAACAAGCTATTTAACACCGCCAGAAATGCTGAGCCAGCGGCAATGACTGGCCAAAAACGGGATGCAGGGGATACTCGGGTACTGGATGGCGCGATACTGGGCATACTGGTCACAAAAGTGTCGAAGATCGAAATCAGCAGCCCAGAGAGTCGCGGAATTGATCGCGTCGATTAATTTGTCTTGCTCCTCGCGCCCCCTTCACCTTCTTCGGCTCCGTCCAGCATGAGTGTGCAACATGTTGCATCCCAAATGGAATGCACTTAATCACGATTAGTAATCGATAAGCGAGCCGGGCTAATAACGCACTCTCCACGGAGCTTAGAAGATTTTCCTATATCTACACGGATCTACGTAGATGGTGGCTGGACTTCGGGTGGTCTCCCGACCCCATTTACATATGAAAAAGTTCGGCTAGCCAATGGTTTCAACATAATATTGTTGGGCTTTGTCCGGGCCTGCTGCTTGGCCATGATAAATGGCACAATTTATTTAAATCAAGCGACCCGCGGAGACCTCCAAAACAAACACCGAATTCGGTTAATAATTTGTTCATTTATCAACATTTGTTAGCGGCGATTATGAATGACGTGTGTGGCTCTCGGAGACCCAGGTAGCCAAAAAGTCTCGCCGGATCGAATCGAAGCGGAGTGGTTCGCATCGGATCGTCCCCAAAACGAATTTCGGTTCATTCATAAAACCATGTTTCTTTTGTACATTTTCGTCACAGCAGGTTATCATGTTTTGGTAACGAGCAGTGCTGGTTTGTCGTCAATTATTTTATAAGGATTTGGTTGTTTTTCAAAACGCGAACATATTTAATTTATACCTCGGCTTTAATTCTTACTCCTTCGGTAATTATAAGTACTGGCACACACACCCCATTCTTGCACCAAAAAATTTAAAAGCCCACATCAAAGAGCAGCCATGCAAATGTTGACCAACCCAGTTGACATTTTTCATAATTCCATATCACCTTCCCCCACAATCAAACCCTAGCAACACGCTCATAAAAGCCACGCCAAAGGTTTTCGGGATAGAAAAGAGTTTGGGGCACAGGGACAAAAGTACAAACCCATTCGAAAACTATTTTTATAACGTACTAATAACTGCAAAACTTTCACTGCTCGTTTTTTGCCACCCAGTTTTTATTTCGTGTTCGAGTGTTGTTGTGCTTTTTTTGTTATTAATTAAATTACACGCCAGGCATTTTACAACATTTACAGCAAATTACAAATGCCAGGCCTGAGCACGCAGCCACAGGAGCGAAGGGCGAAGGGAGGGAGTTGTAAAAAATATTATATCACCAGTCTGAAAATGTTATAGGAGAAGGCTGAAGGTCCAGGGATGCGACTATTGGGTACCCAGTAATTGGGATAATATTTTTATAATAATAACTAAATAGAAACTAAAGGAATTTAATGTAATTCCATATTTTACGTACAAGACTGGAAGAACAAATAACATTGCATACTTTTTAGGGCTAAATAAGCAGATTTTAAAAATCTAAAAGTGTAAAATGTAAAATTCTTATTATTTTAATAATACTCACTAGACTACAAACTCAGTCTAATACCTATATATCTACAAAAATAACACATTTTTGAATATCAAATAGTTTGTTTTTTACAATATAAAACGTATCCTTGCGAGCAATTCTTTAAGATAATATTAATTATTACCTTTTGTAAGTGATCCCAACCATCTCGAAACATATATACCCCTTCGATCCCACAGCATTCGTCATAAAGCTCAGAACTGCGGAACCTGGCCCTGTCTTGGGTCTTGGACTTGGTTCTCGTTTTGGTTTCGTTTTCCGTTTCGGTGGCGGTGGCGGTGTCTGAAATATACGAGAGTCCCCGGTCGGCAGTTACCGGTTACCGGTTGTGGGTCCAAGGCATATCCATGAGTGTTAACACTCATAACAACTGCTAAAGCCCATTTTCGCATGTTGGCAGCTTATAAAAATGCAGCACTCGGCCGCCTGGCCATATAGCGCATATAGCCACATATAGCACCCACTCCCGATCCCTATAGCTATCCCGATCCCTGTCCCTTCACCCCTGCCCCCGTCGTAGGTGTGTGCAAGTTTCCAAAAGAGATTTTGTGTGAGCGATAAACACGCGCCCAGGCACAAAAGTGTAAATTAAGCCGCAGACGCTGAGGAAACCTGGCAGTCGGTCGTGTGTGGGCCGTCCAGTCCGCAGCTGGGGAAAGGGGAAAGCGGCGGGGAAAAGCGGGCGGAAAATGAAAAATTATGAGTTATGCCAGGCAAGGACATGGCCTGCTCAAGCTTCATTTGCTAAGCCATGGAGTCGCAGTCGCCGTCATAGTCATTTCCACAGTCGCAGCCAGGAAGAGCACTAGGAAAAATTACATTTGGCTTTGTAATATAACCCTTTTTCCTAATAAGAAAACACTAATGTACAAATCTGTACATAATATATTATAGAATGGATTTTATATTATTAATAGACTTTAAAAAATTTTTAATATGAGTAATATATTTAGACTTCGAGTTATAAGCCTTAAGATCTTACAAAAAATTTATTTTTTTAAATATAGAAACCTTGATTATTAGTAATCAAAATAAAAGTTGAAATACATGTTTTGTTTTGGTTACCAACAAACACATTTTTCGAAGTGTATAATTAGATTTTAATATCTTCACTGACTTGATATTCCAATAGATTTACAAAGGTGCCTAAAAGGATGCTATGAAAATGAATTGTTTGAGAATTTTAAAGTACCTTTTAATAATCCTTATAACCTTTAATGTTGTCCCCATTTTCTTCCGGTAAATGCTAAATACAACCTATTTGGACACCCGGTTCTCCCGGTGCATCCTTGGATAGAGCACCCGACTATGCATATCCTGGCCCGGTCGGTAATGTTCTCGGCCGTCTCGGCCTGGCTCCCCGGCAATTGTTGAGCTGGCCCAGTTAGCGTGTCGCTCATTAGCATGAACATTTGCAGGGGAATTTATGGTGTCCATGGCACATGCGAAATGTGGGTTAGCAATGTGCAGTGCGCGGCACTCTGGTATTCCGGCTCTATGGCATTCTGGCGTGGCAATTTTATGCTCATCAGCGAGGCATTTCTCAGCATTCAGAGTGCCGCCGGATGACGGACTCATAAATTAATTAATTTTTGGTGTGGCTTTCAGCGCGTTATCACCGCCCCGAGATCGCCACTCGCAATTGTACGAGCCGCAATATTCCGCTGCCCCAGGCAGCTGCGATCAATAAAACGAATGGTTAGGACTCATTATCAGGAGGACCGTGCGGATCCCGAGGGGATAAAGGATAATCGGGCGATTCGAAACGAGTTCAGCTGGCAACATGTTGCAGTCACTTGATTCTTATGCAAACAAGGCCCGGAGGTTGTCCGACATCGTGTTAAAAAACTTGTTCGCAATTAAACGATGTCCTGCCGGCAGGCTGACCGAACGTCTGCCGGTGCCACGGATCCTCAAGTGGGGCACTGAGAGAAACCAATCAAATAATTATACCTATCTATTTATAAATGCTTTAACATTTCTGGGGAACAAATATCATACTACATAATTAAAATTTGTTAGTTGATTATATTTTAAAATTATAAAATAGATTTTTGATAAAAACGTCAAAACCTCAAACAGATATTTATGTAATGCTAAAGAAAACATGTTTTTTTTAAGTAATAAATTTAATTTTTCCTAGACGTACCCTTTTTTTCTTACTTATATATTTTCCTAAAACCTTTTTCCCAGTGTCCCTGCCACGCATGCGCAACCGACTTCTTTCACCTGGCATCGCCGTCTTCGTCGCGTTACAATCGTATTGCTGGGGCTGCTGAACCACCAGACAAAGGTTGCACGTAAATGACCCAAGTTATCATAAATATGTCAAAAGTTGAAAATTAAATGTACAACATGCTGAGTCCGGATCCTCGCGCTCCACTCGGGCTCCCAAAGCCCCCGGCCGCACTCCTTATTGATATTTTTGCACTTGTTTACATTTTTTGATTTAGAGCCATTCGCGGATGCTCGTAAGAAGGACCACACGTGGCGCCATCTTGTTTATGATAAGTAAAATCCTGTTTGCGGACCGAGATTCCGATTGGTGTGAGGCTGGGATTGGGATCGGATGATTGAATGCGTGTTGTGGTTTATGAGTCACAAGGCAGTAAAAAGCCCTCGCTAATAAGGAACTCCAAGAAGGTATGCCGGGGACCCAAGAACTAATCCTTAAAATGGAAGTCTTTATATACAGAAAAAGAAACAGCTGCAAAGGATCTAGAGAAAAACAGAATTGATATTGGTAATTTTCCAGTATTCGTAATAAAGTATTTAAAAAATATACCATTAAAGATGCCAAATATTATGATAGATAAATTCTCTTTAGAAATACTTGAATATTTATTTGCTATATTCAGAATATCTAGATTCCTTGTATTACATCTCGACTACAATGTATATATTTGTACTGGCTCTGCCCCAAACCTCAGCACGCACTCCTCCCCAAAACCCCTTTCAATCCTTGCATGTTCGTAGGGAATGCGCTACTTGAGGTCCGTGCAGAAAATAACTTTGCGATAATATTAAATTGCTGTCAACAAGAAAATATGTTGGATGAATTTTCCAGCTACTACAGGCTGCAATTGATTTTCTGTCAGCGCGGCCCAATGAAAACGGGAGCGAAATGATGGCCAAGGGGGGCAAAACACTTTTCCAAGTGTTGATTTGTGTTATATGGTAGTTTCTTATCAACAATGCAGTCTATTAGGCATTACCCTGGATTGACTGACATGCAATTCGGCGCGCAGGGTGGCAAACAAATAAACATCAAAGGTGAAAAAATAATGCCAGGCCCTTTGTGTCGTAAAAACAGGAGGAAAACATGAACAAATGCTGGGTGCCAGGGCGCCAAACTATTAACGGAATAGGAGTAAATTTGTTAATGCCTTTGTCTAAGCCATGTGCGTCGGCAGGTGGGACTGGGCAAGGGCACTGGATGGCTTGTCCTGCAGGACCAGCTGAACCCCAAAAGGGGTTAAATGTGTTTATTTGTTTATGGCCCCCCCGCCGGCGAAGGGGTTAGCTCTATATATAGCCCGATATCCAGCGGACCCGGCCGATGGGCCACTGCGTTTGACTAATGTCTCATTTGCATGCCAAAAGCAGTTAACAAGTTTTGCCGCGCCGCCAGTTCGCAGTAAGAAAGAAATTATGGCTTGTCTTGCTTTTAAAAACAACTTAGTGGATAATACACCCCTAGTGTTAAGCCAGGCAGTCAGGGGCATCCATAAATGCAGAGTACACCGTATACATATTCCCCATATACCTTCCAAAGGGTGCGGATGGGGGGCTCCGCGGCACCAACGACACATTCATTTCCTTCTTGGCGCGCCTCAAGTGTTGTCACCTGTCATAATAAGTGCGGAAGCAGCAAACGGCAAACAAAGAGACAGCCAGAAAGAAGGAAAAAGTGCTCAAAATGTAATAAGCAATTTATATAGACGAATGCACGAACTATAAGATACCCTAAAAAGTAATGTATCTAAGCGTATATAACCACACATTAGAATCTATTGAGATATCTATATAAACAGTTCCGCAAGAATGATAATACCAAACATAATGGAAAACATTTTAGTAATTAAAGAAAAACTCATTTAATTTAAATAGAGCTCGAAGTGTGTAAAATACTCGCTTAACATTTTACTAATCAAAATGGTCCTAACAAATTAACTTAATCAACATAGAATTTTCAGTGCAGCAATCATTAATCATTTTAATTCATCTTTCAGCACACAATCGATCAAAATCCGTTCCAAGAAATTTCACTCAAGCTCGACTTAATACAAATATTAACAACAACAGAGTTATTAAAAGGCTTATCACATTATATTTGAATTTGCATAAAACAAACTGCCAAGCGACATCGTAATTTCAGAATTCATTTTATCATTTTAAGATCCATTAAAGATACATATAGATAATGATAAGAATATGGATACAAATTAAAGCTCACACTTTTAATTAACACATTTAAACATTAACACATTTAAAACCTTAAATTTGACGATGCCCAAAATATTTTTTTTAAATTTATATTTTCTTTTATTCTTTATTTTCGAGAGAGTATAAAAAATAAGCGTAGTTGAGTTTGCTTTCGATTTATAAGGTGGCCAGCCGACATTGACGTTGCTGCTGCCTTGGTGCAACTTCTTCAGCTCTTTTGCCGCTGCTGCCTCAAGTTTCCAATTCATTTTCATAATTGCAGCAAATGTAAATTGCAATATTTTTTCCCATTTTTCTCCTCGGCCTTCTCTTCGGCTCCGTATGCGTGCTGCACTTGAATTTGTTGGACTGTCGCACTTGAGTCCAAGTCGAAGTCGAACTGAAGTATGAACCTGTTCCACGCGCAAGAGATGGATTGCTGTGCTGCTCGGTTGTTTCTTATTTTCTTGGGGCAGCGGCCGCTGAAACGGAACCGCAAATTATTTTAATTTGCGTTAAATAATGCAACGAGGTGAGAAAAAATTAAGAGCATTTCTCAGAGCCAGAGTCAGAGAGCGAGAGAAATGATAGAGGTATCATAAACTAAGTTTACAGGCCGGGTTTTGTAAGATTAAATACTAAGGAAGTACCCAATAAAGTGCACATTCTTATCTGACATTGATGTTGAATTTTATAATTTAAAATACAATTATTTTACTTATTTGTTTACGATTGGAAACCTTTTTTGGTTATATAAAAAAACTTTTAAAAATGATTACCAAACATGTTTACTTAGAAACTTCTACATTTGTTTTAGCCAGGAATGCCTGTCCATAAACGTAAAATGGTGAAAACCTTTGGTCTGGCTCATTAGGAGCCCCCTTCTGTTTTAGTTGCAGTGTATCCTGCCACAAAGTTAAAAGCGCCGACCTGTAATTTGCCAGCAATAAGGCGGCGGCGCAATAAACTCAATTTGTGCTGCTCGATAAAAGCCGAGTGCCATGTCAGGAGATGCAAATACAGCCAGGGTCAAAAGTATAGGAGAGGCAGCACCTAGTACTTAAAAAACTAGCTAAAAATGTGTTGTTTAAAATGTTAACCAGCTAAAAATACTTACTCTGACTTTTAATTTACAACGTTAAATCACAACTTTTTATTTTACTTAAACCATTTGATAACAATTTTGTATTTATCTACTAAATAGTGATTGATGATTTTGAAATGGTTTTATTTTTTTAATTTTTGCTATAATATTGAGCACACCTGTAGAGTATTACACGTACATCTGCATGCGAAGTGAGTGCGGTTGTAACGTGTTCATTTCGCTTTGGGGTGCTAAAAGCCGAACAATTCAAGCCAACTCCCAGCAAAAAGTCGGGCTGGAAGTCAGTTTAGCTTTTGACAAGTTGGAGCCACTCGGAGGCCAGGGCGTTGCCAAAGTCCGGGCTTTGTTATCTGCGTATGTATCTACCGATACGGCCCCACGATCAGTAGCCCAACTTGGCGCACAATTTATGCACGTCTCTTCGATCATAACTCTTAATTAACCGATTGGAAACCTTGTCAACTGTGTTGATTGACAAGTCTTTTAGGATTTCGGCAATCAACAAACAAAATCTACACACCAAATATTTTGTGCGTAGGCCACACTCAAGTGAAAGGTGTGTCCCACAAAAATAAAAAAATAATTATAAATACAGCTAGAAGAATCGAAGCTGAAACTAGAAAGGGAAACTGATGGTGCTGGCTGAAATAGGAGATACTCTCGGGAGGAAATATATACCGACTTAGATTAATATCTATGAAATTCTTTTATTAAGTATATCTTATTTTATATTGAATATATTTTATATTGAACTTATTTAGCCAGCTTGTTTTTAGTTTAGCTTTTTCTAAGATATGTTGAAATATATTACTATATTATATATATTTATCAGATCTATCACATTTCAATATTGTTATACTCATTTTTCTCCACGATCACAAGTGACATTTATTTCTGCCATCTCCAGGGCTATCCCCTTCGAATCCGAAGATTTGGTGGCCATAAAAACCCGATACTCTTGGCCCGGGGCTAACCCACACGCAGGCACAATGGCTACAGTGGGTCCAAAAAGCAAGCCACCCACATGGGCAGCTGACAAACGCTGATCGATTGGACGCCGAAAAATTCATAAATCTGTGCGAGTCATAAACTTGGGGCAATTATTTTATGATAACTACGGAAAAGTGGCTTACTCATAAAGAGTATATGTGTGGGTATATAAAAGAGAACAGGGAACCCATTTGAAAGGACGACAAGTTGTTTCGGTCGAATCAATTGTTGCGCACTGAATCGCGGCCATCAATCATAATTTTCAACGATCAACAGTTTTGTAGGCAAACGTTTTCATGTAAAGTCTTAAATATTTTCACACCTTATAAACAATGTGCAGTCACGATCCGGTGGGAGGCTAATGCGGCTATTGTCTGCCGCAATACAGAGCCAGCGACAGTTGGACATGATTCGAGTTGGTTTTTTTATTACTATCCTCCTACTTTTCTAGCGAATTATGACGTGCCCCGACCGAATGATCGATGAATGCCTCGATTATGAAATTCTGTACAGAAATAGTGGGGTGAATCACGTCATAGATGAGTCAGATGGGGCTCCTTTGGACCCTAGAAAGTCGAGACGCTCGCTGCTTGAAAGTGGCCTTTCACTCGGAACCCTTCGGATTACTGGCTGACTCGCCGACTGACTGACAGCTTCATTAATACCCCTCAAAAGGTAAGTTATGCACGGCGGTAGAAGTAGAAGTCGAAGGTGACAAGTGTGTTTGCTTATGGATTTTGACAGCCAACAACTGGTCCACTCAATACCTTCTTACACTGCACTTCTGTTCCACTATAAACTTAAAATGAACATACAAGTTTTAAAATACATTTTTGATATTATTAACATGGAAGTTTTACTCTCAAAATATAGGTTTGGTTTTAAAAATTTGGGTTTTACCATTAGGACATATACACTCTGTTTTACAATCATTTTTTTAAACTGTTTCAAATATCTTTAAATATTAAAAAAAGTGTTCTTATTGATCATAGATATTAATGATTTATTAACTCGTTCTGTGTGCCCTTAGACATTGCTTTTCCATTTTTCATTTAAACCACTTTCAAATACATTGTATGCCAGAATTTAAATTACACTTTGTCGCATGCTAATTCTGGCCGGCGATTTATACGTATAAATAACAGAGCTGACAGTAGCCACTGAACCACTTGCCACCCGGTGGTTCAACGACTTATAAGACCCCCAAAGATGCGGCAGCCGGCAGACACCTACACCGCGCTCGAAACTTAAGCAGCTTCCCGACTTGTCAGCGCAAAATAAGACAAATGTTTCAACTGGCGACGCATCTGAGTTCCCAAAAAAGGGAGATTTGTGAAAAAGACAAAAAGGGGTAAAAGGAGAAAGGTTCAATTTGCAATTTTATCAATCGAAATAAAATCGAGCCTAAAATCAGATTTTAAGATTTTATGTAAATTTATTTCGTGGTTTTTTTTTAAATCATGATGACATAATGTATAATCCCTATTTATAATAAAGTATTAAATTAAATATTGATATTGACTAAATATCACCCTGAACCTCTGTATTACACAAAAAATAAACGCAAAATACCATATTTCATATTCTCGCAACCCTGGTAAAGCACCCCAAAATCCCGGAGAGGTATAGTGACGCCGCTTACCGCTCTGGGCCAATTCTGTGTGGTCCAATTAAATACTTTTGCGGGCCTGGGCAGGCCTGGCAAGTCTTCTGTCTGCCACCGAAAGTGCGAATGATGCGTGAATTTCGCAAAGTCGAGCCGGGCAAGGCAAACAAAACTCGCAGAGTCACAGGAGCGTTGACTGATGAGGCCGGGCTGCAGGGCATTAATTGGAGTTGGGCCTTCGACTGGGGCATATTTTATCGCTATTGAAGCGTTTGGCGTTAATTAAGACAAAATCAGGCGGAATTTTTGTCACATTGCTGCGGTTTTCCCCGTTCGCCCAGTGGCCGTGATTAATTGTGCCTTGTGCTGCCTGCCAACTGCACACAAGTCCCTGTATAAATAAGTATCTATGGGATACATGGCTTCTCTGCGCTTTCTTTTTAGTATTTCTTATTTCCTCCTCTTTTTGCATTTTCCTCCGCTGGTTGTACTCGCATTTGCGGGCAAGAAAATGAAAAATTAGTCGAGAAAATCTGGCGAAATAAAATGTCGTCGGCGACATTTTGCAAAGAGATTTTGCCGCCTCTCTGTGTGCGGGTGAGTCGAGTTGATACTATATAGATACTATATATGCTGCCATATATTTGGCTCAGCTTCTAATCGTCGCGCATTAGTCAGTGCGTTTTGTGGGTTCCTCTGGCTGCGGATAGAGATTCCGAATGGTTCGGCTTATGGGACTGACAGAATGCGCTGTAAAAAGAATTCGAATATGTATAGTTAAAGAATTTAAATATTTCCATTAATATAACCTTTTGTAATCTTGTAATATTATTGAGATGGAACAATTGTATTTACGTGACTGAATTTATTGAAGGGCACCTCAAAATCGTCCTTGCCCACTTGATACCCCTATAGCTGCATTCCGCCCTGTAATTTATTTCCTTTTTTATTTTCCCCCACATTGCAGCCATATAAAAAGATCAAAGGAGGTGGCACTTTGCTGTTGCTGCTTTGGTTGACACATCAACGCTTCTCTATCGACACCAAATGGGCACTACAAAGGCACTACGACCAGCAGTTGGCAACGCTCGGCCACTAATTAATGCGCTTTTAATTATGAGTAGTAAAAAATGCGAAATGCCAACCGCAAAAGCTTAGTGGAGGTACGAGGAGCAGACGCTCGACAACCGCAAATGAGTGATGGCCAGGGGACGGGGACCCAGAAAGGGTTCGACTCCTGCTCCTCTGCGACACGTCAATTGTAATAACAATAACTGCTCAAGACAGCCCAAAAGTAACACATCCGCAGCAGGACACACGGGGCACTGACTGGCAGGACCCGAGAAATGGGGACAGGAGACAAGCCGGCTTGTTAGCACACGACACGCTGTGGTCACCAAATGAGCAGCTGAGCATAAGGGGCTATAAGGCAGGCACTAAAAAAAATTCTATGAAGGAAAGAAAGTATTATAAGTAGGAAGCTTGAAAGTCCTTGAAAGGTTGCTTCTAAAAAAATATCTTATTCGCATATCTAAAAAATGTTCTATTACTACTCTATAAATACTATTACTACAATTACTATTACTATTATCACTACTACTACGATTACTACTACTAGTACTACTACTACTACTAGTACTACTACTACTACTATTACTACTACTACTACTACTACTACTACTACTACTACTAATACTACTATTAATACTAAAACCACTATTACTATTATTATACTTAATACTACTATTAATACCTATACTACTATTATACCTACTACTACTAGTAATACCTCTTCTACTACTAATATCACTAATACAACTAATACTACAAATACTACAAATACCAAAAATACTACTATACTACAAATACCAAAAATACTACTTATACTACAAATACCAAAAATACTACAGATACTACTTTTACTACTAATTCTTCCAATACAACTAATAATACTAATACTACTAATACTACTATACAACTTATATTACTAATACAGCTAATTTAACAACAACAAAAATATTATAAAATTCTCCGAATCCCTCAAATATATTTTTACCATTTTATTTCTGACTCTGCAATAATAACTCTTTTCTTTCAGTGTCTGGTTACATAGAAGACCTGTCCTCTCCGGCCTCTCGGTCGCCAGTAATTGTCGTGTCAATTTTGGTAAAACTGTTTCATCCCGACTTGGACTTGGACTTGTGCTTGTACAGAGTGTCAAATTTTAAACATTGATTATCTGGAGACATATTCAGCAATTAGCAAATCAACTCGGATGAGGATGTGGCTGTGGCTGCGGCTGAGGCTGTGGCTTTGGCTTGGGCTTCTTCTCGGCCGGCATTTCTCTGGCCAAGTTGTGTCCGTAAATGACAATTACCAAATGTGTCAAAAGCATTTGCCCTGACCGAGTGTTTGTTAAGTTTTAATATGACAGCAGATGGACACGGCAAATATTTTATCAGGCGGCCAGGCGCAGTCTCGTAGCAATTTGCATACATCAGCAGGGCCACTCGAGAGGCTGTCTCCGTGATTCAAGAAAAATGTAAGGGAAGCACTCCCCTCTATAAGGACAAGGGCTCTCCCTACGGACATGTTTAACGGTTCAATTTTACACATCATTTAATCGCAAACAAGTTAGCTCGCCTCCTGTTTTGTCACTCAATTTAAATTTATACAAATCTACTACGGCCGGTGGATTGATTTATGGCCTACTCCGTGAACCTTTCACTTGACAAGATTCCGGCTCACTGATTCCGCACCGGGAAATTACAAAGTGTTAACACGAAAAGAGCATCGAGACAATGGCAACATATGTCTGCATAAATTGTACGAATTGTTTAAAATTTAAATGACATTCTATTCGGCATTGGGGTGAATTGCTTTCTGCATATGCTACGCATTCAAGTACTCGTAACTATTGTTTTGGCTTTGATACAAAATTTAAACTAAAATATATATATATATATTTTTAAAGATTTAAGAATTTAAGATAGTAACAAGAACCGAAAATAAACTATATATGATATTTTTAGTTAAATAACTAGCGTACGTTTGATATCTGTGATTTCTTCGATTACAAACAATATTTATTAAAATACTATTTCTTAAGTTTAGTTATCTTACAAGTGATTATCAACCATTTCCTTTCGTTTTCTTTGGCCATAAATCCACATAACCCCTTTGTATCCCATGGATTGCATGTTCCGGCCTAGTAAAAACCTCAAAAGAACATCCCAAAGTGATGAAAGCAGCCGCCAGTTCGCACACACTCCGAAGACCATTGTCTGGCTCAGAATTTGCAGCCATAAGGCGCATTTGTACCTACCTATACAGCATATAATTTAGCAGCTAGTCGGTTCGGGATTGCATTGACAACTGAAGCGTTATCGAGGTGCATGCAATTTACTCATCATCACAGATGGAGAGGTGATAGCGGACATGTTACTCTTTTAATTGATGCGAAGATGGGTCGGAATGAGTTATGGCTGCGACTAATATGGGCCGCTGCTTGTGCGGCAATTATTACCAACGGCGAGTAGCAGGACGGCCCGGCCGAGTCGAGTGGAGTGCCTATGTGCCTATGTTGAAAGACAATAATGCTTAATAATGAGCTGTAAAGTTTATTAATTGCCACACGGCGTTAGGGGCAGCACTCCTCCTATGCCACCGCATCGCCACGGCTAATGAGCCATTTGCGTGTCGTCGATTTATTGCATTATTTGCACACACAAAAGACACATTAAAACTAAATTATTAAAATTTTCGCAAAGCCGACGGGACATATGTCATAAGATGTCCGAGTTCATTGGACCCGCAAAGGTGGGCTATCTGCGAACTTATTTACATTGCCTTTAAAGCCAGACTCCTAAAAAAATCCACACTTTCCTGTCAAAGATAAAATATGGTCTGAAAAGCATCTGACACATTTTTTTAAAAACCCAATCACGTTTGTTAAAACGTATCACGATTTCTCTAGGACTCCAAAACCTGCCCCCATCGCCAGCGGAATGTTTAAACTTTGGCCAACTTTAAATCATTCCCCCATTTGATTCGTGACCCGTTTTCCGTTCTGTAGGTTTGCCCTACTGAAACTGATTTCAAACTTGACTGATTTTAACGGCCAAAGTAACAACAAAGTCAAGAGTCATTGAAGCATGTATGGCGATTTACCCCGTTAATGAGACCATAGATAACAACGAAAATCAACTGTCAACTTGGGCCAAAACAGAAAGGAAGCTCCGCTGATTAAGTCAACCCCGCTGGTGGAGGGTTCACCGCCCCTTATTTGTCGGCTGAGGAACCCTGCTCACAGGCAACCCCACTGCCCGAAGAGAGCCCAGTGCCGAATCAAGGGGTAAAATGTGCGAAATATCACAACTTGGCACACGCGGCAGCAGCAACAACGCCGAAGTTACGCCGGATTAACAACCCTTGCTGGGTCCGGCTCCCTCCATATCCACAGATATATAGACATGGCCTAGCCACTCGGAGAGCCCTCCCATTTTAAAGCCAACCCCTTAGGACCGTCGGCAATGAGAGCAATTTATAAAATTGTTCCGCTAAATAAATTAAAATTTCACTTTTAAAGAATTGGGCGTGAAATTGAGATTAGCCTGGCAGGGGCAGAAAGAAGGGACTTATAAGTAGGGTAAAGTGTGGGATGTTTTGTAAGAGTAAAACGCCTTCCACGCGCCGAGAATAAAATAAAATAATTTTAAAGAAGAATTGTATTCCATTTTATCTATGCAGATACCTATATTATAAATGTATAACCATTTATGTTTATAAAACACATGGGCTTTTAGGCGAAACAATTTACAAATATGAAAATGTATTTCATATATAAACAGATACAAACGCCTTTAGACCTCATTTGCTTTTGTTCCCAAACTCCCTTGGAAATGTACAAAGAAAGAATAACTATATAATAAACGGAACCCCTCAATAAATCCCCAGTTAATTTATCCCAATGCCAAAGTCAATTTGAGATATCTCAACAATCATTAGGCTTTGGTCTGCTGTAGGTATACGAAGAACTCAAAAGCCTTACCTACCCGATCTGAGAAATGTATCTTATCTTGTTCGACCCGAAATTCTAATCAAACATTTTCTCACCTTGCTCATGTTGCTGTGGGGATCGCTGGTGTTGCTGCTGGGATCGCTGGTGTTGCTGGTGTGCTTGCTACCCTTTACCTTTTCCGTTGTGGGCGTGTTCGCTGTTGAACGTTCTGTCGGCATAAAAGAGGCGGCATCCACGGCGGCAACATTTCTGTGTTCTTCTCTCTTTTTTGTTATTATTTTTTGGATTTTTTCTTTGGGCTGCAGCCGCATTTAACTCGATGTTGCGCCGCCGTCTGACATGTGAGAATTTGCCGTAAATCAACCTGTTGCTGTTGCCGCGGTGATGTTGCTGCTGCTGCCGTGATGTTGCTGCCGCCGCACACGTTTTTCGGCGGCCGCCTGGCTTATGAAGTGCCACAGAGAAACAGGTTAATCGATTTTAAATCGGTTTCGATGTTGTTTTGATCGCCTTAGCCTGTTCTAGTTTTATACAAGTTTTCCCCCGGCCCCTCTTTCTTTTGTTTTTCTTCGTTTTTGACGTTTGAACTTGATTACCGGTGATTTTAATAATGATGTGCCTGCTGGTGCTGCTGCTGCTGCTGCTGCAAGCATACGAAATGATAGTTAAAGACAGTTCATTAAGTCTCGCCTGGCAAGTTGATGGGCTGCATATGCGGATGTTCTGGGATCCGTGTAGATCCTGCCTTCTTTCTAGTGGCTTATGCACTTGGCTAATTAGCTGTTAAATGAATTGCTCCAGTTTAAGCAGCCGACTGCACTTGCCAGGAAGATTAATACCTATCAAGAGGTACAAAAACGGAGATGTGCCGACTGATGAAGGGGCATTCTGAAGATGGGCTTGGGATGTACCTGTTTAATCTATCTTCAAAGGAGTTCTTTGTAGCAGTTTTTAATTCATCAAACGGCTTCTACTTTATATTTAATGATTTGTAGTAATCTTTTTATGTTTGAAATTAACTTTTTACTTTAACTTTATATACTACTCTCAATGTATCTCTTAAAAAACAGTATTTTGGCCGTTTTTTATTGCGAAATAAAGTGAAAATATGGAGTGTGATACCTCGTTGATCTCCTAATTAAATTCCCTATCGATTGGCTTTGAAATGTGGATACATTAATTTTTGGCCATTTTTCGTTAAAAAAAAACATGATATTGGGCCCTTGAAAAAATGCGACAAAATTTCCAAAAATTAATTTCCTAAAAAGTGCTGGGGATCGTTGGAATAGATAGATAGCTGCTTAAAACCGTCGGTCTGGATGCTGTGCGCCTCATTTTGACTGAATTACGACTGAAAAACCTCAGAAAAGGGTATTTTTAACAAGGTTTTTATCCAAATGTAAATAATCAATAATGCCGAATCATTAATTTCTAAATAAAAAATTTAAAAAAGTGATAATTATATAAATTAAATGGTAAGATGAAAAACCCATATTTATAAAAACGTTAAAATTATTCGCACCTAAGCTCCCACAGAGAAGTCATTCGCAAGTGCCTGCATAAAAATCAGCTATGCAGGACTCCCTCCACAGAATCCCCATACAACATAATTTTCCGCCACATTGCCAACAACACGAAACGCCTAAAAGACAAATAAATAAAAGTCGAGGGGAAAGGCGAACTAAAAGCGGTGGAAAAGCGGCCGTAAAGTGGAGCGGAGGATGCACAGGATGGGCATGGGCGCGTTTCAGACTTAAGGCAAGATGATTTATTTGCGAACTCGTCTGTTTGGTTCCATTTCAATGCGAATGACAAACGCGACGATGACGATGCGCCGCAATGAAGTTGGCAGTCAAGCACTTAAAACTGCAGTAATTGCAGCAGTAGCAGTAGCAAAGCACTCGCAGTTGCAGTTGCAGTTGCAGCAGAAGTTGCGCCAAAAGTCGGGGAGCAGGAAGTGCGCGCCTGCGGATCATCGCAGCCGCATATCACTTTACACTGCGTTCAGCGCCGAGTGCAGTCAGCCCCATGTCAAATGATGAATTACAAGCGGAAGAGAGACATTTCGCCCGGTCCCAGCCTCCGAGACTCCGACTCCCCGAGAAACGGCGGCCTGTCTCAGCAGTCAGCCGGAAAATGCACTGCCAGCAAATATTAAATATTGAAATATTGAGAAAAATACCACAGGTAAATGTAAAGTAATATACTCACTTAAGAATATACCCCTTAAAAACTCAATAGAATTAAATATTCTTTTTCAGAATCTGGGGAAAAACTGAAAATTTAACAATATTTATAAAACTCCCAAGATAAAACAGAAAATCCTTTGCAAATTTTCACTTATGTTCCCCTAACCTACATCTTAATTTAAAGAACTTTTAACTCTCGTTTCTTGCTGTGTACCTTGGGGCCTCCAAGAATCAGTGGCAGACTCAAGTGCTTGCTTCATTGCCCACTGACAGACGCGCTTCTAGTCGCCACACACACACAGCACTTACACACACCGGTCCGTGCACACACATACTAATTACCTAGTTAAACTGTCAAATTGACAGATGACAGTTTTTGCCTGCCCAATGGCAAGCAACACTTTGTCTGTCAGTCAAAGGAAAAGGCGGCGGCCTGGTTTTCAGCCTTTCCCCCCTTTGTTTTCAGTGCCATTTTCCCCTTCCTATTCTCACTTTTTGTTGCATTTTTGCAACATTTTTATTTGTCATATGCGTAAATATTGTCAGGCCGACCGCCCATTTCTGTCAAACGGCTGTCTGTTTTCGTTAAAAATCATAATTAGCCGCATAATGAGGGGAGACCTTCGCAGAAGACGGCTTTGTGGCAAATTTGCACTTTGATGCCCAGGAATCGGGAGCCAGACAATGCCGAGGCGACCGACAAGATGACAAGTTCTCTATTGGAGTATTAATTATGCGAACGTGTGAACAATTTTAATTGGGTGTAAGGCCGTCCGCCGGCAATGGTGAATGCAAATTTTTGCTTTCAATTACATTTTAATTTTTTGTTATTATTTTCCCCGTTTTCCTGTGCACTGCACTCTACACTCCATCGGTCGACATGTAATTGCGCGCTTTCCTAGCCCGGCCACAATTAAATTGTCATAGACATGACGCAGCGTTATGATGGGGCAATTATAACTGTCAGATCTGACAGCATTACAGCTCTCGTGGTCGGTCTGCGATGAGAGTTTTGTAAAAAGGGGGAGTGGTGTGGAGTAGTGTTTCGCAATTTTGCAAAACAAATTTTGCATTTGTTCGAAGACCACCCAGAGTTTGATTGAAATAGTTATGAAAGGAGCAACGTCCACTTTAAAGCATGCAGCTGATGGCCGGGATTACGCCACTAGAGGTCTCTGTAATGTGGCCAAGCTGCAATATTTCAATTGTGCAAGAGAAACGGTCACACTATTTGCTGCCAATATCTAAATCAATATTATTACAAATCTCTTTAGCACGTTATTTATAAATATTATAAAATACCTTAAATTCCATTACAAGCCACTGTACTTTCGAACTCAATCCTATCAATATCAACAATGTTGCCATCGAAAACGCGAATCGCCGTCTGTTACTTTCAGTTCGATTTATGGCGGAACATTAATAAGCTGTCAACACATGCGTTAGACCCCAAAATATGGACAGCACAGTAGGCCCGAATAAAACCCGAGTGTTAAGGCCAAAATTCCAGAGGACCCTCGAATCAGATGCCAGGTAACGCACCGAGTGGTGTTTTCAATTTCACTTAACAAACTGCATACACGCTGTACGCTAATGAAGGCTCATAATTTTCGAAAGGCACAAAACAATTTGACAGTTTTATATGCGCTTTTAATGCCCAAGGTATTTGTGGATGTTTCTCCGTTTTATAGAAGCATTCATAAGGATGCGTATAAGCAGCTTTGCAACTGAACCTCATCGAATACGAGTCAGGAGTGCACAGGAAAAATAATATGTATTAAAGAAGAAATACTTTGATCAATGAATTATTGCTTTAACATATCCATCGTCGAGAATATTTTAAAATACCATTTATTGAATACAGTATTTAATGGATTAATCCAAAACATTCGTATTTACTTGCTTCTAAAATACCCAATTTAAATTTAAGTTCACAACATTTTTTCTGAGTGCCCTTAGCTGGCGAGACCCCTAACATTTGCATACCCTCGTTTATATTTTGATCGATCGTTCGACATGCAAAAAGGCCAACTGCAGGTCCCGAGACGGAGCACTCAGAACTCGGAGGCGAACGCAGACTGCCGGGGTCCGTGTTCGCTTTTATTAATTTTTTGTTTGACTTTTGCTTTATGGCGTGTTCATTGTGGCCAAATCCTGTCCGTCTCCCGTTCGCGGCCATTTAACTGATTATTGGGTCCTGTGTCCGGCGCACAGCAGGTGGTTTTCACTATACCCCCAAACGTCGTCGCTGCGTCTGGGGCAGCGTCGTCATCGAAGGGGCATTGAAAAAATGCCTCCACGAGGGGCATTTCACAGCGAACTGCCTGTGGCACCCACGCCATTCGGGTTTCACAAATCCAGAAATCGGAACCCGAAAAAAAGAGAAAAGGAGCTTGTCGTGCGGTAATTGTGTTTGGTTAAATGGCTCGATAATCCGCAGATGGCAGCACCGCCCCTTTTCTCGGCCACACCCCTTATGTTAATCATAATAAAAACATCAACGTGAATATTTACAAGCAGCCCTCGGGTCTCGGGAAAATGTAGAGAGCTCTCGAGTCCCTTGTCCAAATCCCTGGGCCTAGGTTGCCGCTTGCTGTTGCAACTGCTTAAGTGCAACAATTTTATTTGCAGCAGCAGTGCATGCAACTCATCTTGAACTTGAGGCATGCGAGTAGGTGCACTGGGGAAAAAATAGGAGCTTAAAGCTAACACTCTTAGAAATCATTGAAATAATATCCTGCATTATTTCCTTGCAAATGCCACACACTCCATGTATGCTAGAGTATCTTAGAATGTTATCAAAAAAAGTTGTAAACTCTCTTTTTACCCAATAAAAATATTTTCCCTGAATCAAGGACAATTGTTTTTGTAAATTTCAAAATATTTTAAAGACCCAAAGATCAATGAATGAAATAAAATCGTTCTAAAATGTATTGAAAAGTAACTACGAAGACATTTTTTATTATTTCCCGTTATTTCAGCAGTTCTTAATTAAATAGATAAATTCAACTTTACTTGTATAACATGTTAGTATAACATGGGGAAATAATCACGTCACTCACCTAATTTTTCTCAGTGCACATTCCTCTGCCTAGCCCGTCTAAAAATCCGCGTCATAATCTCTCTATTTCAAAGCACAGTCGAATTAATTATGCAATTAATTAATTATTTTCTGCCAGTGCACGCTCGTCCCGCAGTAGCAGAGTCCACCGCCCCCTGCCCAGCCCATCATCCCATCCACATCCACATTTTGCTCAGTCTGTCAGTCGGTCGTCCGTCCGTCCGTCGTTTCTGTCTGAAATTGCCAACATGCCAGAGATTACCAACTGTCAGTTGAATGTCATGCCAATGGAACATGCCGTCAACTGAAGTGTTGAACTAATTTAACAGCTGTTGAAAAAAATATATGCTGCATGCAGCACATATCGCACTGTATGTACAGCACACAGGGCGTATGTGCAATGCACGAAGAAATGAAACAGAAAAATGTGATATTGAAATAAAAATGCAGCGAACAAATGCAAAAACGAAATGAGCAGCGAGAAAAATGATTGAATTTAAGTGCAAGGCAATTAAAATACTTGCTCAGTGTACGGCAATATGATTGCAACACAATTAGCTGCACATTAAAACCATACGATAATTAAGGAGCGTTCGGCTTCCGAGGGGAGGAGGAGGTGGCCAGGTGATGATGACCAGCGGGCATATCCATACACACTCGGCCCACGCCTTGGTAGTCAAATGAAATCAGCGCGACGACGTCGCTGATAAATGTGTGTGCTACAGTATGCACTGGGAAAAATATTAGGGTATATAAAACATAAAAATGAAGAGTGAAGAAAAACAAAATATATGGGTGTAACAGAAATATTTTTACGACGATAAAATTAATTCACTTAATTTAAAAATATTCAAAATATTTTAGAAACTTTTACCATATTAGCAAACAATATTTATTATGATGACCACAGCATCAACAAAAGAAAGAAATTCCATTAAGGACCCTTAAGTATGTACTATTTCCTCCTAAGAACATCATGAATATTTCAAGGCTTTAAATTTGAAGAAGGTTTTAAGAACATTTAAAAATATAATTCTTTATTGTATTGTTATCATCAAAACCGATTCAAAATAGAACCCAAGAATATCTATGAGTTCGAAGGGAATAGGAAGGGATTTTACTACAACCGAAAAATAATAAATAAAGAACTCTAAAATGTGCGAAAGTAGACATTTTAAGCAAACCAAGGAAAGTGTTCCAAAAACACTTTATAAGCATTGTATTCTCTTTACTTCTTTATGTTTGGTAACTAGTTTTTCCTGTTTCTCCCAGTGCACCTGCTGCTTCTCCGGCATTCCTCGCCAGAGCGTTGATCGTCGTGTAATTAGAAAATGTTGTGCATAATTGGAATTGTAAATGAGCTGCGGCTCAGGAGGAAGTGGGCAATCTTGGCCAGCAGCAGCACCCCTTTTCTTGAATCTTTTAGGCGGACGGATGGACAGACGGACGTGTTCGTGTTTCGCGCTTTCGTTTAAATGTAAATTATACATACAATATTTTTGCACATTTGTTTCGCAGTGTGTGCGCCGCTTTGCTGATTTTTATCTGCAGTTTAAAATAGTTTTGTTGTCTGCATTGATGTTTGCCGTATGTAAACGTTGATTTTAATGATGTGCCATGAGGCGCGATTGCCTCTCGTGTGGGATAACTCAGGCATTTTATTAGCCGCCGAATGGAATGACCAACTCCGGTTGACTAACTTGGTTAAGTTGATTGTCTGACATGGCCGTGGATAGCTGGATGGCTGGATGCCTGGATGGCTGATAGCTGCCACATAGACGCTCCGCTGCCCAGCCAGTTTACTTGGCCACGGTATCCACGTTAATTCGATTCGAAATTAAACCGAACATGATTTTGAATGTTGATTTTTACGTTTTAATCGTCGCGTTTATATTGCCATAAAAGCTGAAAAGAAAAACTCATCAGTCTCTTACTGTAAACGATATTCCAGAAATAAAAAGCGGCAAGAGTTTCGTGTTACACGGAATCGGAATCGGAAAACATATTCAAATTGCCTTTGGAAGCGTTCAAGTCAGAGATTTAGAAAGGGGGAAAGATGATATTCGAGATGATCGATAGGGAAGCTATTCGATTTTCTATAAATCCAATAAAACGTTTAAAATTCTTCCAAAAATTTACATAAATACCAGAAAACAAAGGAGAGCTGGTTTCGAATTTGGCTGCCAAAAGAGCGTTAAATATACGAAATAAAATTGTTGTTTCTTACGGATTTACGAGGTATAAAAACTTGAAAATAATTAGGAGTGGTTCAAAGTCCCAACTTAAATTTATAAAAGTTACATAACTCTACAGAGGAATATTTGAAATCAAATTTCCACTATGATCCACAACCATGAAAAAACTCCTGTATTGCACCCATATTCTCAATCGAAATGACACTTTTCCTACATTGTAAGTTTCCATCTATGCGATTCCAATTTTGATCCCACATGCTGCCAAATATCAGTAACAACTTTGAAAATTGAGATTTTTACAGCTCATAAATCACTAAACACCTGTAAAATGAGTTTAATGCCGCATGGATATTCCCAATACCGATGCTCTGGGGGGCCATAAAGCAAAACCGATTTAGGCCGAACAGTTACAATTCTTCCACAATGCCACACCAGGCGAGTGGTCGAGGAGTGAGGGAAAAAGGCGATGTTTTTATGTGCAACGAGCGTTTTGTTGAAAATATCATTAAAATATCAAAGTTTATCACCTTGCCACACACGGCCGAAGTTGATCCGATGTAAGATCTCCCAGACAAAGCACCAAGCAAACCATGAAATATCTCTGGATCTCCATGGAGTGGAGAGCGGCCACGGGGGATAGTTAATCCGTTCATTAGGTTTACGGACATAAGCTCGTGTTGTTTAGTGAGGCGTTAGAAGCGAGGCACAACAATGGACCCACCTGGGCACCGGGTCCCACCGATCGGTACACCCAGAAAAATGGTCTAAAAATATTTAAAAGCTTAAAAATATAATAATAGTACCATATATTTCAATAAAAAAATATATTGCATTTATAATCACATTTAAAACTAATAATTTTTGTTAATTTTTAAAACATCTCCGTATTAAAAAACTACTACTACTTGACACAAGTACAATTGATATACAAATTTAAATAAACATTTTTTCACAAATCTTAAATATATATAATTTTTAATATTTATTTGTTTTTGAATTTTTTTTTTCAGTGCTTCGGGGAATCTCTGAATGGCAATGACAATGAGACCAGGGTTTTGAATACGCTTGACAGCCCGACAGCTTTTCTGGTCCGGGCCGAGCACAATATTTTGACATTTTTACTGCCCGCTTATGAAAGACCAAAGAATTCCCCAGTTGGCCCAAACTCGGACCCAGCCAAATTAACGCTCCGGCTTTTAGTTTAATTAAATTCTAATTTATTGCATTTTATCGCCGGTTAAAGTGTATTTCCATGTTGGCTGCCACGATTTTGAGAGTCGATCACTTTTTTGCGCAACATATTTCAACTTAGTTTGCATACGATTTGATTTTCAAACAAATTAACACTTTATTTTGTCAGGTAAAAAAAACGGATTTATAAGCTGATTAGGGGTAACGAAAAAGTGAGCGAGAGCCATAAACCTCTGCAATGGACTCAACTTTTGTTGGGACTAAGCTGCTTATATCAGCTCCTCACAATGTTATGACTTGATTATGGCGAAAGACTAATTTTTATTTGCTTAAGAACTTCTGCTCTGTATTATGTGTTAAGTTGCCCATTGCCAAAGTCTTTGAAGGTCGCGAAGACCTTTCACATGGATGATGGGAGTTTTCATTGAACAATGCGGATTTTTTGATGATTTTTATTTGTCCCAAAGTGGGTTTCATAATTGAGGAGCATAAGCCATAAAACCAGTCTAAAAGACCGTAACGGGAGCAGCTCAAGCGGAAGATTAAAGTGTGGCTAGGAAAGGCATATTGGAAATGTGGATATAACCCGGAAAATACTTATTATAGGGAAATAATGGAGTGGAATAACTTGGATATTTATTGCTTAATGTGCTGAGGTATATTAAAAAGCAGAAAGCATTTAATAACTATCTTGTTATATCGTAAAGATTATAATAACATGTTATTAAAAAAATATTAATCTATTTCAAGTCCATAGATCACAAAAACTTGTTTTTGTTGAATATTTATAATCTACACATTAATGTATATTTTCTAAATTAAAACAAAAACCAAACCTTTGGAACCCCACCACCATCCTCAGCCGACCAACACTCAATTTTCTAGAACTCAGATAAGCGCAACACGCAGTTTTAAAAAAGATTTCAGAGCAGTTAGCACACCCGAATACATATGGGAGGTTTGAAAAAATGCGCAAATCATACGAGCCCCAGAGAGTCGGCGGAAAAGGGGAAAATGGAAAATGGGAAATACCCGGGAGCCGCAAGGAGCCAGGATAAGTTTTGCCGGCCTGCACACGCTCCCCGAGCCAATTAAACGCGCGTTATCTGAGCCAAATTTTAAAGCGTTGATACATAAATCCTTTCGTTAAGCCCCGCAGCGTTCTTGACAGCCAAGGCACATGCTAACATGCCATTTTCCACACCACCCAGGCAAAAGTACCCATCCCATGCCAGCCTCAACCCCATACGAAAAAGTAGCGCGAAACTTTTTCGAAAGAGTTTTTCCTCTCGGGCAGAAGGGCTCCCTTCCCTCAAGGATAACGCGGCCAGGATGCGGATGCCCAGGATGTGGGTGTATTTTAAAATTCAACTGTGGCTTAGCGTGCGCATCATAAAATAAATTTTAAGCGCAAGTGGCGCCATTAAGTCTGCTTTCAACTTTTTTACACCCAGTACGCGGAAAAGAGGGTTAAGGGCTTGGGCGACGGGGCAATGTTACCCATATAATGTGTAAAAAGTTTATCAAAACCCTTTTCGCACCCGAAAAAGAGCAAACGAGATGAACATATTTATATAAATTGAGTCGCACACGAGGGTGATCCAGGAGAAGAACAGTTGAATAAAGATAGGTTTTTAAAAGTAATAGAATATTAATTTATTTTTTTATAAGAAGTGAAACCAATACCATAAAAGTAACTATATAAGAAGCAATATAAAGCGTATCCCTAAAATATTTACGATTTTTTTTTACAGAAAAGATACAAACATTATTATTAATATTATTTTTAAATTTAAGAAAGTGAAAGGCTATAATATTTAAATATTATTTCTTATTGCCTTACCATCACGTAGATTCTTTGTATTTTGACAATAACTTTCGAATTAAATACAGTATTTCCTTTACCAATTTACCCCGTGAATCACCCTACCCATTTATATACCCCCGATATATAAGTATGTGTTGGGCCCACCCACAAACAAAATGGCGGCACCACATAACACAACATTTTTTGGCTACCATTTTCGTGCCGCAAAACTTTTCGACGCGCTCTTTTACAAATTACCAACAACTTTAGTACGTTTTTTACGATCGAACAGAGCGTTTATGTTCATCTCCTTGTCTGTGGCAGTGGGTGTGGGTGCTGGCATATAACCAGATACACATATATATTGAGTACACAGAGAAATATAGCGACTGATGAAATATTGTTGGGGAAAAACTAATTGAAATTGCAGTTAATTAGCCTTGAGGTTGTTTATGCCCAAGTATCTGGCTGTAATTGAATTCCACTTCCTCTTTTCTCGGCAAGAGGAAGCCGGGCAAAGGCAATCTTTTTAATTAAATTTAGCCAAAGCCGGCTTTGCGAGAGCGGCCTTTTGAAAGGCCATTAAGAGCCACGTTTTGACATTTATATTGACAGCCAATAATAGACAACATAACTACAAGGAGCCGAGGATGGAGCCAATGCGGCCTAAAACTGGAAACTGCCAACTGGCAACCGGCGTCTGGTGTGAAATTAAAACCCTTGCGGTATGGAAATAAAAGTGTATGTACAAAACCAGTAGCCGAACGCCTTGCCAAGGCGGCATAAATCTTCCAGTCGATTTTCTCGCGGCCAATATGGCTGCACTATGCACAAATAAGGGTAAAACAATACATTTTTTAAAGCAAATTTTAGTTTTTCAGTTATCTAAGAACTTTTTGTTTACATTTTATGCTCTCTAAGCTGTATTTTTAAAATAATTTTTAAATTTTTTATCTTCTGTTATAAAAATATCAACAGAAAAAAATCACCTCATTTACAAATATTTATCTTCCATGAACCTAGAATTTTACCCTCTCTTGTATTTACACCGCGGAGCCAGTGGAACCACCGAAATGACAATTGTGTCAGCTACTGTATCCAGACCCGCCGAATAATCCCAGCGTCGACAAGGCGGCTGATGGCGGCACCAACTTAGAAGTGCAACTAGCGAAATAAATTATTTTTATGCATTTGCATTTTCCAATTTTTAACACCTCCGGGGGTCATCAAGCGTGGCCATCCAGGCGAACGGATGGGATGCCCAGGCGATCTCTGCACTAGCCAATCGTAATTACCATGGATAAGGATAAAAGAAGGAGGTCGAAGAAGGGGATACTTAGCAATTTAACAGAGAATTTATTTAGGCTCTTATACTTAGGTGCCTAAAACAAAAAGTGTTTAAGGTCCTATGTAAAACGAGTGATAATACTTAAATGTATTCTAAAAACCAAACATAAATTCTAGTAATAAACATAAATTTCAAATATCATAAAGTGCAATTAACATCCTTTTTGGGGATAAGAACGTATTGTTTTACTTTGTTAAGATCTATTTACTAAATTAAAATTTTTAGTAAATAAATTACTAATTTTCCTAGGGTACTAAGGAATCCTTACGAATTGCCTCACTTTATGACCGTCATGGGTATCAAGCCGACTGAGGTCCGACAATTATGCGGCGTGCTGCAAGCAAGACAAGCAGCCGGCCACGTTGACGTACCTTTTGGGCATAAAATTGAAATCCCGGCCAGGATGCGAGGCCGCCGCCGCTGTTTGGCATTAAATTTGCCACATCTTCGGCACACAAGAGCAGCCCGTGAGGAGGGACGACAGCAGCAGGAGCAGCAGCAACATCAGCAGGGCGATGGCAACGACAGCAACATACAAATTTATATGGCCGCAGGGCATGCTGAAATTATGCCATCAAATTGGTATCAACAGCCCATGCAGCAGCAGCAGCAACATCGAGAGCAGCCAGAGCTGCAACAACGGCAACGGGAGCAGCCAGTGTTGCTGCTAGGATGTTCTGGTTTTGCGAACCTGCAGCAAGCGTTGCATTGCAGCGACAACTCGTGTGCAATGTGCGAAGTAAAATGTTGCTGGGTGTGAACCTAATGCGTGCAGCAGCAGCAACTGCAGCAGCAACATCACAAAAGTGGCAGCAGCAACAGCCACGAGCTTGTACGCAAATTAGAGCAACTTACCTGGCTGCAAAAATGCGACTCTAATTGGTTTGGATATAGACGTTATGCCTAGATGGTCATGGGGAAAATGTGTGTTACAAAGGTGAGGGAGCGAATACTTAAAGTTGCCAGATAAACATTCTTTAATTCGAGAAAGTAAAATAATTATTATTATCTTTAAGGTTAACCAAGCTTTAGGATACATTAAAAACTATCAAAATTCTTTTTCTATTTTTTATTTATTAAAGAAATACATGTTAAAATGGTATATTAATTACATAAAACATTTTCGCATGACTTATTCACCCGCTTTATTGCTCCGAAAAAGCCATAAATGCAGCAAGTAATTTCAATAAACGACAACCCTCGAAGGTCTTCCTCCTGCGGCCCCAAAAATCTTCTCAAAAATTAAGAGCACAGAAAATAATTACGCACTATTGCCATAATTTCATAAAAGGCTGCGGATCGACAAGAGAAGGCACCGACACCGCATCAGGTAACATGAACCTGTCGGCAATCCACAAAACCCGGCCAAATGGCAGCGAAATGCCTCGGAAAAGAGGGACTTGCACCACAATCAACGCCCCACAAGCGGAGATCAGACCCATATGGACACTGGGAACAAAGTTGATATGGAAAAAGGATTGTTAAAGATCATAAATCACCCATATCAAGACAATTTATTATACTAATTGTGGCCAAATAAATATAAATGATTAAAATTATTCCAGGATGTAGTATAGTCACCACTTTAAATATCCTCTATTCTACTAACTCATTGCCTTGAAAGTATCTTTAACTGGTTAAGGTATTTCATATTTTGAATCTTTTGAAGATTTAGGCCATTATTTTCAGTGCAAGCTGGAGAGAGACCACAGCATTTGGCGGCCCCAACAGAAGTTATGATGGGGCCGGGCCCGGCGGCGTTGGATCGCTCTGGTCCTGTCCTCCCCACGGAAGGATGGGTTGGGATGCTGAATGGGAACTGGGTAACCCATGGGCTCGGGATGGTTTTGGCAATTGGCGCGGCCTTTTTAGCCCTCAGCCTGAAATTGGTAGGAGTTGATGCGTTGATGCAATTACACCATAATATTCACACTTTGCGAGGTGAGAAAATTGCGGGCTATTAAAAGATCATAATAACGCAGCACCGCTCGACTGTTCCACCGCCGAAGATGAAGATGCTGGAAATTGCGTCGGGACTGGCCATATATACGAGTATATGTGGTTATATATGTATAGTGCCTCGGAAGTGGCAGATGAAATTGTGCCCCGGCCAAAGGCCCCGTTGCCGACGTTTATGACAGGCTATGAAATAATTTTGCACCCCTTTTCGCTTCTCATTAAAACAAAGGGAATAGCATGCAGCATCGGCATATTGGGGGCATCCAATGGCGGAGCAGCGACAATGTTGCACACATGTCAAACTGGGGCGCTCCGCTTGATTTAGAACTGTGCCAAGTGGCGTTCGCAGAAATTGATTTTAAAACCGCTTTCAAACCCATTAAAAGCACTCCCTACAAAGTCGGCATTTAAGCAGCCGAAATGCCAAAATGTATACTGTTTTCGCAGAAGACTTGCTAATAGATTTAAAAATATACTTTTTGAACAGTGAGAGTAGAGATCATAAATCCTTTTCTCGGTTTTTTATCGCTTCAGGCCTTTTATCACCTGTGTATATACACCGCAATTTTGCGAAATTAAAGATTATTGTGTTGATGCTAATATGCTTAAGCTAATCTGTGCAGTTAATATTTATTCAGATTTTATGTTCAGAACTGGTTTCAAATTATTAGCAGTAAGATTTCTTTTGGCTAATTGTTACTCACTTAAAATTAATTTTTTATGTTTAAAAGTAGCTTATAAAAAAGTGGCCTAGTAACATAAATAAGGAATGCTTTTATTAAATGAATAATATGTACTAAACACAATGTATAAGTAAAACATATATATTTAATACACCTACTTAAAAATATATATTTTAAAGTGAATATTTTTATAATTCATTTTGTGTAATGTCTTCTGTGACGCATTCTCGTAATATACCATTTACATGATTTGATCCCAAAAACCAGTTGACGGGGCAGAAAACCAAAGTGTCATCCGGCAGGTCGTCAGAAACACCACACAGGCGAAAGATCTGGAGATCGGGCGGTGATATTTTAACACAATATCAGATTACGAACGGGGACAGCTCGATATTCGGATCGGGCTATCTGAAAGTGAGCATCCCGCGTGGCCTTTAATCAAACCAACTAGTTAGCGCCCATTTCAATACGTTTTATGATTATTAATATTATATGATTATTCCCGGCTTGATTGTCGCTTTGTTCGGAGTCGGGAATCCAGTCCAGGCCCCAAACAGCCAACACACTCCGTGAATTCGTATCCATATGTACATATTAATGCCGATCGGAACGGCAATAACTACCACAACGGAGATGGGAGAATATATCAGGAGTCATTAGAATTGTCAACGCATAAATTAATTGCTCGTAAAGTGGCAGAGTTATGGATTTTGTATCAGTTTTTGTCTCTGCCCCTCTGTTTCTCCCTTTTTTCCGTCGATTTCAATATAATATTTATTAATTTGAATGAAAGGCGTATCTGTGTTTTGAATCTGCGCCTTGCAATATCATTTGTTCGATAATACTTTTTATCAATAAGTGCCATATTTCTTCTTTCTCTCTGCGATAAAAGGTGAAATGCGTTGATTGGCATATATGCAAAATAAATTCGATAAGACTGGCGAAATTTATGGCCTTTGTTGGGCCAATTTCGAAGCTAAACACATGTCTTTTGTGCCATTTGATATGCGGAAAGATTGCCGATTGAGGCGCCCATAAATTAGCCGTGTTCTACATATATAATTAAGTAATCTAAAAACTGGCTTCGTCTGGCATAGAAATTGGACTAAAACTGGATTGGACACATCAGCGGAGCCATCAAGAGCATTGAGAGCTGTGATCTGTCAAATAACAGAGATATGCGAATGTGATTGAAAGATCTTGGCATTGAAATGTTGTATAGGCTGTGAGATTGAATTGAATGAATGGGATAAAAGAATTTATTAGGGAGCAGAATACATTTTTTCGGTGACTCAAAAATACAAAAATATGTATCAACAGGTGGAGCTTCCTACAATCAGCAGTCTCAAATCATTAATAAAATATTTTAACCTTTTCTTAACGTTTCTCAACCTTTCTATAAAACCAATAAAAGTAGTGAGGTGAAACCGCCGCTTGACCTTCAATGCTCTTGGCACACAAAGCGAATCGCATGAAGCAATCAATTGTTCAGTAAATCCCCATTTCAACACATTATCAGCATGGTAGGAAAACAGCATTTTCCACACGTTACTAATCAAGGTAATTGCACAACCATTTTCACTGCTGGCAATTACGATTTCACGCGCATTTTGCCACGCACAATATTTTCCCATCTTCGGAGGTGTTTGAGATGTTTTGAAAACACGAATTGATAGATGCTACCAGTGGACTACCAACGGATTCCGCAGCATTCGATGCGGCCAAAAATGCAGCGTTAAATGCATGAATTTATGGAATTTTGATTAGCTGCAGAGTGTTTTTTACTTTGTTTGGGCGCCAAGTGTTCGCAGGCAGTTCCAATTAGTGACACGCCGATGTTCCATCCGAATGGCCATGAAGACGGTTCAATCGGATGCTTCAACGCAGCTTAACCAAATTACATTTCAATTATTTTTGCTATTTTATGGCTCAGCTCTCGGACAGGCGCTCATCGCACCTACTTTCCGGGGCCCCCGATAATTGTGCATAATTCAAGGGGTTTATGCCGACTCGGCCGTCAGTGTCCGAGAGGAGGTTTCCCGGTTCTCGGTCCACCGACTTGGCCAACACGTGCAACATGCCAGCGTCTCTGAAATCTGTGGCACACAAATTAGCTTCGTGCTTAATGATTGCGTAAATGGTTGCTGGAATGCGTGTAGCTGCTGCCAGTAAATTGGTAGCTGCTGAAACTGGCCAGAATATGCGGGCTCTTTTCACTTTCAAATTACGAAATCACAAGCCAAAATAAAGTTAAAGGAGGCAAAATATAGTGAGGGGCCATAGAGGGCTGAATTTCAGAATCTAATACATTTAGCGATACATTAAAAACTATTGTTATTCGTTTAGAAATGGTAAATAAGTTTTAAATATTCTTTAGCCTTAACATAATCTATTACATTCCCGTTGTGAATTTCAATTTCAATTTACCCATACATTGTAGCCCAATTTCTTGAATACTTTTAAATTCCAAACTCGTTCCTATATTCAACACTAATTCGCTTAATAAAAAACCTGAAAATTCCTCTGGTCTCGCACCGTTTCCTTCCCCTTTTAAATTATTTTGCGACACGCATATCCTGCATATCCCTCGAAAATGCCTCACGAATATTTCGGGTTCGGCAAGGCCTGTTTTTATTCGATAAATTGGCCGTAAGGTGCCTATGTGTCTGCCATAAAAACGAAAGGCCATCAGCATTGACCCAGTCGCCAGTTTCTGGCCCCGTCATCAGGGAATCGGGGAATCGTCGACGGCCAGACATATTGAAAATTAAGGCGAGCGCACGTTTAGCCGCCGGCCAGAAACAGCGTCATAAAGTTGGAGTTCCAACTCTCCAACTGGCCGGCCAAGAAACACTTTTCAGATCATTGATCATCATCACACACCCAGGCCCAGAAGAAATTGTGATTATGATTCATAAGCGTCGACAACGGTGTGGAGTTTGCTGCTGGCACTGCGAAAAAATCTAGGAAATATCTTTAAATCATTTCTTTTAATATCTTCATATACCTAAATATATTTTAGTATCAAGTATTTGAATACTTCATTGTATGTCCTTCTGATATAATAATAATTAAATTCATGAAAAATATTATCAAAATTTAAGTTTGAAAAATGGGTTCTTTAAATTATTATAATTAAAGATTTGTTTTCAAAACGTAGACCAAAAGAGGACCTCATAGAACAAGCTTTTATGGACCCTAAAAAATATTATAAAATAAATGTTCCCTAAAAAATTTGTTTTAGTTAACTTTCAGTTTAAATATATTTCTTAGAATTCAACAGTATTTTCTTGCAGTGCTCTGTTTTGGGAATATTCGTAAATTACCGGAATTACTTGGGTCTCCTTTAGTTTTTGTGGCCCAGAGCAGCGGCCAACACCTTAGAATCGGTTGGCGTGTCGGCAGCGGTGTTCTTTTCTTGTTTTTTAGATAAATGAATTTGCGCTACTTCAAGCGGCTGCCGTGCATCAGACGGAGAGATACAGATACTGCCTCGGACACAGATACAGATGCACGCACAGCCGCAGAGGGGGATACCAGACGCCCAGGGATTTGGGTTCTGGCTCACCTTAGGTCGGGCCTATCAGCAGCAGCGACTGCCATTCGTCAGCGGCTGTGATTGAAACACTCAAAACCAGACCAGACTGAGCCCGGTCCAGAGACGAGGGCCGAAAGGCAACCCAAGCCCCGAAGAAACCCAAAACGATACCCGGCTGCAATTATACCGAAAAACCATCCATAATTATAGAGCGGCGAGGTATTTCGAAGTTAACACTTTCGTAGCATGGCTTTGGGAACTTGCTGCAGGCAAATTTTATTGATGCATCACAATTTAATGTGCACTCCAGCCTCTCGAAGGGATAGGATCGCCTCGGATCGCCTCAGATCGCCTCGGATCGCAGTGGATCGCTGGACAGATCGCCATCAAGGGCCCCGGGAACGTAACGTAATTTTTTAATAAACATTTTTGGTTTTCTTCGGATTTTTCATGCTGTTGATTGGTATCTTTCGTGCGTCTCTGCCCCTATATGTTTGTCAAGGCACGCAATCTGTTCTGTTTTCTCGATCAGAAATCCGGGTTATGTGGTAATGTGTTATAAGGCAATTGAGGTTAAGTTGGAACATGAAAAATGTGTGTCAGCCTTTCAATCTGGTTAGAGAGGGCAACTAATGATATGAAGGAAGAGTTTCAGAAATTCAGTGTAAACTAATTTAAATCTAGTTTACCAAAAAGGCTATTTCTAACTATTTTCTATATTTAAATATTATTAAGATTTAAGTTATATACCTGTATTAAATATAACTAAAAAGTTATTTCGAGCCATTAAATATATTATATATCTTTTGGTGAAGCCCCAACCACGCTAAAAAATGTAATCAAATTTACTCTTGCCGCCAATCAATAATGCCAAAAAACTTTATCAACCGCCACAAAAAATCAAGGGGAAAAAATTAAATGAATGGCGGGGTCTGTAAGCCACAACAACTCATTATTTTGCATATCACACATATTTTGACATGGCCATAACCAACAACAAATAAATTGCAGCCAATCGGGTTAGGGTCTGTGCTACCATTTGACCACCATTGCAGCCTTTTGCCCCTCCGCTGGCCACACAATTCTCTGGGTCATAAATCGCAGCCGTGTTCAATAATTCAGGGTCCCGGAAAGTTTTTCCCCCCAACTTAAAACACAAATACAAATCAAGCGCGAAAAAAGCGCGTAAAAATCGGTGAGGAAATTTATGAGGCAAATAACAACGGGAGATGACAAGGGCCAACACAGCAGAGGCCAAGCGGTCAGCAACCACCTACAGTTCAATTTGTTTCGACCTGGTTAAGGGGGGAATGGGATCGGCAGTGGGCATGGGGCGGGGTAGGCCTCAAACCATCGGAGGTGGTTCGGGCGGAGGGCTCACAACAAAAAATGGTGATAAATATTTGCGTTTCATTTGTGCCTTGTGGTCGGAACATATATAAATAATATTCGCACGATATATGTCCCCTTGGCAGGAAGATTCAGTGAGTTCTGGAGGGGGTTTGTCCTTCTTTTTTGCGACGCTGTCTGCGCAGGCGCGAAATGGACTAAACTGGCGCCCCCGGGCAAAACGCGCCTCTCGCCTCCTTAACCTCTACGTGGGCGCCGCAAAAAAAATAAATAAATGACAAGTTGGAAACATTTTTTCAGGTCGAATTGTAAAACACACTCTATTCAAAATATATTTAAATATGAATAATTAAAAAAAAAAATATTGGAAAATATACTTAGAATATATAAGTTCAAGAACAGATTTTTATTTTGTTTTATTACTCAATCATCATGTTTTAACAAATGGAACACCAACACATTTTAAGAGGGATAATGCTAATTATCTAATACATTTTGATCTTTAGTAAAAAATCTATTCAATGTCCCAAAGGTTACTTAATATATAACTGAAAATAAAACCTTCTAATAAACCCAAAATAATTCCCAAAATTAAAGAGTATGATAGACAGACAAAAAACTTGATGCGAGGAATTTCCACTGCCAACCCAAACCCAAAGCTCAAGCCGAATCCAACTGCCGAGTCCGTTCCAGTGTTTGCTCCAACTTGATATATGCGCTGCCTGCTCATAAAAATGTCAAAAAATGGTGTGTTGCATACAGGGCTTTGTCCCAGCACTTCAGGCCACACTCTCCTCTCCCCTCCTTGGAGGAGAAGGCACTCCAGGATCGGGATCTGCTGCGCATGCGCGCATATTTCGCTTTAATTGGCAAGCGGGAAAAAAGAAGAGTCCCAGCTCTGGGCACCTCCAACGATGACGCTAAATGTGGCAAGCGCACGCACACATAGGTGGGCTCTCGGGTCCAGTCCGCGCTCCTCAGTCCCCACTCCCGAATCCCGGCCAGAATCCAGCCCAGGCCTTTCTAGAGATCCGGCCGGGTTTGTTTAGCGCCTTAAGCGCATTTAATGTGACACAGAACGAACAGGATAACGACGACGACAGCAGCAGTCGAGGGAGCAGCCGCGGCAGCACGTGACACAAAGGTGGATGAGGTGGACGGCACTGAGAGAAAATATTATAACAAAAAAAATAGTATATAAATGTTCCCTAAAAGAACTTTACAAACTGGTCAAATTAAACTACAATTTACCTTACACCATGAATTAATAATCTAAACAATTCTTTACAGTAGGTATTATAATATTTATAAGATCATTTTTTATAGATATTACCTTGATCTATTAAACAAATATATTATAAAGATATTAAGAGTAACTTTAGTATATACTTATTCTCATTATAAATATTATATTTGATTTTTTGTCACTGTGGCTGAGGTGGACCCACGAGCACGGATTGTGGAGGACGCATGCGTGCCAAAAGCAAATTTCACGCAAATCAAAATGTCATAAATTCGTGGCTTATGCCTGGACCTCCCTCCCAGCCTTGTCCACCCCAGACCCCACCCCAGCCCGATTGCAACCCTCTCTAGTGTTATATTTATAATGAAAATGATACGTCTGCGCATCGCAGTTCTCCCATTTCAAAACGAAAAGATGAGGGAGATGCAGAGTGTAGAGGCAAATGACAAGTGCTAAATTGGCGCGCGAATTTCAACATGTCGTCGCCGCCAGTAACAAAGACAGCAAAGGCAGACAGCCTTCGAGTGGGTGGGCGTCTACATCTTGCAAAAAAAATAGGGGAACCATAATGGAGAACTTTATAAGTCCGACCAAGAGCTGATTCTATTTTGGGGTCCTCCTACCAGTTCATGGCTTATTTGTAAGGCTTAGATGGGTATTTAACAATGAAGCTATCTAGCTTTATAGCTTAACTATCTCATTACAAATATTTTAAATAATATCTTATATCATAATTAGCTGAAAATTGACATATGGTGCTTAAGACAGAACACTCCTAGACCCATATGCCAACTAAACACAATATGCCAACTATTCGCTAGCCAGGGGGCTTAGGAACGAAGTCTCCAGCCCCTGCGTTCTTAGGCAGCACGTACTGTACCTCCTGGGTAAGGAATTACCCCATTAACAATTTAACAGCCTCAATTCGAGGCAACTGCTTCTGGATGCGTGATTGCGAGTGTGAGTGCGAGTGTGCGAACGCAATTGGTATTGCCAACATGGCAATTGCACATTAACGACATAACACCGTTATAACGGCAGCACACCTCATCGGCATACGTCCCCCCAATAACCATCCATACCATCCCATCCCACCCCGTCCCCTCTCACCAGAACTAACGCACTGATTACGCCGATTGTGCATATTGATCGGATATCGCCGTGGGCACGTACCAGCCATCATTTAGTGGGTGGTGCGCGCAGGGTTGGTCCCATCAATTAGTGAGAAATTATATGGCTTACTACTGTGCCTACACTCTACCATACAAATTATAGTATTTGCAAAAGCACAATTTGCCCCTAGAAATAGTAAAAATAAAATTCTTAGTTTCTTTAGGAAAGGTATACCAAACTTAGGAAATTAAAAAAATAAAAAAATTCAACAAAAACTTCTAAGAAAAACACTTATGGTTGAGAAATTATAAAAAAATGTTTACTTTTAGTAAACTTGCCAATAAACTTGAACTAATTGTAGATATAATGATATTTTTCCAAGATTTTAATATATTAATAATTAATAATGCTTATCAATCAAATAATCAGTATTTTCCTTCTTAGTTCTTAACTTTATATTAGTAATTAGTACTTATCTTGCTGTTATTTTTAATTTGTATCTCCTCATCTCCAATTGATTTTCAAACACTTTAGACAGCCCTTAAATCGTAAATATTTAGTTCTAAGCGACAAAGCAGAGCCGGCGCTATAAATGCTAATGAGGAAGCATGCTTATGGCGCACATTATTACTTTTCAGTTAGGTTTTCTTTCATTTTCTTTCATTGCTTCACGGCCATTTCCATTTCGCAGCGGGTGGAAAATTCCCCATCAAAATGTGTTTCCATCTTGCGGAGCAATCGAACAATGCCGTTTTAATTTCGATCGGCACAAGGATTCATGTAGCGTTTTTTATATTTTTACAGCCCATCCATGACGCGAGGGGGTCACTTGAAAAGGCCGCCAATTTTATGTTTTTTAGCTATTTGATATTTCTCTTCACACTTTCGGCCTTAGTGCTTTTCCGTATCCCCTTTCTTTATGTTTCTGCCAACCCGAGTTCAAACTGCATATTTTATCACACATTTCTGGGGCCATAACTATTCACTTCTTTCTTCTGGCAGCCCTTAATGTTTTCCACACTTCTGATGGATATTATAAATTCATTGATTGGCCTTTATGGTTCCGTCGAAGCATAAAGCCGTATAATCGAGAAGTTTGGAGTTATGGGTTCTTTAGTGGATTGTCATTAAAGTTAGCCACAAAGAAAAATTAACGTTTAATTTAGTCATTTTTATTGGGGTTTTGCTTTAGACTTGATATTAAAAACAGTTGAAATTCACATATATTTAGTTACAGTTTTTATTGTATGATAATAAATGGAATCGTTATGCATTTCTCCCCAACAGTCACTTAAGATTATTAATTTTCTATCGAAAACCCTTAGATCTCATGACTCACATGATTCCCGACCACAATTTATGGCACATGTGTCAATTTCCCTTAACCTGCAGCCGCAAAAGTGGAAAAGAATTTCCCACCCATGCCAAAATCAAACCGCACTGCTCACCAGGCAATTGATACCCCGATGTACATATCAATTTGCCACACACTCGCAGGACATTTATTTTGTGCCTATATGTGATTAATATGTTGACCGAATTCCACCCCAAAAAGGGTGGATTTCGAGTAAACTCCCTCTAATTTTACATGGTGTGCAAATCCCTGAGGGAATGAACCCAGGAAAAATATCAATAATTGCCGTAACAAGTGCACACTTCTTTTGGCACGAAATAACGAGAAATAGACCTATTTCAGGATTTTCCCATCGTTAAAAAAGGTTCCCAGGTTGCCGGGCAACAAAAGTTTTTGGCAAATTTTCAAAACACAAATTAATTTGCACTCAACTGCAGGTAGCTCGAACAGGAAGGAGGAGAATCCTCCCCTGTGGAAAAAGTTTAAAAAGTTCAACCCCGGGCTCATCAATTAAAATTTAACCAGCCCGAAAGTTTGTTTCCTTTTTGTGAGAGCGCCGTGCGTTCATCAGAATATTAAGGATAATTACATTTTAATCATCTTTATTGCTCTTTCACAAGTTTACTGCTATGTACAAGACGGCTTTGCATGGTACATGGCCGGGTTTACATGGGGCCACTGGCCACAACAATTAGGGGTTGGCCCGGCCAATGCGGTTGGGCTTTTTATGGGCCGAGAACGAACGAACTCGGGAATGGCAGAGACCGCAGGCATTTTTCAGAAACGGTAGCAGCCACAAAATTTCATAAAGTTTTGCTTCGCATTTTGTTGTTATTTTATTCCCGTGTGCGCTTCATCAATTGGTAATGAGTGGAGTAAGTGGTGGGTAACCGATGGGGAGGGTGGCACTTTCGGGCCTTAAAGACACCGGACTGGCACCAGCTGTTGTCATTTACTGTGCGGATCAGTTTGAACGTTGAACTCGGCGGTCACTCGAGTCACATTCCATTTAATTTGAGTTGAATTCAATTTGGGGAAACTTTGGCAAGGAGCAGATGGGGCGGCAGTGGGCCGCAGTCGATTAACAGGAGATGGAAAAGGGTCGAAAGGAAAGTTTTGAGATCCTTTGGAAGGGGTTTATACGACACTACTAAAGATATTTCCTAAAAAAAATAACTTGGTATTGCTGTTTATGACACCTAAATATTTTAAAAAGTCTTGTTATATATATATTGTCCCTTTGACCGTCTTAAGTAAATAAGTCCAATAAGGTGGTCCAATTGCAGTGTCATAAAGCCATCATCCAAATATTTGCCCACCCAAAAGCCAAACAAAATGTTTGAAAATTATGTTAGCAACCTTTTCTTTCACAACTTAAAATGTTTTATTTTTACAACCAATAAAATCCGTATTACTCAAACAAACCGCAAGCAATAAGCAATGAAATAAATATAAATTGAATTTTGAGAGCTCTCTGGCGAATATTCTGAGCCAATATTTACTGTCCGGGGTCGGGAGCATAAATTAGCAGCATAAACTAATCAATATCTAAAGCCATGCGAACACAAGTCTGGGCAATTGAAGGGGAAATCGTCTTGCAACTCATCCTTATCTGCCAGGAGCTGCTGCTCAATGCACAAAAATTGAAATCAATTAAAATGACAACAAAAGAGGCCATAAATACTCATGTCCAGTTGCGCTGCTTTTTATGGCTTTGTTGCTATTGGTGTTGCCATTGGTGTTGTTGTTGCTGTTGCAGCAGCAGCATCAGCCTTTTGGTTACTCTGGCAAATCTAATGAAGATTTACTTTAGGCCATAACACACATGGTGGAGGCGCTTAAGTGGCAGCAGCACAGCAACATCGTGGCCATTTATTTGGAATTTTACATTTTACAGCACGCCGGCCGAGCGTGGGAGGCCCCTGGTGTCGCAGATAGAGATGCGTGCCCACCAGCAGCACCAATGCCACATAGCAGCAGCAGCAGCAGCAACACCAACAGCAGCAACACCAACAGCAGCAACACCAACAGCAGCAACACCAGCAACAAGCAATTATAAGCGTTGTACACACAGCAATCCTCGCCGAACCCAAACCAATTCCAATCCGAATCTCTGCCGGCAATTTCTAACAGTGGCAATAGCTTTGGCGACAGTCCCCCACCAGCCTCCTGGGGGCGTGGCAGCATATGGCCAAAATGGTATGCTGCGCCGTGGATAGCCAGAATGGCCAGGATGGCCCGGACGGCCGGCCACTGCCATTGCAGCACATAAAGTTCGATTTGTTGTTGCTGCTGCTGACGCTGGTGGCCGTTGCTGGATTTATGTGCGCTATATGCGGTTATAAATTCCAAATACATGAACGACTCCGCTCGGCCAGATCTATGCGCCAAATTGCAGCAGCAACAATAGCAGCAGCAGCAGCAGCAACACCAGCAGCAGCGACAGAGCTTTCTTTTTAGAGTCGTAATCGGGCAAAAGCCAATCGGCTTGTTGCCTAATATTTATACCGTGTAATAAGGATATAACTAAAAGGTGCTCTGGGTGTAAGAAATAAAAATATATGTACAAGACACACAGAGTTTGGAGACAAAAAATGTATATTAAAAAGATTTACAGAGTTTGGACAAGAAAAAGAAATCTTTCTTCTTGAATTAAGTCAAAATGATCTTAAATCAAGAGCACGTCCAAAATTGGTCTTGATTTAAGGAAACTGTGTTTTGTTATAGAATAAAACTTTCCTAAATAGAGAATTTTATTTCTAAGACTTTAATGAACTATTTATTTATTTATATATCGTATTATTTATACAACAATTATAGCAATCCTTCAAATTCTAAAAGGGTTTCCCTTCGATTCATACAGTATCTGCACAATCGAATCCCCATCGCCGACTTTCCCTCCAGTTTTCAATTAGACAAGAGAAGCAATCGAACGCACTGGAAAATGGCAAGTGATTCTTCTAAATTGCTTCGCTGCGCAATTATTTCAATTTCGACTGAGGCTGGCCAAGCCGAAGCCACCAGGATTGGGTTGAGGATGCAGAAACGGAACCCAAACCGTATAGAGCCACTTGGTCGGTGGGCAGTGGTCAGTGGTTGGGGTTTCGGTGGTGGCTCTGGGCTCAGTGGTCGTATTGTCGTTATTTGAGTTCCTTGGCTCATAAATCAGTTCGCTGCCTTTTTAATCCGTTTTAATTGCTGTTCGTTGGTCAGACTATGGATGTCGCAGGACTAGCGCAAGGATATAGTGGCCCAAGGATACGGTGTTGTTGCTGGCGGCATTGTTGTTTTCGAGGCGATTAAGAGACCCCGAACACGTATCGCAGATGAATCTTCCGTTCTAAGCACCCTTTGCCCATTATAATCGTTGTACGCAGTCCAAAGTGGATTTACCTTTGTCTCTAGTCTCCGCCAAGCCAACGAAAGTTTGATTTTCAGTTAAGAATTTTTAAGAACTAGTTATAGTAATTTTAACAAACTTTTCAGACGAATTTAAGCTATGGCAACATAAATAAATAACAAAAAAAACCTAAAAACAATAAATGTACATACATACTTTCCATAATTGCTCGACTACAATTTACGTTCCCTGAAAAAGTGTTCAATGCATTTCATTTCGTGCCCCAAAATTTGACATAAGTGATCCCTAATTGTGGTCAACATGCCCACTTTTTCACAAAGCCAAACCGCAATTATACGTTGCCTTATGAGTTGTCCATCAATAAAAGGTTCATATTCATAATTACAGCCAAAAAAGCGGAAAAGTGGTTAGGATAACCCTTAACCGCTGCCTTCCGTTCGGAAAAAGGTGAGAAAAGTATTGAACGGAGTACGAGAATGTTATGGAAAAAATTGTTTTGGGAAACCGCAAATAACAGGCATCTGTTTAAATGTTTCTTGTTGTTCTAATTGCCCTGGAACACCCACAAAAACGAAGGAAAAAACAGGATGGCAGGATAAGAGGATGAGGACCTGGCAGATCATTCGTGAACAACGCTTATCATGCGGATGCTCCCGGGTGAGCCGTTTAGAAAGTGCCGCTGCTGTCACTCCGGCAACTTTAACAGGTGCTCGCTGGGGGGGAAAAAACAGCGGCAGTGAGCCAAAAAATAAATAAAAAATATGGAGGGGAGAAAAAAGCTGGCAAATGAAAACTGCAAGCCACCAAACAAATGCGGATAACAAACTGTCAAAGTTTTACGCTTATTACCAGCAGCAGGGCAAAAAACATAAACCGGGACCAAGGAAGTAACAACAACTGAAAAATGTATGACAGAGTGTCGCCCCGTCCTCCCCGATTTGGTGGCCCTTTCCAGGGACCACGAACCTGTCCAGTTTTCAGTCGTCTGCTCCACTGCCCAGCGGGATGCGCTGCGAATTTGTGGGTGTATCCATGTTTTCGAATCGACTCTTTTAGCATGCCCTTAAAAAAAACCGATTGACAGTCTGATAAAGAAGAAAGGTATTTTTTATATATTAAAACAATAATTTTAATCTGATTAAAAGAAATCCCAAGCCTTAATGAAAAAAAGGTACTACGAAAAAAAACTATTTTATAACTATTTAAAAACATTTAACAACTACTTTAGTTATAACCCTGAATATACTAAATAAACACAATATTTTGTTAATTTAAATACTTACACATTTATAATTATTATCGTTTATTATCGTTTCTTTGTCGAAAGCCTTTCTTATATTTTTTGAATGCAAGTACGATACTAACTGAACTGATTTGTCACAACGGAAATGACAGCAAACTTGAAATGAAAGAGTTTAACATTTTTAAATAATTCTTATCCAATAACTAGGCACCTAATACTTTCCTAAAAGTTGGCAACTAAGCAAGGGGGCAAGTCCCCCAACAATTTGTATTCCGAAAACGCTGGCAAAAAGTTGTAAACTTTCAACAGATATGGCGTGATTACAGTGGCCTGCGGCCGGTCGGAAAATTCTCCGGAAAAGTCATTTATAAAATGGAAATTATACGCATAAACCGAGGACAGGACCCACACCCTTTCGGGGAAGGAAGGAAAATTCTCGGAAAAGGACACTTGCTTTTCTCGAGCTCATCAAAATATGCTGGCTCACACAGACACGAACAAAATGGCGACACGGCAAGCGGAAAACGCACTCACACAAACAGGACATTAGCTCATGCACACACACATACGCAAAAGAGAGAGAGAGAGAGAGTGGCAGGAAAAATGAGTCCCATGTCTTTCATTAAAACTTTCGGCAAATTATCGGGTAACATATGCTTGCGGCTTGATTGTCAAATATAGTTCACCAAAGGAACTTCGCACCAACATCCTCCTCCGCCCTCGTCCTGCGGCCTCCTTGAGTGAGTGCCCCTCACAGATACTCACACACACACACACTCATCCGTACATAACACTTTTCCACTTGAGTGTTGTAAGGGGAATTTTCCTGAGATAGAGACATGAACTCGGTATAAATATTAAAGCAACCACAGCGTGCTCCATACGTTGTGTTTCCCTTTGATTTCCTTGGGGAGCTGAGCGCAGGCAAAAAGAAAAGCTTCGGGGAAAGCATTTCCCCGTTTTCCTTCCATTCCAGCATCCAGCAGAAGGGGTGTCGGCTTTGGGGATTGGAATCGGTCTGAAGTGAACAAAAAGGACGTAAATCCGCGCAGGCGTTGTAATATTTTTCAACCGGCATTGCAATGCTCAACGCCCTCGGGTGAGTGGAATAAATGGATTGACGCGGTGTATTTTGCTTTCTTATAATGACGGTAAACATATTTATATTAAATTTTATTGGGCCAGGTTTTAATATTATTTCTTTAAAAATATTTGAATAATTATGTAGCATACTTTTTTGCATACTTCTGCACGGTTTTGAATAATAGGATATTTTACTAAGAAATATTACATCTGCTCAATGATGTTACTAGTTTTTATATTTACCATAAAATGATCTAAAAAGTTGGTTGTAAATTTATGTACATGTATTTTCAAAGAGAAAGAAATTAAACAACTTAATTTTAAAAATCTTTCAATAGTGTTAAATCTGCAGATTTCTTGTAGCTATTAACCAGTTCTTTAATCTCAATATACAAGTTTTAGGTTTTGATTATTACTTTACTGATAAATTTTACTGAAGTGATGGAAAATGACTGTAATTAAAATTTAAAGTGATTCTGATACTTATTATGGACTATCACATCCTACAAATTATATAATTTCTCATTTAAAATGTAGTATTTAAGGAACACTCTTGCTGCTTTTTACTATTTTAAGTGTGTTACTAAACGCAACCTATCCTACTGTTAAACCAAGGACAAAATATTTTATAGAATTGTATTCATATTCCTAAAACTAATTCTGGAGTATTATCAAGGACAGTTAAAGGTGATGAGTAGTAGTCCTTTCTTATCAGCTGGGCTATAATTTAGGCAGACTTCCACCACCTCTTAGAAAACTTAATTAGCAGGACACGGCCAGGGACCCGAATCGCAGCCTCCCACCTCCGAAAACCCCTCCTTGCCCACCAACCACCTAACCAACTTTTCGCCTGCTTAGTTAGTTTGCCGAGGCAGTCATTAGTAGTCCTATGTTAATTTGGTGCGCCTAATAAACTGCTACTTTTTGCCGTCGCCCACCTGGCGCGCACCCGCCCACCATCCCTGACCCCCAGGAACACCCACAAGGAACCCCCTTGAACACCCAAAAGGGAAGCCCAACCCCTAGCCCCCCAAAGTGGAGTGGTGGCGCTGTGCGAATTTGCCACTTCAACAGCTCCTTGGTGGCAACACGGTCACGTACGCGAAACGAGTGAAAGCTGAAATTTCGTTGAAAAAGGATATATGGGCACAGAGCTGGCATTGTCCTGGGGCCGTGCTCTGAATTCCAACTGCGTTGCGATGTATATACCCACATATATATGGTACCCCCACTTTATCCGTCTGCCTGTCTGCCATCTTGGCTTTTACATACCGACTTTTCCCCCGTTTTCTTTTTCCTCGCCCTTTTTTACTTTTTTGTAAAATGGCGTGGCAATGTGGAAGAGAAAATGTAGAAAACTTATTGATTTTTTAGATGATTTTCCTTCGGACTCAAGTCACTTAAATTCAGGATGCTAGAATGTTAAATCAGGCGAATAATTGTGCAGCAACTGTCAGAAGAGATCAGCTGAGGCGGCTGTCAAATTGCGATTCACTTTTATTTATTCATCATTTTTTCGGTAGTTGTGACACCGACTGGCAGGCCATCATTTTTACCACACATTTTTAATATGCACAAAACACACGTCAGACGGCAGAAGTCAGAAGCAAATCGGAAAAACTTTGTTACTCAACATGACATGTCACGCGGCCAGGAAAATAATACAAGACAAACAATCCCATCAAATGTGCAAGTTTTGTGGTTAAACAAACTAAATGGCAGACTTGCTGGGGTGACAGGCAAGTGACAATATGAGATTGAAGTCCTCATTCTTTTCTGGGGAAATTGTGTCAGGTAAAAGATTTATAAAGATAGATCTAAAGTGTTTGATATTTCAGTAGCATGAATTGTTATTTTGACCAAGGAAATAGTACTGTCCCAATGTTAGCTCTCTAAAATAAAATCCAAAGCAACAACGAAACAGAGGTTACTTATTTTATATAATAACTATAAATATAAATAAATATAATGGTAAATTATAACTTTCTTCCCAAAATAGCTATATTTCTAAATTTAAAAAGACTTGTTTTTAGCATTTCAAAAACATTTTCCTTTATCAAATTCCGGTTATGTTTTCATTATTTTGTTCCCTAAAAATTGTGTCAGATATGGCATCAAGTTGCTCATTATGTTCCATAATTTTCCTTCTTTCTTCGGGCTCTCTGCTTTCGCCTGACCATTTATGCATACAGTTTTTTGAGCACTCCGCTTTCAACACTCTTTAAAATAAGCGCATTAAATGCAAAGCTGCAACTTCCGATTTTTACGCGGTGCACACGAAGGCGTCCCGAACCTCCTGCAGCCAAACTGAAAACTGCAAACCAGTTGGCGGTCTTAATTATGAGCAAATGTTGGTCAAGTTATGCGTTCCGTTCTTACTTTCGCAGCTCTCCCCAGGCTCCCCCTTGGCAGGCTCACTTTTCACCTCGGTCGGTGGGTTGTGCGAGCTTCGAGAGGCCCGTATCGAAATCCTATAATTATGTGCAATCAATACTTTTTTGGTATCGGCTTAAGCCGGAACGGATCTACTGGACGGGAACGGAGTTCGGGGTGGGACTTCTGCCGGGAGACGATGGGTCTGCGTTGGTCGGTGGCTAATAAAGCGATTGAAGAGTCGCCTTCGCAATGGAGGTGGAAAACGAAAGAGGGGTTACTTAATGCGGAAATATAATTTGTTTCTTGAACACGAAAGTAAGTTTCAATTTTTAAATTCATCGGTACACAAACTTGATTAAGTAAAGAGTCAATTTCTTTTTTGTATTGCTTTAAAAAAAGTATCTTGTTTGTGGCCTTGTAAAATAATTACTAACCCACGAAATGATTCTTTACCGTAACATAAAACATAGTTTTCTTGGTGGATTTTTAAGATAATTGCTTATAATTCCCAACAGGTTCTAGGCTATTAAAATAAAAATATAAAAGATATATTCCGTAGGAAATGTTTATATACTTACAACCTTGCAATATACATATAAACTCTAGTCCTTAAAAATAATATTTTCAATTTTAAAAATGATAGTTAAAAAAACATTTTTAATATTTGTTCCATTCTCCATTAAATATTTATTGTTCATCGTGAGAAATAAAATAAAAAATAAAATAAAATAAAATAATAAAAAATAAAATGAATAAGCTGAGTGCAGTAAGGCATTTGGGTAGGGGATGCTGGAATTTTAGAGCCTGAACCTTGGCAGTGCAATAAAATTGGATAAAACGAATTAGAAAACGTAGTTTTGAAAAGATTTCCTATGATTAAAAATAACTATTTTAAGTATACGTACGTAACGTATAACGTTTACTTATCATAACGTAAGGCCACACGAGGGTGTGTGTATTGGCTAAGCACGGAGAGTGCACTCGCTACTCTACCATATCTAGTTTCCCAAACGGCATTCTGCACTATCAAAGCTACAGCCACACTACGCCAACCAAAAAGAGAGAAGTGTTTAGTCATTTTCAAAGAAATTTGTTTCTCGAAGTTTTCCCAAAAACAGCCATATAATAGGCCCTTCAGCGCCCCTACCTCTCAGTTTGAAGGAATTCAGCAACCGGAACTTACAGCCATGGAGTTTCCTCACCTGGGACAGCACTGCAGCGAGCCAACCTGCAACAGATTGGGTGAGACAACGCGAAGCTGGGCAACCAGGAAGTGGGAAGCTAATTGAATTAATTTCGATCCACGTCTCCAGATTTCCTGCCCGTGAAGTGCGACTCTTGCGACAAGGTCTTCTGCGCCTCACACTACAACTACGACCGGCACAGCTGCCCCGCCGCCCACAGGAAGAACGTCCAGGTGCCCATCTGTCCACTGTGCCGCGAGCCCGTGCCCACGCCCCCGGGAGTGGAGCCCGACGTGACCGTGGGCCAGCACATCGACCAGCAGTGCAAGTCGGAGAGCAAGAAGATCTACACGAATCGCTGCCACGCCAAGGGCTGCAAGCGCAAAGAGCTCATCCCGGTGACCTGCTCCCAGTGCCACCTGAACTTTTGCCTGCGTCATCGCCACACCAGCGACCACGACTGCCAGCCAAGTGCCAGGCCAGCGGCGGCAGCCAGCTCCTCCTCGGGCACTGGGGGATGGCAGTCTATATTCAAGACCTCCACGGACACGCGATCCATGGCTGCCCAGGCGGCCGAAAGGCGCATGCAGAGCAAGCCCACCAGCAGCAGCAGCAACGCGACCAATTCCAGACCAAGGCCTGTGCAGGCCACCCAAGTACAAAACATACAGGGCAACATGGTGAGTGAGGGATCTTCTGAAGATCAATACTCATATTCAGATAACTATAACAAATCCAAGAGGAGAAGCTAGTTAGGCCACATCACATTTATAGTAAGCCCCTATATTGCTTTACCGAAAAAGAACAGAATTTCGTTTGCTTATTAAACAGAAAAGTTCTCCGATTGCCCAGATCATTCTAGACCTTTATCCGAAGTCATTTACACCATGATTTTATCAATTTCAGAGCGAAGACGAGGCCCTTGCGCGAGCCCTAGCCTTATCGATCATGGAGCAGGATGACGCGGCGGAACGCAACCGCCAAGCTCCAACCACAAACAACGCCCAGCAGGTTTCGGTGGGCGGGGCTGGCAACCAGCAGGGCAACGCCAAGGACAAGTGCCTGCTGTCCTAGTTCACAGGGTCAGCACCACAACAGCCCCCTCTCAACATATCCATCACTTGACCAGCAGCAAGGAATCTGCCCAACTACTAGTTGCTAATCAAACTCTGTTATCGTAATATTTTGTTGGTAATTTACTTCGACTTCGTCACATTCTACGTGGTTTAGCAAAAATAAATCAATGTTAACTCTATATTTTTGGAAAGCATAGATGAGAGTTGTGTAACACGGATCTTTGAAGAGGAAACAAGGGAAAACGACCCTATTGCAAACCGATCTTACTCAACGCTAAACAGATAAATATGATACAAGGCTAGCTACATAAATAGATACACATAGGTAGTTATACAAGATACATTGCAAATTATTCGGAATTGGCCTGCGTTGGTGGCTCCTCCGCAATCTTCTCCGGCGGTGGTCCTTCCGCGGGAACCACCTCCACCTGGGCAGCGGCTGCCTCAGCCTTGGGCTCCTCCACCAGCTCGGACCTATTGGACAACGTGCTGAGCTTGCGCCCAACAGCCGGACCCTCCACCGAGGACGAGGTGCTGATTTTCCGGGCTGCTGCTGCAAAGCTGGCCACTCCCTCGGCGGCCAAAATACTGGCGCTGGACAACAGAATGGACACCTGCTCCGCCGACGGACAACTCGTGATGATCATATCATCTGTGGAGTAGCCATTGGTGGTCAGCAGTTGCTCCAGCTTCACAAAGGACTGGATGATGTTGTTCTGATGCGGGAAACAGAAGTTAATAGAGGTCTACTTCAAATAAACTTTGACAAAGCTTACGCGGATCGGCCGAAAGATGATGAACTCCGTATCACGATTGCTCAGGTAGAGCTGCATGGAGCGCTGCAGCACAGCCAGCTTGGCTTTGATGAGGCGCTGCGTCTCCTGGATGATACTGCTGATCTGCTGCGGGCTGGCCCAAGGGCTTTGCCTCAAAACGTAGCTGGCTTTCGCGGACTCCGGCGACTGGGGCGTTGCTGGAGTGGCTTGAGCCAACAGGCTCTGCGCCTTTTCCAGGAATGTTACGAGCGGTCCCACCAGCATGTGGACCGCATCCTTGATGTACTTCTCACACACCGACTTCAGCTGACGGTCCACCTCCTTTCGCGAGTCCAGCAAATGCTCCTTGATCTGCGGCGTGCCCTCCAGCAGGAATTCCAGCAGGGCATTGTTGCTGCCCATGGAGAAGAGCTGCTTGCGCTTCTGCAGCAGGCCAAAGGCAGCCGTCTTCACCTTGCTGAAGTCCAGCGAGGTTTCCTTCACCGTGAAGTCCACCCGGAACGGGGCAATCTGTTCCCGCAGAATAAGCAAATGCTTGATCTCGAACAGCTCGCCGTCAATGGGCGTCTTGCTGGCTGATATCTTGCCCGCCGCATGGGAGACACTCTGGATGCACAGCTTGAGAGCCTCCTGGGACAGGCCCTGGAAAATGGGTCGATCCACGCAGCGGTAGAGCCTCGAGAGGCACACCAGCGTGCGACGCACTGTGGGATACCACATGCCATGCAGGTCAGCGGGGGAATCTGTAGAGGAAACACGTTAGCTTGGGATTCCTAGCTTGGGCTGCTTTTGCGACTCACTCATCTGCTTCACCCTGTAGGCGGTGTCCACGCTTTCCGTCTCCACGACACTCGAGACACTGGATATCATGGAGGCGCGAGAATCGGAGCGTCGCAAGGGGGCAGGTTCTTGCAGCGACAGGGCAATGCTCTGAAATAAATGCACTTTATATTTCTGCCAGTTTAAATCATCTGTAATCCTCCAACCTCCATCATTTCCAGCTTCTCCGGGTAGGCCAAGTCCCCCGATGAGGGATTAAAGTTCTGAATGTCCGACTGGAGGTATAGATGCGCTCGAAAGACCAAGCGCTCCTGCACATCCTGCAGCAGCTGATGCGCAATGGTGGCAAAGGCCTCCAGGGCAGCAGCTAGACCATAAAGGCATGTTTCTAATATAGCTTCTGTATAGGAAATGGTTCTACCAACTTACGGTTCTGCTGGACGTGCTCTTCCAGCATTTCAATGCGCAGAATTGAGCAGATCTCGGCCAGCGTTTCCAAGTGATTGATGTGTATGATAAAGGGTCGCATGGTGTCGTACAGAATGGTGCACAAGCCCTCCAAATAAACCCTAAAAAGGAGGATATGATGAGTAATAGGTCCATTTAGTTACCCCTCTAAGCTTACGTCAAATGTGGGGCCCCCGTGCTGAAGAACTGGTAGAACAGACGCTGCTCGTCCTGGCACACGTGCACCAGGAAGGCACAGGCACTCCGGGTAAGCGAGCAGTGATCCCCCTTGTGAGCCAGCTTAACGTTCTGAATGGACAGATTCACCGCCGGCGACATCACGCTGGCCCGCTGCGCCAAGTAGTGCTGCTGCAGATCCGCCATCAGCTGGGCGTAGTCCTGGCTGTGCTCCGAACGGGCCTCGATCAACTGGGCCACGCGCTTCACCTTCGCCGCGGCCGTTTGGTACTTCCCGTAGTACAAAGCGAAGGCGGCATCGGGCGCCTTGATGGCAGTAGAGGCATCCGGCACGTTCTTGGGATGCAGTGTGGCCTCCGTGGCCTGGTTGATCACGCTGGTCACATAGTTGCGCACCAGACCCGAGGCTTTTCCCAGGCACTGCCTGTACTTGACGTTGTAGGTGGCCGCGTCCTTGAACTTGGGCTGGAAGGGAAGGTAGTTAGGATATGGATTACCAAAGGGGAAGACCACTGCTCACATTCTCCTCGATGTAGTTGAGACACTCGTCGATCTTGTTGAGGCACTCCCGGAAGGCTTCGCTGGCCACCGAGAGCGTGGGACTCTGCAGTCGCTGGTTGAGCAGCTCCACCTGGCTGAAGTAGTGCAGCCGGCGCTGGATCTCGTGGCTCAGCTCCTGGAGCTTCTCCTGCTCCTCGATCAGCTGCTCGCTGGCCGTGTTGAGGGCGCTCGTCTTCTGCGACACAAAGTCATACTCGTCGCAGAGGGCGCCCAGGCGCTCCATGGCCCCCGCGATCTGGTCCAGCATGTGGGAGCACTCCGCCTTGCGCTGCTCCAGCTGCTGCAGGTATTTGTGGTAGTCGGCGTCGCCACGTTGCTCGATCTCCGCGCTGACGTCCGCAAACCAGAGCAGGAAGTCGTTGGTGTTCTGCAGACCCTCCGCTGGCAACTCTCCCTCATCGCCGTTCTGCGGAGGCGTTGCTGCCAGGTTTTCGCCGGGAGCTGGCTGTGTGGGCGTGGTCGGTGGCGGTGCCTGGGGATAAACAACAGGGTAAGAACTGATCTTTGCTGACCATCCCAGATTTCACTCACCGATGTCCCGCTGTCGCGCCACAGACTGGTCAGCACGTCCAGGTGCTCCTCCTGCTGGACACTCAGCGCCGCCAGCGGGTCCGTCTTGGACTCCCATTGCATCAGGCGGTTGCGAATCTTGCGCAAATTCTCATTCTCGCTCTGAATTCGTTCGACGTCATCCATTTTTCTGCGGCGGATTTGGGAAACAATCGATCAGCTGTTCAGAGATGGCAGGTCGGAGGTGGCCAGTGATGCCCAGCTGCGGCAGACAGCGCTGGCTAGAGCTGAGCAGGTAGCCATTTTTGGTGAGACGTAGATATTATTTATATTTATTCATAAGGAATTTGGAATTGCGATAAAATAATAATTACATTTTCTATTATTCTAAAATTTTTTAAACTAATTTGGTTGTTCCCAAACTGTTGTGTTGCTCAATTGCCACTTTAAGCAAAACAGGAAACACTCTTAATAGTTTCTCCTAAATTTAAGCAAAATTTAATTTCGTTTTCAGAACACGAAAGCCTAAATTGAGTTGCTTATCCCAAACAAGGTACAACGATTAATAGTTTGTTTAATTAAACTTAAAATCCAATCCACCAAAACCACTAAAAATACTAGCTAAGCTTGGCGATTCAATAGCCAACCTGTTAGCACCGGCACTAAGCTAGTGTTTTCCAACACTGCGGCATTAATAAAAGTTCTGTTTCCTTCTGTTTTTATTGAATTTTGACCAGCTTTTTCGGGTAATACAGCTCACGATGGCCCCGCAGCCGGTGGTAACGGGGCTCTCCCCCAAGGAGGGTCCTCCTGGCACCCGCGTCATCATCCGCGGCGAGTTCCTGGGCACCCGTGTGCAAGATCTGATTGGTAGGCGTAGTCCGACGCACCCATCCCCAGTTTTCTGATGACTTTCCCCTATCTTTCCCGAAAACCAAAGGCCTGAACATCTGCGGCTCGGATTGCCTGCTGTCCGCGGAGTGGAAGTCGCCCAACAAGATCATCGCACGCACTGGTCCGGCCAAGGGCAAGGGGGACATCATAGTGACCACCCTGAGCGGCGGAGTGGGCACCTCCACGGTGCAGTTCCGGGCCTACCACGAGACCATCGGTCCCCTCAAGGAGTCCGCCGTGTGGATCGAGGAGTCGCCCTCGCAGAATTTCGCCTGGGGTCGCCGCACCCTGGCCCAGTCCGGCCTGACGCAGGAGGATCCCCTCGGTCTGTCCATCGAGGGCAACGAGCAGAAGATCCCCGAGGATCTGCGCGACCTGTTTCCCGATGCCTGCGGCGATCTGTCACAGGAGCACTTCTCGCCGGCCTGGTTCCTGCTGGAGAACCACCTGGCCACCTCCTTTGAGGATCTCAAGGCGGGCCTGTCCTTTCTGAAGCGCAAGGTTGAGAGCCAGAAGGAGGGCCAGCTGTCCTTCCTCAAGTCCAATGCGGGCTCTGTGATTGACCAGCTGGACACGCTGATGAACATCCGGGACAAGCTGCAAGAGGATGAGAAGCTGTACGGCAAGGAGACCCTGAACGTCCTAGAAACATCCATTCAGAGTGAGTTGGGTTTTCCCTTAAGGTGATTCCATCCTCATGTATTTCTTTGCAGACACCATCAGCGAGTCGCAGAAGATCTTCACGGACGTGCTGGTGCGCAAGGAGAAGGCCGACTCCACCAGGTCCGTCCTGTTCGCCCTGTCGCGGCACAAGTTCCTCTTCTGCCTGCCCAACTCGGTGGACCGACGTGCCAAGGCTGGCGAATACGACATTGTGGTCAACGACTATTCGCGCGCCAAGAATCTCTTTGGCAAGACGGAGATCCTCATCTTCCGCAAGGTGCTTGAGGAGGTGGACCTGAGAATTCTGTCCATCAGGAAGCAGCTGCACGAGAAGGTGGTAAAGATGCCGCAGAGCGTGGAGCAGCAGAAGAAATTGATCAAGGCTTTGATTAGTTTGGAGCTTCAGCAGAGCGGAACTCCAATTGGCGACAAGCTGCGCAACATCGATCCTGCCTGGGATGCCATCGAGGCCAGGGCCAAGTACCTGGAGGGAACCTTCCGCCAGACCTTCGAGCAGCACGCCAACAAGGATACGAGCGCGCAGGAGAAGGCCAAAAACAGGGATCCCAGCCAGGCGCCCAGTCGCGTGAACTTCTGCGAGGAGCTGTGCGACATTGCAGCCTCCCAGCTGCCAGATTTGTGGCGACTGGGCCAGCTGTACTTCACCGGAGAGCTGCGCGGCCCCCATGACCCCAAGCCGGGTGACTTCAAGCGCATGATTTTGAACGCCATCGAAAAGTTCTGCGTCTATTTGCGCTTGGCCATCCTTATTGCCGCCGATCAGCGCGCCTTGCGGCAGTCCAGCGGCTTGTCCTGGCCCACTGGCTCCGCCTCGGCCACTCATCAGTTCCTTCCCTGGATTCCGCAGTGCCTGCGCTTCACGAGGATCGCCTATGCCACACTCATAAGTCTGGATTTGCCCTCCGAAGCTCTGGACATCATACAGAAGCTGATCGACGAGGTGCGCATCTTCTGCTTCTCGATCATCTTCAAGCGGGCCACGGATCGGTGCAAGAAGCTGGGCAGCCAGGAAACCTGGGAGCTGGGCGTGGAGGAGTATCCAGGAGCCACCCTGCTGCCCGCCGCCTTGGAGACCCTGCTCACCGAGACGCTGGACGAGGTGCAGTCTGTGTGCATGCAGCGGGAGACGCGGGAGGGAAATCTCCTCGAGCCGCAGTCGGATGGACAAAGGGAGGTGACCCAGCGCCTGCAGGAGTTCCTGTCCGCCTTCAGCGGTGTAATCGAGGAGCTAGCCTTCCATTCCCACGACGAGGAGACGCCCACCCACAATGTGTCGCAGCTGCTGGGATTTCCCAACTCCCAGCAACCAGATTCGGTGGCCGGAAGCGGCGGAGGATCGGCAGTGACCTGGGAGCAGCGCATGCTCTGCTGCCTGGCCAACTATGCGTACTGCAACAAGAGCTTCTTCGCGCGCATCGGCGAGATCTTCGTGCGATACGGTTACCCCCTGCCCACTCTGGCAATCGAAACGGCGCGGTACTCGGTTAATCAACTGTTTACCAACCTGCTGGAAGACTACGTCGAGCACAAGGGTGATCCCCTGGTGGGCACCATAGAGCCCTCCATGTACCTGGGTCGTTTCCAGTGGGACCACGAGATGGAGATCGGCCAGCTGCGTCCCTACGCCCACGAGTGTTGCGACAATCTGGTCGGTGTCTACTCCGAGATCTACAGTATTTCTCCGGCTCTGCTGCGACCCATCCTGGAGTCCATTGTGCAGACCATATCCGAGGAGCTGGCTCGCCTGATGAGCTGCGTCCAGCGGTTTAGCTTCACGGGAGCGATTCAGGCCCACGTGGACATACGCCTGCTGAGGGACTCTCTGGAGGGTTACGTCAATGAGACAGCCAAGTAAGTTGGGGATGCCCAATGCACTTTCTAGGATTACAATTACTAATTCCCCCTCCTCCCTTAGGAACTACTTCATGGAGGCGCTGGAGGCCATCAATCCTCCCATGAGCGGCGAGCAGAAGCGCAAGGCAGACGACATTCTGGAGCGGGTGAAGCGGAACATGCGGCTGCAGCTGCTCTGCTTCAGTGTGAAGGATCCCTAGGCACATTCCACTGCCCGACGTAGTCCATGTAGATAGCTTATACCTTAACTAGCTTGTGATTCCCCGCGTTCTGGGGATAAATCTTTATTCGATTGCAAAAACTCACTTACTCACTACGACTCACAAGCCTAACAACTTTGGGTCAACTTGGAAATCATTCTGGGCCATGTTCTTGATGACCTGCTCCACGTCGATGGTGTTGAACTTCTCCTGGACGCGCTGCTTGATGGGGTTCTCGATGGCGTCCATGATCTGGTAGCGCAGCAGATTGGGAATCACGTTCACCGCAAACTCCATGACGTAGTCCAGCGTACCCGCTCCGTCGCATCGCACCTGTATGTTGCCCATGTCGAACTGCAGGTCGGTGATCTGCGCCCGCTTGCGCGTGTCCAGGGACTGGCTCACGCCCACGGTGGCGCGGATGTGCTGCACGGTGAACTGGACGTGGCCCACGCGGGTCATCATGCCCAGACCCACCTCCCACTGGCCGGCTCCAGTCACCTGCTGCGTGCCAATTTGAAGGACCACCGACACCGTTTTGTTGGCCATGCCAGCGGTGATGTTTCCCACCCGGTAGAAGCTCGAGATGCCATTGATCCAGGTGTGGGCCAGCTGGACGCTGAACACGCCCATGGTGCGGTTCACATCGGGCAGGTGGTACGGATCGTAGCCCTTCTCCCGCACCATCTTGCGGGCCATGGCTATGGCGCTGTCCAGCGGCGTTATCGAGTTGGGCAGCCGGCGCTCGCCCAGGGTGTTCTGGATCATGGTGTCGATCTCGCTGCGCAGCTTCTTGTCCGCCTCCTGCAGCATGAAGGGCTTCATGGCGTCGAAGACCAGATTGGGGGCCCCGTTCACCACGCTCTGGAAGACGCTGCCCACCAGGCCGAGGTTCTGGAAGTCCATGGTCATGTCCGAGAAGGTGATGTCGATCTTGATGCGGTCCGTGGCCAGGTGGCCGTCCCGCTCGACGGCCAAGAAGGCGGTGGCCTCGGCATAGACGTTCTTCAGAACCACGGTGAAGGGTCCATTGGCCTTGGAAAAGAAGGAGCTCAGCGTGTACTGCCCCTTGACCAGCATCTGATCCAGCTGGAGGCCACCGTTGAACTGGAAAAGAGGAGGTACTAAACATCAGAGGAGCTTCAAATCAATGTGGAGACCCACCTTCATCTCCTTCAAGTCCAGGTTCATCTTGTCAATGCGGAACTTGGAGAGTCCATGGGCCTTGACCTGCTTCATGTCCAGATTGGCCATGCCCATGCTCTTCTTGACATTGGGCACCTCCAGGGGATCGGGCACGGGCACGCCGGGCAGGCCCTGTGGGTCCTCCTGCTGGAAGTGCTGCAGCATGGCCTCCACCTGGGCGGCGATGGTGGCCTGGCTCTGCTTGACCTTAAGTGCGTCATCGGACTCGCTGGCCTCCTGCTCCACGACCACTGCTCAAAGGTCAAAGAGTGAGTGGCTGCGATCGAGTGGATGGCTGGCTCCAGGATGGGGCTTACCTTCTCCTGGCTCCTGGGAGTGGGCAATGTGGCAGCTGCCTGCCAGCAGGCCCACGAGCACGAGCACTATCAGGGGCTTCATCTCTCGGGGATTAGGCTGAACCTCTGCTTATCAGTTGAGGAAAGAACAAGAAAACGCGGCTGCCTCCGTTCGCGACTTGGGACAAACACGCACTGCCGACTGGCGCGTTAATCAAGAGATAATGATGAGCCAGCCAGCAGGCGGCGATCCGACGATCAGCAGCGCTTATCTAAGGGCGACTCTTCTCGCGGAGCGCTGATTAAACTCGGAATTGAGCCCGAGTGACTCAAGTGAGCGGAAATGGAGGGTCTGCAGGCACTCATTCCACTCGCTTTCGAGAACGCTGTTCCAGAGATCTCGAACCGCCTTTCAAAGAGGGAAACTCCACATTTCTCAGAGTAGCAAAGCTCATGTTTATTTGCCTTTGCTTAATATTTTAGTAATATTATTATTTTCGCATATATAATACGGCTATATATGGCCTTGTTTTTATGGTTTCACGTGCTCAAAAAAATTCATGCTCAAAAAAAAGTCTTAGCCTATGAAAAAAATTGTCTTAGCCTATGAAAAAAATTGTCTTAGCCTAGGAAAAAAATTGTTTCTCCGCACTTCGAGCAAAGCATCTAAGTTATAGCATAATTCGCTGTTCGTTTAACGATAATTATTCCTAACTCTTGACTATTGCTTTGCCCTCGAATACATAGTTTTTGCGGCAGCTGAAGAATCGCTTAATACTACACGACTGTTTCTTATGCATATGAAAAAAAAGGGAGTTTTAGAAACGTTTGCTGGTTGGTTACAAAAAGTCTGGAAAATCCTCTGGATGTAGAATGCTCCTAAAAGACATTTGGGAGTTGGTTGAGTGGACTTCGCTGAGATAGAGGAACTGCGCAAGTGGAAATAAATATGCTACGGGTACGACATCAAGAGAAAGTAAAGTAAGAGGATCAATGAGGAGGACACCAAGGAGTTCCACTAGTTGAGGAGGGATTTCCGCTCCCCAACATGTGTCACACATATCCTCTTAAGGACAACTTCTGGGCATCAGTAAACAAAAAAAGGTACGATAACAACATCTACGGGTGAGCTGCCTCGCTTACAGGTCGTCCGAGCCGGACATGATCTCCTCGAACAGCAGGTGGGCGTTGTCAGTGGCTGAGAGTCTGTCGCCAGCGGCAGAGTTACTCCTGGATCCGCCACTGACAAGCTCGTCCACCGTGTCGAGGGCCGAGAAGTTGGCCCTGCCCCGGCGCGTCCTGCTGGTCCTGAACTTCTTGGCCGGCGGCTCGATGACCTCCCTTTCCGGAGCCGGTGGCGGAGGGGGAGGCGAGAGCGAAGGAGCCGGCGGCGGAGGTGGTGGCGAGAGCGATGGAGCCGGTGGCTCCGGCAGAGCAGGCGGCGGCATCACGTAGGCGAACTTGGGAAGGCTTATCTTGCTATTGTTGTTGTGCACCTGCACGTAGATGTAGCCTGCTGTGGCCGGATCAACGGGCTTGTTGTCCTGGAATATGTTGAAGCCTGCAATGGGATGGGGTTAGAACGGACTCGACACTGCTGCATAGAAACCTACCCTGGACGCCGCCGGTCTCGTTCTCCATCAGCACCACGGGATACGGCGCGGTCATCATGTCGGAGAGCAGCACAAACTGGATGGCGCCGTTCGTGGCTGGCACCATATCCACACTGGTTTCCTCCTGCTTGGGCTCTTCTGCTGCCTGCTCCACCGGCTCTGGCTCTGGTGCTTCCTTAAGTACTTCTTCGAAGTCGTCGTCATCGTGGTCGCTCTCCACGTAGTCCTCTTTGTGGGGATTCTTGCATCCCACGCAGTGGCAGTCGGCACAGCTGTTGAAGTTCTTATAGCAGGGACAACGTGAGTTTCGGCAGGTGGTCAAGGTATTGGCCGCGCCGGAAATACCGCATCGGCATTTGGACTTCGGCGGCTTCACCTTTTCCTCCGCCTCCTTCCCACGGATCTTGCGGAAGGCCCCTTTGCCGGACTGCAGTTTGGCCTTGACCTCAGCCGGAGCAGGCTCGATTTTGGCGGCTGTCGAGGATTTCTTACTGCGGGTCTTCCTTCGCTTGGGCTGGGACTCAGTGCTGTTATCCTCCTGCTGCACCTCACAGCTGGGCTGCCATTCCACGTCCTGCGCCTCCTCCTCGGCGGCTGCTTGCAGCTCTTCCAGGTTCTTGTCCTGTGCCTGCTGCTCCTCCTCCTGCCACTCTGCTTGCATGTCGCCCAACTTCCGCTTCTGAGTAACCTGCTCTTCCTGTGGCTCTTGAACCTCCTCCAGATTAGGAGGTTGTGAAGTGTGCATTTCCACATGTGTATTGACTTCCTTGTGCTCCTCGGCCAGGGTCTCCGACGTAATCGAGGTCTCTTCGACTTCCTCAATGGTGGGCAGAGCCTCCTCGGGCTCCTCAGCGGGGAGCTCTGTCAACTGGGCAGAGGTTTCATCAGTTTCCTCCACGGCAGCCAGCACAGCCAACTCCGCGGAGTTGGCCATTTGCACCACCTGGCCGATCTGCAGATCCTGAGGATTGAACGGCGTGGACGCAGCGGTGGGCATCACATAGGACACGGCAAAGTTGGTGCTGTTGCCGGGAAAACTGGAGACCGACACGGCGCCGGACAGGTCCACCTGGTCCGTCCAAGCGTGATCCATAAAGCCCGACTCCGAGGACTCGGTGGCAATGACTATCTGCCCGCCGTGGGCGAGCAGGCCCATCCGCGATCCCGTGGGCAGCAGGGGCAGTGGCGAGAAGTGGCCCTGCTCGGCGGTGGCCGCGGCCTCCGCCTCAATGTCGCTGATATTCAGGTGCCGGTCGTAGGGCAGCTCTGGCGTGGTGGCCGCCGTTGTGGGCGGCGTCTCGGCGGGCAGCGAGGTGGGCAGGTCCTTGAGGAAGGGCAGATCTGGCTGCGGCAGGAAGGTGTCGCCCGTGTCTGAGATGTTGGAGCCCTCGCGTATGAAGTCCTGGGTGCTCAGGGGCGGCAGCCGGATGCGCGACACCAGCTCCCGGCCCACCTGGGGCCGCAGACCGCTCAGCTGGCCGAAGAGGGCGGAGTGCAGCAGGTGGACGCACAGCGTCTTGTAGCACAGCAGCTGGGTGCCCATCATGCGGTTCTCCTCGTAGGTCTTGAAGTCGGAGCAGTCCTCGCACTGTGAGCAGCGGGGGAACAGCCGCTTCTTGCCGCGCAGGCACAGCCGGCAGACGTTGTGCTGGCACCGCTTGCCCTTGGGCGAGTAGGGATCCACCAGGAGCTGGCAGCAGACCACGCAGGACAGCAGCTGGCGCAGCTCCCCGATGCCGGAGCTCAGCTCGTCCACGCGGCGCTTGGAGAGGTTCGAGGCGGAGCGCAGCGAGAGGCGCGTCACCTTCAAGTACACCGACTGGGCCAGCATGGTGGCTCTACTCGTGTGGCCGGGACTGTACGCCGGTGTCTGTGGTTTGTTTACCTCCCCGCAGGGTGGGACTCCGCTGGCCGGGTCGGCCTCCTCGGCTACCTGCTGCCTCCTTGGCTAGTTACCTGCAATCGCCTGGCCTCGGGATGTCAAACACACATTCTCAACTCGCGCAAATGCTCGATTTCTTCATTAATCGCATTAAATTCACAGGAATGCTCTTCTCGGTTTCACTTTTTCGTCGCTGTATATATCCTTATCACTATGTTTCACGTGCAAAAAAAAAAAAAAATTAGGGGGCTTATGTTGGTGGGCTCAGGGCATTGTAAGTGGTTACACTGGACAGTGTACACTTTAAAATAATAAATTAAACTAAAAAAAAAATTTACCCAAGCGAGGTGCTGAGCGAAGCAGTGTGACCGCAGCGTGGCGATATACCAACTGTGGGACCCTTCCTCGCAAGAGCCGTTATACCAAAGTGCCAAACAGCTGATTCGTAAGTCGAGTGATAGTTTAATTTTTAATAAATTAAATTTTACTATAAATGTATATTGTTAGTTGATTGTTTTCCTAAAAAACCAAAAACCATTAAGTTTTTCATGCTTGCCTAAGTTATTCAAACTTAAAAAATAAAAACATTCCGGTGTTCCACTCCCACCGTTCACAATCGCCGTTGGGAGGCTCTTGTTGATTTTTCGATTATCCAGCCTGCGGTCCTACTCCAAATTTTAACACTAAGTTTTTCAAGTAATTAAGGTTTTTTAGCGTATTTCCTGTCAAAATAGAAGGAATCAATTGAATTTGCAGACCTATAGCCTTCCCCTTATTGCAGGTGGAGGAAAAGCCAGAACATGCCGGAGCCGCGCAGTCCGATGGCCAGTTTCGCCGAGTCGGTGCTCAATGTCATCGATGGACCCATAACTTGGTTCCGCGGTACGTAATCCTCTAGGATGGGCATCCACAATGGGCTTAGGAGCCTCTGGACCCTGTTTAGACGGGTATCCTTCAGCCAGGGCAGGGAAAAAGTGGAAAAACTCCAGGCAATTACATAATGACATAACCTCAACAGTCTGGGCTTTTGTTTTTGTTTACACGGCTCTGCTAAAATGCTAAAAGCTATATTATTTAGGGTTTTTAGAAAAGTAAGATGTCAGCATTTAGGGAAACTTGGTAGATTCCTCCCTTAACTAGTTAAAACTTTAGAATCACTAAAAATCTGAGAGCAGAGAATTTGCCGGATGAAATTATACTGGACTATTTTCCAACATCATTTCAAACAATTCAACTGATTGTTTTAATATTTTGTCTTCAAATAAACATTTCATATTTAAATTCCTATCCATATTTCATAGCAATCGGCCCTATATTGCAATTAGAACAGCACTTTTAAGACCCATGCTGATCTTATGAATCCCCCAAAGACTAACTTGTCATTGCCCCACAGAGAGCATTGTGGAGCCCAACCAGGAGAAGCAGAATTGGTACCACCAGCGCTTCCGCCGCGTCCCGACGATCGATCAGTGCTACACGGACGACGCCGTCTGCCGCTTTGAGGCCGATCAGCAGTTCCGCCGGGACCGCATGGTGGACAACGAGATCGTGAACATTCTGCGCCAGCGCTTCGAGGATTGCACCCTCTACGAGGCCCCTGACCACATCGTCAAGTGCAAGCCGCTGCTGGAACAGTACGAAAAGGCCACCGAGAACTGGTTCATCAAGTGTGAGTGGAATCCTTTCTTGAGACACCTAGTCCAAACCTTTAAATGGCAATCAATTGATCGATTTCCTCCCCTTTCAGATGGCGACTTGGGAGGCTATGCCAACGCCAAGACCGCGTACATGAAGCAGAAGCATCGCCTGATCTGGGAGCGTCGCCATGGACCCGTGGGCAGTGGCATGAAGGAGGAGGCCGCCCATTAAACTGCCTTTATGTGTCCAACGCGCCGATCTGAGCTGATGTTTTCTAGTTTCATTATCCGTTATAACTAAATATACACGCCCTGAAATGGTAATCCCGAGGATTGAGCTTGATTTAAACTGTTTTAAGTGAGGTAAATGTGGAACCCCCGTGTATGTACGCATTCGGAAGGTAGAGCTTCTTACTCGATAATATTTTAACAGGATTTAAAGTTATTTGTCTACAGTTTTTATTTCTCAATTCCATTTTAAGGTCAAATGTTTGATTTACAATTGTGCATAATACTAGTTTCTAGTGTTTTTAATAACTTACAAACTATTTGAGACAGTAGATTCTCAAGAGAGAAAGAGTCGGGTTTTGAGTTCTAAAATTCATTATTTTGTTTGAATTCGAGCACTCCAAGAACTTAGCATGAAATATTGATGACTCTTTAAAATAATATTACAATAATTTGTGATACTTTGTAAAAGGTTATATTATTTTAAAGTAGCATCAGTATATGAAATAATTTTTCGTTTCTTTAAGAAAAGGAATTCAAGGTCTATAGACCATATTGTTTTTCTCTAAACAAAGAAAAAATTACACTTTCCTAATGGAATTAGATATACAATATTAGTCATTAGTAAAACTTTTAAGTCATTCTTTTCACTACAATTCAACTAACCTAAAATCAGTTCCGCCTTAGCTGATTGAGACTAGCGGCTTGTTCATGAGACTCTTTTTGAGCTTGGCCAGGGTGCTGTTTGCGGCCTTGCTGTCTCCCGGCTTCTTGTCCTTGTTCTTGGGACCCAGGGGAATCATGGTTGTGTCCATCAGCTTGCGTCGGAATCCCTTGTAGAACTGCAGCACCTGCGGATTGGCCCACACCTGCTTGGCGTCGAAGTCCAGAATGCGAATGGATTGCAGGGATTTGGCGCGCGACAAGGCCACGTAGGCCTGTCCAGCCTCGAATACTTTCGACAGGGACATCTCCACGCAGTCGAGCGTCAAGCCCTGACTTTTGTGTATGGAGAATGCCCAGGCCAGCTTCAATGGAACCTGACGCCGTGTGATGATGCCTCCCGAGGCGGTTTTGATGATCCACTTCTCGTGCTTGCAAACGTACTCCTGGTTGTTCTTGAACCGAACCACTGGCAGATCCTTGTCCATTCTCACAACCACGCCGCGAGCTCCGTTCACCAGACCATTGGCTATGTTTATATTCTTGAGCAGCATCACTTGGGCATTTACTTTGAGGTACAATTGAGAGGGAGCCTGAATCTGCTGATCCAGAGTCTTGGTCATGCCCGCGTCCGAATCATCAGCCTTGAATAAAATCTTGTCCCCCTCGAGGTTCTCCAACTTGGACTCGTTAATGGAGTTGGCATCGTTTGTGTGGGAGCACAGTTGCGTGGCCAGAATGCCATTTCCCTCGATTTTCTGCTTGGAAGTGGCTGCCAATCGGCTGGTGATGGAATCATTCACGTGGCCAATGCGGAGGTGGTTGAGAATCTTAACGAACTCCGGATCCGATTGACGATGCACTTGCTTGAGCTCGTAGACACACTGGATGCAGGTCTCCCAGGCGCTGGACTGAAAGCAGAATCGCTGCTGCGGCGTGGCATTGGGCGCAGCTCCGAAATCCGCCTTAATAACGGGGGGAAGCTGCAGGAAATCGCCGCACAGGATGAGCTGGATGCCGCCAAAGGGTCGATCATTGCGCCGAATGTGCCGGGCAACGGCTTCGATTTTCTACGGGAAAAGGGAGAAGGTGAATAAACTCTCTATAAAAAGCATTATTATAGGAGAAGTAGTACCTCGAAGAACTGCCCGTCCACCATGGAGATCTCATCGATTATCAGTCGTTTGCACTTCCTCCAGGTCTGGGCACTGGCTGGTCGGGAAGCCAGCTCTAGGCACCTCTGCATGGTGGCGTCTCCTCCTCCGATGCCCGCAAAGGCGTGCAAAGTGGTGCCGCCAATCAGGCAGGCTGCCACTCCCGTGGAGGCTGTGGCCACTGTTCCATCGGGCGGCAGGGCGGAGATGATCCTGCGGAGCAGAAAACTCTTGCCAGTGCCCGCAGAGCCGGTGAAGAATACACTTTTGCCGGAGGTGCAGGCCCGCAGCACCTCCATTTGCTCTTCGCTCAGTCTGAGGGACTCATCGGTGGTCGATTGGTAGAGCTTCTTGGCGGCTGGCAGGCTGCCCCGGTCCTTCTCCTCCTTGAGCTCCTCGAATCTCCGCTTTTTGGCTGCCTGGGGTGAAGGCGTGGTCACTGAACCTTTCGACATCAAACCCGCCTTTTTGCGCGCCAAAATCATCTCGGCAGTGGTGACGGGCGAGACTTCGTCGAAGGTGCTGGGTTTCCCGGACATCAGATGCTCCCTGAGTTTCTTCTGCAAGGAGGCATCGTCTGGCTGAGACCCTCCCTCGGTTCCATTCATTTTGATGTAGATCGTGCGCAGGAAGAACATCAATGTGCCTGGCGGAGCGTTGGATAAGTAGAGGGTGCAGTTCTCCGCCTTGAAGTTGAAGGTGGCCTTGCCCTCGGCCATGAACTTCTTGTGCACCATGAGGTCCTTCAGCTTGAACTTCAGGGGCTTCAGCTTCTCGGGCGTCACCTCCACAAACAATTCCCGCAGATCGTTCCGCACCAGGCGCAAAGTGGCCGTCTTGTAGGCCAGTTTGCGGCCCGTAATGCCCACGGAATTGGTCCACTGCATGTTCACCGCACAGGTGAGCACTGCGTCGTTGAGATCCATGGCGGTATTACCTGGGCTTTAGTCAGACTTCGTTTAAATTAGTTTAAATTAAAATTGTAAACCTTCCATGCGCTTGGTCTTAGTACTAAATGAGTATTTAAATACCGCAAAGTCGCGGCAAAATTTCAAGCCATAATTTTCTAAAATACCAAAGCCAGCATGACCGTTGCCAATAAAAATACCAAAATGCATAGCTGAGTTTCGAACCCAAACCAGGGTTTTATTTCCGTTGGAATTCTGAATTTATTTATTTTAAATTATTAAGTAGGCTAGGAAAACAAATTTATTATATGTAAAATGATTAGAAAAAATCATTACATAGAATATAAAACGAGTTAATAAAGATCATTATGAATATGGACTTGAGGTTGATTGTGCGCCTTCTGCTCGCCATTCTGTTGGCTTCTTTGATATCCACAATTTTGATGGGAAGCCAGATACACAGAAGAATAGTCGAGTCCATTGCCATTAAAATCAACCAAAGGGGTATGCCTAGAGAGAAGGCGGGGATTTCCCCACCCATATTTACCTTAACCCAAAACAAATTGGATATTTTGAAAGTCCTTCGTCATGGAAACTTTCACTTGCCAGTTCAAGAAGCTAATAAGGATTGGCACTACTCTCCTACTAAGGATATGATTGGGACAGGTCTGGGTGAACAGGGAAGAGCAGCTGTGTTGCCAAGTACCTTGGATAAAGAAGCTACGGATATCCTCTACGGACTTCATGGCTACAATGCCAAACTCTCTGATCTCATAGCCCTAAACAGGTCCTTGCCCGATATCAGACCCTTGGGGTAAGTTCTTAAGGATACTATCCTGGAAATTTTTAAATTTAAATATATTTTAATAAGTTTAGTTGCTCAAAACGCAAGTATCTTGAGGTTCTGCCCAATGTGACTGTAATAATGGCTTTTCATAACGAACATCTCAGCGTGCTGCTCAGATCTATAACCAGCATCATTAACCGCTCTCCTCGGGAATTACTCAAGCAAATTGTCCTCGTGGACGATGCCAGCAATCTGCCGGATTTGGGACAAAAACTTGAAGACTTTGTGGCGTTTAACTTTCCCAAAGTAATACAGATAGTAAGACTTAAACAGCGTTGTGGTCTTGTTAAAGCCAAGGTGATAGGAGCCAAAAAAGCAATCAGCCAAGTTTTAGTCTTTCTAGAGTCCCACATCGAAGTCAATATAAATTGGGTGAGCCACTTGATTTTAATAAACTAAAATAATAAGAAATAATAATACATACTTCAATTTATTTTTTAGCTACCTCCTCTGCTAGAACCCATAGTTGTAAATGGGAATATAGTTACCGGTCCCATTTCAGATGTAATCCTGCACAAAACCTTCGCTTATATGAAGTATAATGCATTTACACGTTCGGGTTTTAATTGGTTGCTTGAGATTAAGGAACTACCGCTTTATCAGGGCGAAGAAGGTCTTGGTTCCATGCCGTACCGCACACCCCTTTTAGCAGGACCCTTGGCGATAGACAGAAGCTACTTTTGGAAACTGGGAGGATACGATGAGGGACTGGACCTCTGGGGCGGCGAGCAGCTCGAGATGAGCTTCAAGGTCTGGATGTGTGGCGGCATGTTGCTATATGTACCCTGCTCCCGAGTGGGCCAAATAAGGAGAGGACCCATGCGACCGAAGACGAGTCCAAGGAGTCAAGCTAGAGTGAGTGTCTCTTAGGGCATACCTTATAAGGTATAAAGATCGTCCTGCAATTGAGTTCTTATTTTAATTTACAAATTAATTAATTTCTATAAAAATGTTATACCTTAAATACCTTTCCTAGAACTACAGAAGAATAGCTGAAGTGTGGATGGATGAGTATAAGGAACACGTTTACCACTCGAGCCCAGAGCTCTATAGGAAGCCGGACCCAGGAGACCTTTCCCATTTGAAGACCCTAAGAGCTTCGCTGGGGTGCAAATCTTTCGACTGGTACATGAACCAAGTGGCTGCGGATTTTCTGAAGGCATTTCCCTTTGTGGATTCATCGGAAACTTTATTCGGGCTCATCGAAAGTGTGGCTTTTCCCGGCTTCTGCGTGGACTCCCTGAACCAGAAACACCTTAAGCCTGTAGTCCTCTCCCGCTGCACTAACAAAACGAGTCCCGGGGAACATCAAAACTGGATTCTAACGAAGGACCATGAGATTCAACTGACTAAAAGCGAAGAAGACTGTCTGGAAAGTCAGGGCCTTAAGACGAAGTCCGTGTGGCTTTTCCACTGCCACGGCAACGGTGGGAACCAGTATTGGTACTACAACCGCCGGCATCGGTGGCTCCAACAGGGCCAGATGTGGGTCTGGTGCCTCGAGGCTTATTTGCCCAGGGGCAAAGAGTTTGGCAAGGTGTTCTCCAACAATATTTGCGACAAAAACAAACAGAGCCAGCAGTGGAAGTTTGGATAAATAGCTGGGTATAACCGCAAATGAATTATCGGGGATACTCAAAAAAATATTAGTACAAAATGTAACAAAAAATTTTTAAAATAATGATTAATAAGATAATAAGTTATAATAAGTTTCTATGTGTTTTTGTGTTGATTTTGTTGAATAAATTATTTCCTAGGTTTTTAATTTCTATAAAAAAAATATTTTATTTAAGATGAAGCAATCTAACTTGATTTTTTAAAAAAGTTTAAAGAATTTTTTGAGATCTTAAATTCTAGAATTTTACGGTTTCCTCCGTTGCCAAATAGTGCACAACAGTTGTGCAAATACCCCAGCAGATGTCGCCACCGTGACGCGCGTTAATTTAAATTCGCACGCGGTAACATTTAGATTACGAGTATTAATATTCTTTTCGCTCAGCTTTTGCTCAGGTGAGTGCGGCATCTGGCTCTTACACGTCACTGATTGATAGTGGAGAAGCTTGTTTTGGCCAACCGAAAATCGAGCCCCTTCCGCCGCCTTATCGACGAGCTTCCCCCACTTCAGATGCGAGGTTCCCAATTACACTAATGGCTGTGCCTTTTTGCCAGGTGTCACCCGGCAGCCAGGTAGCTGCTCCTCCGCCGCATCGCCATGCCAGCAGTCAGCACTTTGGACTACCGCCGGCAAGACGTCCAGATGGCCATGAAGAGGAGATATGTGAAGCGCCTGGTGCGCAAGGTGGTGATGTTCCTGGTGGTCATCGTCAGCGTTTCCCTGGTCACCACCCTGATTGTCGAGCGGCGGATGCGGCAGACCCCGGAGGCCGCAGAAAAGCTGGACCAGAACGGCGATCCCGTAACGCCCTTCTTCAGGGCTGCCAATGTGCATCCCACGCGGAAGGCTCCACGTCCTCCTTATCAGGATCGCAACTCCGTGGTGGTTTTGCCCAAGAGTGACAAATTGGAGGGTTTCCGACTGCCGGAACCCAAGGGAGAGCGCAGGGATTGGCATGACTACGCGTACATGGAGGCGGATAAGAAACGTGTGGGTTTCGGTGAGCACGGAGTGGCCGTCCAGGTCGAGGATCCCAATGAAAAGCAGTTGGAAACCGAAATGTACGAGATGAACGGCTTCAATGGCCTCTTGTCGGACCGAATATCCGTCAATCGATCCGTGCCGGATATCAGACACGAGGCGTGAGTATAGACCTAAAAGAGATTAATCTATTAATATACTACGTTTATAGAAAAAGTAAAAGAAGCCTTTATTAATTTCTGAAAATACTTCTTTTAAAGTTTCCCTCTTGTTACTTGATATTAGTTTCCAGTAATTACTATTCTTATCTAACTTTGTCTGTCTGTAGTTGCAAGACTCGGAAGTATCTGGCGAAGTTGCCCAACATCAGTGTGGTGTTCATCTTTTTCAACGAGCACTTCAACACCTTGTTGAGGTCCATCTACAGTGTGATCAATCGCACTCCACCGGAACTACTAAAGCAAATTGTCCTCGTGGACGATGGCAGCGAGTGGGAAGTTCTGAAGCATCCATTGGACGAGTACGTGGAAAAGCACTTTCCGCACCTGGTAACCATAGTGAGAAACCCGGAGAGAAAGGGTCTGATTGGAGCCAGGATAGCTGGAGCCAAAGTGGCCATCGGAGAAGTAATGGTCTTCTTCGATTCGCACATCGAAGTTAACTACAATTGGGTAAGGTTTTATAACCCAATTAAAATATTACCTTTAATATGTTTGCCCTGTCCCTTTCAGCTACCTCCCCTGATCGAGCCCATAGCCATTAATCCCAAGATCTCCACCTGCCCCATTGTGGATAGCATAGCACATGGTGATTTCTCTTACTCCGGTGACCTAAAGGCAGGAGCTCGTGGGGGCTTCGACTGGAAAATGCTGTACAAACAACTGCCTGTCTTACCCGAGGATGCAGTGGACAAGTCCATGCCCTATCGGAGTCCCGTGATGATGGGCGGCTTGTTTGCCATCAACACGGACTTCTTCTGGGATCTGGGTGGCTACGACGACCAGTTGGACATCTGGGGCGGGGAGCAGTACGAGCTGAGCTTTAAGATCTGGATGTGCGGTGGAATGCTGCTGGATGTTCCCTGCTCGAGGGTGGCCCACATATTCCGAGGACCCATGAAACCCAGGGGAAATCCCAGGGGATTCAACTTCGTTGCCAAGGTGGGTTGAATTACATCTCTAATTTTCATACCACTAAGCACTATATATTTTTAGAACCACAAACGCGTGGCCGAGGTTTGGATGGACGAGTACAAGCAGTATGTGTATTCCCGCGATCCTGCCACCTACGACAATGTGGATCCCGGGGATCTTACCAGCCAGCGGGGCATTCGAGAGCGTTTGAAGTGCAAGAGCTTCCACTGGTTCATGACGGAGGTGGCACCCGATTTCCTAGAGAAATTCCCGCCCGTGGAACCTCCTTCCTATGCCTCCGGGGTCATTCAAAACATGGCCAATCCTGTTTATTGCCTGGACAACATGGGATTGGGTACCGAGAAGGCGGTGGGCATGTTCAGCTGTGCGGAAAACAAAACCAATCCCCAGCCCAATCAATTCTGGGAGCTCTCCATTCACCGCGACTTGCGGATGAAGCACCAGGACGGAGTGTGCCTGGATGTCCACGAGGCACCGCCCAACGCCACCGTCTGGATGTGGAACTGCCACAGTCAGGGTGGCAATCAGTTCTGGTCCTATGACAGGGAAAGCCAGATGCTGCACCACGGAGAGCACGGCAATCGCTGTCTGGAGGGATTCGTGGAGAACGGTGTTGCCAGGGTGGTGGCCAGTTTTTGCGATACGAACAACCATCGCCAGCGCTGGGAGTTCGGATTCCTCAACCACACCATGCTGGACACCTTCCACGTGGGCTTGAAGTAGTCATCTGTTTAGTAAACACCACACCCTCCTAAGTAACCGCAGGCCACATGTCGATCTGCTAAGTTCGGGGACCTCACGCGTCACGGGCTTAGTTCATTGATCGTTGTGAAGGTTTCGACGAAAAGTTCGCCAAGTAAATTCCATTTTTCCATTAATTCTTGCCCCATGCATTATTGATATATGACAGCGGAAAGTGAAAGATCTGGATGAAAGATCAGATCGCAGTCGCAGCGAAGATTCTGTCCGATCGCAGGCCTCAACTTCTGCTCTTTATTGGCTGTATATACACTATGTTTAGGTATTCCAGTTCCGAAGAGATCGGTTGTAAAAATAAAATAAAGCTTTCAAATTATTGAAAAAATAATTGAAAATATGTATATGGCATTAATATAAATATATGACGTATCAATGATAAAAGAAAATAAATAATAAACTAAGCCGATGGTGTATTATAAGATTATATCTAAGTCCGAAAATTCCTAGAGCAAGAGAGAGAACATGTGGTGAGGGCATCTAAGACAGCCTGTAGTATTCCTCTTCCTCTGATTAAAATATTCGGCTGTCGGAATCCTTATCAGCGGGGCTGTTGAACCTTCTGCAAAAGCGAAAGAGGAGCCGAGAAGAGGTAGCAGACAGCAGATAGACTAGAAGGTATCACCCCCTGAGGTCCCAGAACCCCTCCAACACCAGATGTACTATATAGGATCCCATTGTTTAGCTGATGTAACTTAAGACGCAAATTACGCGATTGCCCCGGGAGAGGACGAAGTTCGAAGATCCCTGGACGGCAGCAGGCGATGACTTAGCGTCAAGCAGTCTCGATCTGGGCTGGCTAGATCCTTGTCTATGCAGTTCATTATCTTCCAGACAAAAGCACATGCTAATTTATAGACCAGCTATATGTTGTTGTTTTGGTAATTTCCTCTGATTTTCATATTTTGTGCATAAACAAAGTCAAGTGATTTGAGTTTTTGGCCAACGCGACGACTACGACAACGCTGCTCATTCGAATTCACAGAATGTGGGTCATCGACGTCAACAGAGATGCGGGATGTGATCGATGTGGGTCTTACTTGGGTCTTAGGATCCCTATTATGAGGCAGTTTGCGAGTTAGGAGGGGTTTAGGTAAAAGATTTAGTCAATAAAACTTGTTTACAGTTTTGTACTCTTATAATCTGTGAAGTTTTCTTCGAAAATTTATACACTACCTAGTGCTATACACTTGATTTCCTTCATAAGAAACACTTTAGTATCGAAGACATGACAAAAAGTGACAACTATGATATTTTCTGATAATCATAACTCTTAAACTAAAATAATTATTTTTCATTGAGTAGAATTATTAATAAAGCCAAAAAAGCACAAAATCTTGCTACCATCTTAATTTTAATGCTGGTTATTATTCACCGCACGTATCATACAGAGCATCCACATATCGTCAGACCCTGTGCTAAATGACATTTCCATATGTTTACGTTTTTCATGATATTCGCTCGGGCCGAAAAATAAAAACAAGTTGACTTCGTCTAGCTCATTCACAACTATCTCAGACTCGTTTAGAAATAGATCCCACGAATGGTAATGACCCACCGCGCACATCAGCACGCAATCGGATGGTGCAATTTCGTCAGCCACCCCGAAAACAGATTTCTGCCGAATTTCACTAGGTGCTACCCATAAGCCCCTCCGGATAGAGAGGACACCCCTCTGGCGGGGAATTTCTCAAGACGCATTTTCACTTGGCTGCAGCGCAATAGGAAAACCTCCTGCCGCCTCTCCACTGTGGCTACACGTCTCTCTCTCTGCGCAGGTAAATTGTATCTGATGAAACCGAAAGCGAAATCCGAACTGGTTCTTCGAGGGTTGATAAGCCCTAATGGACGTGGAAATGCAAGAGAAGAGCCGGTCTCTCACCCAAAAAATAAGTGTATAAACATATCTGCCGGCACGTAGGGCGGTTTATGCTGTGGACTACGTGCCAGATGACACGGCATAATTCTCGGTGTTTCCTGGGTTCTAGCTCCCTTGCTTACCGTTGCCTTTTGGGGGTCAGTTGGCACTTAGCCTGCTCCCACCCCATAAATGTAATTGATGGAAGTGGGTCATGCTTTCCCTACACACATGTTATACCCCGGCCGGAAAATCTTTCAAGGCCCAGAGAGCTTCCCCTGTTTACGGGTCATAAATATCAGCACGCTTAGGCGGTGACCTTGTGCAGATTCCTAGGTGGGCGCCACCTCTTGTCCCACATCGTGATCGCTGTAGATCAACACACGTGGCAACCCCACGTTAACCCCAAGTCCCTCGGAATGGCCGGGGGCCAAAAACCGAATTACGTCGAATCGTGGGCGCCGACGCAAGCAAAAGTTTCTTTAGCACTATTTACATGCGTCCAACGATTAAAATTCGTCAACATCGCCCCCGCATGGCGAAAACCGCTCGTGCCGCTTCTCAGGAACACCCTGTGGTCAGTGGGGTATGCTCACTTTGCGCAAGATACGTTTTTCCACCTCAAAGAACTTGGGAACTAATGGAGGTTCGGATTCTAATTTTGGTATGTGAGTTTGTTTAGAACAAAGCTGGAATTTCAGTAGCAAATTACCTTCAACTTTCAATCTCATGATTAAAAAAACATCAATAATTCATATTATTTTCTTCACTCAATAAACCAGGGAACAAAGTGATGGACTCAGAAAGTTGATTGTTCTAGACTTTTTATATAATTTAATGGCGTTTTAAATATTTCTGCATCCTAAGCATATTTTTTTCTGGCAAAATAAAATTATAAAAAATTTAAAAATTCCAAAAATGTCAACTAAGCTATGAACCTAAGTTAAGATATAGTATTTTCTTCCAATTGTCGTTATGCTAAAAAATATATAATGAGTATTTTCTAGCCCAAAACCTCATCTAATAAATCGTACACTTTATTGCTATGCTCTCCGAGTCCCCACATGCATAGAAAAACACTGAGAACCTGCGTCAACGTTTGCCGGCTACGTGTCGTTATGCTAGTTAATTGTATTTCGTGAAAACGAGTGCAAATTAATGGCCCCATAGAGAGCAGACGGCAAGTACTTCCGAGATTCCCTGAACCACCTACAGGCCCCCATTGATAACACCTCAGATGCACCTGAGTCATCACATTTCCCCAGCAAGATCGATAATAGAGGGCTTTTCAAGAAAAGAATGCCACAGCCGTTTGGTATTGCTGGCTAACTTGTTTACCAATAATATTGCCGTGCATTAAACAATAACAAATGGCTAAAGATAAACAGAGCTCAAGGCGAGAAGCCCCTCAAGACAGCCCCCCTGCCTTCGGAAACGTCTGAGGTGTGCAGCGGTCCCGCGTCCGCTCTGCAGCAAAAGCAAAAACAATAGGGGTTATTAGAATAAGGCAATAGCAACATCGCCGGTTTGTCATAAACTACGCAGAAAATACCCCCAGATAAAAACAAAAAACATCAGCCGACCGAAGCAAGCAAAACAATCAGAGAGTCTCCCCAAGAAACCCGAGGAGAGAGCGAGCGTGTGGCGCGAGTATCCGAGAGCACGAGTATCTGAGGGGTATAAATGCCGCCCGACTTCGCAGTACCGCCAGCAATCGCCTAGCGAACAGCCAGCGGTCGACACATAGCAGCCCCCTAGCTCTGCAGCTGATAAGGCCACCTTCCAAACAACGCAGTTTGTGTAAACAATCGAATTGTCGCAGCCATATCGAGTGTGCTTACAAGTTCAGCGGAAAGTTTTTCGAACACCACTTGAGGACAAACAAATCAATCAACAAAGATGTCTGCTTCGCCGACCGCCCGTCAAGCCATCACCCAGGCCCTGCCCGTGATGACCAGGAAGATTGTCATCTCGGACCCCATCCAGATGCCCGAGGTGTACTCCTCCACGCCCGGAGGAACCCTGTACTCCACCACTCCCGGAGGTAAGTCTCAGGCAGAGGGATTAGCAAGCCACATATCATCAACAAAGTTAGGAGCCTCCAATATCTAAGACTTTATTTTGTTTTTCGAGCTGAGCTGAGTATTTCCAATGATAAGATACAAGATACAATCCAATTTTACAAGACTTCTAAGTTCCTTACTATTTAGAACTCAAGCTTTTTTGACGGGTTTTCCCTTTCTCTTTAAACCAATACAAGCTTCTGTTACCCATCTCACCTTTTTTCTGGCTGATGAAACCTGGCCAGCTCCCTGAGTCAGTCAGTTCAATGATAATCCCAGCACATGTGCCCAAGGTTCGTGACTCACTATCGCGGCAAGAATGTTTACGCAGCTGTTCTTATCACTGGGGACTTCGCATGCCTTTCTGATGCAACGCAGACAGCCTGACTAATCAGCACTTCTATCTTCGCGTTATTCCAGGCACCAAGCTGATCTACGAGCGGGCCTTCATGAAGAATCTCCGGGGCTCCCCGCTGAGCCAGACGCCGCCGCCCAACGTGCCCAGTTGCCTGCTGAGGGGCACTCCCCGCACTCCCTTCCGCAAGTGCGTGCCCGTGCCAACGGAACTGGTCAAGAAGACGAAGTCCCTGAAGATCGAGGATCAGGAGCAGTTCCAGCTGGACCTGTAGGCGGCAGGCTCGAAGGGCCTCCAAGCAGCAACTGCCAAAATCATTAGTCAATAGATACACCCACTGCAACCGATCTTGTAAGCTTAGTGTGCATCGCTTTAGCCATACCCATTAACTAGCTGCTAAGTCCTTAGTTCTTCCACATTGTTTCGTTCTTTCGGTCATATTGACTTTGTATCTTGTAGAACTCTAGGTGTTAAGTGAAAAGCAATAAAAAAAACACACTATTTAAAAGGAAACTAGAATGGTTTTCGCCTGGTTTGGTAGGTTTTAATTGGTGGTATAAATTGTAAATTTGAGAAACGCAATCCCAAATTACTTTCTTTATCAGCGAACGAACCTTGGGAGGCCACGCGAGCGACAGAACACTTTCCACTTCACCTTGAGTCAGTTTCGGTTTAGTATTATTTTTGGCAGTTTGTTGAACTGTTTGAAGAGAGCCAGTGCGAAGGGGGGTTCTGGGTGGGGGCAGGCACTATAGGCAGCTGGAAATACCGGCCGGCTTTTCTAGTTAGCCAGTCAGTGGCCCCGGCAGCGCGTGTCCCAGTTATCGGAGAGAACACATATGTATCTATACTAAGCACGGGCCAAACAGGAGATCAGCAACGCATTTGTGTGTATCTAGAACCGGCAAACAAGCCCAAAAAATAGATCTTCAAAACTGCGCAGTTCGGAAACGACTCGCCTTTGCCCCCGGCCTCCCTTGGCCCATTATAATTATTTATTCAGAAGTATTATGCCGAGCACATGTTCAGATAGACCGATCCCTAGGGCCGGAGCAGCCACTACTGCCCAGATCCCGGCACGTTCCGGCCCCATTTGAATACCGCGCATGGGTAATTACCTAATGGCAAACAGGCGTCGGCGAAGTGTTTGCTCCGCGAGATCTTGAGATTTCGCATCGCCGTGCAAAAATTCGACCGCACGAGATAGTGCAAATAGTGATACTGTGTGACCTAAGCAGATGTTGACCGAGTTATAAATATAAGGCAATCAATTAAGCTGAATTAGTAAAATGCGCAAGCAAGTCAAAACAAATAGCTCGAGACATTTGCATTATAAATTACTCAGGCGGAAGTTTAATTGAACAGGCAATGGATTATGGTTACTTAATAAAAAATATATATATATTAAATAAATTTAAAAATTGAATATTACCCCTTGGTGGTGGTTAATTATTTGTAGTTTATTAATCTAAAAATCTTGGAACCTAATTGAAACAGTTAAAAACTAGCTTTCTCGAAAGAGTTGTTTGGTTTAAACTATTTTTTAGTGACTAACAATTATTTATTTAAATAATCATTTATATTATGCATAAAATTAACAATTAGTACTTATAATTTTAAAACTTGGCGCCCTTTAACTTTAGTATTTTTTAATTGTTTTGCATATAGAAGCCATTTTCAAAAATTAAAGTCTACTTTTGGGCCACTGATTTTAAAATATACCCAAGAAATGAAACCATTGTGGAAGGTGTCTTTTTTGTGGAAGGTATCTTTTTGAAATTATCCGTTAACATAGCGTTTACAGAATGGAGATAAATAAGATGTAAATCTGCCGCCCTAAAGAATCCCTTTGCTGCCCATATATATAACCCATTTAACCCATTAAAAGATATTGATACTATTTTTAACCATATTTGTTTTTATTTGATCATGTTTCGATGTTTCGCGTAGGACAAACGCACAAGAACCTCGAATAGTTTAAGCAAGCTTACAGTCTACACAAACAAGAAAGTTTTTTAATTACATATTTACAATAAAATATACATGTTTCAATAGATGTAGGTGTGGCGATGTGCGAGTGGGTAGGGAAGGTAGCCTCTGCCTCAGCCCTCTATTTGAACCTCAGCAGGTTGTCGGCTCCGCCCAGGGGACCATGGCCGAAGTGCAGGGCGTCCTGGATGGACTCCGATCGAGTGCGAGCCTCCAGTAGGGAAGCCACCCGCTGCTGGCCACTGATGTAGCCCAGCGATCCGGAGCCCAGGTACACATTTCCGTTGGGCAATCGCACAAAGCCCAGACCACCCGATCCCAAGGCGATGGCATCTCCTCCCGGCGATCCTCCCTGAGATCTCGGCTGGATGGCCAGTTGCTGCTGTTCCAGCAGCAGGGAATTGGCCCTAGAATCAATCTGGATTCCATTCCCCGAGGGAGCACCCACATGTGCGCCATAGCGATCGAAGAAACTGGAGCCCGAGAGGAAGGGAGCCGGCGTCTCATCGATGTCGTTGTCTATGATCTCGATGACGGCATACTGCTTCAGATGCCTTCCATTGGACACGTAGGATTCTCCGGGAGAAATCAGGGCCTGCTTGCCGAAGGGGATGCGAAGGTTTCCTCCTTGGTTCAGGGGAGCTGGTCCAGTGGGCGGCACCACAATGGGCGTGGCCAGTGTGGGGATCGGCTGGCTCAGCCCTACAGACGGAGGAGGAGAAGGAGGTCCGTAGACGGGCTTGAAAGTGGGCGTTCCATGGAAACTTATGGACGAAATAGGGGAAGCCGCTGGCGGTGGAATGTATGTGGAAACCACTGGCTTGGAAGGCAGATAGTGACTAACAATGCTGGTGGCAGGAGCTGTGGGACGACTCCTCGGAAGCGGAACCCTGGCCGTGGGAAGGGGCGGAAGGGCCGGAACCGGTGGCAGCGGCTGAACTGTGGGCAGGGCACTGAACTGGTGACCCGTGTACACCGATCCGTGTCCCGAGGGAGCCGAAGGTGCCGTGGGTCTGTTGTAATGGTAGCCCACGTCGGCTCTGGCGCAGACCAAAGATAGTAGGAGCAGGCCCAGTGTACTCAGTCGGTGGTAAGGCATCTGTAATTGAAATGGAAGGTAATTAAAAGTTAATTAAAAGGGGAAATATATCTTAGCACACATGTAATTGTTTTTGCGACATCGCATAACCGCTCAATCAATTCGATAAATATTTAATGAGTAGTCGTAAACATAATTGATCCAAAATCACTCAACTCCAGCGGCTAGAGATGTCTACACTCTGTGCTTCAAATGGGGTATATTCGCAAATAGTTAAAGTTAAATAATTTTTTTACATCCCCAAAAATTATGAATTTAATAAAATAGTATCTAAAAACACAAACTAAGAAAGTTCGAATGCATATTTTCAACTACTCTAACCGTTTAATAATATCTATTCTTACGGCCTAAATTCCTAATCTATGTCATAATTTAATATTGTTAATCTTAATTTATTACTTGCTAAGTATTTATATATTTTTTGGAATTTCCTTACAGAGTATTTAGCATTTTCATTGATTTTAGACCTATAAGCCCCACTGTTTTTTATTTAATTGATTTAATTTCGCAGTGCGCCGAGTTATAAGTAACTGGTTGTGGTCTGGCTCTGCTGGTGTATCGGTGGATTGTTGGATCTGTGAATCGTTAAGTGGCTGGATCGGGGTAACCGCCACTGTAATTGGCGTGATATTTCATGCGCAGATATCGTTGCCCAAGGCGGCGATCATAATGGAGGGTGGTGGCCAGAAGAGAGCCCCGGGCTAATTAGCAAACCGAATCGCAAACATCTCCTAGTCACCAGGGGTCTGGGCTCCATTCACTCCACTCAGAGCTCCCCATAAATCGCCAGCCAATTAAATCAAATCGCCACACTTAATTGGATGTTTATATTCATTCGTCCTATTAACACCTCCCACACAAATTGCCCTCCTTTTGTGCGGCATTATCAATCTTCTTGGGCGCTCTGAACAAAAGCGAACAGCCAGGCGGGCGGTTTAATGATACTTATCAAGTGGCAGTCGCCACCAATGAACAACTAGGCACTTAGCATTATTTAGACTTAATTTTATTTCCATATCCAAATTGTAGTTTACATTAAATTAACTGGAAACCCATTGATGAATATTTAATTATAATACAAATAACAATTATATTGCTTCCCTCATAGTTTACAATATCATACAAATATTATTATCAGAAGTAAAAATTTATACGAAATACTTTTTATCCGATTTTCAGACATCCCTTATATAAACCTAAGATTAGATTTGGCCTATATTTATTTATGATTTTATAAAACAATATTTTAACCAACAAAATCTAGCGGATTCTAGCTAGGTTTTGTTACATATTTTATTAAAATCCGAATTCAAAGAATAATATTTTATATGACCCCTATTCCAAATCTAAATAGTTCTAATATCAATTTTGTACATTTTTTTTGTATTTTTTTAAAATTTTTTTTTTAAGTTTGAAACCTGTTTTTCCCCGTGTAGGTGCAAAAACAAACGGCCACTGTAACTGGCAGCAGGTTCAAACTCAGGGGCATGCTTAAAAAGCGGACAGAGGGGCGGAAAGGGGGCGTGGGAAGTGTGCAGCCAAGTGGCGTGTGGTCATTGTTGTTGTGGTTCCTATTCCTACTCCAGTTGTTGTTGCTGCGTGGGCGTTGCTCGGTGTCAGTTGTGGGTTCAGATCATGCATCGAGTGGTAGTTGTAGTTGTTGCCGGCTCACCCGCCGTTGTTTACATAAAAGGCGTTTAATTAAGTCATTAACAAGGGGAGATAATAAAGCATGTATTTATGTGTGCCACCACATGACTACAAAGGAGTTTTTACTGCGGACTTTGGAGGGAGTAAAGTTCTTTGGCTGCTAGACTTGCCATCATAAAGATACTTTGTATGTTATTAGCTTACTTAAACTTTATTATGTTGTTGCTAAAAAGTCTACTTGTAGATAAATACAAAAATCACAGCTTGAGCTTCCGCATTGTATTCTTTATATTTTCTTCTTATTCTATTTCTTGTTCAGATAGCAAGTTCGTTGCCTAAGTCTTTTGTTTATGTGCCTCCCTGGCGAATAAATCTCTTGGCACCCACGAATTTCCCCTGACTTAAGACCACTTATTGGCGGCCCAACTCAAATAGATTTGTAATAAATTATGCGCCATGTGCTCCATAATAAATCAATAAATTGTAGCCATACGCAACTTTTTTACTGGTCATCGATGGCTCGATTTGCTGTTTTTTCATCTTTTTTGCGTGCGCTCAAGTTTTTTAGCATACTACGAAAACGCACTTTTTCAGAGCTGACAGCGTGTGCCAAGCAGACAGAAGGGGGGTTTTTTTTATTGGAAACAGGGAACAACACATGCCACATAAGAAGGGGAAAGGGGGTTTTTGGAGGTGACAAGAAAAGGGATTAAGTTTAAAGTTTCCTATTTCTTAAAGGAAATTATAGTTTTAAGTTACAAGTAACAAAAGTATAAAAGAATAAATTCCATAGTGAGTTCCTTTTTCTAAATCATTGTTAACAATACCTTATATTTTTCTCACCCCGTCCTGCACTACGCCACTGGACTTGAAAGGCACTTGGCCAGCAGGCAAAAAGTCAACTTGCGTGTTGCTGGCCACTTCAGGCTCAATGAATGAATTGCATTGATTGAACGACTCACGCACCTCGCTTTTGGGCCTGGCTCTTTCGGCTCCGGTCCAAGTCCACAGTGCTCTATAAATTTTATGCGGACTTTCCGCCAGCAGGGAAATGGAGCCCAGGAGTGGGCGGTGGAAAGCGGGCGGGAAAAGTGTGTCAATGCGGCTCGAAGTCGCTTTGATTTGTTGATAACTTTTGCGTGGCACATTTCGGATGATATTGCATCACCGAAATTGTGGGGCACTTTTTTGCTCGCCAGCGGAAATTAGATTTTCAGCCAATCGGTTAATTAAAATCCTTTGACCACGCCAAGAAACTGCGATTTTCCCACTCACTTTCGGCCGAGAGCCAAAGGCTAAGAAGTTGTGGCCACATAAAACGTAATCGGTGCGATGAATATTAAGTTTCCAGCGGTCCGGTAGCCAGGATGTCACGTTATGGCCTCCTCCTCCCTGAAAGTTGTGCAATGTTCATGCCACAATCTTTAGATATTTTTGTTTGGGTTTTTCGGATTAGCCGAGGGGCGTTTTGTATTTGGGTTTTCGCATTGCGTCTAAACGGGTTTCAATAAACTGGTATCAATTGGCATCGCTACTTAAAATCTGGGGAAGATGGAGAGCAGGGCCGGAATGCGGATTGGTAATTGCCCCGGGGGTGGGAGGTAGCTGGCTAGCACTGGCACAGTCGCCAGCACATTAATCACTCGGCTGTACATCCTTCTACCGCCGATTTACACGCCGAAAATGAGCATGTCCAGACCGAGTGGACATATCATGACAAATGTTGCGTATGCGCCGCGTTGACCGACTGAGAAACGTGAAAGGAACTGTGTTGGCACCGCTTGAAGGTGGAATACTCTATTGATTGCGAGTTAAATTAATATCCATTAATAGTTTTAAAGTAAAAATAAAAATATATAAACAGGTTTTTTAAAATGAATTAATTATTAACAGTTATTAATTCTCAAAAGTTAAGGAAACTTCATATAAAATAATTATTTGGTTAATTTTCTCGGTTCAGCGCTTTTTACTGCCTCTATAATTTCCACAAAATACAACCAACAAACTTAGGCAATTAAATGGCAGGCAAATAAAAATTCCCACGTATAATCAAATTAGTTAAATCATCATTTTATAACCCCATTAACTATCCTAAGGCCAACCAACCCCTCCTTCAGATCTCCTCTCCCCAAACGCTTAAGGGTACTCAGCAAAAAAGTTATCAAATCGAACGACAAGTTTTTAATTACCAGCACAGCACAGCACAGCAAATGCACTTTCAAATGCGTAAACTAGTTGTCTGCCAGACAGTCGGACCATTGCAGATTTCAATTAAAAATCTCTGAAAACCCGAGATCCAGACAACTCGCACACGGTGTCTGGCACTCGAAAACAGAGTCCAAGACCGAGATCCAAACACATGGCCCGATTAGGGTGTGTCGCTGGGTATCTCCCTCTGATGAGGCGGCTTTTAGTGGCTTGGACACTCGGGCCTTAGGGGAGATCGTAGATCGAGGATCTGGGGACTAGGGGATACGCAGAGTCCGGGGGACGGACCACTGAGGACTGCAAAATTTGCGTAAGTTGCCGGCGCGTAACTCGAGCGCTGCCTTTCCAAATGGCTTCCAATCGGGCCACGCAATCTTGACCAGGCTCGGACGGTGGGATCGGGCCTCCTTGTTGGCCAGTACACAGGGAAAAGAGGTAGGTTTTTTTTATATCTATCCAAAAAATATTAAAGGAACTTTGAAAAGGAGTTGAAACTGGTCTTTGACATATTTGATTTTTGTTGTTCCTGAAAATGTAGTGATAAGATAAGTATCTTTTGGATGGATTTTTTTTAAGTTTTAATTTCACTAAGACCTATGTAAACTACTACAACATTTTTTAGCCCAAATATAAGATTGAACAACAATGAAATATTATTTTCTGTGCACTCCGCACCGAACTAGGAAAATTGATTGACTTGAGGCGTTTTTCGACGCATTTTCCTCTTGCGCTTTTCAGCTTTTTTCACGCCAAATGTGGAACGCACTTAAAACGCCGCTAATTGATGTCGTTCGCAGGCAGCGACGCTGTTGCAGGTTGCTTGTTGCCTGTTGCCTGTTGCTGGTTGTATCGGCTAGTTGCAACATCCATCTGGGATCAAATCCGATTTTATCTGAGTGGGTCTGTCTCGTTCTGGCCAATGCTAATTTGCCTAATCACCCACGGTGGCGGCTTAAATTCTTTTTGGCAATTAAAGCGGGTGTTCGAGCGAGTCGCATTTTACAAAATATTGTTGGCAGTCTAGAGGTGACAAATGGTTTAGTTCATTTTGAAAAATATTCACTAGATTTGTAGCCGCGTTTTTCCATTGCATTCTAAAATAGTTTTAAAGAAATCTAAAATGCCTTGGAGTCGACTAAGACCATTGTTGGCCTTGAATATTTTTTAATTACAAAAAACAAGCCGGATCTGTAACAGTTGGAAAGTTAATCAGTGAAGACAAGAGTTAAGTGGAAACAATTGTCAGCTGTAATTAGTTAGAGAATTGGGTCAGTAACGTCGAAGAAAATGTCAAGAAAAACTTGAAATGTACACTTGAAAATTATTGACAAATTAATCTGGTAAAAATAAAGATATTTAAAAGATTTTAAGATATAATAAAATACGTTTTTTTATTTTAATGATAGGTATTTTTCAATGCAATTATAAAACCAACTTCCGATAAGCTAAGTGAATTAATTCTTATAAATATTTCCAATGGGAGAAACCACTTCCCCACCCCGAAGTGCAGTTCAAGGCAAACTTCGCAGAGTGCTCACACTTTGTGCAGCCTTTATTCTTTGCGAAACCGAAATTCTAATCAAAAGCTACGCCTTAGTGGCCGGGCCACGCCCACTTGTGCGTCGACTTGGGCCAAGTTGAGTGCAAAACGCAATTTGTAGCCGTACAAGCTGCGCGAAGAGAAGGAGGACCATTGCCTAATAACTTGCATCAAATGACAGCCGACTTGACCTGGATACCGAGAGTGAAAAATCAGCATAAACAAGAAGTAACATGTGTACGCTATATAAATGCCAATAAAAGTGTTCCAATAAGTCGGGACAGGTGCCAGCAGGTAAGTATGCAAATGCGAGAGCAGCAGCAAGACATCACTGCACAATCGGAGGAAGCAACAATTAAGATCCGCAGATTATAGATCCGAAGCGGTGAGTTAAAACTATTAATGAGGGGAGCGGACAGCTGACGGCGAGCAAAAAGGCAGATTCAACCCGTTTTCGAATCAAGTTCGTTGCCTCAGTCATTCGTTTTCTGATTGCGGGCTGTGGCATTTTGATATAGCAATTAAATCAGAATTAAGCCGAAATCCCACCAACAAAGCTCAACTGAAATTCATCACAAAATGCCAGCCGACATTGGACGCTTTATGTTGAAAGGTTCTGCTAATTGCGAGGTTCCAGGCAACGAAAAAAGTGTCAACTACCCAGTACTGAAAGGGGGCGGTGTGACCTCCAACACATTCTAACGCCCGCTGACATATCACGAACTCCGTTCGGGAAATGCAAATTGAATTTGGGCTCCAGTAGCTCCGGCGATCGATTTGCATAGCACTTATACCCACTCGAAGCTTGAATTGAGCAATCGCTGAAAAGAGATTCCGATTCGGATCCAAACGAAATCGAAAGGGGCATATGCGTGACTGCCTGACTTGAGTAACTCAACCCGCGCTGAACTCGGCCCACAATCAATATTTTTGCCAATTTGAACTCTTGACTGACCGACAATAATAGACGCCTCGGGGAAAATGTGAATAACGAGAGGCAGGGCCACCATGGCTCGGATTAAATTGGTTTCTTCTTAGAAATGCTGTGGATGCTTTGGATGGAATTGGATGGTTGCGAAATGCTAGTGGGAGTTTAAATAAAAGCAATATGATATTGGGAAATGCCCGGATTTGTAGTATTTTCATCGCTGCTTAACCTTGCAGAAAATTTTTAGAAACTATAAATCTAATTTATTGGATTTTTTTAATGAACTTAGACCTCTACTAAAATCCTTGATATTTTATCGTATTTGTAAGCCCTTTTGAGAAATATTCAATAACCTGCTTAATTACCCAGAGGTCAGTGGGTGGAAACCCCTTCATCAGCCTGAAGATTTTTCCAGCCTTTAAAGCCAATATCCCACTGGGCTCAATCACTGCTTGACTGCTTCTCCGCGCTCTTCAATTCAATTCAATTTTAAATGCTCGCGAGTTTTGTAAATACTTTCAATTAATTCGTCGGCCTGCCCTTGTTATTGTTTGCTTTTCAACTTCGATTTGGACTTCGATATTGGAATCGCTTACAAGGGATTTCCCAATAAGTGTTTGTTTTTCTCGAACTGCTGCTGTTGTAATTGAACTTTGCACCGAAATGTTGGCTTTGGTTAATTTTTTAGGCGAACATTTAGCCGGCGAAGATAGAAGAGTTACATAATCCAGGGCCCACAACTGGGCGACGCCCACCCTTAGCGGGCCCAAAGTTCAGACCTCGGTCACTCCACATCGAGCACCTCAGAGGGTAATTAATGTAAGTCCCGGAGGGGGGAACTCAATTAGTAATTGTCTGTCTCAGGGCCCGTCTCGTGTTTCTGTCGCTGTTTCTGACTCCGACTTCCACTCGGCGGCCGGAGTGTCTTGTAAGGTTGTCGGGCGAAATGTCAACGGATTTGTACGCATTTCTGGGTGCAGCCCAGACTTTGGCTTGTGCCTCACCCATGGTTCTCTTCTGGTCTGGCCCGGTCTGGTTTCTTACATTTATTAATTTTTACTGCAATTTCAGGCCCGTGTTCACCTGCTCCACTTGCCTGGGGGGAAGTGTCAGGGCTCTGACTTGATTATGACACATTATATTCGGGGAATTCGAATTAAACTCGAATAAGAGTCATTTAACTTTGCTTCATTAATTAGCCATGTTTGATGGCCTTGCTAAAAGTGCTAATTAAAAGACGCAAAGATGTGCCGGGCAATAAGAACAAAAAGATGGGATAAGTAAAGCGAAGTTTGTATACTCTAAAGGTACCCATTATGAAAGATTTATGGGTTAAAAATGCACAAAAATTAGAATTACAAATCATAGGGTTGGGAACATTTATCAAGAACCATTAAGGGTTTTTTGTCTACTAGATTTATGTGTATAAGTAGAGAGAGCCAGCTGTCTTACATAAATAAGGCGCTAACTCTAAGATGGTTTGTAAAAACCCATAAATAAATAAATTCCCTGAGTTGCTATTAAATCCAACTTAAGATGATTACACTGCGAGAGAGGTTTATAAGAAGCATTGGTGTTACAAGATATTTTTTAAAGAAATTGAACAGTTCCAAGAAAAACTTTTGCTTCATATAGTAAAACTGTTTTTCATTTTTAATACGAAAGGTGCAGACATCTTTAATAAAGTATTTTGTAGTGCCCAAGTGATAGCAAAGCACAAAAATGCAATTCACTTGAGTTTATGTCTTCTTTATGTCTGACAAGCGGTACATCAAATATCAAATTTTAATTTAGACCCCATTAATTGCTGTCAATGAAAAGCTATACTTAAGAAGCTGCAAATGAGCCTTGATCGGTGATAAACATCACGCACCTGACCTTGGCTTCGGCCGCCTGAGAGACAAACAACTATCGAGAATTGTATCGTTCGGCTAGTTCCAGGTCTTCTTCTCGGCATTTCCATTCGTTTTTCTAGTTTTGGTGTTTTCATCGCAATTAAAAGTCGTGGGAATGGGATTTGCATATGCAAATTCGATGATGGAAGACAGTGCGAGACTTGCGAATTTTTTTATGGGTCTGCTTTGCTTTGGTTTCGCCAAACTACATTTTTTTGGCCAATGACATTGAATGGTTAGTGTGTAACAATTTGCCAAGCTTGTCACCCGCCAAGCGGAAGCTTGAAAGGTGGGGTTTTTATGACCGCGAGGAGAAAGAGAAATGAGAGGGAGATGATGCTGCGATAAGTTCGCCGACGTTTAGTCAATCAATCAAAAGACTTAGGCAACGAACTTGCTTTCAGTTTCGGGAGCGAAAGAGCACTTTCTGCTGTAACCACATTTGCTTGGACAATCTGTGGCTGCATTGTATTTAAATTTATTCTGTGCCTGAGTTTTTGGACCCACCACATAGGAAGGCAGCTGCAACGGCAATGGCTGTATTTCAATTCGGCTTCCATTTCGATTTGAGTTCGGGTCTGGGGGCTGACATTTTCCATTTCAATCCGAATGAACTTTATCGATGGATGTCTCCTGCCGGTCGCTGTGCACTCAATTAAAATTAATATGCAAATTAGTCTGTCTGCCACCGTGTGACGTCTGTCAGGCTGATTAAAGCGCAATTCGCTGGCAATTTCCGTGGCCAATTCAATTTAAATGGAACCTAATCAAAATGATCCGCAATGAAAAGACACTTGTCATTGTCAGTCGGCAACAAAGTCCAAGCTTAAGTATGGCGGCTACTGCTGATCCCAATGAAAACCGAACTCTGTTCTTCACACTACTTAGCACAATTTGTATTCATTATAGACAGCATATTTCCGCACTGCAAGAGCTTAGCAAAAACTAGGCAAACTGGTATGAATATTAATAAATGTGAGCCAATGCTAGATTTTGTGTTAATCTAGGTGGAGATCCTCTTCATTTTTTATGGTGCCATGTTTATGCAATCCGTGACATTTGGCCTATAGAAAGCATTCTATGAAAAACAAAGCATAAGCATTAGCACAGAATTGGTTCATAAATTAGACTTCTATATCAAGTTTTTCTAATTCCTATTTAAACGAAACTGAATTTTTAATTTGGCAAATATGTTTAGAACGCTTATCGGATAAAGTATAATTTATGAAAGAACTAGTCTTATGACATAATGGCTTCTTTATGCATTCGTTGACATTTGGACTTCAAATAACATTTCAGACTCAAAAAAGTTAACAATAGCTGCTTATAATTAATAAGTAATTGAAGAAATAATTAAAGCTGACTTTTTCCTGGTTCGGTTTCAAGGGAGCTCGTTTATAAACAACAAGCCAAGAATGCCAATGACTTTTTTTAAATTGTAGCTTAGAAAAATATGGTTTAATGCCTAGCACAACAAGAAAAAATTATATTTTAGTGAATGAATTAAAATGTTAAGTAGAGTATTTATTTTTAAACAGCATTCCGCATTTTAACTCTAGAGTTGTATTTCTCTAATTGTCACATTATAAGCATTCCAAATATTTTCCATATCAAATGTTCTAAAGTCAAAAACATAACACAAATTAAGGCACAGCCGCAAAAATTGCACCATAAATAAACGATTTATTCGATGCTCGGGAACATTCGTGCGAAAGCTAATTAATAATCCGCCGATTTTGGAAATTTATGCCAGAAACAGGCTCACGTACGCCTTGTTTACTCTTCATTTCAGGTGTTCTCTTACCTTTACTTTCGTTTAGAACTCAATTATATGATGTATCCGAATGAAGTGTGTATTCCCAAGGGCTAGAAACTAAGCCACGGATTTATTTTTCAGAACCTTAAAGCACAGGGGAGTGTTACACTCGCACCTCTTTAAGGATATAGAAGCCTGATCCTCGGCTGCACTTCACTTCCGCGCGTTCAGGAGTCGGAGATCGTATAAGAGGCGTTCGCGATGCTTGCGGTTTGAAGGCGTTTGCTCCACTGAACCACTTTTTATGCAACGCCAAGTAGAAGTAGCCGCCGACTCCGAAAGTCCGGTATTCCGAACAGCCGACTGCCCGAAGAAACGAAGCAGGCTTCTCTTCGGATCTTCGGATCTCCGGCTCTGCGGGTTCGGGTATCCGCTGACGAGGCTCCGAAGATGGGATCCATGCGACAGCGGCTCCATAAAGAGGATTGAAACCCAGAATCGTATGCAAACCACCGCGGAGATTGTCATCTTCGAGCACCTGCCCATTGGCCTCTAAACTCTTGGCTAATTAAATTTCGGTCTGCCAGGGGCCACTCCCTGGCCGCCTAATCGCGGTTATTATTTATGGGCGTTTGGATAAATCATGATCAAATTGAACTATAAATCTGGGACCTGAAAACTGCCGCCGGTGGCCATGCAAAATTGGTCCAACATTTCATATTTCAAATGCCCGATCAAACAAATCGTAAATTGAATTTCGTCTTACTGCCGCTGCGCCTGCGCAGGCATATGGCTTTATTTGGACAATGGGTTATTCGCGGATCGATCGGCGAGAGTTTATCAAGTCATAAACTATATAAAGTGTCAGCCGTGCTCATGTAAAGTTTCATAATCACAGTGGAGTGTCTGGGGCATGTTGGGGCTGTCGATTCTGCGAGTCGCCAGGCTGAAATGTGGCCAGGCTGCTAATGTTTCTGGTGTTTTCTGGGGTTCCCACCTATAAACCGTCAAGCCCGAAAGTGAGTGTGAATTATTGCACTTTGTCTTGACACGACTTTTCGGGCTGCTGCTGCTCTGCTGTCCTCCTGGCCCTCCTTTAAATGCCCAAAATAATTCCCCAGCCCCCAGAGCCTCGAGTACTCTTACTAGCCGTATCGTGGCGAGAGGCCTGGCCAAATGTTATCTAAATGTCTCACACTTCCCCATTGCATAAAGCTCGCCTCGCGTCTCTTTTCACATGCCTATGCAAAAATAATATTCGATTGTTCCCTGGTTAAAGATCAAAGTCATTATGGAATGGGCATTGAGGATGGCCGTTTGCTTTGAAAAAGTTGGTTAGTGAGTTGGGGGGTATAGTGATTTTTGGAAGTAGGTTGTTAAAGTTAAAAAAATATTAAATGGATACTAATAATGATAAGATAACTAATATATTTTCCTTTTACTTAAATTGATTTTTATTTCATAATCTTCAAAAAGCTTGCCTATTTTAATTTTATTAAAAATCAATTTATAAATGGTAATCTACCATAAAGTACTTTTATATTATATTAAAATGGTAGCTTTTAGGGGCAGCCCCCTATCAAAATTATTACCTACTTTTCTTCGGGCAATTTAAATCCAATCTTGGGAATGCCCAATTATTTAAAAAAATGATTGCTTTCTGAAGCAACCACAAACAAATTAAGTTACTGCAAAAAACTCTTCGATTAGGGTATTAAACCTCCCGAAAACCACAAAAAACTTTTTTGCGCTTTATCGTTCCCGTTGACAACTATTTGTGCATGTGGGATAATAGCTTATTGTGGCAAATAAATTATAGCAACCTGTTGCTGTTGCCATTGCTATTTCTGAACTTGAACTCAACTTTCAAACGAGCCAGTTTCGCGATCGGCCAATTCATTGTGCTATATTTAATCTGGCCGCAGCCTTTGACAATCGCTTCTTTTGTGGCGAGAAGCGCTTCTCTTCACTTTCAAATCGCAGACGCCTGGGCTTCCGGTTCGATTTGCATATGGGCCCGGCCTCTTTGGCCACTTAGCACCCTGGCCCAATCTCATCTTGAAAAATACTGCACAGACCACCCCGATTAATGTGTTTTCTCACTTCTGGCGCTGACAACTCAATTGACGAGTGAGGGCGGCGGGTGCCCGTCAAAGGAGTCTAATGTGCCCCAGACACGCAATCTGCGGGTTCTCGAACAAAAGTCATCGAATAATTCCCACCGAACTAAGCTGAAGTCAGCTCCACAAGCACAAACACTGGAAAATCGCAGCCAAGAGGCCGGAGTAAATCTGAGGACGGAGGCGCACGTTTACAGCAAATAAAATTAGCTGCTTGTCTTGGTAATTGCACTGCCGGCTGCATTTTGGCTAGGAGTTGCGGGCCAGGTTGCAGGCGAAGACATATAGTGGGCCAGCCCGTCACCAGCCCACCACAATGGAAAACACAGGCGACTCCATGAATGGGCAGTCTTGGAGTCATGGGTGCACCAACACAATTGTCGGACAAGTTAGATCAGATAAAAAAGAAGAAAGAGGATTATGTTTAAAACATTTTTACTTTGAAATTTATAAACAAAAGTTACATAATTACATATATCATAATTTCAGGAAATATAAATATGTTTATCTATTATTAAGTTTTCACAAAATACTCCATGATTAATGTTAAACAGATAGACTATTTGCTTTACTGCTCAAAAAATGTATATTTCAATACAGACTAAAATAAAAATAAATACTTTTGATTAGCAGTAAAGCTTCTCTTAATAAATAAAGTAGTTAATAAAAAAAATAATGAAGGCATGCAGAATTTTATAAATTAAATATGTATTAAACAAAAAGGAAAAGCAAAAGAAACAATAAGGAAGTTAAACAATACCTTATAATAAACCAATTTAACTGCTCTAAGTAAATTAAATATTGATGGAAATAATAATAGCAGTGGGCGTATAACATTTGAAATAAATACAAGGAGGTCCAATTAAATTTATTAATTATACTTAAGCATATACCTACAATGCAATTAATTAAAAGTACTTAAAATGAGGAAATGAACCCAGCCAAAACGGTACTAAACACAGCTAGATTAAGCCATTTCCGAACTGGTTCCCAACCACAGTGAATCACTAGCCTACCTCCCAAAAAGCCTCTCGCCATTCTGAGACCTAGCCAAGTCAAGTCAAGAACTCGTGGCCATCGAGAGTTGGTCCAGAGAGTGGACTGTCGTCTTGGCGTGTTGCAATTAACTAGCCAACTAAGCAGCAATTGGCCACAATTATTATTATTATTTCTTGTACGAGTAGTATGCTTATGCTCCGATGGCCGATTGTTGTGCCCGCCGCGTTTCGGTAATTGTTTTAGCCATGTTTTGGCATTTATGTATGGGCCAGACCAAGACCGAATATGTGACTGGAAGCGAGTGGCCTGAGTTTTATTTACTGCACTGGAAATCAATTTTAATCAAGAATGAAATTATAGATTTAGAAATCTGAAAACTACTAAGCTACAAAACTTCTATAATACTTAGATACTAAGCTACTAAATTACTAAACTACAAAGCTTCTTAACTACTTAAATTAATAATAAATGCTATTTGTGAAACATGGAAGAGGTATGCAAAAAATATCTATTTAAAATAAGAATCAATTAGTATCAAAAGGAATAATATATAATATCATGCCAATATTGTTGACAAATATTCATCAATACTTATACCTACTTATATGCTCAATCGCTTTTGATAATTTCTTTGTTCTTTTTCCAGTGTTCTTTTTTTCAAATATTAATTTTGTGCAGTTGTTTTTGCCCAGTGCTATCGGCTACCGTGCGTGGAGTCTCCCCAGACTGGCCCCTCGCCAAGCCCCTGACCCCAGCTCCCCCGATCCGCCAGATGACCTTAATTCGCGTTGCCCACCGGTCGTTTATCTTGCGGCTCCGCCAATTTGCTGCACATTATTCACATTTGGATTTGCACCCAGTCAAAGACAGAGATTTGTGGACTTTTCGGCTACAGAGAAAGCTTTATTATTGCTAAGCATAACTTACGACTAAGGATATACATACAGATGGACTCGGATACGGACGCTCTTCTCCCTTACTCGTGTAAATAGATTATCTGTGTATATTTGCACTATTTCAACCAGGAACTGCCCATTTTGATACATGTGTATGTGGTAAGTATACAGAATACAGTGGGAAACTAAGGTTAGCTTAGGGATACGATACGAATAGAATCCTAGGAGCCTCACGTCTAGTAACCGTATAATGCACTTCACTTTCTGCTTAGACTTGCGTTAACTCTAATTAATCAGGTATACTTTTGCATCTAGAGGTCATATTAATGTACAATCCTTGTGCTGTGTGGTACTAAGGGTTACTCGATTTGCTTGCTAAAGGTACAATTCGTTCCAGCTGGTGGGCCTCACTCAAAGATCGCTGATCGGGCTATCGCGGCAGGGGATCCTCAGTGATAGTGGGGCACCCGGAACTCGGTTCGCTCAAGTCGATCGTCCTCGTCGCTCACATACATTCTGGTCAGGTCCGAGGCCAGAGAGACATTATCGCTGCTGCAATGATCATGAGCCAAAAGTCGAAACATGAGCAAGACACACTTATGAAAATACCCGCCCAAAAAAAGGCCAAGAACGACGATTTCCATTGGGTTCGTGGCCAAAAACAGCCATTGGAATCGAATAAGAAGTCTGGGAGCAAATGTTTGGCAGCCGCAAATGGCCGAAACTGAATAATTGCTTGCCATAAATTTATGTGAGACACTGTTCGGCCATGCCCGGTATTCTCCAGATTTTCCCCGCTTTTGCGGACATATTGACAGCTTGACGGCCTGCCATTTGCGCAATCTGTCTAATTGTCAATTAGCCGGGTCGAAATCTTGGCTTTGACTCGAGCCTCGCCTCCGTCGGCCTCAATTTCCTTCATACATCAGTTGCCATCAGGCGAAAAGTCCTCCATAGTTTATACAAAGCCAATGGTAAATGCAATGGGAACGTAATCTTAGGGAGTTTTGGGTCACAAAATAAATTAATAAAGTATGTTAGACAGTGGTACATTTCCCCATCCTTAATGTATAACAATTGTTCATCTTAATTTAGGCTTTCAAAGCTGGGGCGAATTCGATTGAAGAAATTTGTCAAACAACTATTTCTGTTTATAATAAGTACTTGGTAAAGGGGAGATATGCAAAATGCGCAGCATTAATACCTATTTCGAGGTTTATGTATATGAGAAGGAAAATCTGTTCAAACAATATTTTCTGAATACTTGTAGGAGGAGGCATCATAAAATGAAGAAAACATTTTATGGGAAGATTACAGAAGGTGAGAAAGAAAATATTGCATTGAAGAAATCTGTCTGGGACTCGTATTTAAATTAACATATTTAAACATATTTTTCATAAGTAAAAAGCAAAACAAAACAATTAGAAATACCCAAAGTGCGACTTCTTAAATGGGCCTCCTTTGAACTTGGTGTCCAGTTTCTATCGCACTCACTTGAATTCCTTCTCCTTCTCGTACACCGATGCCACCATGGCACTGTACTCCTGGTCCAGGTTGTTGGCTCGCGAGAAGTGCGATCCGTTGACCTCCAGTCGCTCGAAGGAGGACTTCATGGAGGCCTCCACATCCACCTCCATGTCCAGGCCGGAGGAGCCGCCTCCTCCGCCTGCCGCCGCCATGCCCGTGCTCATCAGGGCCACCATGGACAAGGAGGACACGGTGCCCCCGCATCCGGAGCTGCTGCTGTTCTCGTTGTGGCTGCCCATGAAGGTGTTCAGCATGTTGAGGCTCAACGTGGTCGTCGGGTTCACCGAGCTCATCGAAGTGCTGGACGCCTGCGAAGTGGCCGCACTGATGGACTTCCCCAACCCCTCATCGTCCACGGTGGTCGACGAGGATCCAATGCTGTAAGGGGAAAGAGGCACAGAAAGGAAGGTTAGTCAACTGAAATAGAAAATTTATCGATCTAAAATCACAGAATTCTATATTGACTATTAAATGATTTAAATATTCTACATAAAATAACCCTTTTTATTAACTTTTTCCACCTCCCTGCTGCTATTCTTTTACAACTCCCCATTTATTGTAATATATCCCTTCCCTTTTCAAAGCAACCTCACAGATCGTTGCCCAATTAACCCTTTGGTACTCGAGCCCATATATTCTCACACTTTACAGCCATGGTAGCAGTTACTGAATTGAATGACTCAACAAGACTGCATGGCTGCTGCAGTTATATTTTTTTCAGGAACTTGTTTATTTAATAATTAAAATGATTTATGGGCCTGATTGATGTGGTGGCAGCAGCAGTCCACCGGAGTGCAATTGGTGTCCATGTTTCGCCTGCATGCTGCTCTTATTGCTCTGCAGCGGCGGCCAAAAGAATTGGCCATAATGTAAAATGTTAACAAAATGTAGAAGCAGCAACAAATCTTAGGCCAAACCCAAAACGAAGTCAGAGCAAGAAGGTCGCCAATTGAAGCTGGGAAAACCGAATGGAAAAAATATGCTTGGTAGTAGTCTTCTGCCCGATGTTGCTGCTGTGCACTTGGTGTTGCTGCTGTGCTCTTGGTGTTGCTGCTGTGCCTGACAGATTGCAGAGCCGAACACAGCCCACGGGCCACTTGAAAAGTGCAACTCCAGCCTGAGCTGTTGACTTTGGCTTCCTTGTGGGCTGGCCATTGCATTTTATACGTAGCTACAACTCTCGGCAAATAACAGCAAAAAATGAGAAAAATGTCAAATTCAATTTTCGCCAGGCGTCAGAGTAAATTACTTTGGAAAATTGCCTTTTGTCAACGCCCACGCCCCCAGGGCAAAAAGTAAGAAAAAGAAATAAAATAGACGGCCAAGGAGCGTGCCCACATATTGTGTTAATTTGCCTAGGCTTTGAGAGAGTTGTGCAATTACCTAAAGTATCTGTGAGATACTTTTACTCCTCTGCTGCAATGAAGTTAAAGGCTTATATGTTTTAAACATTATTTGAGAATGAAATATTTTGTTCCCTTATAATAAAATAAAATATAATTTTAAAATATTTAAAAACGTTGTGAAAGTATAAAAAAATAAAAAAAGCAATCACCCAAATATTAAATTCGAATCCTAAGTAATTCAAAAACAATCTAATATAATTATATCATAACTCATATTTGAGAGATTAAAAAATTAAAAAATTCAAAAGGAAAATCTGTTGCCTTTATAAGTAATACCTGCATTTCCCAACTTTATAAAAAATACTTAGATGACTTCATCCTCAGTGATCTAACCCAACTACTGAGTCAGCAACCGCGGCAGCTTTTTATATACTATCCAAACTAACAAAAGAACTTGTTTGGTTGCACTCTGTGCCGCACGCACTGCCTTTTTAGCTCGGGGATCCCCCGGGGGGCCAAAGATCGCGTAACTTTTGACTTTTACTTTCCACGCAAAAAAGACCGAGAAACCGTAACATACTGTAAACACAAAAACTCGTTCGACAAAGGCAGAGGAAGCGCGGCGTTTGTGCAGCAATAAATAAAATATCAGCAAGAATATTTCACATGCCTTCGGAGAGCAAAAGGCAGATCGGGGGGCCAAAAAAATATGCAAATTTTAGTCGAGAAACTGGTTCAGTTCACTGGAAATTCTCATGGGGTCGACGACAGTTTCTCCTAAGGATGCAACAACAGATGTCAGATGATTGTAAGCCCAGCTAAATGTCAACATCTCCCGATGTGATTAATGGCGGTCTCTGCGGATCACCTCCGATTTCTAATTACCCAAACAATGGGCAATTATTCAGGCGGCTTATTAAAGTTAATTCGGTGTAAACGCTTTGATTCCGCCCTATAAGCCTAATGAATTGATTGACTCCGAGCAGCTGTGGCGGCGAGATTATCTCTGGCTTGTTTATGCGACAAAGGCAATTTATGCAGACAGGGCGCGAGTGTAGCCACTGTCCTCCAGTTAGCGGGTATCCATCAGATACAGATACAACTGCCCCGACATTCGTAGGCTCTGTCTCAGCTGCGCGTGCTAATCGCGATGACTTCATTTCGTGTTGCTCTGGATGTTGCTGGTGTTGCTGCAGCAGTTGTTGCCGCTGTTGCTCATGTGGCTGCTGGGTTTTTGCTGCTGCTGCTGCTGCTGCTGGGTTCGCTGACAGAGGTCAGGCCAACGTATCTCGCGGATTGCATGATTGCCGGATAGCTGTGAGTTCGCTTGTGGCGCACACGGCCAACTTGTCGAAGGTGTAAATGATTCTTAGGAAAAACGTCTAGTTTTTAGGTCCAGCGAGGGAGTGGAAAGTAGAGGTATAGCTCAGGGAGTTTAGGTTCTAGATATATTTCATCCAACCATTTTCATTTTTTTTAAAATGGAAATCTAGCTAAAAATCCTAGATTTTTGTGTTTTCAAAACAAACCAAAACGGCTTTCTAAACATTAAAAAAATATTTCGAACCTATTATCTCTTTTATTTAAGGACTCAAAAATATCTATTCAGCCAGCACCCTCATTAAAAGTTAAATATCACAAAAATGTTAAAAAATGTATATATCTCTTTTAAAACCAAATATGTGTTCTGAGCAAGAATACAACTGCAAAATTTTAATAAACAACGCGAAATGCAAACAAGGCTTTGTATTAATTCATTAAACTAATGATTTTATGTAAATATCATCTTGATTAGGCTTACGAAATTTGATATCCCAAAAAGTAAGACAATGTATAAAACCCAAATTATATGGCTGCATCAAATCCTCTAAAGTAAGTCAAAGCCAGACTCGGCACTTCAGTTCTTGCAATCACAATCAAATACTTTATGTTCTCACAGTCCAATTTGAAATTAAAGCCTTAATTGCCAGATTTCAATCATACAAACTAGTTCCAATGCCCAAATTAAACGCAGCCCCACCCTTTTCGGAATCAATCCAGGCGTGTTTCGCAGCAGACCGAATATACTTTGCGTTATCCTCTAATCGGCAGGTCCGACTATTTATCGCGGATCTGAGAGCTTTGGTGTAACAACAAAATGCCATACAAAAAGTCATAAACCCAAATGCAAAATGCTGTTCAACATGAGCAGCAGCCGTCGCAATCGGAATCGGAAAACTGCAGGAGCGCTCCACCAGCGGGTGAGCAGAATCCGATCGTGTGGGGTCTTGAGACGGAGTTGGAGTCGGAGTCTGGCCAAAAGTACGAGTAATACGGACACACATGGCCAAAGCGGATGAGATACACACTCTATATGCATCTAGATAGATAGTCGAGCGGTGGCCTTAAGTGCACTGGGAAAATCTAAGCTATTCTATCTATTGTCATCTGACAGGCCTTTATTAAAATACCATACCTATACCGTCCTGAACTAACTTTTGTTTACTACAAGCTTAAGGTTCCAGGTTTAAATTAAATATTTAAACAATATTTCAAAAAATTTAAATTTCATCCGATCACAGAAACCGCTGAGGTGTAGAAATAACTTATAAAGGTATTTAAAAGTATGCAACACTTTTTTTTCAATCCGATATGCCCGCAAATTTTCTTTTGACAGACGAAGTTATATTTGACTGCATACTTTTAGACACCTTTATAAATAATTGTGAAATCCGATAATTTTCTTGAAATTTATTTAATAAATATTATTATTTTATGTTTTCTAAGAAACGCCAGTGCCGCCAGTTCTAAGTGGAAGGCTGGGAGACTGGCCGGCCGACAGACACAATGGCCAAAACGGAGCTGACATTTAGTGCGCAACTGGCGACAACGACTGTCAACACAGGAAAGTAAATGTACCAGGGGCCGCAAAGTTCATAAATCGCGGTCTAAACGTTGGAGCTGGCTGATTTCAGTTGGCCGAGAGAGAGCGTCGTGTTAACAATATGTTCGGAGTTTTTTGGAGAGCCTTAACGGCTGCCGTGTGCCATAAATCTGAAGATTTTCGGCATTGTCTTCGCCTAGGTTGGGCTAGGTCGCGCGACTTGGCTTAAGATATGGATGTGGATGGGGATGGGGATAGGTATGGGGATGCATGTGGACAAAGTGCACTTACCAATCGCTGGGATCACCAGCCGGACTTGAGCGCTGATTGCATTTGCTGCGCATGACCAATTGCAGCCAGTTGGGAACTGGAGGCGTGGGATCGGGCGTATATCTGACAAATGAATGGAGAGGAATTAGCAATCACATTTAAAAGTATACCGAAATAGTATGCAGAGCTTCCTTAACATATTATAGGATAAAGAATTGATAGAAAAACAAAATATTATCACTTTGTTGACTTTTTTATTTTATATCTATTATTAATAACTATTCTGATATGGAAAAATGCATTTAAAAATAACACAGAAAGGGCTAATGATTTTAAAAATACAATAAAGTAATGAATCGGTGAGATAAACTTGGATATCATACATTGTAAAAAAAAATTGTAGTACACTTTTAAGTGACAAATTTTAAGAATTATTTAGATTTATAAACCCTGTATTTTGAATACAAGGTGAAATTATTATTTATTAAAGTATTTCCAAGAATTATACAAATTTGTTTAAAGCTCTTCTACACTTTTTGGGTATAGTTCCTACCTGATTATAGAGTTGCAGTGCTTGGTCTTTGGAACCGCGAAGATCTCGCTGGGCGAGGGCGTCGATGCCATGGCGTGCGCCTTCTCCACATCGGCGTCCACCTCGGGGATGAGGGCCAGCTCCTCCGGCTCGCCGAGATCCACGTCCAGGCTGCTCACCGAGCTGAGGGAGTTCCGCGGCCCGGTGTGGTGGTACCGCGCAGGACTCGCCGCCGTGGCGTCCTCCAGCTCACTGGCGTCGAACTTGAGGTTGACTATAAGAGCCCAAAGGAGGAGAAGGAGAGAGGCACACAGCATATCGAGATACACCGACGGACACACAATGAGAATGGGAATGGACGGAAGTACGGATTTGGATTCGGATTCGGGCGAGATTCCCATGATCAAAATTTCACACAGAGAGAGAGTAAAAATTGTTGATAACGGTATACACAACACCTTTGCGACATGACAGTTTCTTTTTTTTTGAGTGGGATGAGTTCAACTCACGTTTGTCCAGGGGTCCCAGCTTCTTGGCCAGTCCGTACATTGTCTCCGGCGTCCAGTAGTCGGGAATTCTGGCGAAGATTGAGCCCGCGTCCGCCGGCAGCTGGATGCCCAACTTGTGCAGCAGCAATACAAATGGTTGGTACAACATCGTCGTGGACTGCTCGTTGTTCCACTGCACCACGGGTATGGATTTCTGTTTGCAGATGCAGTGATAGGCCACCGGCTCCATGATGTGATTGCCCTCCGGCACTTTGAGACCACTCCGCAGCGTCAGCTTGACGAAGCAGCTCTCGATCAGGATCTTCTGCAGCCACACCAGGTGCTGGGACTTGTGCTCCTTGATGATCAGATCAAGCAGGATCTGAAAGAGTAGATGAACAAATACAGCAAAATGTTAAAGTGATATTAGAAAAAATTAATAGGATTTATGTTTAACTCATACCTGCACATCATCAGAGGGTTTTCCGTAGGCGCACTCTTTAATTTCAATTCCAGACTCTGTTGTTCCGGAAGTGGGTGTGGTCAGCAGAGTTCTCTGGTACTCGGCATCCTCGAACTTCATCAAGTCATCGTACTCCAACAGGGTAATAATGTCCTGAAAAAATAATACAAAATAAAATAGAACCGTTGTGGCATATGCTTTGTAAGTATCCTTACCTGTTGCAAAAGCTGTTGGATGATAGAAATACGAGTCTTCAGCTTGTTGCCATTGTTGCTAAAGAGCTTCACTATTTTTCCCACTATATCATTGTTCTTCTTGCTCTGCACATAATACCAATAAAGGGTGTCCATTTCCTCCTGCGACCAAGAGCTAATAACATTTAAATTAAAATTAGTTTTGTAAAAATCATCAAACATTGTCTACAAACTAAGTTGGCTAACTAAGTTTAAAATGCAGGTTAAAGGTTAGTTTTTTCCAAAGTTAGGCTGGACCTTAGGCGTTTCAATTTGTATATTTTTGTTAGTAAGCTCTTTCTTAAGGAAAGGATGGTTAGTAGCAGTAAAAAATCACATAAATACTTGGTTCCCTAAAAATGAATGAGTATTAAGAACAGTTGAAGGACATCCGCTGAAGGAGTTTGAGTAAATGCGACTACATATTTCTAAAAGAAAACACTAACACCGATCCCTACGATCCACAGATGTTCAAATTTATATTTATTAATAACGTTATTTGTGTCTTAGATCAATGAAATTGCTTAATAGTTCGGCAAAGTATTAGGATTCACTTGAATGATATATTGCGTATACAACAAAAACACCCTATGTGTAATATTGCTTGAACGAAAACATCTGAAATCCTTACCAAATGGTATGTTCCTGATTGTGTTCTTTGGTCATTTCAGTCAAAGAAGTTGTGGGAATGGTTAGAGGCGACTTCGGCGGAGTGTTCATGAACTTGTGAATGACGTACTCGATAAGGTCGGACCAGTCCTGAAAAATACCATAAAATTATATATGGAAAATTATTTTGCAGTAAATAACCTACATCACACAGTTCGTAGTCTGCCTCCCAAATTCTCGAATAGGTCTTTAGAATAATTGGTTGGAAGAGCACTCCAATCTGCCCAAGATCACCGCCTATGTGATGCATCATGGTGAAGATGCAGTCGTTGACGAACTCCCCATTGTTGTTGAAGTCCTCTAACAGGATGCCATAATAGTGCATTACCTCCAAAGTGGCAAACCTTCAAAGAAAATATTTTGGTTAGATTTTAAAATATTAATAATGATTTAAAATCTCACTGTGTAATGTGCTCTGATAGGCGAATCGATGTGCCTCCTTCAAATTTGGCCGCATTGTCCAGAATTAGGAGGAGTATGTGATTGGTGACCACTAGATCCTGGAGATACTGTTTGGAGTGGATGCTGGGGTTGAAGCGCCTCAGCAGGAGCACAAAGAGACACCGCAGATCGGACATTTCGCTGATCTGCATCTGGAGTTGCCTTAAGTGGGCCCTGTCGTCCTCGTTCAGATGGGTAACTTTGTTGTAGGTGTCGATGGCCTGGAGAAACTCCCTGATGGCCGTCACCACCAGGTGCATCCGCCTCAGATAGGGCTTCAGATCACTGCCCTCCTGTCGAGCATTCAGTTCCAGTTGCTCGCAGAGGGACACACCCTCGTAAGTCAGGTAACTCAACACATCATAGGTGAGTATGGTGTCGATGTGCTCCATGTCCAACTCCAACTGGGCGGCAAACTTCAGGAAGTAGGTGACCAGCCAGAAAAAGTGCGATGTGTCGATGGGCACCTTCTGAAGGAAATACGAATAATAGTATTTCAAAATGTATAAAATAAAATGTAAGCATTTACAAATATAGTAGTAAGAGGAATATACTTTATAAATAATATACTTTAATCTATTTTCAATTTAATAGTAAAAAGGTTTTTAGATTTATGATACCAATCATTATTTAATAGTGTCGTGGAGATGTTTTATAGAAGATTATATTTTGTCTACATTAAGGATCTCATCAAGAAATTTCAACCAGTTTAAAAAAATTAACATTTCAGGGCACTAGCACTATAAAATTGAAGTGATTTTTTTAAACGATTAACAAGAAGTTTCTCACAAATTTCACCTTGTTCTGATTTATTTCCATATAATCGGACGATCAAATAAAATAAAGTTAGTAATTCGTAATATTATCTTTGGTAATCGAAACCTACCGCATTGGAAAGCAGTTGCATGTGGAGCTCCTCCACCAGATAGCTGTAGCCCTTGAGCAGGAAATCCACTGTGAATTCCTTCAGCAGATTGGAGATATCATCGTCGGTGGGGGTGTGCTGCACCAGACCCTTCATGTTGATGCTGTTATAGGATTATAGTTAATAGGTATGTATATTGTGGGTCTTTTCCATCAACTTACAGACTGCTCTTGCTGCGCTTGACCAGCTTTTTGCGTCTCAGCTCCTTCTTGTCCATGGGTGACATAATGGTGCGGGGTTTATTCCTTGGTTTCGTGTTACACGGAGGCTTCTGGTGCTGCGGCTTGCCCTGCGGCCCATCGTCATCGTTGCTGGAGGTGGAAATGGACTCCTGGTTCTCCACCTGGGTGCCATAGCCGCAATCCGAAAGCTCCGACTGCGAGGAGGGGCACTCCCTCTTCTGGGGGCAGCACTTCCCCTTGGTCAGCTGGAGTTGCCCGGCATGTGGCGACTTCTGGCCCAGCTTAACTGCCGACACGTGGGTCTTGTAAGACGACTCGTTGAACTGGTGCATCTGAGCTTGTGCCGAGGTGGAGGCCCTGACCGGCAGGGGTGGTGGTGGCTTGAAGGGCTCGTTGCCCAGGCAGCCAGTCGGAGGGCTGGACTCCGGGGTGGTAGTGTTGTTGACCTTGTCAGCTGGTTGTTGGGTTAGGTTCAAGGGTTCCGAGGCTTCGCCCAGTTGCAGGTATTCCTCTTCCTCCGCTTCTTCCTGGAAAAAATTGAAAAGAAATTTAAAAGTTGGTGACGTCGTAGTGAAGTAGTTTTATTAAATTATAAAAAAATAATCAGCAACATAAGTTTTCTGAAATATGCGGTGACATTCACATACCTCATCTTCATTCTCGTCCCGCTGGATTTGCTGTCGTTCCTCGTAATCGCCGTCTTCCATGGACTCGCCAGTGGGCTGCGACTGCTCCGGGGATCCCGGCTGCTCGCTGTCGTTGCCAGTCATATCGCTGGCCTCCTCGAACCCATCCGTCTTGTCGGCCGGCACCCTGGCCATGGCGTTCTGGTACTCCTGGCCCTTGCGACTCACCTCCTGCAGGGTGGCCGCCGTGCCCTCCCGCATGCCACACCCGCTGCCCATGCCGCGCCCATTGCTGCCGTTGTCCGAGGAGTCGGAGGTGGGGTCCGAGGTCAGCATGGGGCTGGAGTCGCCGCTGCCCTGCTTGGGGGGCGAGGTATTACTCTCGTTATCCTCAGAACTCTCCGACAGAGAGGCTTCGAACCAGAGGTTCAGCAGTTTCTGCAGGGTGCTGACATGCTGATCCTTGTAGATCAGGGCAATCAGCTGCACCATGGTCACGCCCCAGAAGGCTCTCTGCGGGCAGGTCATCAGATACAGGAGTAATTTGTCGATGCTCTGGATGAACAGGTTCCACAGGATCGTGTTCTGCATGGAGATGCCGTGCGGCATCGACTGCATCATGGGCATCACGCAGTGGGCATGGGTCTCCGGGATGTGCAGGATGTTGCGCAGCAGCAGCAGGCAGTTGTTGATCTGATCGCACTTGTGCGGCGACAGCTTGGGGTCCGACTCCAGGATGTGCTTCATGTACTCCACCACGCTCTTGGTGCTCCTGGCCTCGGTGAAGGCCTCCTTGCTGGTGTAGAGCAGCTTGTTCAGCTCGAAGATGGTGTGGCGGCCCACGTCCGTGCGGTACATCACGTCCACGGAGAACAGGCACTCCACGGGCACCGTCAGGTTGACCAGTATCCGGATCACCGACTCCAGCACCGCATCGTCCTTGGCGTTCTCCAGCAGCGGTATCAGGTCGGACCGCACATTCTGGCCGAATCCAATGGCTCGCCGGAAGGTGCGCAGCGTTTGGTCCTCATAGGTGAGCTTGTAGTTGATCTCCTCGAGAATGGCTAAGAAAATAAATTTTATTAGTAAATGATCCCAAAAAATATTGTTAGTTAACTAAAAATAATAATTGATAAATTTCCAAAATATGATCTGTCATATCTTTTATCCATTTATTAATTTATTAAATTCCGAACAGAATGTTATAATGATAATAGTATATTCCAAATACTTTACGTTTTATAGTTTTAGGATTATGAAATCGATTTTAATTTATCAATTATAATAAAATAATCACTTAAGAACCTACCCAATGCATTCGGATTGACCACATAGGTGTCTCCCTCCAGACATCCCAACGAGGAGAAGGCGCTGTACAACTGCGGGGTTGCTAGTAACCAGTCCATAACCGATTTTACTCTACGAAGTTTTGATTATTCCAGATGTGATTCTTGAGCTGCCTACTTCTGCTCATTGTCGAATCCAATCATTGAGGTACCCCTTTCGGATTTGTCCAGAAACTGTAATTAGATGATATTAAATAAAAAAAATAAATTTGTGATTGAACAAATTGTTTTGAATTACTCTTGGTACTGTATAACATTTAATAAAAAAAATATTTTAACCACCTATATTTATATGAATATTTTAACCACCTATTTTTATATGAACCATAAACTTTATAAAAATCCAATATTAACTGTAAAAATAGAAAAAAACAAATCCTAGATTGTTCCTATAACCATAAGCAAAGTCCCAAAAATAAAGTTGAGGTCGCTTGCCTTCGTCTAAGTGGAAATAAATCACCTCAACTCGATTCCTGTTTAAAAATAGATTAATCCACTTAAATTTTAATTGCCCAACCCCTATCACCTTATTCCAAAAATAGTTACAATCGCAAGACAAATCGGTCCATGTGACCATCAAGGGCGCAGTCGATGCAATGTGCTGCAATTGCAGACCCTTGGGGATGAAACCCGAATGAATTCCCCATTTAATCCGGCGAACATCACCTCACACACGTGTCCCAACAGCGTGTCCCCATTTACCACCCGCGGCGAGTCAAATCAAGGGAATGCCTACGAGACGAGCCCCGAAATTCCAGGAAGCCACACTTAAGGGCCATTACCATCTCCGCCCCAAGGGGGGGGCACCTAATCCCAATCCCAAGCCCAAGCCCAACCTTCAACCATCACATAACCAGGTAAATCCTCAACAGGCGGCACCCGGTGGCCGCATGTGACAGACATTCGGATGGTGATTGTGTAAACAACACAGTTGGAGGACAAAGCCAGTGGATCTGGGCGCCACGGACTTCGGACTCCGGGGAACAAAGGCTGCATTCACCTAGAAAGGCCCCCCCTGGCGATATTTATAGGACACGAATCGGGATGCAGGATGGCGCAGTGGGTTATGGTCTTTGTTTGGCTTCCAGGTTGCTGACTTTGAACGATTCCGCGCTATATTTGTCGACCAAATGCCAGTGCAGCTGAGCTGCATGCAGCTTTTGTGGCCCTCTTTTGGGCGAACACGTTAAAAGGCACGTTAAATGGCCGAAAGCAAGCGGTAATAAGAAGGAAAAATTGTTTAAATATTTAAATAATTAAAAAAAGCCTAATTGTGGTAATACAAAATATAATTTTTATGTTTTATATTTTTGTTATTATTATTATGATCTCTAGTTTTAAGTTATCTCGTATGTTATTTTTTAGTTCAGTAATATTACGAAGTAGGTGACCCAATACTATTTAAACTACTAGGTCACAATCTTTTAAATTGAAATAATTGAAATTTTAAAGAAAATGCTTGGACTGCACTTTGAGTGTGCAATTAAATATTTTTAGATTTCCAATAAAATAAATATAAATTAAAGTACAACGCCTTAGAATTTCCAGAAGCCTCTGGTACATACACCACACCCACCAATTTTTATTACTTGAAAATCATTATTTACATAACCATCTGATGATCATATTTCATTTGGCCATCTCTATGCACACATCCATGGTGGATTCCTAGCAACCCCAATACCATTTCCGCTGACTGGTTATGAAATCAAAGACACAACTTACATAAAGGCAAGGCGAGAACTACAAAATGATATGCGCATTGAAATTTCGAGTTGGGCACTTTTTCGCGTAGAGAGTGCGAACATTTTTCATTCTTTCGCAAAAAGGAAATTCATTGAGGCGAAGGCAAATTTGCATTCCAAACGGAAAGCAGAGATAGAACTCGCATAAATATTTAAGAAATTCCATTTGCAATGCCAATAAATCTGAGGCCCTGAGGGTTGCTTAGGTCCCTCACAAACTGATTGCAGAAACACACTCGACATCTGTGTCCTGCGACGAAATCTGTCAGTTGCCAGTCCTCATGGGGAAATTCCCGGAATTGTTTGTTATCCTGTCATTGGCAGAGAATCTGCGGAAGGCCAAGCCTCTTTTTTGCCACTTCAACGGGTGCAATTTACATAAGAGCTGGTCTAAATTGCCTTAAATTGTTTTCGATTTTAAAGTGTTTCGTTTTCAGCTTTAATGTAAAGTGCAGTTTTCTTTTAGGGGCACGTTTTAAATTTTGCGCCCCTGAAAGCTATTTTTGGCGAGCTTACAGCTTAAAAAGCGTAATTTTTAGCGGGCCAATCTACAAAGATTCGAGTTAATTTGTGTCTAATCTCTACGTTGTCTATTTTATTATTTCTTTATTTTTCTTACCAATTGGGGTATTTTCTATTGTTGTTTAACGTTTATAAGTTGTGTGTTTAGTCAACTTAGTTGTTTGTAACAATTTAACTGTTTGTTTATAAATGTTTTGTGAGCTTTTCTAAGCACTTGTTGGGTTTCTCTGAACTAGAGCCAGTTCTTGTTTTAGTGTTTTTTAAATTTCACTGTGGAAATATATTTTTCTTCAGTATCTGCAAGTAGTTTTAGAAAATTTTAAAATTATAATTGGGCTTGTAGGAGCACTCAGGGGATTCACGTGTTTATTTAGCACTTTGTTTTTCTGTCAACACGGCACAAAAAATTCTTTGCACTTTAGTTGCATGTCTTGACTTATGTAAAGCGCAGCAACAACAACTTGAACAATAACAATTAATTTGCAGTTTTTCGATTGCAATCTAGGCGAGACACTGGGAGAAAGAGCAGTCGATAAGCACCCTCCCAATACTGTAGCTTAGCACTTTTGGAGACTCTGAATTGTTGCTCGGTTTTTCAGTTGTATTTATTCAAATAATTACGCGACTTCACATAAGATTAACTTAATGCAAGTATTGATTAAGTTACTGTTTACTTCAGAGATATTTATTTGTGAGATATTTGTTTATTGGATAAATTTCGACCCGCTCAACGAACCGCTTACTTGGAACGCACAATGCTGAATGCGATCTGAGGTTTCGCTCGCTCGCCGAAGTCAGATACGGAATGCACCTCACGGATACACGCCCACTGAGCGGAACACCCACTCACACAGTGCCAACGTGCCGCTGGCGGCGTCTGTTTGAGTGAGAGAGCCGAGCCGAAAGCTCTCGCCGAGCGCGACTCACGTGTATTCGCAACGTGCCGCACGTTTATTTGCCAACCGTCGGTGGCGAATGTTCGATAACCATGAATAACCAGCGCCGGAAAGTACGGAGAACCCTCTGGGCACAACAGCAACAGTCAGAGCTATTCAGTGCACTCGGAGAAATGTCTTTGACTTGGCAAAATATGATTTATGTAACGCGTATCACAAACAATTTCTAGCCATTGAGTTTGGAAAGACAACAAATACTTTTTCAGGATTAAAAATTATTTTTTATGTAAAAATTATTGTATATATTTAATTATTTATATTGTAATTTTATTTGTAATTGTAAACGAAATCACCAAATAATAATTCTTCAATATTCAAACCACTCCAAATTTAAAAAATGTTGTCTTATTAAAAGTCTATTGATTTCTCTCAGTGCAGTGTAAACGTTTTTACCCAGCTGAATCTCGCCTTCAAGCGACTCGGTCGTAGGCTTCGTCAGGGTGACTTTGCTCGGCTCTGAGTGCCGCAGATGATCTGTTGAATAATCCTTTTGGGAACGGAATCAACAATTGGTTGGCGGCACGGGCACCCGCGGCGTATACGCACTCTCATTCTCAGGGCACCCGAACACTATAGTATATTTACTAGGCGGATTTCCTCGGCACGTCGTCACCGAATCGCTGCTGCAAATCAACTGGAAACGGTGGTTCGTAGCTCACTTTTGCCCGGCCAGCGGCGCTAGGAATGAATAGCTGGCACTCTCCAGTCACAAAGTCACTCACTCACAACAAAGGCCATTCGACTTGGTCAGAATGTTATTCAACTTGTTGCCGGAGTGCAGGCTTTAAAGTTCCGTAATGGTTGGATACTCCCCTAACTGCAGTTGAAGCATTAAAAAAAGATATTCCAACTTCTGGATAATTTATTTAGCAGTAAAAGTACTTTTCAGAAATTGTAAAAAATATGTATTCTGGTATTTTTTTTTTAAATTCTGTAAAAATTTGTTTAAGGTATTTAAAACCTCAAATGAATACATAACAGGAACAAAAATGCAATTACGTGTAGGGGTTATTTATTCTATCACACCTTCCAAGTACTCATAAAATTCCCTGTGCGAACTCTGTTGTAACCAAATTGATTCCTATGTGTTAGATATTATGCATAATTAAAACCAGCAAAAAGAAAGTGTCAGTGGTGAAACAACAGCAGTATAATCGAAGTGATTGGACCACTTCTATATGTGAGTTAAAAACTTTCCAGAGAGAGAGACGTAAGTTGCGATCGGCTTACCAAGGCCAAGGCTATTTACCTACACACACCAAGATTTTCAAGCTAATTTATCACTGGACAAACACAATAAAGGGCATAGGCGGTCAACAGAAATACTTATGAAATTGTGCACACAGCCTACAAAGTGGTCCCGACGTATACGTAATGCGATTAATTGCGTATACGCCGCATGTAACACATGGACGCAGCCCAGCAACCAAGGCAGCTGGCTGATAAGCCTCCCAAGGAAAGGCAAAGCAATTAGATGCGAACGGCAGCCGCCGGGTGCAAGGCCCCCTGCCAGCAGCTGGAGGACCGAACACAGACAGCCATCCTCCTAACGTGGCCAACTGGACTCATTGCCAACAACGCGACATGCGCCGGCAGAGTGTGCGAGCGGCAGCAGGGTCGCGTGTCTGGCAAGTTGGCTGTGTGCTGGCAACGTGTGGGAGTGCTCCCGGGCAGGAGCACATTGCGGAATGATCAATGCGGAAATATTCAGGCGATGGTTCTGCAATACATGGTCAATATCTTGCTAATTTAAATATATTAAAGATTATATTTTTATTTTGCTCGCGTGGCATTTTGAATATATTTGGAATTGAATATATATACATAATTTTCAAAGTTGCGGAATAATTACTTTAGGGTTTCTATTCATTAACTGTTACGTAGTATTTTAAGAAGAAATGGTTAATGTACGTATTTGTAGAAGTATATTTTGGACTAAGCAATAATATCTTAAAGATTATTATGAATGTCTTCAAGATAAATTATCATAATATGAAATATATAGTTAAAATTTCTTAGATTTATTTATTTTTTTATTAAGTTTCTTTTGGACAACCTATACTATCTTTAAGATAGATTACAATTACTTTAAGATACATGATTTTTTATTTACAGCTTATTTGTAATGTTTTTAATAAAGGTGTTTTGATAAACTAATAATATCTTTAGGATAAACTAAAGTATCGTTAAGACAACCCGATTTATTTTTATATTGTTTCTATATTTTCTATATTTTTTTTAAAGATAAAAGTAAATAACAATTCCACATTCGTTAACTTTTTTAAACTATCGCAGCCCCAACATACCAAATTAAAGATATTTATCATTGATATCAATGTGATATTCTTAGTCAATTTTGATTTTATTTAATGTCTTGCCGAACTAGGTACATTTAAGAGGTTTTTAAGTTCAAACACCACTGTGCTCCTTGATCCAATCCCGGGCGAAGCTCACGCGGGAGTAGACACCCGGATAGTCGGGCTTGGCGCAGCCGTAGCCCCAGCTGACCACGCCCACCAGCTCCCCCGACTCGCTGACCATCGGACCGCCGGAGTCGCCCTGGCAGGCATCCTTGCCGCCCTCCAGGAACCCGGCACAGATCATGCGCTCGGTGACCCCGCCGTATTGCTTGTACTTCTCGCTGCACAGCTCCTGGTTGACCAGCGGCACCTCCACCTGGCGCAGCCACTCCCTGGACTCCAGCAGGTTCTGCGTGTTGCCCCAGCCGCTCACAAAGCAGGTCTCCCCGTCCATGAACTTCATCTGCGACTCGGGCAGCTTTATGGCCTTCTTGGTCTCGTCGAACTTGATGGGATGCGCCAGCTGGAGCAGGGAGAAATCGTAGTCCACATTGGTGAAGTTGAACTGGGCATGCTGGACGATCTTCTGGACCCGCAGGAGCTCGCCACTGCGGGCAAACTCACTGGTGCCCAGGCGTATTTTCAGGCGATCTGCAGTTTTGCCACTGTAATTCAAAGGAATATGGATTACATCGATGGATAGTTCAAGCAAACTCTCCTCTTACTAAGTGCAATGGGCAGCTGTAAGTATCCACTCCTCGGAAATGATGGAGCCGCCGCAGATATGGGACGAAGTTTGCAGGGAAACCTGATGCGGTGCATCGGTGATATTAATGCGATGTCCTCCCACAATTCGACCATCCAGGCGAGGAGACAGTCTCCAGGGTTTCTCCAACACATTCTTAAGCGACCGCTGTCTTTTGATGGGCTGCGGTATTAAACAAACTCCCGCCAGAACCAACAGGCTGCACTGCAGCACCAGAAACAAGCGAAGGGCCAACATGGTTATTCCACAAGACACCGAAGTATGCTATGGCCTAAAGCAGAGCAAAGCCTTATATAGGTGTTCCCCGCATTCATTCCTCTTTTCTTGGATTAGCGATAGCCCCCCATGGGGCAGAAGACCTGCTGGGAAACCACTGTGCAGCCTATCAGCCCACTGACACACTAAATACCCTAAAGACTGCTAGTTTAAGTGGCATGGGTCACACTCTCACCTTAACGACACTTATTTATCATGAATTACAAGTACATAGGCCTGGTATTCATTTAGTTTTTTAATTGGGTCACTAGACATACAGCCAGACTGGTTTCAAGTTCATTTCAGACATCTATTACAATTAACCATCCTTAGATTAAGTTTTACTTTAATTGAATTGGGCACAAGCGTCTCACAGTACAGTTTAATAGCCAAGATTTCGTTTTACAAGGTTTCAATTTCATTCTATGAATAAATTAATTAGGCTTGTGATGCTTCTCGATTTAATCCACCACATAGATAAGATTTCTTCCCACTTCGGTCAGCTTGCCGCCCTGCTCCACGCTGACTTTCTTGGACGCCACATCCAGGACAAAGTTGCCATCGCTGAGCACAGTCTTTCCCGCCTTGTAGTCCTGGAAGTTGGGTATCTTCCGGGGGCCCAGAACGGGATCCTCGTAACGCCAGATTTTCAGGTTAGCCGTGTCCGTTTTGAGCCCAATGATCTTGGCCAGCTTCTCCCGCAGGGACTGCACGGTGTCGCCCTCAGAAATGACGGTGTTGACCTGGAAGAGCGAAGAGCGCTCAATGGGATTCGTCAGCTCCACGCTCACATTGGGAGCCACCGAGAAGCTGATGAAGGGCGAGCCGGGACGCACTTCCTCGCGAGTTTTCTCCGGCGCCGAGGGGTCATCGGTGTACTTAATTTCCAGGACATCCAGCTGAAGGCAAATAATAGTATATTAAACGGAAATATTAAATCAAATAAGATAACTCACATCCAGTGTGTTTTTCAGGTACTCCAGATTACTGATCAACACCTGGCGCTCGTCGAACTCCAGAGTGACGGCCAGGGCAGCTACTCCCTTGCCAGACTCCACCTTTTCGCGGATCATCTGGGCGAAAGGCATCACGCGCTTCATAAACTTCTTCAGCTCGGGCTTTTGTTGCAGTGTGGCAGCGATGACTTTGTTATCCGGCAGGGACTGCGATTGGTTGAACAACTCTTTCATGGTGTCCAGAACGCAGCACTGCCAAGGGGGATAGGTCTTGGCCACCCAGACAAGTCCGCGATTCGGTTTCTCCTGCTGCACAGTGGCATATTTATCCTTACCAGCCTTGCCCTTCACTTGCAGCAAGTTCTTGAGGTTCAGACGGAACGAGTGTGCGGCTTCCATGAGATACTCCGAGCACAGGATATCCACTTCGTTGATGGCTCCAACCTCTGGCCAGCGGGCGTGAACAATGGACTCCTTGTTGCCCAGCAGTCCCCAAACATGCTCCGCCATGTGCGGACAGATCGGGGAGACCAGAAGAGCTTGTCTGCGGATGAACTCCAGCACCAGATCCTCGTGCATTCCCTGGGCGCCACAGAGCTCCCTGTACTTGTCCCTGGCCAACTGGAGTTCGTAGAAGCCACTCCTCAGAGCCTCCTTGAACAGCATCTTCCTGTAGTTCTCATCAGTTTGCTGGGTTTTCAAATTGAGCTCACTCAGGAAGACCTGATCGTTGAAGGTCTTCTCAGCGCCCTTTCGCAGACTGCTCCTGGTGTCCAGCATCTCCTTGACCCACTCAATGAAGGTGTACAGACGAAGGATACCTGCGTCCGCCGTGCTCTCCACAAAGTTAGCATCCTCTACACTGTCGCCGGCATCGGCCAGACAGAGACGCATGCCGTCAGCGGAGAACTTGTCCACAGCCTCGGTCAGGGTGAGGAAGTTTCCATCCGATTTCGACATCTTGGCGGAATTAAGCAACAGGTGGCCATTGACTCGCATTCCCTTGGGCCACTTGGTCTCATCGTTTGGCCAGATGGCGGCGTGATTATAGAGACAGAAGGTCAAGTGGTTCTGGATGAGATCCTTGCCAGAGACGCGAAGATCCATCGGGTACCAGTACTCGAACTCGCGACGCAGCACAGCAAGATGTTCCGGCTTAATGGTCGTCTTCTTGGGCAGTGGGGTTTCCTTGAAGAAAATGTAGTCCCAGATCTCGGCAGTCATGTCCGACGGCTTGATGTTAAAAGGCCCTGACTTCTCGCCGCGGAAGGTGCCTCCCTGCAGCAGGTGAGCCACAGTGTAGTAGGCCATGTAGATGGTGGAGTCCGAGAGGGACTCAATCAGCCACTTGTCGTCCCAAGGCAGCTTCGTTCCGAGGCCGTAGGTCCTGGAGCAGGCGTACTCGTGCAGCCAGTTCAGGCAGGCCTCGAAGTTGTTGCGCGCCTCCTCGTGGAAGGTTTCCATGTCCTCCAGAATCTTGGTGGCTTGAGCCCGCCACACGGGCTCTCCATAATTGAGGTACCACTGGTTGCACAGAGCTACCACGCACTCATCGGCCGAGCGCGACATGATGGTCTTCTCCGGCTCATAGTAGAGATCAGCCTCATTGGCGTCGACCAGGCGCTTTTGCAGATCCTTCTTCACATCCTGGATCTTGCGCCCGGCAAACTCGCCCACCAACATCACGCCATCATAGAAACCTGCGGTTTAGGGAATAAGCTAAGTAACAGAAACTCTTGAATGATTACTTGGGTGCACTTACTCTTGAGGTAGCACATCTCCTTGGCCTCGGCCAGCTTATCCTTGTCGTTCTGCGACTGGATCTTGAGGGTCTCATACGCATGCACGGCACTCAGCTTGCCCAGCGTGGGTACTTCGATGATGGGAATGGGTTCGTAGGGCAGCACCATCTCATCCTTCAGTCCGTACTTCTGGCGGAAAGCCTCCTTCTTCTGCAGATCCACCAAAGCAGCGTAATCGTCGGGGGAGTCTGAGGGCACTGAGGTGACCACTCCAGTTCCCTTGTCCTCCTTGATGCTCAGCATGGGCAAGGTGTAGACGATCTTGTGCGAGGTCAGGGGAGCCGAGAGAGGCACTCCGAGCAGATCTTGGCCAGTCAGCTCAGCCAGCACCTTGATATCACCCTCCACGTCGGTGAAGCCCTGGTAGGTCATGTTTCTGGCCGCCCTGCGCGTGCTGATCCAGACCTCGTTGTTCTTGCTGGTCTGCCAGGCGATGTACTTGATGTCCGGGTGCAGCCAGCAGTTCGTCTGGCCGTACATGGTCTCCGGACGCAGTGTGGCGGCCACCATGTAGATGGGCTGCTTGATGGAGCTAGAAGGGATCGTAAATAAACTTGATTAGTGAATGCTCATACAGCAAGGAATCGTATTCGCACCTCAACGCCTTGGGCGCCTCCAGCACCTTCATCTTGATGAGCGTGTACTCCTGGGGACCCACTCCCTCGCCCGAGGAGCGATCGTGGTCCATGCAGGGCTGGCCGTCCTTGGGCGAGTAGATGGTGTAGCGCTTGCCGTACATGATCTTGCCGCGCGCCTTCAGGTGGTTGAACTGCCAGCGCACAAAGGAGTCGAAGTAGGGATTGGCATCGGTGGTGATGAAGCTGCGCCGCCAGTCGACGTGCACGCCGATCCTCTTGAGATCCTGCACCGCCAGCGGTGGAAAGTAGTTCAGCCAGTGCTCGGCATTGGCGAAGTCCTTGATCTCCTCGTCCTTCAGCCCGAGGCTCTGCATGATCTGCCATTGATACTTGGCGGTCCCGGTCTTGGCCGCCGCCTTGCTCTTCTTTCCCTTGGACTTGTCCTTGGGCACCTCGGAGGCGGTGCTCTCCGCGGGCGCAGGCACGGCCTCCTCGGTGTCGGGGAACTTGGGCGGGTAGCCGAACTGCTCCAGCTCGCGGGTCAGCTTGTCGGCACACGCCTTGATGGGCATTCCCGTGCAGTGGAAGCCGAAGGGCCAGAGCACGCGCCGCCCCTTCAGCCGGTGGTAGCGCACCGAGTACTCGGCCTTGGAGAGCGAGAAGGTGTGGCCCAGGTGCAGGCGGCCGTTCATGTAGGGAAAGGGAAAGGTCACGTAGAACTTCTCCGCCTGCCGCTTCTTCGGCGCCGTCGGGGCGTCCGACTCGTGCACGCGCTCCCTCTCCCAGCGCTGCTGCACCTCCTGCTCGATCTTCTGCAGGTACTCCACCTTGAAGGTGCCCTTGCGTTCACTGGTGGCCTGTTTTTGGGAGAAAAGTGCGTAATTAGCAAGGAATTTGCATTTGCATGGTGCACTCATCCGGCGGAAAGTTGCATCAGCCGGCTTGCCCGCGTGGCTCCATCGGTGACTCATCCGTGGGAGGGCCACCGGCCCCTCCCTCTGGTACTCACCATTTCGGTTCGATTAGGGTTCCTTCTAATTGTTTAGAACAATTATTTCATTCAAATCACCGCAGTTGCAAAAATCCAAAAACAGTGCAACGTGTTTACCGAAACGGGGGCTGCCAGATTGGCTATTTACACGCCAAATTTGGCTATAACTAGAGATGCGCAAGGCAGAAGTATATCGAATATCGATATGTTTAGATTTTCTACACAAACTGCTTCGATTTAAATGGGTAAACTGCTTTATTTTACATGTGTAAACTGCTTGGTAGTACGTATGAACTGCTTGATTTAGTAAAGCTACTGAGCGGCAGATGGCGCTCCCATTAAAATTTAAAATTGATTTAATTGTAATTTTTAAGTGAATGTAATTTTCCCGGAAAAATGTTATAATTCCTATTTAATTCTTGAATTCAAAGCTACACTTTTTATTTTAACATTATTAACTTATTTTGAATTTAGGAAATAAACAAATAACATTTTTAGAGCACAAATTTGGTGAAGTTCCTTCAAAGATTCAAAATATTTGTATCGCCTTTTAAATGTCTATATCGTTTTCATACTAATATTACTCTCAAATTATATCTTGCTTATGTTAGTCTCAAATATTTTTAGTGATCAGGTCTTAGCCAATTCTGTTGAAACAATCCTCCGCTTATTTTTGCCGCCTAATTTTTCCATTTTCCCTTGGACGTCACAGGATCCTTAAGTTTACGCACAAATTCCGTCTCGCCAACACTCTAATAAAAAGTCTTGAAATTCACGAAAAAGAAGAGGAAAACAGAATATCAGCCACAAAATATTCAGATAAAAGTGCGTAAAGCGGCAGTTGTAGTAAAATTCATGAGTTGCCGAGGGCGTTGACTCTCGGCGGCAAGGAGACACGTCTCGGGCAGTGGATTTCGCCTCTTAAACAGATAATCTCCATTGCGCAGACCTTTGTTTTTCTTCCCCTCCGTTGCGGAAGAATTTCGACTATTTTGTAAATGAATCGGCGCTTGGGCGATGACACTGTTCAAGGATTTCCAGAGCACATTTTGAAAACAAAACATTGAACCCTCGGTCTTTCGGTTTCGATTTCATTATGCGCCGCATCTCAATTGGGGGTAAACAACGTGGAAACTACGTTGGAAACTCGGCCCTGCCGAAGCCTACGGAAAATGCCAACACGTTCCCCGGCAAGAAGGGGAAAAGCCGCACCGATCGCCGCATCGATATGCAAATGATTGCCGAATTGTCGCAAGAGATGCCAAAAATGGCAGCCAAATCCGAGTCTGAAGTGGGTGCTACTGTCAGGGCTGAAGCCCTTTGAGCTGGAAGCCCAGAAAGCGGGTCGCCGGGTCGCGATTCCATCCAGCGATTGCCAATCGACGCCGGCGGCACCCCAAAAGCAATAGGTTCCGGCGGAGCAGCGGAAAATCACATACCCTTTCGAGTAGCTATTGAGGGTAGCTTGAATTCCGGGTTAGTTATAAGTCGTTGAGATATGTTTCAAAAGAAAATCTTTCATATAACTCATTTTAGAAGCATAGAAAATGTGTTAAAATATTCGTATAAAAATATAGACCTACCCTCTAATAAAATATTTTATCTAAATGATTGATTTAAAATCTCCTAAGCTTTGTAATTAAATAAGACTTAATTTTTCATCACTTCCAAGCAACGTCTTTGTATTTTAAAATTTTTAGACTAAAAACTTGCCACATAGTGCAGTTTCTATTCTATGTACTTTCCTTGCAACACCCTCAAACCACCATTAAAGTCCCCATACCCCTTGCCAAACCATATTGTATCTCGAAGCTAACCAATTTCTGTCAAAGATTCTTAATGCTTATCTCGATGATCTGATGGTGCAAATCGCTTTTGAATGCCACAAACCGTGTTGCTGTCTGCGATTTCGGTTGTCTGAGTGTTTGGTGTTGCTGCCAGTTGTCGGTAGTTGGTTGTTGCTGGTTGCTGGTTGCTTTTGCACTTTGGCTGCTGGGTTTATCGAGTGCGGAGTTCAAGTACACCCGCAGTTGAGTCGTTTCTCGGTCCTGACAAATATTTGGCAATTGTGTAATCAACTTACCGGATCAAATCGTTCTTTTTGTCTTACTGTCTCTCGCTTTTCTGGGAAAATTATTAAAGTTTAAGGATACTTATTTCGGTTTCATTGGGCAACAAAGGGAAGTAAATTCCCCTCTTACTGTAATTCAAGTATTTTAACTGTCTTTAATTTATGAAACATTTTATTCAAACCTTTTGTAGATTTGTTCCTTTTCGTATAAACATTTTATAGTCGTAATCTTGCCCCAAATGCCAGCAGATTTATCTACGCTCTTGTTATATTAGCTTTGTGTTTATTATACAGATATGCTCAAATTCAGGACCAGTTAATTATTTATGACCCCGAGGCGAAAATAAACTTGCCTGGCAAGCCCTTTTTGGAGCTCCTTGGCCAGATCTGTAAGCCTCGTGGCTCTCGGCCCATCGGCAACATATTTCTGCAGCTCTTGGCCCGTTTTGCATAATTACGACTTGGCTGGCTTAATAAACAAGAAAAGTTCACCATTTCCATTGGGCCACGCAGGCGTTGCTCTAACAAGCATAAAAACGCATTTGCATATGCATTTGTGCGTGCGTGGGCGTTGCATTTGCAGCATTTGCTGTTGCCCCAATGCGGCCGATGAATCACGCGTGATATTCCGCAGTTGCAGTTGCAGTTGCAGTCTGTGAACTATTGTCTACCTTTGCTGCCGTATTGTTCTCTTGCCCCCCTCGAAAATAAAGCGGACTTTGCACTCCGCCAACGGTTGACATTTTCATTATGGAAACTCTTTTATTTGCTGTATTTTTCCCTGTAGTGTGGACATGTTTTCGCGCTCTCCCTCGATTGCCACCGGCGTCGACAAGCCACACGGCACTGAAAATATTTATCCTCACTTTTTATTCAAAATGTGTTGGGGTCTTACCCCAATAATAATTGGCTTGTTTCGAGGAATGGAAAAATGTTAAAAAAAAAGCTTGTATCACCTTGAGGGGACTACTTTAAAGGGAATGAAATTAATTTATTATAATTTATCCTTTTTTTTCAGTGCCTTCTGGGAGGGAAAGGGGCGTGGCCACCCATGGCAGTCACTCAGGCGATTTTCAATGCGTTGACAGTTCGGGCTGTCAATCGTTTTGTGTTCTGCAGTGTAGGTGTTGCAGTTGTTGACTTGGCTGTTCCCCGCGATTAAGCTGTGAAGTGCAATTGAAGGCATTTCAATGGCTGATTGTCAAGACCCCGAAGCATTAGCATAGGCCCAACAAATTGTCCATGGGAATGCGCACAACTGTCAGGGGCGACTCCAGATTGGCTAGACAAACAAGGGGCCCCTTGTTTATTACTTATTTATTTTATGCTCGAAAACAAATTAATCGAAGTTTGTATGATACAGAGGTCCTTATCAAGATATTTAATTATTTAAATCTCCCAAGCTATTTTAAGGCTTTGTATTTTTCGAGCCCAAAACTAGTTAGTTGCACTAAAACCCCCACGACATCAGCAGAAATGGCACAGAAAGTGTTAAACATCAAATTTCAATTATCGCAATGGAAAAAGGAAGCCGTCGGAGGGCAACATTCGACGACCCCAGGCAAAAAATCATGAACGGCAAGAGCAACTTAAACAAGTGTCTCAAGCGCGGAGGAGCAGCGGGCTGCAACTGAACACCCAAATGGCCAACTCGCACTGATTTTCACATGGGCAATCAATGTTTCAATAAACGCTATTCTAGCAGCAACAAATTTGTAGCAACAGCAACTGTTGCTGCCGCGAGAGCAGCATCTAATGCGGCCGCTGCCGCCGCTTCATGTTGCAACTGGCAACTTGCAAAACACCCGCGGAAAACACTCGCCGCGAATGGGAAATGTTATTGAAATTGGCTTTTTATGTTTATGAAAACGGCCGCCGCAGCTCGGATTCCCATTTCCATGGCGAATCCGATTTCCACTCTCGTTAATTACTGCCATTTTCCATCGTATTTATGCTCACGCCTCGCTCACGTTTTGGCCATCAGCCGATGTGGCGAACATCGCAAACGCGTGCAGTGCGTGAAAATGTTTGCTAATTGCCCGGTTTATGGCCAATTTTCGCCGCATTTTGCGGGGCTGGAGGTGTCGAAATCGAACACAAATTATGTTATTGTTCCAGTAAAATCCTGTTGCCAAGATTCCCCGGCGGAGGCTTGGAATTCAGGGGAATTTCGTATGGCTTTTCAATGGAAGAGGTGGTTCCGCAGTGAGCTAGTGGGTGTAATATGAGTTAAGATGTGGAAAACTGTGTTTTAAAGTGTTTCATTGAAATTCCAAAATGAAAAGCAGGAGAATGGTATGCAAAATGTATCTGCCTCCGCTCTGCCACCACACACACAGTGGGCCTCATGAGCACTGATTCATTTTTGACCAACTGATAACAACCAACATATGATTTATTTTGGTGCTTCTTTAAATATTCTTAAGCTCTATATATTTTTTATTGGACTTTAAAAACACCAGTCTGTTTGTTAAAAATTAAGCAATTCTTATAAGTCATCAACCAAATTATAATCAATCCATTTTCTGAAGAGTCATGTACTCCATTGTTCCATACTTCATTATAATATATAATTCGACTTAGATTTTTTCCTCTTTTTACCTCCCTTAGATTTTCCCACCTTGCATGTCAAACCTCATATGAAAATGTCAGGTCTTGTGGCCCTGGGAAGCTCACACACTCCGCTGGCAACCCAAATTCCCAATTTCCCTGCTGCACCGGCAGCAGCTTGGCGCTGGATCACAATTAAGTTGTCTGCCCTTCGGAAGGCAACCTGTGTGATGCCGGCAAGGCTGCCGAAAAAGCGCAGCGATCTATAACTATTTATGTGGCTCGCCGCATTCCAAGAGCTGCCAGCTCTCGGCTGCGAGCCCCAGCAGCCTGCCACATGCAAATCCGCAGCGCAATCCCTTTGTGGGCCACAAACCGGCACTTAGCCCGGCTTTGATTTGAAGTTCGTGTCCCTATGCGAACTCTGGCAGACTGACAAACTGACTGGCTAACACCTTGGACCGCTCGAGTCGGTTCCACCAGTTGCAGTTGCACTCAGAGAAAAATAAGCTCTTGGATAATATTAAGCTAATCTTAGAAGAATTCGCGGTTTTTGGGAACTTTTAGATTAGATTAGGTTTTTTTTATGAATATTTTATAATCTTTTAAAGAATTCGCTTTTATATTTTCTTCATGATTATGTATATTAATTTTCAAACGCGAATTCTTTAGAACCATATGAACTTCTTCTCAGTGCATTAAAGCTCTGAACAATTCGCGTTTCCTTTTTTGCAAATTCATATATGATATGTATCTATAGATATTTTCCCGTGCAGATCCCTCGGATTGAGTGAGTGATTACAGTTGCTCGCCGGACGGTCGCTCCAACAGGTTACCCATGGGAAATCTTGCAAGAGTCGGGGAGAGGAGCCCAATTACCTGGCTACAGGTCCAGGTTTTCTGCTGCCGCCGCCGCCGCTGCTGCTGCTGATTTTGATTTTGAAATTTGAACTTGGGGCTAAAGGTAAAAATTGTTTGTCGAGTAATTGCCGCATAACGAGCTGCAGTCGAAGGCAGCTCTGGAGCTTTTTGCAAATGTCGAGAGACGAGCCCGCGGGCGAAAGCAGAGAATCGGGTTGGCGTTGCACTTTGCTCTGGCTCCGGTTGTTGCACTGGCACTGCGATTAAATTGGGGCTAAGAATTCTGAAAGTTAACTTTCTAAAATAAAGGATATGTTAGCTACAAAAAAATATATATTTATATATAAATTATTGGTTTTAATAAAGCTTAATTAAAACAAAAAACCATTTTCCACAAGAAAGGAATATAAATGATTAGATTTTATATTAATATAACAAAATTCCTAGTGGCTATAATAGTTTACAAAATATATACTGATAAATTACAATACTAATAATTAGTTTAACCATAGAAAATTATATTATTATATTATATATTATTATATAATTATTTATAATGTATTCTTATGGTATTCTTTGTACGTTATAAGAATGGATTATGGATTCCCTAATGGTTCATATTTTATTTTAATTTTTAACAGCTTTTTCGAATTAGACGAAATAAAGTTAAAATAATGATGGTGCCCTTCGGATATAACAACAAATATTAAATGTACATTTTTTTCGAGTGCCACTGCTGTGGCAATTGCTGCTGCCCACCACCTTACGTGGCCGCCAGTGCGTTAGAATGGACCGGGTTTCTCGTCCAGGTCGAACTCCGATTCGGTTCGGTTTCGCTTGGTGGCAACCAACGCCCCAGCCGAAGTCGTGCAAATACCACAAGCCGCGGCAAAGAGCCGTGATAGCCAGCGTCAGGTGCATTTCCATCAGCGATAATGGCATGTTGCAGTTGTTGCTGCTGCATCGATTGCGGAAAACTTGCAACAGGCTGCAGCGGCAACAGCAACAACGGCAGCGGCAGATATCGCAGTTGCAAGATCACCAAGACTCGGCTCGGCTGGCCCAACAATTGTCTGAAATTTTCGTTTTCGACTTCAACTGTGTGAGGCATATTATTTGCACTTTATTATCACGTTAGCCAAATGAGCGAAACGTGCAGATCACCAGGGATTGTCGGTTGGGGGACTTGTTTGGGGGCGGGCTCAGGGGAAACCCCCAACTCTGACCTTTCCAGGTGGGTGATAGATAAGCCGGGGCTGCCTCCCCGAGAACTCTCCGCCATCGAATCTCTAATAAAGAGAATGGAGGCGGAGGTGCTGCCACGTGGGCGTGGCCGCTGCGAGGGCGTGTGCCACAATATCCCCACAAAAAATAAATATCAAAAGAAAAACAACTGCATTTGGCAACTGGAAAACGGAATCTGGTTATCTGGCCAAATCTCTTCGAGGCATTTCACATTAGTCTCAGCTCCGTTTCCACCGGCCAGCAGCGCACTCGGACTTTTGGTTTTCATTAATGCCGGTCAGTCGTTTACTATGGTTTCGATTTTATTTCGGCATTTGGCATATAAATTACAATTATGTGGGTCGCTTGGGTCATGTGGGGGCCACTAATCGGTTTCAGATGGCGGGTAGCCAACCGCCCCTGGACAGGGGTTACCTAATCACCTGGCCCACTTGTCGCTTAGGATTAAATCCAGTTGAGAGCAGGGTTCTATATTCCAAGTTATTTTAGTTAATAGGGTATTTCGAACAGATCAATACTTTATAATATTTTAAATAACATATGAGATCAGAAGTCCATAGATATATAATATAATGTAGATACTACTTTCAGGCATTTGGCTACAAACTTAATTCAGGACATCGCTATTTACATAATAATAATATAACCCTCATCATTAAAACATTTTTATTTCATAAAAATACTTCGATCCTATTATATTTAAAGCACTAAAAAAGATTCTTCCATGCATCTTTACTTTTTAAAAACTGACTATCTAGGGGAAAGTAAAATATCCTAAGCAAAAAGCCCATAAGTTTGTCCTTATGTGGAAAATTCCTTCAAATAAAGTGTTTCAACGTAAGAAAGGTAACAACCTGGTTCCTCCCACCTTCAAGGGGATTCCCTGGCTGTCAGCTGGGACCTCGCCTGCCCACCCCTGAGTTTTCCCACCCACCGGACGGGGGTTTTCCGCCCGCATCAGCTGTGCGCTCAGCAGCTCTCCCACACTCACACAGGGAGACACACGAGCGGCACATTCCCGCACGCAATGGGATTTTCGCCATAGCAACCGGGTCCATCAATCATTATATTTGTCCCTGAAATCAAACGCAAAAAGCATCCTGTGGACGCGGCGAACAGCAAAGGACGAAGGCGACGTTTCCGGTTGCGCATTCCGAAGAGCGAGATGGCGAGAGAGCGCCGAACGAGAGTGAAAGCAAGGTCGCCAAAGGACCTCAACGGGAGAGAGAGAGAGAGGGTGAGAGCGCGCAGCTGCTGTTGTTATGGCAACCCTCTCCCGCTCTCCCGCCGCTCTCTCTTAGCCCGCAAAAGGAACGTGGCGCATCCTGTGTCCGCTGCTCGCCTGGTCGACGAAGGCGCCAAAATTCAACATTTTGGCCTGTGTGCGTGTTTCGCAGGCGTTTCGTCCTCCACTCAATATATACAGAAAAGTTTGGTGCTGGTCTCTGCGGTTTGAAGGACACCCTGGTTGAGTGGTGGATTTGAAGTTGCTCACTTGAGCAGCGGCCCTCCCCCAGCCACCCCCTGCCCGCCGGAAACTGACTCCTTTGGATAATCCTATTTGCCGCCTTTTTTACGCTCCTTTTTTGCTTTGCCTCAAATAAATGTTAGCTGGGATTTAAATTTTATATATTTTTATAGAGAAGATTGGCTCAAGTGCACGACATAGCGTAGATTTTACTTCTCAAATGTAATGGGCGATCAGAAACGGGCCAGGCGACGCGTCCATCCGGCGGCACAGCCCTCATTTTTCCGCCAAAACTTTCCCGCCCACTTTCGCGCCAACCCCCATTTCTCTATCGTCCCGCACACCAGCGCAGCACACACCACATTATCACAGCGACACGCATTTTAGGCTAACAGGCAACCAAAGCGGCCAGCAGCATCACGCATACTAAACTAGCGCAGGAATGCGGGCCTCCCAGCATCCCAGCAGCAGCACCCCAATTGAGGTCCGGTGTCCCCGAAAAAGAACTGGGTACACACTTTCTCTATACGCGCACGCGGGAATATTCAACTAATGCCCGAGTGGGGAGTTGATGCGGCGGGGCGTGGCACTCCAGGAGCGCACACAGACGCGCGACAGGGATTCGAGTTGCGGATGGTGTAGAAGGCGGAACAGCAGCCCAGGATCCCGCAGGAGGTGGATCCGCGCAATCCCGATTTTCGATGATTTAGTGGAGGGGGAGGTAGTCGACCCAGGGTTACCACTCTCTGAGGTTGCTGTTAGGGGAGGTTTGGTTAAGGGATAGGAGATTTAAGAACAAACACCATTTATACTATTTTATTCTATAATAGTGCTCACGATAAGAGAAATTTTTCAGAGGTATAATAGATGTGCTATAAAATACCATTTTATTATCCTATTTAATCAAGGACAAATTTATTTTCTAAAATTATGTTTTTAAAGTTTTTTAACATTAATATTCTAGATAAGAACAACTGCATACTATCCGAATGAAATCACTATCATCATCAATGATGATTCTCCATAAATAAATTATTAATCTACCTTAATCTAATTTATTTTAGTAAATAACTTATTCTCTATAAAATTTAAAAATTCGATTATTTTTGGTTTATTTACTTTGATCAATACTTTTAAATTGTTAGAATTTTGTGTTCAGTTTTAATAGGTTTTAATCTTTATCTAAGCTCTACCGAAAGTGCCATAACACCCCGACTTGCTGGAAAACTCTGCGGTACCACCTGTGAGCTGGAACCTCCTGCTGTCATAATTTCTGCTAGGTGGGTGGACGTGCGACACTTGCTGCCAAGGGGAGAGGGGGATGCAGAGATTTCCCCGTGGCGCAGGAGAGGCTCTGCATCTCCGGCTCCTGCTCCGGCTCCTGCTCCGGCTCCGACTCCGCCGGCCAACTATTGGCTAACGGGCACCCAGGAAGCCCGCGGTTCCTGTGCGTTTCCCATTACGTCACGCATTTTCCGCCGGCCAACATCGATTTCCACACGCCTCTTGGGAAATGATAAGAATGCCAAAAGTTCCAGGCCAACATAAGCGTGCGCAGTGCGCTGCCAGCTCACATATCCTCGGAATGCCCGGCATCCTCGGCACACTTGGAATCCTTGGCATCCCGATGCTGGGGTAGGTCATGGCTGGGCTCCGCTCCTGTTCCCTGCATGCCGAACGCCATCGATCGATGGAATTTTCTTTATACGCCCGCGCTGATAAGAGTGCGTGGGAAAGCTGCCAAGGTTATGAGGCGGTTATGGGTGGGTGGGCTGGTGAAAGCTGATAAAAAACGGAAAGAGATTGGGCTTGATAGGGGGCATTGATTAGGTGGAGTGCCACTTGAGATAGGGCACAGTGAGCGTTCAAGATTGGGGATTATTTAACAAGTGGCATTGGTAATGTTATTGTGGGTCTTTTAACGCAAACATGGTGTTGTTAAATGAATTAATTAACTTTAATCATTTTATATATAAATATTTTGTTCATAAACCCAATATTGTGTATCAGAAATCCTACATTTTATTCATATTCATAAAAATTGTTTCAAGTTTTTTTTTCTTTGAAGAGTATTTAAATTAATTTTATTTTTATAGTATAGTATAGGGTCCCAGCCCTTGTATGCACCTTGTCTAGAGCTAGAAATGGCAGATAAACAAGGCGAAACTACCTTTGAACGGGTAACGCAGCCCCAAATCTAGATAGAAGGAGGCCATCCATCCGCGGCGTGGCACTTTCTAAGGCGATCTCCGGATGCCTGGGTGCCTGGATGAACCTGATATGCCCGCTTATGACATTAAATCCGTTACAAACTCGTGAACCGACTGACTGGGGACTGGCACAGAACGGGAGGAAAGTCGGCAACCTGGCCAGGCAGTTCGTGACGTGGCATCAACAGTTTGTCATTAAACATTTCGACAATAATTTGCTTTGTGCTCGCATTTATATATATAAGTGCTTCGCCTTTGATTCGACTTCCCGGCTGCCCGACTACCCGAACTGTAACAGTAGACGACGACCTGGACCCGGGGAGTCGCAGCCTGAAATTGTTATGGCAGGTAATTTACATAAAAGATAAGTGGATCCATGCAGCACACTGCGCAATTATTATGGGACCTGTCTATTGTGCGGATAGTTGGGGACTGGACTGGGACTCCGACTGGGACTCAGCCACGATCTGGCCTACCCTTTGTTATTGTAAACAGATATGTGTTTTCTGTTTGTTTTTCGGCCGGGAATGCGGCGAGTGACTTCCTAAAGGCATTAAAGGCATCAAGACTTGTCGCTGCCCCGAACGCCTTGTTATGCAAATCCCAGGCGAGGCTGCTCAGGTTGCGTATACGACGTGTGCAGCCATAAGAGTATAGGGAGCGTAGAACCCCCAGCTTCTCGATAGACAATAACCCGGCAGCCCTGACCCGCTTAGTCGGCCTTATCGACATCGTCGCTCCTTCGCTCGTCGTCTGGCTGGCCAATAAAACAAATTAAAGTCAACAATTGACGGCGGTTAGGACCTGAAGCTACTCGCCTTGAAAAAGCGCGGCACTTACAATGGGTTTCTGTTTCGGCCCGATACCGATACCGTTCGCCTGACTCTGACTATGACTCTGCGCTGGAAACCCCGACTTGGCGGCTTATCAGCCGCCCGAAATCGATGGCGCGACCATTTGGCAATAATATTTTCGTACTTAGTACCGCAATTGTCGGCCGCAGTTGCACTTTTCCGCCGCATTTGCTGCATTTTCCAGTCGGCCGTTCAGCATTTGCATTCTGCGTTCGCCTGCCTGACAGTGAATAATTTGCCATTTGCCTTCGATTCTGCGTTCCGTTTCTCCTGCTTTTAATTCGGCCTAATGACTCGGAAAGGCGCAAAGTTGAGCCCTTGGCCAAACAAGGCCCGAAAGGAGTTGGCCTAATGAGGGAATGGGTAAACACAACTGATTTATCGAGCAAGTTGCATAACATGAAGGGGTGCCGAGTGGGGTCGGTGATCTCAGGGAACTCAGATACCAGCGCCTGCTCACAATCCAAATCTTAATTAATACAAAGAACTCAATTTATTAAAATGCTCTGGTTTCAAGTCACCTTCACCTGGGTCGCTCCACTTTCGAGTAAATTCCCAGAAATTGTTTGACAATGCAGAACTCTTTCCCTCTTTCACATATGCAAGTCTTATCACCTGAGCCTTTCCGACGGATTTCAAAGAATTTTGATTTGCATTCCCTCTCACGGAGAGTGTAAGATGGCCACTTTAATGGGGATAAGGTCAGATGGGCTGATGATGGATCACGGATTCTAGATCACGTAGCCCGCGATGGATGCAGTTTTCCAGAAAAAGAAGACGGAGTATCTCCGACAGCTGCGCAGGCCGATGATTTCATCAATTTCATCAGCCGAAAACATGCAAATGGATCGCATAGTAAGCGGTAGTTGAAAATTGAAAGCGATTAATGCAAATGGAGTCGCACAGCCCGTAGATCAGGCCACATGAGAAAGAGTCATTGCCTCGCCAACTATTGCAGTTTGCCAGAAATTCCGAGTCGGGATCTGGGTTGTTGGGATCAGTCGGAAAAAGTGAATACCTCTAATATTTTATTATTAAAAAACAAGTCCAATTATTGCAAAACATAGAGAGTTATCGTATAAAAAATAGATAATGAATTATTACATTAATACATTTTTATTATACTCTGATTTTTAGAGATACATGTTTGTTATTGACTTCATAATAATTTACTGTGTAGCACCGTTGAACCCTGTGAACTCAGCCCCAGCCTTGAGCACAATGTATTCCCCTAACATTGCTTTTTAGGAATTATAAAATTTAAATGCATTGGTTGCCTGCAGACTTGTCCCAGTACCCTCAAATGTGTCACATATGCATGAGATTTCGGCGCCTGAAAAATTAGCATTTCGTTCACTCCAGCGAAATGCAAATCCTCTAATGCAGAGAGCTCGAAAGGTGCCGAGAAGTCGGAAAAATGCCTTTATGCGCCTTGACTGCTGTTCAACTTTTGACATTGACATGTGCCAAGGTTTGCTCAAGATTAGTATGGAACTACACAGAGAAAAGTTTATAAAAATATCACTGATAAGAGAAATTTGGGCTTACTTACAAAAACTTGTCAGTATAGGCAGAGCATCATTCCTTGTCACATAATCCTTATTCTTCCAAAAATCTCTGGCAAATGGCTCGCGTTTAGCGCCATGCGGGCGCAGGATGCGAAAAAATCCTCCATTTGGGTTGATTTCTCGCATTGAGGTGTTTTGTTGGCCAACGCCAAACATGTGCTGGCCACATGCCCCGTTTCGGTCCTGTTTTCATTACCAATCTCAAGCCTGTCCAGGCGAAGGTGTGAACTGTTTGAGGACTGGGCCCAGAGCCCTATCTGCACTGAAATATATTTTAGTACAGTTTTAGTTCCCTTTAAATTAATATTGGTTCCTGAAATATATATAAACCTACGAATTGAAAAATGTTCCTATAGAAAAAATATTTTTATAAAATCTATGTGTATTAAAAATGAAAATGTAGTTAACGTTTTTAACTTTAAAATATTTCTTAAGACATGTTACGATATGGTACAGTGTTATACGATATGATTCTATATGATGCGATGTGATCCCATATTATACGAAATGATACGATATGATACAATTTAATACGATATAATTATTATATTATAAGTTTGTATCTAGTATAATAAGATATGTTAGAATATGATTTCATGGGATTTGATAGGATTTTACCAAATATTATATCAATATATCTTGTTTTCCGAAGGTGGAATTCCAATTCCTAAGACATTGTTCTCCGTGTAAGAATGATAACTGTGGAAACTGTGCCGTTCCTGCGAACTCCCACGTACAGTTCCCTCTCACCTCGGCACTACCTTCGACTTCGCTGGGCTCTCCGTTTTCCCATGAGGGAGTTCTCCGGCCATCTCCCACACATGGCTCGCCATGGAACTCCAACTGCGGAGATGGGAAAACAAACAGTACTGGCCTGGGCCTGGCCTGGCCAGTTGGTCACACATGTGCTAGCACTTTGGACCCGAGCACGTACTACGCGTAGGTGCGAGTCCTTGGATTCCCGGCCACGCAGTTCCCACACATCCTGGCCAGGAACACATGATGAGGATGCTGTGCTTTTCCCGTAGCGCCAGGCGTGTCCAAATGTTTTGTTGCGGAATTCCTCAAGGCAAGCAACCTCGCACACATTACGCGGAGAGTCGGCGCTCGCGAAAAAAAGAAGAAAAACACACGAGCCAAAGTTACATATGTTGGCTAGGGACATCTATTCAAGAAATTTCCATGCCGCCCGCAAAGGGATTTCCCGGTAGGCGGCGTTTTCCCACGATTTTATAACTGGGCTCGACTTTCCGCTTACATGTATTCCCAATTCCCACAGAGTCCTTATTTCTCCATGTGTGAGCTGGGAAATCGCCCGTGCCCTCGGTTTTTTGCCTTGCGGGGGAAAACTCTGATTCGAGAATGCTCGATGTGCTGATTTTCCAACTGCGAGCGGACATGTGGCCGGTAGCCAGTGCCACTCAGCACCGGCTAATGCTAATGGCCAGAACACCGCGGTCATCTCGAGTGGACAGGTTGTAAAGAGGCCACACCCCCGACCCCTGAGCCCGGACACTTGACTTTATGCGCCGGCGCAGCGGCGGCAGGTAGTTCGGATACGTACCACCTCGCTAACAGGTAAACATTTGCCAATATCTCACGCTGACCTTTGACACGTGTCAGGTGTTTTTGTCGTGGATTCAGGCAAGTGTGAAGGAAGCCGCCTACTACCTGTTGAGGAATATGAAAGTGCCACAAACCGTGGCAAATGGGAAACGATCAGTAGGCATCTTAAACAAAGATTGGCCAATTACTTAGGATCCGTTTTCTTTGAGGAACATGAAAGGTGCTTCCTGCATTCAGGATGTAATCATCACGGATACCTTAATTATCATTGAATTGTTATTAAATTATATAAAAAAAAACTCCAAAAATACGTCCCATTTACATATGCGATTTTGAAGACTTTTCCAAATATAACTGGAATTTGGATGTTAATTTATTTACTATTTCTTGAATCCTTTTTATACGCCTGGTTCATGGCTGTAATTAAGCAGCAAGTTAATACTAAACATATTTTTGGCCATACAATATGGCTGCAGTTTGAAAATAAGTAAGTTCATAGAAGAGGCTTCATGATCCTTTAGCCAGAAACAAATGAGATGCACTTAGCTAGTGACATTGGCCTGCTGGTCGCCTTGGAATCCAAAACCAGGTGAAGAGTTGGAATCACCGAAGCCCGGGGAGCCTTCAGAAATGTTTGGGGGAACAGGATTCCGGAACTGATCCGCCGAGATGCGGGTGAACAGGATGCCAATGCCCTCGATCATGGAGAGCAGGACGCCCCCGATGATGGCACTGCCTGCCATGGCGGCCACTCCGTTGCGGGAGGCCAGGACTCCCCCGGTCACAGCCCCACTCACAATCGAGTTCCAGGGATCCTCCTTCTTTCGCACGTGAACTAGACTGCAATCCACTATGCTGAACACGGCTCCCCAGGCCGCGAAACTGCCGCCAACCACCGGGGCCCTGGCCTTCATGGCCGCCACACTCCCGGCGAACCTCCGACCGATGCCCTGTGGGGCGTTCCGGAAGCCCTTGAGGCCCTGGAAGACCCCGCCTCCAATGCAGCCCATGGCAAAGGCTCCGCCGCAATCGTCGACAATGCGAAAGGGACACGGCTCCCGAGAATACTCCTCCATCCTCCCGGGTTCTCCTGTATGTGGCCAAATCGAAACGAACTGAAAACCAAATTTGTAGAATTTATAGAGTTTCGTTTGAGCTATACAATTGAGTTAACTTTGACTTGAGGGTGCTAAAATGTGCGTGAAAAAATCTGGAACTTCTGTCTATCCAAAAAGGCAATGTGAATAGTAAGTCATAGCTTTCTATCTATAAGGAACAACAGCTATGCAATTGCAGGTTGTGCGTAAAAGTACCTGGTTTTGTTTGTGCCCCATCCCAAACCCCATTAGCATACGAACCAGAGTCAGGGCAAACAGAGTCGCACGTGGATCGGTAATCTCTGGCCCGAAGCTCGCCGGCACAGAAAGGTTAAACAGCACAAAAGTCGGACCGTAGTTAACCATAAAATTTACTGCCGCAGCTGGACAACCTCGGAGCGATGGGGATGGGTACTGGGCTTGGTATGGGGGTCTTTCCAAGACGCAATTCCTACCAAGGCGGACGGTGGGAAGCGGAAACAATGAGACCGATTGTCGTCCACCGATAAAACCAAACCCAGCCAGAACCAGACCCCATGCCATCCCATACTGCATACTCCAGCGAGGGAAGCTTACGATTACGATTGCATGCATAATTATCACGCGAGCATAATCGAAATTTTGAAACTGCCGCAACTGTGTTTGCTCAGCCCGATGAGGGGCTGTCCCGGGCCCTCGATGGGTATCTCCGCATAACAAGGTGTCGGACAGCAGTGACAAATGAAAGTGAAACCCCGATCGAAGCCGAAATCGATGGGCAGACTTGCCTATAAGCGAGGGGGTGGAGAAGGGCCACCTGGACACACACGAAGCGCCAGGCCATTGTCTTCGATTGCAGGACGACTCGCGTCAACTTGACATGTAAATCGTTAGAACGTGTTGCACTCGATTGATTGCTCTCGCTCCCGAGGATATTATCGCAGATCATTTGTCAGGAAACGGCCACCAGATAGGGCCTCCCTCAATTTGTAATTGTAAGTACAGGGCACATTGTTTGCCACTGCTGCGGGATTTCCAGTGAAATCTTCATTTCCTCGTTAATTGTTGTCGCTTGTAAATGATTGAGCTGGCCTTAGATTGATTCGGTGCTAATGTGGGCACATTATGCGAGTGCCCTTAAAGGATTGGCCGTTCCGGCGAAGGACGCGACCTGGTCAGGGGTTTCCCACGAATTCGGGAGTTTCTCGCAGGATAATTTCCCCGGAAAATCACAGGCCAACTGGTAACTCCAGTGGGAAAATAGTTGGCAGGGGGACTGAGCTCGTGACTTATGTCCCATGACTTATCCCAATATTCAAAGGTGCCATTTATAAATGTACCTATTATTTAAAGACAACCAATATATCATTTCCTTATCATTACTTTTATTTTTAAAACAAGCTCCTTGGGATTTCCAAAAATTAGCTAATAACCCTTGAATCCATTATGAAAGTCTTTAACGTAGATTATGTATATAACGATCTAGTACTTTATGGATGTTAGGTTAATCCCTTCAAACCCTAACAATAATCATTTAATAAACCGTAAAACGGGGATATTATGCTATAGAGCAGATGGGGAATACCATTTGCATCAAAATTATTCCAACTATCTGAAAAACGGTTCCGCTCTCCATCTTCCGATCTTCAGTTGCTCCGTTAGGAGGCCTGTGTTTGGGCAGCTGTGATGCAACCTATAAGTTATGTATATTCAGGAATATGCATCTGCATAGCCCACGACAAAGGAATCGGGAACGGAACTCATTTGCCCGAATCTCGAGGAGAATCCCTGCACATGCCAAAACGCCAGCCAGAACAAAGGGGCGAAACAATTGCGGTTGCATTACCCCAGAAGTCCAATTCAAATTCCGACAGCCTCCAGCCGGGCAATGAAATCCAGAGTTCGGAATCAAAGGGCAGGCCAGGAGTCGACAAAGGATGTGGCTCAGGTAGGACCCCAGGCCTGCCGCCAAAAATGCTGAAAATCTCGAACGGTGCACTATTGTTGTGTCCTGTGCCCCGACTGTGATTACTCGTACTGCGATGACGATCATGAAAGTGCTTCTGCCAGGCACTCAGAAAAATCTGTAGATACTTAAAGTGAATTTTGAAAATGTAATAAAATGTAAGTTGTAAATTATTTATATGCTTAAGGTGTTTATTTCTTTTCATGACGATTTGAAGTTCTATAAAAAATATTTTACACATATATAAAATGTAATACCATACTTTGCAATCTAAAATATATAATATAAATATAAGCCTGCTGTAAAGATCAGAACAAATTAAGATATTGTTGTAGTAAAAGATACTCGTATAGCTACATTAGATTTTTAAAATACCATGTATCTATACAATCCTGTTAGTTTTTCGAATATTTATTTCAATTTCGTAATTGTTCTATATTTTCCCTGGTGTACTTGATGAATACCCCTCCTCACCACTCGCCATTGTGCGCCCGCAGATGCAAGTCAACGTCCGAATCGAGTCCCGATTCCTTTTTTTGGCTGAGGGCAAACAGATGCACGTCTTGCCAAAAACCTACAACTGAAAACGTAAAATCAGAAAACCCAAGCCGAAGGCCCAAGACGACGACGCGCCAAAGGAGAAGAGTCCGGGGCTGAGCTGCAGCTGTCAATGCCAAGCCACCAACGCGCCACCCTCGAGTTGACATTTAGTATTTCCAGCACCGATTTGTGATTCCTGATTTCCGAGTCCTGGATGCTCCTGCCTGCCTGCCTGCAGGCGCAGATGCGGTGTCCTCTGGGTTTCCTTGGCCGCATTGTTGCTGGCCGTTCACCCGCCCGCCCGGTGCAATGTTTTTTCCTTAGCGGCTCCTTGACTGCTCTTCGTTGTGTGGGTTTTTTGCAGGCTCTGTCTAAGGGGCCTCTAAGGTCCTGCCAAAAGGTGTTGGAAATCCTGTTAATAGGGGAGTTTCTTCGGCCTGACCTCGCATAACTTGGTGTGTGGCTGGTTGGGGAGGGGGCGAAGAGTCCATATATCAAGGATTAAAGGAGGATATTAAATGGACTTCCAAAAGAAAGTTTTCATGGCATAAATGGAGTACAGCTTGATCAGGACTTAAGTCTTTCCTTCTTAAGTCTTAATAAAATGAATAAGTTGGACTTTATAATGTGTATTACTCACTTAAGATGTAAGGAACACAACAAAATAACAAATAACAAAATAACCAAAAGATTAGATTCTAAAATGTATGTTATCTTAATTTTCTACAACCAATTATTTTGGTTGTTTCCTTCCTCTTTCGTTAGGAAGTATTTCCAAGGGGAAATCACTATTATTAAAACGATAATCACATTCAACCCCTGTGGTTTCCCGTACACAAAAAACTCTCCCTTTTTACGAGGCCCTAATCACCGCAACAGAGTTAAATAATATTTACACACTTCATTTAGGAGACACGTGTAATAGGCTAAACAGAGTGTTTAGTGTGGCCAACAAGCAGGACACACGCGATGGTCCCTAATCAGCTTAGTCGTCGCAGGATAATGGAAAGTTGGGGGCGACCTGGCTGACAGGACGCTGACAACAAAGTTGGTAGTGCCGGCACCATCCATTGACAGGATAACGAACCGTGAATAGGCGCGAAACCTGCGCAGGACCTAAAAAAGAAGCGAAATCCAGGGGGGAATCGAGCTGGAAGTCAAGGCAGCTGCCGCAAGTGCAGGACTTGCCACAATAGAGCTTGCTGCTCGGATAGGTTTGGGGGTCTGTCTGGAGGATTTTCAGACCCCTCCAGGGGTCGGGGGTCATTCACGATTTGGCGCAGACAATGGGTCACAGGTAGCTGCTGGCTGGAACCCGCACATTATCGCCGACAGATACGGCCAGGTGATCCAACTTTTTGATTTCTTCTGGCTAAGGGACATTGATACGCCGCCGTCGCCGGAGGATTCCGGGAAGCAATTCCTTTCGCTGGCTTCTCAAAACATTTACTCCATTGTGTCGCGAACCTATTGATTGTGCAATGCACCCGGTCCACGTCCACATCCACAAACACACAGCCCGTGGCAGTGATTTTCCCTGCTTCTCCGATCTTCGATTTATGGATCGCAGCTCCTTTGTTTCGTGCCAAAAAGATGGCAGAGAGAGAGCCTGGCCTGGGGGTAGCATAGTAATCAACAATTCATTGTCAACGAGATCACACATCGTATATCTTGGGCCTCAGTTTGTTTTCCTCGGTGGTATCCTTAATGTTCGTTCCTTTCTCTTCCTTTCTCCTCTTCGTTTTTATTTTTTGCAAAGGTGCACCGGGCCAGGTGAGCTGGGGGTACTGTTAGGCTGCGATGGAACCATTGGACTGTGAAGGAGTGGGGTTGAGGTTGAAGGAACTCGGACTTGAAAGCTGGAAAAACAGTTACAGGGTCCTTGGGGAAGAGATAACCCTAAGATCTTGAGATTGTAAAAAAGTGTGTAAAAGAAATTTACTTCCAATAAATATTCTTTTAGAAAATTAAGCAGCATTCATTTTATTTTTAATTACATTATTATCTTATCTCTGAAGGCAACTGTCCAAAAAAGCCTTGGGACCCAGTGATTAAAATTATAAGTACTATAACTTTTATTTATAAACTAATACTTCAAAATAATGCTTAAGAAGCTACTGCCATAATATAATAATGATTTGGAGTACATCAAATAATGTTTATATATTCCATCAATCTCAGTCAGAGTTCCGAAATTTCCTTTGGCATCTAATTTTCTCCATCATTCCTCCATTACCTCTCGACCCAGTTCCTTTTGCAGACCCATTTGGAACTCCGCCTGGCTCCTCTCCGAACAATGCCAATCCGCATTCTGCAGATCCTTGTGTTGCCCCTGTATTGTGAGCTACAACAAATGAGTTCGGGACAAGGTGCAAAAATGGGACGGGCCCATTGTCAGCGAAAATCGACCAGGAATACAACAGGAAAATCGTAAAGCAGCTGATCACCTGCAGAAATCCCAAGCGAGTCGGGGAGAGAAGCAGAATCCCGAAAGGGTTTTCCCCAAAATGCTCAGTTAATGAATGAAGCGGGAAACACTGGCCGCCAATCACTACCTAATGCTAATGAGCGGACCAACCCAACGCGGGATTTCTGCAGGTCAGGTACTTCGGCGGATGTGCGGACGACAAGTGCGGATTTTCCCGCGGAATGAATGAGGTCCGCGGGTTATCCGCGAGGTCCTGCGGGCCATTCCGCGGCCCAGGATCGCGGAGCGGTGATCATTAGGTAGATATGTGAGTGCCTGGATGTGTCATGGCCGCTGGTTGCGCGGAATAACACACGTAATAACCGAGGTATCCGGGATGACCCACCAGGTAGGACGTGGGATGTGGACGCACAGGAAACCCCACGGCCAGTTTTCCCACTCGCCGCCGTTGTTTTGCTTGAGTTTCGCTGACTGCGTAATTGGATAAGCTGGGAAATTACTTTAAATCCAGCTCTGATCCACATCCGGAGAGTCGGCGGAGGGAAATCCGCGGCAGGGAAATACGAAATGGAAACGCGGCTGGGTTATTGGCTCGACATTTCCCATGTTCCCTCACGCCATTGGTCGCAGGAGCGGAAGATCGCGGGGAATTGGAATTCCGCGCTGGAATTTTTTGTCACCTCTTGGGTTTGTCAAAACTTTTGGGTTTGCTACGGATTTTCTCCAATTTTACCACCGCGCCTGGTTTTTTCTCGACGTCCCTGGGAAATCGGACTTGGCTATGCGGGCTCGTCTGTTTTCCCGGACGCGAAGTCCTCCATGCGGGAGTGGGAGTTGAGTTGGGAAACTTTCCCAGCGATAGTTGGAGGGGTGGCGAGAAGTCTGGAGGTGCTGGGTGGGAAAGATGTGTGTGCGCGATGAGGCAACGAGTCAAAGATCAGGGGAGGTGGCAAATGTCCAGGAGAGCCCGTTGGGTGTTCTGTTTGATATTTGGACTACCCTGGGTTATTTGAAAAGCAAATTGAACTAGTCTATGAAAAATAACAATTAAAATGCCTGACTAAAAGATCAGAATAAAATCTTGTCCCTAATCAAGCCTTTCTTAAGTAAATTTTTATCTAAAATATTCTATCAGCCCATGAAGACTAATCATATATGTTAGGAATATATATTTTACATTGAAAGATCGGTTAAATAAATGATGTTCAAGTTAATTATTCCCAAATTATTTTATATACAAAACTCTTACAAACTCATTTCTTAATTTCTAGGATAAACTATGAAGGGAAAATGCGAACATATGTATTAAGTTTATAATATTTTTAAATATATGCACGATGTCTTAAGATGGATACTAAGATACTTGTATCTCACAAAAGGTGTACATTTGATACCTTTAGCTCAGAGCTAGTAATTGCTTTCCCATGTTGACATAAGGAAATCATCAAAATGTTTATAGCTTCAAAAATCGTGGGAACAGGAAGATCCCTGAGACCAAAGGTAAGCTCGCAGGAGACTGGATATTATCCGTCAGATCCTGTCTGGTTAGGTTTCGATGGTTCCTGTATCCCCGGAAAAGTCCCAACGAGCTCCCATCGATCGCCGTCAATGAGCCGCTGAAGATGGTCCATAAGTCAGCGTAGAGTGCACCCCGGAGTCGACACTTGGTGCTCGGAATTCGGCTCATTATCAGTGTTATTTTTGGAACACCTCTCGGCGAAGGTGTCAGTTTTGTCAGGGTCCGTGCTGCCAGGTTCAACTCCCCCCCAAAACTAGGGAACCAACCGGCAGATGCACGCCAAGCACTGGCACTCGCTCTAAGTGCAGAAACCACCCCGTGCGGCACTTGGAGTCCAATTTGACTCGTGCTTAAAATAGAAAATTACTTAGGGTGATGTGGAGGTAGGGAGGCGGTGGTGTAACTTGCTTTCCCGGCATTCCGGACCTGCAGGAGTTATTACGGGTGGGTTGCGAGCAGGCCGGGAAATTGGAGAGTCAGCAGAGCTGTCATAACTTACAGGGGGATCGGGACTCCGGGATCCTTGTGACCAGGAGGGTGCGCCTGCGCCTGCTCTGCCCGGAGAGAGAAATAGAGAGCGCGCAGGTAGAGGGAAGTGAGGGAAACACGCAATAAGGGTATGGGAAATGCGCTGTTGCTGTTGCTGTTGTTGTTGTTGCTAGGTAGCGCGGCACACGTGTGAGTGTGCCTTGTTGTTGTTTTGAAGAAGAACCACCACCAAATGGTGGCAGCGACGCCGGCGGCGGCAGCGGGCGAGTTCCGGGTATAAAAGAGCGTGCTCGGCAGTCGACCTGTCACAGCCACCTCAGCTCTCGTTGAGAACGCAACCACCGCTCTATAACTCGAAACCGAAGTCTAGCACTCGAACCCCATAGCTCGCATCGCCGATCTTGAATCGATCTCTAATCGCAACCGGAAACTAAACCTAATCGCACACTTTACAAAATGGCCGCCAACTACAAGAGCTGCCCGCTGAAGAAGCGCCCCATCGTGTTCGTGGAGGAGCGTCTGCCACAAACGGAGGCCTTGGCCCTGACCAAGGACTCGCAGTTTGCCCAGGACCAGCCCCAGGATCTCTCGCTGAAGCGGGGACGCGAGGAGGAGTCGCAGGATTACCAACAGCCCGAGCCGAAGCGCGACTATGTGCTGAACCTCTCCAAGACACCGGAGAGGATCTCCAGCCTGAGCTCCAACTCCTGCCTGCTGTCGCCGCCGGCGGAGGACCAGGATTACCAGCCCACCAACATCCACATGCGTGGACTCACAGCTGGAACTACTGGTTACACCACCGCCACACCCTCGGTCAATCCCTTCCAGTCCGCCTTTGTGATGGCCGCCGGATGCAACCCCATCTCCGCCCTGTGGAGCAGCTACCAGCCCCACCTGGCCGCCTTTCCCTCGCCAGCCAGCTCGATGGCCTCGCCCCAGTCGGTGTACAGCTACCAGCAGATGACCCCACCCTCCAGCCCGGGATCGGACCTGGAGACTGGCTCCGAGCCAGAGGATCTGTCCGTGAGGAACGACATCCCGCTGCCGGCTCTGTTCCACCTCTTCGACGAGGCCAAGTCCAGCAGCAGCAGCGGCGCCAGTGTGAGCAGCTCCTCGGGATACTCCTCCTACTCCGCCCCGTCCATGAGTGGCTCCGCCTCGTCCGCCAGCGCGGCCGCCAACCATGCCAAGAACTACCGCTTCAAGTGCGACGAGTGCCAGAAGATGTACTCCACCTCGATGGGTCTGTCCAAGCACCGCCAGTTCCACTGCCCCGCGGCCGAGTGCAACCAGGAGAAGAAGACGCACTCCTGCGAGGAGTGTGGCAAGCTGTACACCACCATCGGAGCCCTGAAGATGCACATCCGCACCCACACGCTGCCCTGCAAGTGCCCCATCTGCGGCAAGGCCTTCTCGCGCCCCTGGCTGCTCCAGGGCCACATCCGCACCCACACCGGCGAGAAGCCCTTCCAGTGCCCCGACTGCCCGCGATCCTTTGCCGACCGCTCGAACCTGCGAGCCCACCAGCAGACCCACGTGGACGTCAAGAAGTACGCCTGCCAGGTGTGCCACAAGTCCTTCTCGAGGATGTCGCTCCTGAACAAGCACTCCAGCTCCAGCTGCACCATCACCATTGCGTAGGACTCTCTGCCACTCGGGAGAGTCCCTCAGCAGTACCAAAAACTCACATTCCGCTGGCGAAGACCAAACAAACAGACAATAACCTAGCTTAGATTGTAAGAAGTCGACTCGGTTTTGGTGCTACTATTACTATATTTATTTCAGTTCTAGTATTCCTAGGATAAGTTCATGTATATTGCTACATTGTCCCACGCAGCATTTGACCAAATCTACTCATTTAACTATTATCCTAATTTATGTATTCTCATTACTTCTAAGCAGACTGTTGTTAAGATTATTTCTAGTTCTAAGAGTTTGGATATTTTTATACAAATAAAATATAAAAATACTGAAAGAAGTTTACATGGTTCTAGTTATTTCGAAATATTTCAGGAATGGGTTTTATAAAAAGATATAAGGATGAACTTGAAATATAGTTCCTATTCTTTGAAGTCGAAAAGGATGATTAAATGGTCTTTAGAAGGTTGACAAAAACTACAGCCACTTATAGAAAGACCAATTTTTAGATTACTTTATTAGAAAACGATTTCCCTAGACCAACTATGAAATACATTTCTGTGTTCTTTCTATGGTTTCTATGGGTCTTCTATGCACAATAATTAACAGGAAACCAAACATCCGCATCTTGGGGACTGCTCCTGCTCATATTTTGTGACAATTTCCGCCAACCCTCTCGAAAATCCGAAATCACAACAATAGCAATACCGAGTTCTCGGAGAGAACACCTTTGGCATGTGCAAACAGGGAACCGATTTGTCATACACTTTCCATTTCGGGGACTTCCTTTCTTCCTTTCAACCCGCCCCCAATATAATATATCAATCCGTATCGGTCGGCGTTTTGCACCTTTCGCCAACGCAAATATTTAATTAGCTGACACCACCGCCGCTCCACGTTTCCTTTTCTGCAATCCTTTGCCGGCGTATTTGCCGAGCGGATCTCGGCGCATGCGTCCCGAGTCCCAAAGGGATAGCATGTGATACCAGAGGAAAGGACACCAGGAGACACCAGGACCCGGGAGTGCAGGTGATAAACGTAGCGACGGCTGCTTATCGAGTCCTGATTGACATGGCAGACGGTAGTTCGGGTCCTGATTGGATTGGATTACCGGTGAAGCATGCCCGAGCCGAAAACTGAACTGAGGTTTATCTGAATCTGACTATTTGATTAGAGCCCTGCGGTGATAAGACTTCGGGTTGGACAGGTATGAGGCATGCCTATATAGTAAATCCTAGATATGGCTGGAAACTTAGGCTTAGGCACGTAGTTAAGATACACTTTACGAAATCCACACGACATCCAAATATTTAGATCTGTCTGTGTCTAGAATACTTAATATTCTAAAAGGTACAACTTCAAGATTACGCTTATTAATTGAAAAGCTCACCATTTAGGCATTTAAGTTCGTTTATTGATACCTACGTAGGTGTTCTTTCATAGTCCCAAACACATTGTCCAAACTATTTTATACTTAATCGGAATCCCTTAAAATGTGTGACTGCAATGTGGGACAAACCATTAGCGACAGTTTGCTGCAACAGCAACACCTTTCGGCCATAAATAAGACGGCCCACAAAAAGAGATTCCCAGAAGGCAGCCAGCCAGACAAAGGGCAATCATTGCAGTTCCTCGGTAATCAGAGCGCGTCTCTTGTGCAATTGCAAAAAACTGCAGTCCAGATGGAATTGGTCACATCAGCCGGAGGGAAGAGAAACACCTTGCGGGCCAGACAATGCCGAGGACAGAGTCCTAGGATCGCAGTACCTGTCGCCCGATTGTCTGCCCGAGATTTCTTCACCCAGTGACCTACTGGGACCTCGCCTCCTGTGATGTCTGCCGCCCTTTGTTGCGGCGGCATCCTTTTTTTGCCATTGTCCTGCGGCTAATCACTGCCTAAAGGGAAGCCAGCCAAATCGTAGACCACAAAAGTCAGCCGCTCTTTGCGCTTGGCTGAATGCAAATCGATCCCAGAGCTCGGATCCCCGATCCCAGAGCCACCTGAGATCGGCGACTTACTCCCCATTAGTCCGGCAACGCGATAACAAATTGCAATTGACAAAGCAAACGAGATGCGATCGATGGAAGCCACATATCGGAGACTCCAACGTGGATGCGATTCCGATTTCGATTCCACGGCCCATTCCATGCCATACAAATCGATGGCGGGCCGAGATACAAGCTGCGGCATTTGTAATTGCCAAGGAATCCGAGGGGCAGAAGAGGATCAGGAGGAGCATGAGGAGCAGGAGGAGCTGGCCTGGCAATCAGCGAGCGGCGCATGTCACAGAGCGCCAACAAAAACGAGAAAATGTAATTTAGTTTTTGAAAGCGAAGAGTGGGGTACCCTTTCCTAAAAATACAAATTATACAAGAAAGATATTATTATCCTGTTTCAAGGCATAAAATATAACAATTCATTTTTGTTATATTGAATCGTGAAGTTTTAAGGTGCAATTTAAACATCTGCTGAAACTCGAAGTACCCCCAGTGAGGGTATCCAAAAAATAAAAAGAAATGCCAGCGGGAAGGCAAGACAAAAAGCTCATGCAAAACAAACATTAGGAAATGCAATCCGAGCTCGGGCATCCAGCATCCAGCGTACAGCATCCAGCACCCAACATTCAGCAGCCAGCAGCCACTTAGGCAGTCAGTCAGTGGAAAAGCCAGCGGTGGAGGAGCCTCAGCCACGGAGGAGCCGAGGAGTCGAGGAGTCGCCAGGTCGAGGAGTGTGGAGCTTGGCTGTGGAGCAGGAATCGTGGACCCAGTCGTCGTTTAGGACGTCTGAGATTACGAGCGATTACGTTTTACTCCAAATTTGTATGCTGCCAGAGTTGTAATTGAAAAAGCATCAACATTAATCTTGGTACTCGCACACACATCGCCGGCCGAGTGGGCCAGCGATTTTCGATTTCGATTGGGAATCGGATTTCGTAAGCGGCCGGGAGATGCCAGATAAGCGGGTGTAAGTGTGGGTTAGTCTGCTCCGAAAAAGCATATTGCTTAATCGCTGCGCTGATGTGGAGCACCAGATATGATCGGCAGATCTCTGCCAGCCCCCCTCCCAGGGGTCCCCCGAAAACCAACTCCGACAAGTGAGCGATGTGCGATCGCATGGCATAAATCAAATCCCGGAGAGAAATTGCGCCGCCGGCTGACAGCCCAGCCACGACAACTGTCCATCGCATCGCATCGGATCCATCCCGCCATCCAGCGGAGCTCAGCTTTATGCTTTATGCCAGGCCACATGCAAATGATCGTGCCCAGCATTCCACACCGGCCTGCGGATCGCGGATGGCAACCTGTCAGCGATCAGCGACCTTAACTGTAAAGCCAGTCGCAGACCGCATAGGTTCTACTCAGCACACTGGAAAAAATTGGGGGAATAGCTCGCACGATCTATCATTGAAATACATACATTTAGCTATTCGAACTTATTCTAAAACCAAAAAATCCGATCTGGAAAAATTATAAACTGTAAAATACAAATAGAAGAACAGTTACGTTTCTAATACTAAAATTTGTTTCTAACAAGTAAAATTTTGATAACATTTTCAGGGTTTCAAAAACTTATTTATTGATTTGTATATAAAAAAGAATCTATCATATAACACAATATATCTTATGTTCAGAATGAGTATTTTTTAAAGTTCTAGACGAAATGCCAGAAATATAGGTAAGATTTTGAAGATCTCGCGAGGGGATTTGATCAATACTTCTTTAAAACTTTTAATCAATTTTTTCCGATCTGTCTGTAATTATCTAACATTGTATTTCCAAGATATTTCTCCCAGTGCATTCTTGAGTTACATGACCGGCGAAGCCTGGCGTTAGTAGTCGCTAAGTGCAGTCAAGAGACTGCGGACTGGAGACTCCTGTGGCCATCAACTTGATGATGAGGCGGGCGATCACCCGGCCCCCTGATCGCCCCCAGCTCACCCAGATCTGCCGTAACCCCGGCTCCAGCACCACCTCCTAACCCCCTCGTGGGCTTCGTGCCTGGACTGCTGTAGATCGGCGAGCGTTGATAAATGTTGTTACTTGTCGTTGGATGTTTGTAGTCTTCTGAGTTGTCGACAAGCCCGATCGATGGGTGGTTATAGTTGACATGTCGCTCTGTGTTTGCCAGGCCCATCATCCCGAGATCGCAATTGGGATTAGGGATCGAGGGCCCAGCGCCACGATTGCCTCCTCGCAGTGACATGTTCGCCGAGGAACGGTTAATTGTGGTTATGATTTGCTCTTGTCTCCGCTTAATTAGCCGCCTTATATGCCCCACCAAAATTACCTTCACTTCCTGCTCGCCATCTGCGCTCATCGGCGGCTCATCTGCAATTTGAATTTCCCAAGAGCCACGATCCAGGTATAAATATTGCATAAAGTACAGTCGAGGGGGTAGAAAGTAGCGCTCCCCCCTTTCTCTCATTCCTGTCATATCCGATTCGTTAATTTGCAGGCAAATCGATTCGATCCCACTCCGAGCCGATCCGATCCCATCCAGAGACCCCATCTCTTCGCCCAGCGATTGCATCTACTTGACACACATCGCACGCAAATCGATGCGGTAGCACTTACAAATATACCATTTATATGGGGGAATACCGCCAGGTCCACCCGCAATTGCCCCTCGGAAATTTACAAGAGATGCGACTCTCGGTGTCCAAAAATAGTGGGCTCCCTTCCTCGAGGGCTTCAAGCCGACGCTCCACAGCCTAGGCCGAAAAATGATTTATGCATGCGACTTTCCTCAGCTTCATTCGGCAGGGCCTACTTTTTATTAGAAACCACCCATATGACCCTTGAAAGTGGGAATAAGTCAGTATTTCACAAGGGAGTTCATTGCCCACGGTCGTGAGTTTGCTTAAGACTGTCATAAAATGTGGGCAATCTCGAGCGGAAAAGAGGGATGCAGCATGAACTCATGTAGAAATAAAAAACATGTAAGATAAAATGGTTAAAAAAATTCATTATGAACCTATACCTTAACAAATGTATCTTTTTAATTCATATATGTATTTCTGTAGCCCGAAAGATCGAAAATATATGCCGGAGCTTCTTCGTCGGACTCACGTGACGGACTTTGGGGCACATGTGGCGATAGACAAACGCTAGCTGGAAATGCAAATGGAGCAAGGGAATGACGTAGGATCTTGTGAAATATGTATGAGGAGAAAGACTTTCTTCCGTTTCCGCCACTGAGAGAATGCTGAAGTGGATTTAACGAGCCGGCGATACAACGATACCTTGCTACAGAAGTGTTGGCAACACTTCATAAACTAACAGATTGTAAACGCCGGGCAATTAACTTTATCTCGGGGCGAGACGCACAACTGTCAGTTGGAACCGTCTGCTTATCGAGGGCCTCCGTTTACCTGTTCTGATTTGAACGCTGAAAGTGAAACCGTAAATTCTGCTCCCGAGGGTCCAATGCTCGGCGTCTTTCCTCCTTTTGGCCATCAAATCGGACATCAGGTGGCAGGACTTCTCCCAGTCAACGGTCCTTATGCCGCAGTAGATATCAGAGCTGTTAGCCTGGCCATTTTTTGGATGAATTTAAGTATTTAAAATGGCCGAATTACCCGAATTTTGTATTGGGATATGTTTTAAAATCAATTTTTTTGTTAATAACTGATCTATAAAATATTTGGTGTAGCTATCGGACTTTTATTAAATTCCTTAACGTTTTTAAAGACACGCTTGTACTAGCATTTGTTAAGATTAAACTAAATTTAAATTTTACCCAAAAAATACGTTAACCTTTGCATTATATGTTTCGATGATTGATAATATAAGTAAATATAAATCCTTAAGATATGTTAGCTATTTTATTGCTACTGCTCACCACTAATTCGAACCCACAATAGTAACAGGCAGTCCGCTGATCACATTTTGGTCAGCTCGTAATTAATTCCAGCACAGCCCAAAATAGATACATCTTCGGGAGGCCCGAGCACCATATGGCCGGCTGGCTGGCTGTCCGCCCCGCAAACAACCTCGATAAGGCTCAGCGCTCCCGCTCACCGCTCCCGACCGACCCGCTTTATATCGTATAGTTAGTGGCAATTAACACGACACGCTCAAGTCCTTCGTGTGCCGTTCGTGTGCTGCGCCGGGCTCAGTCACTTTTCATCAATTTCTCGGGGCCCGAACCCACAACAGTTGGCCAACGAAAGGCCCATGCCCCTTTTGACCAAAGGGTCAGCGGTCGGCCAGCCAGCAGTTTTCCCTAATGAATTCATTCGCTTCACTTTCTGGCCATAATCGGGGGTTCATTATCCTGTGCGCTACACTTCTGATGTTCCGAGTTCTGTGTTCAGATGTTGGGATGTTCCGATGTTTCGATGTGCAGTTGCAACCCCCACGATCGAGTTTCTGGAAATGGTAAAAGGATTGAGCATTCTTCGAAATTTATTGGGTGTGTCCGGTATATTATTCCTTGTTTGGTCCTCGTGCGGCCGCATTTTTCAGAACATTCTGATGGTGTTTTGATAAGCGGTTAGACTCTGAATCCGACCGCGATTAATCAAAAGGGGGAGCCCAATATTTAAAACGAAAGAGAAGGGTTTTTCATATTTTACATTTAGATATGAAAGTTTAATTAATACATACATACTTATACATTTCTAAATAGAAAATTTTTTGACCATATGTTTTCAATGACAAATATACTGATATTTCCTGGCGCCATTAATCCATAGCTATTTTCAGCTCACCCAGCAATATAATTTTATATACATATAATAATAAAATCCCCGTCTTAAGTGCCAGCATAATTTATAATAGGTTGACGATTTTTTAGACTACATAAAACCAGAAAAACAGAGCACTCCATGCTCAACATTTACATATGAAAAGCTTAATTAATTAGCACTCGTTTGTTTAGCCCTGGCAATTTGCATTAACCTGCAGGCAGAACCATGGGTAAACGGAACCAACTGCCGTAAATCAGCTCAAATCGAAGTTATATAGCCACCCACATGAGTCGGCCGACAACTGGCGCCAGTCTTCTGTCTTCTGTTCCGACTCGGATTCGCGTGCTGTTCTTAGCATTTCCAAGACCCGGCGCATTTTCAATTAAAATTCAAATTGATGCAAACAAGTGGCCAAGCCCAGAACCGAGACCCCAATCCCCAGATTCAGCCCCAAGTCCAAGTCCAAGCCTCCTCGCGCATTAGCAAATTGAAATTGAAAATGCTCCACTGCTCCAGTGCTCCAATGCACCAACGCCCCGAGCTCGACGATCTGGGGTCCACCAACTGATTTCTTTATTTCAGCAAGTTTGCATAAAAATTATGAGAATGCAGTGCAGTTTTTTGTTACCAAACCAAGAGAGACGTCGAATCTGTCAGAGATGGCGTCGCTGGTGACGCCCGATAGTATCGCCACTCGAATGGAGTTCCCACTGCCATTGCCCCCGGGCTCTCCAGTTCTCCGGTGGGTGTTGTCCCTATCGAGTCCCCATATAGTTCAATGCCAGAGTTTCGTTATCACTGTCAATAATCAGACGGTGGATTAATTGTCATGTGCGAAAAGTGAATGAAACTGGCGCCAAGGAAAAAAATATCTTATGTATATAGTTCCAGAAAATCATTTATTGTATGGGATTGGCAGGCAAAAATATTTCTTGGCTAAGCAATTGAAAGAGTTTTGAAAAGTAAACTTTATAAGTCTTGATTATTTTTATTAAATTAAACTTAAAAGCTCAGGATCCGCATTTTCCTACTACTGTATAAAGATAACTTCACTGTTATTTTCCTACCCATCCACCTTACACACGTCCCCCTAAAGCCTTCCCCTTTTTGAACTCCCACATGCACTTTCGATTGCCGGATGGACAGCGCCATTGGAACCACACCCAGTTCACCAACTCAACCACCTTACCGCATTACGTATGAACTCCTTTTCGTGGCATGGAGTTGACCACCCTCTGGAGCTTGGGAGTTGGCATTTCCTAGTCGCGCGGTCGGTCAAAGCCTTCCTGGAATTAAGTTACAGCAAGTGCTATTCCCACTCCCCCTTCGCAATCCCCCTGTCCAACGGTCAACCCCCTTTCTGGGGGACAGGGATGTCGAACAGCGACCATGTGGCAACTGGCCGACCATAATGCAACATGACATGCGCCGCATGTGCAGCAACACAGCCACAGAGTCTCGGGCCGAGTTGCAAATATGAGTTCATTATTTAAACGTTGACCAAAAAACAAATTGACAAGTAAATGCGGCACATGGTCGGCTCGTTTTGGACTTTTCTTTGGCCATACACAAAGAGAAATACTTACTCCTTTCAGGCAAAAAGGAAACCTACCGTTTAAGCAACACACTATGTGTAAAGTATATAAAAAAGATGAATTTCTTAAGTCAACGGAATCGTAAATAAATTTGGAATAACCTGCTAATAAAATGGCCCCACAAAATTGAAGTGGGTGGCAAGGCACACTGTCCTTTTTGAAGAACTCTATTGGCACCACCCAAGTGGCTTAAAACTCAAACATTTTTCTCTAGTGCACTCTATCTTGGGTTGGGTTCAGTGGAGTTCGCTGCAGTGGGTTCCTAGGTGGGTTTTACTCCTTCTGCTCCAATAGATGTGGATGATGTTGCGCACATGCGACGCTCTGCTTATTGTTGTTGCTGCACACAGATCAGCGTCATCAACGCGTACACATTCTGCTCATAAACGACTTTGGCCGCTCGCTGGCATCGGACTTCAAAGAGAACTCGCAGGAGGCCGACGAGCGCCACGCACTGCGCCAACTTTGGTGGTGCTGGCTTGATCTTTGCCCGGACCGCACCACACTGCACACTCTGCACCACACTAGATCACAACGCACCGGACCGGACCGGACCTGATCGGGTTGGAGTTGGGGATGTGGCGGAACGGAAAGCACTTCCCACTTGTTGGACCCAAGACACTCAAAAAAATTTGCATCTGAAAATTAAAATTATTACTTTTATTGGAGAAAGATTTCAGTCCATCTTGACTGGGTTCTATAAGGACTGAAGACCATCTGGCACTCACAATTTTTCCCTTAAGCCTACAAATTTCTCCCAGTGCCCCTCCTTTCGAAGTTCGCGTCTCCGCGAGTCGCCTGCAACGTCATAGGCCCGACTTGTTAACGCTTTTGGCCTACACAGTGTTAGCTTGCGCCTCAGAAGATGGTCCTTCAGAGGTGGCGAGCGGTGAAGGACTGGGCCTCGCCCGCTGCGACTTTGTTGTCGTTGTCGTTGTTAATGATGCCTTATAATGCCAGAGCGCCTGATTTGCCACAATTTATTATGAAAAATCGTAATAATCTCGGCGATTTTCTGAACCCACAAGACGCATTTGTCTTTGGCGGCGCTTATCTTCCGCCGGCTGCGACTCCTCGGACTTTTGGCCATCCGTCAGCGTCGTCGATAGCTGGTTAATGCTCTCGGCTTAGACTCTGGCTCTGGCTTTGGCTGTGGCTATGGTTATGGGCTTTGGCTCTTGGGTCTTGGGTCTTGGCTGACTTGTGGTAACATGAGACCTGGCCCCAGTCAGTCAAGTTGCTCCTCCTCCGCTGAGCGTGTCATATTGGCGTTTCCTTTTCGCGGGCGACGCCCACGACTCCTCCGAAATCGTTTCCAAATTGATTTTTGCCGTCAAATTTGCACAGCTTGCCGGGGAGTTCTTCCAAATGGCAGGTCCCCCCACGGCAGTGATGGTAATTATTTAAATAGATTACAACAAAGTAAAGAAAGAAATCACTTCTGAGGGAATCTTAAATTGAATTTTAATAAAAATGGGATTTTGGATTTCTATTTATACTAATAGCTTAGCAATAATAAAATAATAATAATAATATAAAATGTTATAATATTTTAATTTGTTATGTATGATATTTAAAGATCAATTTTTAATGCCTTTTAAAAAATGTTATGGTATTTAGAATTCCGGCGTTAAAATATATTAAGTTCGGCTATAAGCTAGCTGTGCAATCACCACAGTTCATTTCCTTTCAGGGACGGGGCGAAAAATCGTCTGATAAAGAACGACCTCCTATTGCTTTTCGCCCACGCCCCTGATCGCACAGGCCGCGCTTGTTGTCATCGCAAAATGTTACTAATAGTCGGAAATTACAGGCCAATAATCGTTTGTTTGAGCAGCTCGCCAGCCGTCTCGCTCCTTCGGCATCTTGCCTCTCCCTCTGAGTAGGTGTCTTGTGTGCGTCGGGACATTCCTTTGATAAATGATCTCGGGCCAAGTCAAAGCCAATTGGAGCCCGTTAACTCTTGGCCAGGGATCATATTTTATGCTTAAGTTGGCATATAACTAATCAAATTCAAATGCAAGTCGAACAGGAACTGCAGCCTGAGAAAGAGAAACCTAATGGGAAATATTCGCAGGTATCGGAAAAAGTAAAAATTCATTGTCAATGGGTGCATTTCATTTCCCAGGAATTTTGGGAACTCTATAAGGAATAGCTGGGTAATTTAAATAAGATATTTTGTCCTAGAATAGATAGAAGAAGCCTTGATAGTAATCATTAAATTGTTAAGAAAACCTATAAAAATTATAGATAAGATTTTCCATTAACAGAGATTCCCTGCCACTAAACTCAGATCGGCTATCAGCCACAAGTTAATCGATTCAGACAAATTGAAATGCACAGCTCTTAGGGAGAAACACCGCGCACCGGCAGATAAAACTTTGGTCACTTGATAACTGGCTGTGGCAGCCAGCGGAAAATAGAAAAATGTTTATCTGCTAAATGCAACAAAGGTGTTTGCACATGTCCAAGCAAATAAAAGCCGGGCGCCGGCTTCCCAGATAGTGGCCAGCATTTTGGCCGCATAGTCACAGTCGTAGGAACGTGCGACGCGGCCGGCAGGATAATGCAAATAAATTCACTGGCCAACCGTTGGGCAAACAAATTGCCCAGGGACGGAGACGCAGGAGGAGAAGGAGGCCCGGTCTCGCACAGGCCCAGTCCGAATCTCAATCCCATTCACATTGGACCCGGCCTGGCCACATGCAAAATCAAGATAAACGCTTTAATTGAGATTAAATTCATAATTACGATCGCACGGGCGACACTTTTATGGTGTTCTTTAATTAAAGTTTCTGCCGTGTGCCGTTGCAGTTGCCTTGTTTTTTTTTTTATTTTTCTTGGCCTTTTTGCCGCTGCCGAGTGGCGGACAAGAAATTTGAAACGCGCTTAGACGACGACCAGAAACTCGCCCTGCAGCCACAGATCCGTCCAGCTCAGCGCCGATCAGGTGCACTTAGAAAAACAACTAAAGCCTTAGAAATATATTCGGAAATTTAAGAAAGTGAATAGCATTTTTTTCGAATTTATCAATTTTTATATTTAGATCTTTAAAACTTCCTTTAATCTCACAGTCCCAAACCAATATTTGTATAATCCTGAAGAACAATTTTATTTCTAAATATCTTGCTCTAAAACTCTAAAACTTATTGAAAAGATATCTTTGAGTTTTATTCTAATATTGTTCTTCAAAGGAATAAGGAATAAAAATACGGAAATAAAAACAATAGATCTCTCACTTTCAGAATTCGGCATTTCAGGTTTGTAATTATTCAAATCCTAGTTACAAATCTTAGAATTTTCCTATACAATATATCTTAAATACATTTTATAATTTACCCAACCCAAACCCAATGGAAATACATTTTTGCAAGTGTAATTCCCTGGGAAGGTGTTGAGTAATTTTTGTCTTTTTTTAAACTTAACTCTGGGTATCGCCGCGCGCGACTTTTTCGCTGATTGAAATCGCAGCCGCTGATCACATAAATTGCCAGATTTTCGGTTTACATGACTGTGCTGGGTCCCCTGCTCCTCGCTCTTCCCGGACGCATAATTGCATTGTGCGGCGTGTGTAATTGAAATTAATATGAGTGAATTACCACAGCCGGAATGACGTATTTTTATGTAGGTAAATTTAACGCCCAAGCCCGGGCAATAATTAAGCAATTTAAGCGGATTGAATTTTATACTTGGTGATTTATGGTAGCGCTGGCCGGGGTTAAGAGGTGTCACGATATCTTAGGAAAACGTCGTCGGTGCATGGGTGTATCTGGAATAGCCACAAATCCTGGGCTTATATAGGCTTGCGATAAGTTTGGATCGGAATTACCATAAAGGGCTGCCAGCTGTGTGCGTGTGATCCTCACATTTGACCATTACTCATCACGCTGATAAATCTGGGAGGCCCCCTGCGACTCTCAAATGATTTCCCACACACCCAGAAATGATCATCGAATGCGTAAAGGCAAAGCGATCGGGTGATAAGGAAGCTATGCACTGAGGGAAAATTTAATAAATTATTTTAAATATAATCCATTTATTATTTAATCTAGGGAACAACAATACAATATGGTACCTCATTAGTTGATAAAATATTAAAGGACATTTTTATTTACCAATAATAATATCGAATTGGTTGGTTTAAATTCTTTCCCGTGTAACCTTGGCTAGTCCTAAAGCTCCGCTTGCCACAGCAATTCATTTGAGACAATTAAAAGGCCCTCCTAATGATGATGCCATAGCCCCAGAGAGATATGGGGACGGACAGCTAGACAGAGGGACCCATAGACAGACCGGACCGATAGATAAGGCATTAAAAAGCAATTATGACGACAAATCTGTAAACATACGGCACAGGCGTCGATCGTTTAATGGCGGACTTAACGCAACATTTAGAAGGTAATAAAACCGAGGCGGGCGCCGTTCGGTAGGAAAGATCCAGCGGAGCAGCTACCCGAGTCAAAGTTGCATTTACATAAAAATGTCATAGGGTTTACGGCGGAGATGCGCTTAGCCAGATCGATCTGGCAGATACGGCGGAGCGGGGTGGCCAGCTGACGATCGTTTTGCAATTGAAGAAGAGTGGGGCTCCATAATTAGGGCGTTGGTATTTGGAAATGCTTGGCCTGTCCCCAGAATATGTGACATAAATTATGAAAAGCGATCGTAAATCTTGGGTTGATCGCAGATCATTGATCTTGCGGGTGAGCCCGTAGGAAAAGGGCCTATCTCTGGGAAGGGGGTCTCCAAAATAGAATCAGACGATGGATTAAGCTAAATGAATTTTAATATATTGGATAGAAATCGGAATAAAAAATACCTTGGTATATCTGTAGATTTTTGTTCTTTAATAATATATTTTTATTAAGAGAAAGAATATTTTTTAATTCATGCAAAACTACCTCAACTGCTGAACTTTTCCAGTTTTCAGGTTATTAGGAAATCACCCAGACTAGCACCCAATGATCTCATGGATTAGAGCTCCCATAACTTAAAGATTAACGTCATCTATAAACTACAAATCAATTAAATATTTAACAAAGTTTTTAACTTTCTTAGTAATTGACCCATTTGCATACAAGATTCTGCGTTAGGTGGTCTCCAATTTGAATGAATCTGAAGACCGGAAACCGCACAAGCATTAATTATGTCCCTAATTCCCGGAAAGCGAGCTCTATTAAGCCCCACCCTTTTGGGCATGTCGTAAGAAACGAAACTGACCAGGCACATGCTACGAGCAGACATATAGAACTTTATTCCGATCGCGATGACTCGAGTGGACGGGATGGGGATGGGGATCGCGACCAAGTGGATGGGCTACCTCCTAAGAGACGGCAAACATATCGCTCATTGAGCGTAACAAAGGTGCACCTTCAATGAAGCCTAACCAAATAAGGCACGCCACGCAGTCGGATGACAGCTTTGGGGTGCGCTCCACAAACTTGACTTGAGCCCAAGGAGGAGATCTTCCAGGGGTTTCCAAGAGGAGGAGGTTAGGGGAGCAGGGGTTCCCGGGCAAAGGAGCAGCCATTTACCTGCGACGCTCTGTTTGGGTGACTAAACACTTGCTTCGCTTCAATAACGCACCGATCGTCGATCCAAGTCCACCTCCAAGTCGCCGCTGTCATCTTCTGGGCAACGCTTTCGAAATGAACAGAACATACACAGCGCTACAAATGGCAAACAAACAAATGTGTGACGGCACTGGCAGAAAAATCAGCTGAGTTTGCCAACATTTCAAGAATTTGTTTACTTAAAATATATTTAAAGCAAACTATCTAGTCTCAATAGTATAAAATGTTTAAAAATCCAACTATAACTTTGAGAAAAAAATCTGCAAAATCACAATTACTTAAAGAATTTTGTATATTAAAATAAAATTACGAACCACAAAATATGAAAAAGGTAAAGTATTCCCAAACAATTTAAAACAAGCTTGAATCAATTCAAATTTACTTAAAAAGTATATATACTTTTAAAAGATCCTAACTCTTTTCGTTCATTAAGTTTCAAATAAGTAAAGTAGACTTAAGAAAATAAAATAAAATTTTAATTATTATAAAAACCAAATATTTTGTGGTTGATTGCCCTTCAAATGTACCCCTTATTTTTCGCAGTGCCCGCGTGTGCGATCATCGAAAATATATTTTAACAAGTACGCAATGCTGGAACGCTGACAGCGTAGCCACCAAATCCAAATACAATTTTAAGGCGCTGTCCGTTCGATTCGTTGACTCAAGGTGTAGTATGCAGTGTGTTTGGGTATGCGTATGGAGGACCCCGCTCAGATCAGGTCGGTGGTGGAGTGGGCAGAGATTGGGGTGGGGGTGGCACTGAGGCATAACGGTGACCCGTGTTTGTCGTTCGTCGCGGAAGTTCTTTTGGGTTGGCCTCAAGACGTCGTCGCAGGTTAGTCGAGCTTGGCCAGCACTGAGAATATTTATTTTAGATTTTTAAATTTTATGTTAAATAAAGAAAACAAAAGAAGTATTACCTGTACAATTTGCGACTATAAAAAATTAAGAAAGTATTTCATTACTAACGATTTTTATAAAATACTTATCAAATTTATTTCAGTGTAATTTTTATATCCCATTGGGCTTGGGGTTCGGGAAACGGGGTTTCATCATCGATCGTTCTATATATTGCTCGAAACGGACACACTCCCCGCCCGAGAAATTCGCGGCGCGCTGCGGGTCGAAAATTATGGGAAATTAAAAAATGTTTTATTTATGAGTAAGAATTCTTGGCACACACTCGTATTTCGTGTGGCAAGTCAAGTAAATCTGAGGTGTGGTTTTTGGGTGCACAAGCGCAACAGATATGGAAATTATAATTGTGCTTTATGAGCACTTAATGGCCATCAGGGCCAGGGGGTGAGAGGAGAACTTTTGCTTTATGAGCCCGAACTGCGATTGCTCGAAAGTCAATCAAATGTGACACAGGTTCAGTTTATACACGAGTATGTTCTAAGCCTATCCACTCCATCAAAATCATGGCTGACCGCCCCCGATCTCCGCCGATGTGGCGGCGCTATCTTCCGCCCGACGATTGCGAAAACAACTTTCCAACATTAATGACAATTTGTATCGTAATTGAAATCGAAATGCCGTGAATAAATGCCGCTTTGCACTAAAGCACCGCGACGCAGACAGAGACGCACCAACAAGGAACACCTTTTTTCCATGTGCCAGCCTCGCTTAAAACATATTTATATGTTTATACGTTCCGCAAACCAGTCCAGTCCAGTCGGCTGCCACTCCAACTGCAACTGCAACTCCAATCGGGGATCGGTTCCGAAAACACAGGTGCCAATTGGGGAGTGGGCCACGCCGGGCGAAAGCTCAGCTCAGCTCGGTTCAGTTGAGATACTTCGGTTAATTTCAGGCAGCCGCTTTCGGTGTGTAATCCATTTTAATGCCAACACCATTACGAACAGTAGCCTCAGTGTCACATTTAGCAAAAGCAATGGCACAGCAAAGGCGACCAAAAATGCAAGCTGCCATCCAGTTGAGTGAATCCGAGGAATCGCTGTAGAGCATCCAGTTAATCAGTCTTTCAGGTGTTCGACCTAGTTACCTTATTAAAAATGTAACTTATTTCATTTCCTTGAACCATTTAAAAAGATCCTTAATTGATTTCATTCTGAGCTTTCGGTGAACAGCTAAACTAACTTTTTTGAGAATCGCATAGAGAGGCCTTCTCTTAATGCTGAAAGCTATTTACAATAAGATAAAGGGATCTTATGTCCTTTTTTCCTCAAGTATAGCGCATTCCGGTGTCGCCCAGGTCACATCATAAATCTCGTCTCGCACTTTGTTTTATGATTTAAATGAAGCGCCAAAATGGGATGGCAGTGCTGATAGCGAGTAAAAAGGCAGCGGAGTGCGACCTTAATACGGCGACAATTGATTAGCGAGCGACAGAGCAAGGCGCGCAAGGCTAATGAGGATCGGTCCGGTCTGGATCGAATCAGATCGGTCGTATGGGATGGGATCCGATGGGATGGGGTCGCCAGCAGGCGACAGAACTGGGTGTGTGCTGATGAGTGAAGAGTGGAGCGACAGGGAACAGGACGGTAACACTGGAAAATAAATGGTCCTATCCAGATGAACGGATCATAAATGGTGTAATTATAGTATTATTTGTTATTTCATGATTTTTATTATTATTAAGGTATATATTGGTGGATCAAACCAGTAAAATTTTTTGTTAACCAGTTGATTATTATTATAGAAATCATGAAACCATATTGATATTTGTTCCTGTGCAACAGGCGCCAAGTGCAGTGGAAACCTGTTCCCCCGGCATCGTCATCTCCATTCTGGGACTCCGTATTAATCACTGCGATTCAGCGCGATCGCCTTCGATAGCTGCCTGCACTTCGCCGTTCCGATAGCCCTCGATAGCAGGAGCACAATTTATCAAATACCAGAAGGCAGACGGCGGAGGGACTGAGTCAGTGGCCAGGCATGCCATAACGAACCTTAGCCTACTTGGCAAGTACAGCTCGAATGGCCAAAAAACCAAAGCCGAAACCAAACCCGCTGGTTGTTTCCCACAATTATGCAGAGCGAAGGGGGAGCCCAAGCGGGTGGAAAAAGGGGGCAGAAACAAACATGCCCATACCACAAGGTGCATCTCCCGTCCAGCCAATTGCCTGCAAATTATAATGCATTATTTCATAACTCCCGCCAGCAACTTGTTTGAACTGAGTCAGCGGCGGCTGGACCCCAGTCCCGATCCGACCTCCAAGCGGGGGACTCAATCCCAACCCGAATCCTATCCGCAGCCCGACCCCGGGCAATGGCCAGCAATCAAATCACTTGCCGCCCCAAGCGGAGCGCTAAAACGAGTCAATCTTAGAGATCGCGGATTCGAATGGGAGGTTCTCAGCTGGGATGGAAATATTCTGGACGGGAATATGATGATTTCTGAGGGAATTAAAAAAAATATAAATGGTAATCAAAGGTTTAAGCAAAGCTCTTCTTATTACAATCTTATATATATTGTTCAAAAATAAAACCTTTTATCTTATCCTAAAGATATCTCAATGAACTAAGATAATATGAAATCTTAAGATATTTTGATTAGTATTGTTACTAATCCAAAGTAAACTTAAAGATCACTCTGTTTTTGAACAAATACCCTATAACTCTTGATCTCAGGCATCCTCCCCAGGCCCATCACACCCCTGCTACCCTGTTTCCCGGCCCAAGAGATTGCTAGACAACAATCGTCTTGCTCGTTCCGCTGTGGCCTACATTGGCAACATTGTCCTGACTCGGACTTCTCTTCTGGCAGTTAATTTGATTATGTATTTTCCGCTGGGCCGCATTGATTAACTGCCGTCTGACATGACAGCTCAATTCGAGCCCCGCCGATGTCATGATTATCGATTGCGCAATGCTCCCCCGAGAGCACTCTTGTACTATCCCCGGCATCTTCGGATCTGGCGGGCTCAGGTTTATGGACTTCGTCTTCAGCAAACAACGAGGGGTTTTCGGGGTTTCGGCCCTTCAGCCACTTGGTCTATGGCAACTCGGATCGGACAGCGATCGCGTAATCGCCCTTAATCCATCAATAAAACGGGGCCATCACGATATCTGCGAGTCGGAGGTTGCAGTCTCAGTTGCCACCGGTTGGTTGCAGACCGCAAAATATGGCCAATTGCGGGCACCGATCCACCACACCATCAGTCAACACAATCAATCTTTGGCCAGGCTCCTCGGTTGTGAAAATATTTGACTTGTTTTCGTTCGCTAAGTGCATTTATTGGGGCCTAACGAGCCGAACGATCGATCAAGTGCCCTAAAACCTTTCACTAATGATTTGATCATGCGGTGGGTGGCTGCATTTGTATTCGAATCCGAAAATTGAAACTGCAATGTGAACATGTGGCACAACCGGCATTTAGCCTGCCAAATGGATTGTGACAGTCCAATTAGTATTAATTCGGGGTTTCGGTTTGTTTTAGCCGCTCGGTTTGTCTCCTCGCCATTTCGGGGGCCTGCACTCCGCGCAATTTGATCGGATTTTGGGCCATAACTCATTGCCATCTTTCAATCAGGCGGGCCTGGGTCTGACTTTTTACCTTCACTTCTTTTCGACCCGATCGCGGTGGATAAGAGGTGTCCCACTGCCGAAAACAAACGACTCGCATTCACTTTTAGCCATACGGGCAGCAAGGAAACAAATTAACTGATGATCAGTGTCAATGGAATGCAACCATGTAAATTACATTCTCGTCTCCATTCCCATCCGCTCAGCCGGCGAAATCAGAGCCACGGCGAACACAACCTGGCTGTAACTCTGGGCCCCTCGCCACGATCCTGGCCTGAATCGTGTCGTGATTACAGGTTGTTTGGAGGATTGGCCCGAACTATGCGATGTGTTGTCGTTTTGAAGCGATGAATTAAGCGATATTTGCAATTAATAACTGTCATGCTTCGGAAATCTGTTCAATAATAAAATTTGTTTAACGAATCAAAGACGGGCACTGGCACTGGGGCCTGCGGATGGGAATGGGGCTGGGTCTCCCGTCCACCTGGGATTCTCTGGAGGCGGTGTGCTCCTCACCACTCCCCTCGCGATGGCCTCAAGCGATTTCGCAATCGAGGCGACTTTCGTGTTAATGGCATGCAGGCTCTGCCATTGATTTCACTTCGATTGCCCATAAAATACGGCCAAGTGGAAATCCAAGTTCGAGGCAGTGTCGGAGGACTCACACTGGAGAAAAAGGATACGTAATCTTGAAAAGAATGAAACATATGCAATACAGCAAATAATTATACTGAAACCGAAGAAAAGAAATGCATTTACAAGTGTTCTTATAAAGGAAGAACACTTCATTAAAAGGAAAGTAAGGGTTTTTTAGTTTATGGCGTATCCAAACTATTTCTAAAAATTGTTTCTTAATTTGAACTTTTAAGCTTAGTAACATAGGAGCATGTTTTCTCTCGGAATTCTCTTCTTTCTATTTTATTTAGAAGCTTTGTATATATTTTAATAACATTTTCACAGGTACTCTCTTTATTAAGAAGGGTAACCATCTTTTTTTCAAGTGCAGGGCCACGTGCTTGAAGGCGGCAAAAGTTATTGACTGATTATGAGATTTGGCACGCCATGAGGAGAAGGCGGAATGTCGGCAGATTATGTTTTGAAAGTGCAGTCACTGATTTCTTTATGAATTCATTAAACTTTAAATTGGTTTTAAATTGGCCCCGACTCCCAGCTCCATCTCGATGGTCTTGTCTTCCGTCGTGTGGAATTTGGCACGACCTGCCCGCCGCAATTATCTGGCAGCACACATCTCGGCCGATCCGAGTTGCCAAGTGGCCAACTGGGCGACTGGGCAACCGGTGACTGGTCAACTGGCCCCTGCTCGCCCTGTGTGGCCCATGGCCGGGAGCAGCCTGTGGGCCAATAATATTAATAACACGCACTTTGTAAGCCTGCCAGCCATCCAGCCAGCCAACCTCCTGCCTGCGAGCCAGCTGCCTGCATTCTGGCATTCTGGCCCATGGCCTCCGCATCAGCGTCTCATTGTTTGTTTTCATTAAGAGAAATATTGCAGCGTCAACATGAAATCAATACCGGGTCCAAGGCGAGACACCCGCACCTAAGGCGAGGACCCGGCTAGGGATGGTACTTCGGACATGTGCCTTGAGGTCCTTACACTATCGCATGCTCAAGAAAAACCTATTCGTTTAAAATTATATTATAAGCTATTAATACTTCTTAGCTATAAATAATCTCGATTTTAAGGGTTGTTTTTTAATAGCAATTTTTTTTTGTAGGTTTTTTTTGTATAAAGTTCATAGGATTTGAAGATGCACAAGATGTGCAGATAAATATATGTTCTTACAATGGTAGGTTTTCAGCTCGAATATACTCACTTTAAACAACTAATGATGCTTCTATATAGTGGTATAACATTTTTATAATATTTTTTTCGAATTTCAAAAATTTGTATGATCTGTATTTTCAAATCCGATCCCACACGATGCCATCTCTAGCAAGCACCCATGCTCGCACGCCTTTTGTTTCAGAGGCTGCCTTTCTGATGGGGGTGACTGATTGGGATTGTGATTGTAGCTCCGCAGCATTGTGTCCCAGTGTCCCATTGCCCCGACTCCTTCCCTTCCCCCTCCCGAGTCTTGCAAGTTGCTTCCAGGGCCCAGGACATGGACACGGACATGGACATGGACATGTGCAATGTGCCGTTTGTCAGTGGCGCATAAAAGAAAGGAGTTTTCTGTTTTCGGTACTCGGTACTCAGTTTTCTGCTGGTGGCTCCGTCTTCCCTTCCCCAGAAATCTGATACTTTGGCCCCGCTCGTAATTGTGCAGATGCATTGGTCGAAAGGTGTCACTCGAGAGGCTGTTGTTGTTGGTACCAATGTCGAGTCGTGCCGCCCAGCTATATCCCAGTCGGAGGACCGAATCGGAGACGAGGATGCAGGCACAAGTCGGACACGCGTTTGTGATTCGAGCCACCTACCTCACACCTGTTCCGCCTGCGAAGGAAGTGCGCTATTCTCGGGCTAGGAGAGCATCGGAAGTAAGGTATTCAGAAGCAGGAAGGGTTGTTTGGCACTTAAATCGGAAAAATGGAAAATGCACAGCTGTAGGGGATTTATAAATAGAATTGGGAGTGTGTATACTGTGCGGTTTCGATGGGGACTTAAGTCGGGATCCTAATGGGCCGCGAAGCATCTGTGGGTAGGTTGAGGTGACAATAAATATTTTATTAGATTTTTAAGATAAGAACAGAACTTAAGACATTGATTGAATTTTAGTGCGACTTACATTAAAATGATTTTACTGGCATCTCATTTGTGATAATAGTTAGATAGTATAGTACAATTAAGAAATTGTATGTGGTACTTAGTGTGGTTTCTTTGAGTACTAAAGATTATATTTTGGTAGAAACCAATCAGTGATATTAGTTTAATTTCATTTTTAGTTGTATCTTAAGCAGAACAAGGTGAATTGTAGGCTATAGTCGTTGCCATTAGTGAGCTATCATAAATTTTCGAGACCTTTGGGCCCCCTAACCAAATAGAACACCATTGTCCATGCTGACCTCAACCCCAATCCGATCGAACCACCCACCCACCAATAAAATGTGGATCGCCCCAGGATGCGTGGCAACCTTGGCGTCCCATCATCGATCGGTCGAGCCGCCTCGCTGGGCTACTTTTTAATTTCGGAACCTTGAACTTTTTGTGGCCGGCCGCAAATTGCACTCCGCTAAATGTAATAAAAATAAAGCTTGCTGCAGATCTCAGTAATCAGTTGGCGAAATCGCAGCTGGCTGGCTGGCCAAAAAGCGAAGCAGGCAGAAACGAGCCAACAACTTCATCACAACAATGGCTAATGAGTCAGTGGAGCGCTGGTCTGGCGATCTGTCGGCGGCAATCGACTAATAAAACCATCAAAGACATTAAGCGTTGTGGGTGCCATTCATTTGATTGAACTCTGACACCCAACCCCAGAGCCATTCGGGCATCAGATGCGGCGGATGCAGATGCAAATGCAAGTCTCTCCGCTTTTGACCACCTCTAATACTTTGGTTTAAAAAAGCGCAAAAACAACACAGACACAAACGGCGCAAAGGAGGCCCCATCAAAATAATAATAATAATAAGCGCAATAATAATGCAAGATGCTGCAAAGGAGTTGCAGATAGGAAAAGCGTTCGCGAAATTACCCAAACCGATGATTGTGCATCTACCGGTTGCGATAATGATACTCTTTACTAAAATGGTATTCAAATTTTTGAAGATCTGATTGGCAAAGAATAATGAAAATTATTTGAAATATATGTAACAAATCAATATAAATTTTAAATTATAATTTTAAAGCTTTATTAAGATCGATTTTGCAATCTTTAGGATTCAGTGGAATGAAGTAAAATGTATCTTAATATATCTAAGAGTCAGTAGAATTATATCTTTTAGGATCTGGAGAACCTTTTGGAAAAACATGAATATGATTTTAGTTCTATTATTACCAGTAATACGCTGTTTAAAAATAATAAAAAAAAGTTATAATTCTTTTTCTAAAAACATATTTTTAAGGGCATTATGAATTCAACTTTCCAGACCCCCATTTGCCGCCTCGTTGCCAACGTTCAGAGTTAGTGGATTGGTAAATTACGGCAAGGTCTGCACGTGCTCGGTGGCCATTGTTTTGGGCCAGCTTTGTTGCATCATTGGCGGCGGCATCATAATCCGCTAAATGGGCGACAAATCATATTGGCCGGGTTTTTTTTGGGTTGAGGAAGTTCGGAACTGCAAGCCACTTCCTATCATTTTGATCGCTCGATCAGCTGGCGAGTGCTGTAAGCCAATACCTTTCTAGAAGTCGATAGAAAAACGGTTTTTGGAAAAAACATAATTGTGTGGCCATTTCAATTTCATTTAACTGTGAGTCGCCCGCGGGTTAAGTTTCGACTGTCGCAGCGCTTCGATCGAACTGGCATTGTTTCTGTTTTCTGTTTCTGGCTGGCTGTCTGGTGATTTCAGAGCTTTCTGGGGTCCGGAGACTGAGAGATCGTTATAACCTGGCCCCTGGCGCCGCAGTTGCAACTGCCACGTCCTTCGCTTCGAGTGGGTGGATTAAATTGTTTGGCAGTGGGTTATGTTTTTGGCCGGCCTCTGCGCTAGTCGCTGTTTGATTTAAAATATAATTTTATATAATCTGCTACCAGCCACAATTAAATGCACGTTTTGGCTGGGCTAGGTCTGCTAAATGCAATCGATTATTGGTTTATTTTAATTGCTTCGCCTTGGCCAAAAGCAACGTGAGAACTTGCGATTCTGGTTCTGCCGATCCGGTGGAGATAATAAAGCAAACAAGTTTTTGGCAGATTTAATTTGGCGGGTATTTCGGTCTTGCTAACTGCCCCAGCCTCATTCAAAACCATCCTGGAGGGCTAACAGCATTTATGGACACCATACAAATGATGTAAACATCTGTTGTTAACTCATTTATGAACCAGCAGCACCCCTCGCGACCACTCGACGTGTTAAACGTCAATAAAGTTGCTAAAATCAACAAAACACGGACCATCGGCTCATATGGAGGCGACTCGCCAGCCCGCTGGCTGCCAAATGGAAACAATAAACCAAGCGAACCCTTTGTAACATGGGGGTGTACTATGTATCCGTATGCCTAGACGGGTCTGGCAATTAACTGTGTGAAGTGCCGTGGTAATTATGTCGCTGTTTAGGCCGAAAGTGTGCCACCAGACTCCCAGAAGGGGTTACTTAACCGGGCGCCGCCGAAAGCAAACAGAATTAACCAGTCAACCCGCTGGCAATTGGAACTGCGTGGGGTTGATAAGGAAGTGACTCTGATTATAGGGAGTTTTGGAAAATGGTAATTTTTAGAAAGGAATAAAAAGGTAAAATTATTAATAAACTAACTATACTTGTATAACAATCTATACCTATTTAAAAAAAAAAGCCTTAAAAATCAGGAAGGAACAAATAAAAAGCATGGAAAATTGTCCGCCTCCTAACAAAAAATCGTTATCATATCCCCGTGCCCACTCTACTAGATATACGACTAGTATTAGAGCAACTCAATTAATGTCGACTTGGGGGCGCCCAAAAAAATACGAGTACACCCCGAACGCAGCAAGTTGAGTTATTGAATTACGGAAAACCCCAAAAAATGGCCCCGAGCTAAACATTATTGTAATGCCCTGCGGGGGGAGGAGAGCCGTACGCCCCATCGAAAAATCTCACGTGGAAATGGGCCGGGCGGCGTGTGAAAAAGCCGCTTGAAAGGATGCCGACCCGTGGAATCGAGTGCCCGCCCTCCCCTCGATGCCCGGAACACGTGTCGCAGCCTGGGCGGCACTAAATCATAGCCAAATGCTTATGATTAGAGGCAAAAGGCGGCTCCTCCCGCCTCGGTCACATTACACTTCACGGCGAGTTAAGCGCCCGTGGAAGCGAGTTTTCCGGCAGCTGGATATGGGGATATGCTGGCACCGAAAATAGCCCATCAGCATAGTCTGAGGCGATCTTGTACCTTGGCATTGTGTTCCGTCCTCATCTGAGTTGGGCTAGGGGATCGGGAACCAACACTTGTTGGCAGCTATCACTGCCTTGGTCGGGCTAATGAGGCCCGGATTTTGGAGACTACGGCGTAAACTTGGGGAGACAAGGCTCACCAGCAACAAATGAGCCTGTCAGTGGAAGCGAGCAGATGGAAATTTCTATAGGAAAATTTAGGAAAATGCAGGGAAAGTAGCTACAGCGGTGGAGGAAGATTTTTGGGTATCAAAAGGGGAAGACTGGAGCAGATTTAGAAACTTGGAGAGGATAAGGTCGGACGCAAAATGTTTTTTTTAGATTCATTCCTTCGTTTGGGAAATGTCCTCAACAACACTTTAAATATTATTTCTTATAATCAGTAGTTTTAAACACCAATAATAATAGAGATTCATCGTTTTCTTTACTGAATTGGAAAACTTGAAAAATGTTTTAAGTCGCAATACAAAAATTAGAAGCGATTACACGTTCTATCTTTCTATCTTTTATCTGTCTGTCTATCTATCTATCCATCTATCTATCTATCTATCTTTCTATCTATCTATCTATCTATCTATCTATCTATCCATCTATCTATCTATCTATCTATCTATCTATCTATCTATCTATCTATCTATCTATCTATCTATCTATCTATCTATCTATCTATCTATCCATCTATCTATCTATCTATCTATCTATCTATCTACCTATCTATCTATCTATCTACCTATCTTTATCTTTCAATAAATCTACCTATATAGTTATCTATCGATCTAAATATTTATTTTTTAAATTATATATTTAACTTTTACAGTTATTTTTTAAAATGTAATTTTAAGAAGGTAGCTTAGACATACAAATGAAGCCAAATCCTTTTTAGAGCGGAGAAAATCGAATGTCTTGATGTTTGATATTCCTTTGTCAACGGCTTTCTACCCAATGGCATTCTTAAAGTAGAGATCAGCGCGCATAAAGCTCCCATCAGATCGTATTTACAATGTAATTTCCCAGAATGGGCCTCCCATTTCCCATCTTCAGAGGACATAAACGTCATGTTTTCATCGGGGCTTAGCCGTGCCAAGTGATATCTCCCCGAATCGGGCGATGTGTTATGTTTTGTTAGCTGCAAACACACCGATGATGGCCCATAATCGCTGAAATTGGCTTAGTTGCAACACACATAAAGCGGGCCCTCCACACGAGGGGGCCCTCCATAGTCGGTGCAGGGATACTAAAAGAATAAAAACAACTTTTACGACGGCCGCAGATTCACTCTCAAAGTGCAGTAAAACTTGCGCGGGACAATCCGTCAATGGCAGGGAGTTCGAGTTCGAGCTCCCCCCGATTTACCAAATTTTGGGGAGCAGCTAGACGAAAGGTGACAGAGCCCCCGGCGATGGCGGAGATGTGAAATCAAAGTCAAGCGCGGCGATTTGATGGCATTTGCCGGGGAATCAATTTAATCGCATTTAATGCCAGGCCAGACATCGAAATAGACGGCGCAAAGCCCACTGACGATATAAAAATTTCAATAATTTTTCCGAGACGCAGCGCCAAAAATACCCACCCAAGAAAAGGGGGAAAGTTAAGTGCGACATCGCTGGGGAATTGACTCAACATCGCTGTACCACCACCCCGTTCGATTTTCCGATCCGCTTGAGAGATGAGATGGGCGCTGGGACACCTTGCCCGGGACAAACACCCACTAATTAGCTGTAGCCCGGAGATATTTATGCCCAATAAAACTCTTCCAGCAGCTGTGTGCGATAAAAACGCACCCAAAATTAGGCAAAGTGCAGTCGGCTGAGGAACGATTAACGGCCTGCATTAGCCGCCCCTGATTTCTGATTGATGCCAAAAATTAGCAGGGACCTCGGTGTGCTGTGTGTGCCCTGCCAATACGAAAATGGGTCCCTGTCCTGGCCGGGAATCCAGCTCCGCTCTCGGAGAACCCCACCATCCTATCCCCCAGACCGTTTCCCATTCCATCTGGCAGCCTCGAACGACCGACTGGCTCGCCTGATCGCCCCAATGTATCACGATGGATTTATAGTTTAGTATGCACGATCAATCAAAAATCGTGAAGTGCGCAGAGAAAAGAGAGAACTCCAATTCGAACTCAAGCCGAAACTCAGACTCAAACTCTTCTGCGTCTAACAGTAAACGACGGGCCTGGGAGATGGACTCGTGACCATCGTGCTGCAGGTTCTGGGGTAATTAAAGCCCATTCGAGAAGCCATAAACCATATTAGCCATCTTTATGAGTCTCTAAAAAGTAAATCGTCACCTTAAGTTAGGTTAATAGTTTTGATGGGAGCATACGAGCATAATTAACCCACAATGTGAATTATGGGTATTTGATTAAAACGAGGTTAAGAATCGGTATCGTTGAGCTAAAAAATTAATGGTCTATAAAAATACTTAAAATAATTTTATGCGAATTTATAAATCTACAGCTGTACTTAGGGGTCTTTCGCTTTGTTACTTTAGCGGTATGAAAAATTAGAACTCAGCGATAGTGATAAATATTTTAATGTATTTATTATATCTTTTTAAGAACCAAGATCCAAAATTCATAAGAATCTTATAAAAATATGACAACAGGGTTCTTTATTTAAACTAATATTTGATTAATGTATCCCACTAAATGGCATCTTAAGAACTATTTCCTCCCATCCCACCCAATCACGAGCCCATCTCGAGCCAGCTGGCTCTACAGTCTTCAGTCGTCGGGGCATATTAAAAGAAAGTCTTCCCGACGAAGCGTTGCCAATAAGAATTATTACACCTGATTGGAATCTGCTGCCGCAGCATCGGCAGCCCGAACTTGACCACTCTCTACTTGTGGGTGGGTGGGTCGTCTCGAAAATCAGAACCCGCCTTACAGTTACCTGACTGCAGCCCCAGCTGCATTTATTAACATTTTGACTTTGTGACCAATATTGGCCGTTCAGCAAACGTAACGTCTGGCTTCCCAAATCCCAAATCCCGAATCCCAAATCCCGAGCTGCGGCCTGGTAGGCGTACTTAATCGATCGCTTGTTGATAGGCAAATTGGCAACAACAAAGCTGAGGACTGGCCATAACCTGTTTCGGTTTCACTCCTCTTAGCCTGGTGGAAAATTCGTGATGAGCACGGAACCAAGCACAAAAAACAAAAACGAAGCAAACGAGGGAGAAGGAGGCCGCTTTAGTTCTTTTTGGCCAGGTCCACTGTGTGATCTTTATCTTGGCCGCTAGAAATTTTTGCTAGGGCTCCATCGTCCGTCTCGAAGTCATTTACATTTGGCGGAATGGGATTTGGAACGTCTGAGCCGGCCTGAGTCCGCCTGACAGTTTGGAGCATTGCAAAGTGATCGTTAAATCACGAATATTTAATTGTCTTCATCACCTGAGGGTGCTTGAAATTAGTTTGGACTTGCTTTTAACATTTCTTCGTCGTTCGAACTCCTTTTTGTAATGGCCTGTAATGGTCTCGGCTTTCAGATGGGCCATTTAATCTGACGGACTGGCTGGTTGGCTAGCTGGCTGGCTGGCTGGCTAGCTGGATGCTTTGTTGGCCATGGCCCTGGCCCTCCCATGTTTGGGGCTTAGGGTTTAAGACATTAGTCGCAAATTGCATGCATAGATTCGGCCTTTAATGAGCCCGAGCGGCCAGCGATATTTAGTGCTAATTTTATGGATTCAGGCTGGCCAACAAAGGTTTCGGGACCATTAGATGGTCAGGCAAGTCCAGAGAAGCACTTTGATTGATCAATTTTTGATTGGTAGTCATGAGAAACGCCTGAATTTGGCTTACAATTGGCAGCTATGGTTTTTAACTAGTTATTAAAACAATCATATACTTTTTAAATGATTTAAAAAATAAAATATATATTGAATTTCTTTATAGCCATCCCCACTTCTAGTTGGAATACAAGATTTTAACCAACTACAGTTCTAATAAGTTCCCACAAGTCCCTAAACCAATTGGATTGTCTTTGAAAGTTCTCATAGTAATAGAGAAATCATTCGAATCACTCATCTGTACCTACTAACTTCCTTTTTAATATTTCTCTTGTAACTTTCCGTGTAGGCAGTCACACTTTGCCGGTTATGATCACACCTTAAATCAATGAGTAAGTCATAAAAGGTCCCATTAGAGCAGTCCATCGATTTACGATTCCCACGCTTGGACCTCTACGAATTTCCCACTAGCAGTGCACTTCAATCTACGACCTATCCTGGGTAAATATGAGCTCTCAGTTGACCCAAAACAATTATCGGTCTAACGCCGGGCGCCCTTTCCGACCCTTTGGGGTGGGATCGGCGATCAGAAATCAAACAGTGACTAAACAGATATCATTTATTGCAGCCCATCGATGATGTGTGTTCTTCTAATGGTGTTCCCACATAAAACGACCATGCATCAATGCACATGTTTCAACAAAAAGTCGGTGAAATACTCATGGAACATGGAATTTGATGCTACTTGGGGTGGCTGAAATGACAGTTGCCATATTGACGCAACAAAGATTCCCACAATTGTCAAATCACAATCGCTGTGAATTTGGCAAAGTTGCTGCTGCTGCTGCAGTTTCTGGTAGCTACCAGCAAAAATTAAATTAAGCCAAATTAAATGGCAAGTTGCATGGACTCAGGGGTGGTTTGGCACCCCACGTACTCCTCGGCTCTGTTCGATCCATTAATGAGCGACAAACGCTGATGATATTATTTACTTGACGTCATTCCACTGGGAGAAATAAATGCAGTAGAGACTGTCTGAAAAATATTCAATATTTTAAAAAAATGATTAGTTATGTCCCTTAAAAGTAGGCAGTACGTTTCAGTAAAAGGATAAAAATACTGTCATGTCCCATAAAAATATGCAATACAACATTCTCTCCATATAATGCTATACCAAGACTGGAATTAAAATCAATGGCTTATATAGATGTACTGAACTGTGCTTTAAAAAAATTATTAAATATTTTGGATCAAATGTTGTAACTTCAACAATATCTAGGAAAATTAATGATATCTGCCTTAAAGTAGGCAATAAAATATTTTCTCCATGAAATACTGTCCTACAAAAGAATATACAATTATAAAGCTTTGATGTGTTATTTATTTTTTCAGTGTAGATCCACTGTTTCACGTAATTGCTCGCTGGCCACACAGTTGAAAGTCAACGAGTGGGAGGGTGAGTTCGGCGGCCCTAAGGGTGAGGGCTAGGGTTGCAAGTGGGCGTCACGGCTGCCTGAACACCCTCGCCCTGTTGGCTTAACCCCTCGTCCCAGCTCCTGCGCCGGCTTAACCCCGCGCTGCCGATGGCCGGGACATTTGACATACGTTTTGAGCAGCGTTCAGTGCTTAATATGCGACACGTGACCCACACTTTGCACGTTCCGTTTTGTTCCGTTGCGACCTTCTGCAGTTCCACCTTCCTTTCGGGCGGTATGCAGGTCCTGGCCTGGTACTTTTGCTGCTCGTACTCCTTCTCCGGGGATCGTCTGCTTTCCGGTTTGACTTGTTGTTGTGTGACACGCGTTCTGCTATCGCAAACTCCATCGTTCCGTCTAAATTTCCAACTCCATTGTGGGCTGACCAGCGACACGCGTCTTCATTGGACGTGGATATGGATTGGAAGTGGGAATGGGACTGGGATGTGGGTGTGTCATCTGGCGGCCAGAAGACAGGGTTGACATGTGGCCAGCTGGGGGTGGATCGCTGAGCTTTTGTCCAGGGACATCAAATGGGCCGCGCCCCTAGTTGCACAATTGTGTTATCTCGAAAGCTCATTATGCTTAGTTTTTGCTGCCTGTGGTTTACATTGTGGAGTTCATTAGAAGACCTGACATCACCACAAGTGCTCTGTCATAGGTCAAGCTGTGCTTTAGAAAAAGTAATCAAGATAACTGTATTTCAAGTGCAAGTATTTACTTTTACCAATATGATTTTAATAGGCAAAATTTGTTATTTGTTCTTTTTAAGGACGCAGGCGAGCGCCTTTCTATGCGATTCTCAAAAATGCAAAGTAAACTTGTACAAAGACAATTTCCCAACTCTGTTGCGCTTCTAACTCCCACTTCGTTGACCTCATTGACCCTGTCCCGAGAGGTCACGGCGAGTCCCCTGCTTCAGGGCAGTTTAACTGTCGAACGACAAACGATCACAGCTCAGAGACTAAAGAAAGAAACAACACTGGGATAATCCACCATAATGTTTGTACATTATTTGATCGAATTTGCACCATCGTGAGCTCTGGCCACAATTTTCCCCAGCACGTTTTCTTTCTCCTAGCGGTCGAATGGCGAAAATTGCCATACAAATTAAGTGATTTGCTATTGACATTTCCGCCAGGGACCGACATAGAGCCATAGACTCTATGGCCGGGGTCCAGATTCCAGCCAGCCGCGAGCCTTGAACGAAGCACGCGCGTGAATAATGAAGTGCCAAGATCGCTTACACTCAGGGACTCGCGGGCAGCGGTCATTTTCACACAATTCGCATTGACCCCGCGCACACAAACCTGACCCTGGACTCGGCATCGAGTCCCAGGCGCAGTCTATGGCCGAGACTCAAGCTCAGGTTCACTGGAGAGCCTGGTTGGCCGACAATCGATTTTAATTTGTTTAACTTGTGCATCAATTTCTGCGCTTGTTTGTGCAGCATCTTCTCCGTATTGCCGGGGCCATTGTGCATAAATTACTGACACTTGTCTCCATTAAAAATGAAGGTGATTCAACTGTCAGCCCTGACTCTGAATTCGAGTCCGAGTCCGAGTCTGCCTGGCAGTCACGGCATGTTTTTCCCTCGGACATGCCATGGATGTGGTCTTGGCTATTGGATATTGGTATGACGTTCCATGGACATCAATCGTTGGCAATTTTCTTGTAATTGTTTGATGTTGTTGTGCTTTTACAATTGACAAGCGATCTGTCCGGCAGACTGGATGGGTTTTCAGAGGTGGGGTGGGCTATACGAACGTATATGATTTCTCCATTTTCCATAAAATTCTTTTAAAAATTAAATTTGAATTTTCATAACCTCAAAGTAATCTCTCAATCTCAAGCTTTCGAGTATAAAAATCCCATTAGTAACCCACATCTCCAGTCAGAGCAGTGCTCCTATAAGCCCCGTACTCCCACAGAGTCCCACGTTTGGTGGTCTAATCCGCCTAATCAATTCGTCGCTGTTCAATAAAAATTATCTATAAATTAGGTTTGACGCATTTTGAAATATTTTAGCACTTTTACGTTATCGCTGCGACAAAATCTATTACTTAATTTTTTATTTGCGCCACTCTCGCGCCTGTTTTGCAAATACCCAGCGAGATGAAATATGAAATGCAACTGGCCCGAGAGGTCTGGCCAGCATTTAACTGGCCATTTATGTGCGTGATTATTACGTGATATGGCGAGCACTCGGCCCATAAATAATATTAAGCCAGTTTCCCGGCGAATGTGCGGAGTCGAGTTGGACTCGAAGTCAGAGTTCCATTCCCGGGTCCCAAGCCATGGGTAGTGCACCCTCGAGAGAGCTCGGTGCGAATTGATTTCTGTTTGGGCTGCGAGCACTGGCAGACTGTTAAATCATTTAATATACCAATTATAACAAGTCGAGTAGTTAACATAAATCCTGCTATCCGCGCTCAATGCAAAAGTTAAGTGATTTTTCGCGCTGGACCTTTTCGCTTTTTACATTTGGCCAGCAGCGACGTTGCCAAGAAATCAAAACTCATGCATTATGAATGCCAAAATTCTCTGACTTGGTCAATTTCAATTTTTATTTATTTTATTGCCTCTAATACATCGGCGCACTGCCTGGCAAATAAATAAATATTGGAAATAGCAACAAGAGCATGACACTCGCAAAAGGAACCCACTCTGCATATGGGGAGAAAGAGCGATGGCGGAGGCAGCGTGACACGGGGCTGGAAAAATTGCAATACTAGGTTAACCAAGGATTTATTTTTGAAATTATTTTAGCATTGTGGTGTTAATTCATATGCACTTAAACATATATGAAGTACACTCTTTTATACGATCATATAAAAACATTTCCTAAACCTTTTCTTATATTGTAATGGGACTTGATTTATATCATATATCACATACAACATAATATCATAATATTTATTATTATTAATAATAAATATTCGATTTATACTTGATTTCAGATTAATATATTAATAGGATCATAACACAAACAGTATCATATCATATCACATCTTTGTTAAATCACATTACGATCTATTGGTTTCAATACAGGTGATGCTCCCCACAATTTTTATAGATACTCCATATAAACCTATTTAATTACCTATAATATTTACTGAAATCGAACGATTTAATCGCCTTTTATTGAACACCTCACATCTCTAATCGCGGACCTATATCTTCGGCTGACAGGTTGGTTTCCCCACTCGCTCGCTAGGTGGCGTCTAGAGCTGGACGTCTGTCCGGTGGGTCATATATATTCGAGTGTCTCGGCGGACTTCTTTCCTTTGGCTGCTTTTGTACTGAATCATTGCCTGCCCCACGTTTGCAGCGCCGCAAAAGCAAACCGCCGACTGTCTGCCCCACTGTCTCATATTTTATCACAGCAGCCGCCGTCTCGAGTGGCCAAGTGTCTTGGCTAGAGGTTTTCGGCCAGGGTTTTGGCCGCACTTTTTTCGGCTTTGCGGCTGTGGCACATGCTCCAAGACCGCTCGTTGGCTTGCTTTTTTGGGCTTTTCCGCACAGATTTACGACTCCTTGTGCTGTTTTGATTTGTTTTTGCATAAGGGTGTTCACGTGGCCACAGACTGGGGGACTGGGCGACTGGAGTCGCAACTGTTTGGCCGTTTGTCTTGTCAGTGGCGTTGTAATTGGGTTTCAGAATATGACGGAAAGAGTGTTGCTAATCAGCAAATCAGACTCTGGCGTTGAGTAGACGAATTACAGCGCACTTGGGGTATTTGTATTTTCCCTCGCCTGTGTGCGATTGGCAACCTGTTTTCGACTCCCATTCAAAATGGAAAGGCGGTTCTCTCCGGCTCCGCCGACCGACTGACCATCAATCTTCAGTCAAAGTGTCGCCCAGGACTCGGTGTTAGTTTCCCAATTCTTGGCCAGAGTCCAAGGGGAGTGGCGTGCTTTAGTTGCCATATAAACCCAAATATTGTGCACTTTATTCCTCGCATTGCACCCTCTTAACTTTATTCCCCCATAAACCCATATTTTCATATCTACCTGTATCTGCAGCCATATCCATTAATCCTTAAAACACTTTTTAGTGGTACTTTTCTGGGGGAGGCAAGTGGAATACTAGCTTAATCAACGGCAGCCGTAACAAAATTAGCAAGTAGGAGAGTCTGAAGTGAATACATTAATTCTGGGATATTTGCATTTAAATGGGTAACGACCGGTGTGAAGATCAGTAAAAAATCAATTGATTTTTCGGGCTGCAGGCTTTTCTCTTATTGCTTATTTATTTTGCAGGTGATAGTAGTCAAACGTTTGCCTTGGGTAACTCAAGGAGAAACTGTGGTGGTTGAGATTGGTGTTGATTATTCAGATGCATAATTGAAAAACAGTTGTAAGGTTAAAGAAAAATAAGTCTATATAAGTCGAATAATCTTCTGCTAATCCAATGAAACAATAATTAAGGTTTATGCCATTTAAAAGAATGCCTTTTCTTAGACTTGGCTAAAAATACTTCACCTGGTTGTAAGGTTTAGTTACCTTCAAGGGTATATAATATTTCGGAGTCGTTGTGGCTTCTTTCAACACCCAACTTGTTGTAAGGCGTTTAAGGCCCAATAAATAGGTTCTTTCTCGGCCAACAGCCCTGGGCAGGATCGATCGACAGCAGTGGAAATGCCGAGGATGGGATGGGTTAGGGTGGGTAGGGCAGGCAAGGGGAAGCATCGACTGGCAGCTGGGCCGAAAGTCGTAAGTTGGGCAGTTGGCCAGGTGCGGGTGCCCCACACACACACTCGCACACCTCGCCTGTAAACTGGTTGCTGGACATGAGGCGAGGCAAAAGGCTAGTAACTGGCCAGCAAGCGTGTCGGTCTAGCCCGCTTGGCTATCTTTTCAAAAGCAATTGTGGCTATTTTTAAAGACGATATATTTTAAAAGATATTAATACAGAAATAACTTTTTGAAGTAGGCATTATTAATAGGTTACTCATCTGTAAAAAATTTTAAAAATAATATTTGTGTATATTTTAAAGGTTAACCCAGAACTTTCGTTCATACTGAGGTAGGTTTTTTTTGTTTTTTAAATATATGTAAATTAATTATCTACTTTTATGTATCTAAAATGTAAACCTTTTCCGTGTCCGGTAACCTTAAATTGATAAATATCATTTATATGTTTAAAAAACTATAAAAAAATGATAAACTTTAAAACTGTTGTATATCTTAAAAAAATGGTATTTATCGGAAAGTGGTAAATATAATTTATAGGTTTATAGTTTATATAAGAAATGATAAACATTAAAACTGTTGTATATCTTAAAAATTGGTGTCTATTTAGCTTATTTTTAGGCTCCAACGCTGGCACCACTGCCTGGAGTGGCCAGGAAAGACGTGGAACTCTGCGTGGCTCGGAACACACCCGCATCGCGACTGCAGACAGGACCGAGAGCCAAAGTCAGTTTAAAACCAGATTAGCGCCCAAGTCTGCGGCTAATTTTTGTCGGTGGGCCTAAGCAAATTTGAATTTGAATGTTAGCGGGTGATAGTCGCTGTTTTGTGCTATTTTTCCCATTTTTTGCCTCGTTTTTGGGCAACGCAAGACCACTTGGTCAGTTGGCGAGCCGAGTGGTGTGCCACAATCTTGTGCGGCTGGCGGGTTGACAGTCTGGTGCCCGTGCCTCTGCCCTGCCCCCGCGGCTCCTGTGAAATATAGGATGACATGGGGCACGGTTATGGTTACGTGCATACAAAAGCCACTAAGCTGATTACGAAATGCTGACCTTTCTGCCGCACAGCCCAACCACTTGTCAGCGCCTTTGGCGGAGGAGCTGCCGGCGAAAGGTTTATGTCAACTGCTTTTTCGGGGTCCCCTCTGAAGTTCCCCAATACCAGGTGCCCGAACCCCGGTCCCCGAGATAATTGCCCGCGAATTGGGTTCGATTTAATTTGTCCATAATTCAGGTGGCTCCCGCTAATGGCTGAACGGGTGGTATTGTCGTCGTGAGTACTTCCTGCTTATCGCCCCGGCTATAAACTAGACTGAGTGACCCGTAAATCGAGCACCTCCACTTTGGCAAACAGTTTGCGCGAAAGTTTGTATTACTTAATAGCTGTACAGTTTGCGCATGCGTGACTCACTCGATAGGCCGACAAACATTACAGCACTATACCCAGAAAAGGGTTTGCATTTCCTTAGGGTGCAATGATTGATAGGCCAGAAAGTTACTTTATGGATATTTGTCCACAAAGTAGGGGATTGTATCGTTTATGATTCATTGAAGCCTAAAGATTACTGTTAGAAAGAAAATACAAAACAGAGAAAAAATGTACAAGAGGAATATCAAAACTTTTTGAACTAGTAGTTCAATACTTACTTACTTTTGGCCAACAATTTCTAAAAATATGAAGTGGGAAATCGAAATTTTGCCATGAAGTAAGATCCGTATTTTCACTCAAAAAAAAACAGTATTTTGGCGAAAAAAAATTAAAAATTGGTCGCAGAACAGAATGTCATACATTGTTGAACTCGCAATAAAATTCCCCATAAGCTGGCATTCAAATGAAAAAAATTAAATTTTTGACCATTTTTGCAAAAAATTATGATGTTACCCCTTGTAAAAATGTAAAAATTTGAGATTTTTAAATTTTTTTTTAATCATACAGAAAGTGATGGAGATCTATTAGCTGGCTTGTTAGCTGTCCAAAACAGTGCGTCTTTTAGATTTCAGACCAGTTTTGGTCAAGTTACAGCAAAAATACACGAAGGAAATCATCAAAATTTGGTAAAAACTAAGTTTTTTATTTTGCATTATAAGCAGTCAGTATTTTGACAAAATCAAAAAAAATAATGAACTAGAATTGGATTTCTGTACCAAGCTGAACTCGTTTTATAATTTTTTATTTAGAAATCATAACTAAAAGTTTCTATTTTTGTAGCGCTTTTAACCCTAAAATTCCCCTTCAAAATTTTTATTCTATGTTCAAATTCGTGGTACACTACCAACTCGGAAAGTTTCCATCAAAATGAGATTACCTACAGATCGTAGCTTAGGCTTTTGAGGACTCATCTGCATGCCGGCAGCTGGTCCTCGGATGCATACCTGCGCACTATCCGCATCCACTCACCCCGGCCTCGAGTGGGGTGGAAATCAGGGCCGTCGAAATGGTGGGAAAAGTTTTGCAACCCCGAAAGCCGAGCGAGACAAAAGCACCGGCTCTGAAGAGGCGTCGCTGGAGAGCAACCTGGTGTCGGGTACCACTCACCGTTCACCACTCACCATTTGCCGGGCACCGAACACCCAAAACAACCTAAGCACCGGGTGCCTTCAAGGCCAAGCCTACCTAGGGACAACCCACCCCAAGCCACCCAGCAGCAGGCTGTTGCTATCGAAGCCACAATGCTGCGCGGTATATGCCGCATGGTATGTGTTGTCCTGCAGCTGCGCAGTAGAGTAAATCCCGTTTGACGGCAGGGTGGCTTTCGCTTTTTGGTGGGAAAATAAATCAGTCGGGTTCTCAAACATTGCTATGGTGATGATTAATGGCCGGCGATTTTTCGGAAACTGTACCTGATCCACGGCGGAAATGTGCACCGGAATTCGGCGATCTCATGTTGCTCTTTTCAAAATACCTTACCATGCCTTCCTAATGGCTGTGAGAATGTTCATTTGATTTCAAAATACTTCTGGATCGCTGCCTCTGCAGATTTGTTCACTTGAAAGGGGCAATCAAGTAAAATAATTTGATTTGATCGAGCAGGCTTAAAAAGGAGCATTCTTGCAATTAGTCGTAACTTTTGGTAAGTTCTCAAAATGTTCTGGGAAAGCTCTGCATGACACCGGATCAAATGCAACAATCTCGGGCTCCCATCGAAGTGGCACTTATTGAGGTGCAACGGCCTGAAAAAGTTGTGGAAATGAGCCTGGGAAAGTCCTCTAATCTTACACGATAGGAGCAATAATATTTGCTTTACAAAAGATATCGCAAACAATGGAAATGATTGCCTAACTAAGGAGAAAGTGAAGTCAAGAGAAAATGGAAACAGTTCACAAGCGCTTTGATATTGCCCATTAAATTTATAGTTATTCCAATGATTTTCAATTAAGCATGCTTCACCTAATTTTAAATTATTAAATAATACAAATGAAGTGGCAAACACTTTTATTTGATTACACATTGTTTAACAATCTTTTTACAAAATACTTCAAATCATACCAAAACCTTTTCCATAAAAAGACCCACTTTTACCGCCAGTAGTTCTGTGACAAATTTGATCTTGAAAAACAATCAATTTAATCAGCACATCTTTAATTTTCATATTTTTTGCTGCCTTGAATTCTAGCCTCTGGCAACTTGTGGCAACTTTCCATTTCCAAATTGGCGGTCGTCGGGACAAATGGGTGCGCATGTGCGCCCCATCCATAAAACCAACAGCATTAGTCAAGCGGCAATTGGCCAGAAAGCCGGGCCCAAGCCAGGATCCTGGGGCGTTTTTCGGCAGCACTGGCAGCGGTTCCAGCTCCGAGTGGGTGTAACGAGGCCATTCGATTTCCCTCTGACAAATTCGCACCCATTTATCCGCTGGGAGTCATCAGCAGCGTCGACCTCTGCGATTGGGGCGCCACCAGAGCCGTTCCCGGATCATCTCGCAGATGATCCTCCTGACCTGGCAGGGCACAGGAGCACTTCAGGGAGTCTGTGTACTGGATAACGCCGTAATCCCCCGATATCATCCAGTTGTGGTCGGCCCTCAGGAGGGCATCCGCCAGACCCTCAGGGAGACCACAAACCACCTCGCATTTCACGCTGCGCAGGGCACATATGTTGGTGGGTCTAAAGCCCCTCAGGCAGGTGATGAACTCCTCCGCCGAGTCCCAGATATAGTCGCCCATCAGCTTTCTATAGTTGAGATCGCCCTTGAAGATGGCCAGCCTGGAGGTGGTTAGCGTGCGATAGAGCTCCAAATCCGATTCCACCATCACGAAATAGGGCTGTGGGCCTGTCCAGAAATAGGAGGTAGGAGCGATGACGATCTTCTCGGAGCTCATGAGCCTGGCCCACTTCTTCCCCACCGAGGAAAGCAGCTCATCCCTGTTCCCGATCAGATACTCCATGGTCCAGTCGACATCCGCTCGCGTAACATCGGATATGTACCAGGGAATGGCCTTGACGTGGACCCTCACCTGGGTGGCCAGCTTGTTCTCCACCATGTATTCCAACAGAATCATGTCGGTGAAGAACTCGAAGCCACCATTGTCGCAGACGAAGTCCACTATGCGGTCCTCGCTCGTCTTGTTGTTCTTCACCAGGCAGTTCCAGATGAGCGGCGAGTCGTTCACCAGGATGATCTTATCGATGTCGACCACCTTGACCAGGACATTGATATCGTTCTGGTCGTCCTCCTCGTCGAACTCGAAGGCACCCAGTTGCATTTCAAAGTGATTGCCCCAGAGATTGATCGTCAAGAGTTTGCTGAACACATCGTAGCTCCTGGGCAACGATCGAGTGGCTCTGGCCAGGGCTCTCATGGCCGCATCGCTCATCATCAGATCCTCCTGCTTCAGGTGATCGAAGCAGTCGTAGGTGTGCAGGAAGCGGCTGTTCTCGAAGAAGGAGAAGATCCGCCGGTACAGGTAGCACTCGGCGTGCAGCCAGCAGGCGCGAAAGAAGGATCTCTTGGGCCGCGGCATCTCCGTCAGGAAGGCATTCCACTCGGCTTTGTCCGGCTCAGATCCGTGGAACAACAGGAACTGTCGATCCCGGTTCAGCTCCATCTTCAGCCGTTCTATGGCATCCACTATCTGCTTGACGTCCTTGCGCACGTCTTCGCCGTATTTGATCACCAGATCCGGAATGTCGCCCGTTACCCTCATGATCACCTGCTGCATGATTCCCGGCATGCGAGTCCTCAGAGTCAGATAGGCAAAGCTCTGTTTGTATCTGCCGGATAGCAGGGAATGCCGCGGAGTTGGGCCCTCCATGAGGTCCGTGTTGGTGGACCGATCCGAGCGCGTGGATATGCGCCAGCCCATCTTGTTGAGCTTCAGTTGGGGCGGTGGCATGGTTTTTTTAAATTTAACCCAAGAAGAAGGCGGAAAGAAAAAAAGGGCAAATACTGCCTTTGAGAATTTTATCCAAAATGTGACTAAGTATACTAAGCCATTTTATTTTTCAAATACCAATATATTGATATGTTCTATATATTATCTCAGCTTAAGAAAATGAAGAAGAAAGCAAGAATTTCGTGACAGAGTCTAATAGAATCTGTAAATTATAATAAGTAAATAGGGGCATTCTTGCTTGATTTCAATTCAGAAATGCATATATTTCCCATCGCGGATCTGTAATCTCCCCAAGGGAAGATACCTGAAAGTGTCCCCATATAAAGCAGCTAAGTACTGTGGGAACCGTCTCGGCATTAATGAGATCCCAACTTCCCGTTTCCCCCTTCTGGGAGTCGGGAACCTCTTCCTTCCGATGCCCAGGTGTTATCCGGATCGCGGCATGTCCAAGTGTAATTTACACGGTCGGTGGCAAATCAAATTTGCATATTCCTAGAGTTCTTGCCCTTGATCCTTGATTGCATCCGGTTTGGGATGGGTGTGCGCTCTCGAGTTGCAGTCTCGGGTCTCGGAGAAGTGAAAATCATAACAAGCCTAGGGGTTGGGCTAGGGTTAGTGCATTTAGCATAATTGTCACATGTTAATAAACAAGTCCGCGGCACTGTGGGAATCCCAGTCGCGCAGTTGGCGGGGTTAATTCTATGCTAATGGAGCAAGGTGTGCACTTCCTCTTGCAACCCTTCTCATTTGGATCCGATCCGAACCGATCCACTCCGATCCAATTGAATGTTTATGAACTGCGGATGACGCAAGTGTTCGTCCGGATCGTTCGGTTTCTGGCTTATTTGCATAAGCATTTGCCAAAGGAAGCCGAACTGATATGATATTATGTGTTTGCCCATGACACACTCGTACATAGTACACAGGGAAAAATTTAACACGAGTGTCCTTCAAAATGTGTGGATCAAGTAGTCCTCGAAAAAGATATTGCACTAAAATATCAAATAGTACAAATTCGTTGTATTTTATTCAATAAATTAAAGAGAAATGCAGAAAGAAAAACATTTGTATTACTTTTTTATATGACTTTGAAAGGATATAAACGTTACTTTGAATATATTTTATTTATAAACAGGTTTCAAAATTTATTTAGCATGATGATTTTAACAGTGTAGCATTCACCCCTTGTGATTTTCTGTGGCAGACACCGGTGCGTCAAAATAGTGGAAACTTGCTCCTCCTTATCGCTGACCGTGCACCTTAGAGCCCGCCGATTCGCATCCAGGTGTTCTTTCCACAGAAATCGAAAACTTCCCCCGTGACAATCCGGTTCCAAGTTCGGTGGTGATTCCTTTCGTTGCTATCTTTGGATTTGCGACTCAAGGTGCTATATCGCATACCATGTGCGCCATTTTCGATCCGCAGTTGCGTCTATTGTGAGCTCCCGACGTAGACGTTACTTTTAATAGACCCTTTTTCTTAACAAGGGGTATCTTAACATTTTCTTTCAGTTTGAAACTCCTGAAAGGCTAAATAATAAGACACCAAATTTTATTAATTTCAATGTACCCGATATTGGGTGTAAGAGATATTCTACAAAATTATACTTGCAATTGTTATAAATTTTAATTGAATTTTATCTTTTTCTTACTGTATCAAAGAGGGTATTTCTATCTTCGGTCTGCAGGAACCTTTCCTGATTTGAGGAGGGGTTGGGACTGGGTTGCGTTGCCTTGTGAAATCACTAAACCGAAATCGCCGAGCAGCTGCGCAGTTACTGTGGCAAGTTCTCTGGCATGTGCTCATCGCAACGCAATATTGTCAGTCTTTTATTTTTGGGTGTGGGGACCGGAGTCTATGACTGGGCATTGTTCGGTTTCGGGAGCAAATAAAACGGCCAGCCCAGCAAAAGCAGGTCGAATTAAGATCGAACGGATATCGATACCCATGAAATAGCAATCCGGCGATCCTCAGTCTGCGATCCGGGCTATCTCGCAGTACCCAAATTATGTTCTGCCATAAAAGTGCCTCAACTTTCACCCGGACCAAGGAAAAAAGTGACAAAATATGGCTCACCCGGTAATTGCTCCCAGCAGATCAGTGAATATATTTATGTTATTGCTGCCCCCGATCGTGGCGAGTAAAAAATTGCATTATCGGAGTCATAAACAAATTAGGGGCCCAACGAAAAAGCCGAGAACGAAAGCGGAGAGAGCGGCAGCTGCATGTTGCCACATATATCCACATATGTCCACGTATAAGAGGACGGATAATCAAGGCTCAAGTGGCGGGTCCCATTAGCTGACACCGCAGCCAGCGAAGTGCACACAATATTTTAGAAACAATGGCCAGTGGCGCACGAGGAAAAATATATTGGTTGCACGGAGGAAAATTGGGAATGGTAATTATCAATGTTTTTTAGGCAGAATAATGTAATATGTACATAAAAATTATATAATATTGCATAAAAATAATATAAAGGGATTTGAATTGAAGAAATCTTTAGAGATTTACTTTTGAACAAACTGAAATTATGTTTCAAATAAAAAAATGTGAACGGCTTCTAATGGTTTTTAAATAATATAATATTTTTAAATATAACAATACATTTGCTTATGAGGTTTTTAGAAAATATTAGGAATATTTGGTTTGGAAAAATCGAATAATTACTCCCTTGAATTTACATTTATAAATACGAAATCATATATTACCTATGAATTGTATTACTTACTTTCACCAATAAAGAACCACCTTTCATCGCACTTTTTTTGTGTAGTTCTGAAACTTAAGATACTTTCCTAGCATGTTCTAGACTCTGTTCTCACTGCATCCCAGACTCCTAAGCTCGACAAGATTAATAACTCGCCGGCGCACGTTCAATTAATCTTTCGCTGCGCCTGCTCTGGAAGTGCAACTGGAGCTGTGGAGCTGTGGAGCTGGCAGACATGGAAATCGAAGTCCCACCCACTGACAACTTAACGGCACGTCTCCGGAACGGATCCCGCGATCCGATGGGACAGTAGCTGGCGGAGTGGGACGGGAATGGAGCTGGGGATGCAGCAGCATGAGGTGGCATCGTGTACCTGCCGCATTGTCAGTGTCAATTGTGACAGTGGCTGCGACAGACGCTCACTCCCCGAGAACAAACAAACGGACACGTTCGCCCGGGGGAGAGCGAGGATGGTGCCATGATCATGCCAAACATTGCCCATGAACGTGACAAAACTGAAGAACACGCCGAGGAGACTCCGGCTAAATTAGTTGTTTTAGCTGCGTCTAAATTTGGGAGCCACTGCGACCCCGCGGCTCATGCTGGAGATTTGGGCGTGCGGCAATCCATTGGCCGTAAATCAATTATACGGCCCGGCCGTATTTATAGACCGACTTCTGGGCTTCGGTTCAGGTGCACGGGTGAGGGAAATTCCCTGCCTTATAGCGGCAATAATTCCAAACACTTTCATAGCTCAAATTTATGTAAATACAATGCCGACAGCTCGAATGTGCTGTTGCGTCCCGAATTAGCATAAAATATAAATCGAAGATCATTTGTAATAATTAGTGAGACATTTGCAGCCGTTCCTCGACACCGATTTTTTGGCAGCCAAAATATGGCGCGCATCCCAGGAGTTTTCTGCTGCACTTATGTTGTTTAATTACGAATCCCCGGGGCAAACAAATGCCTTCTGACTTCATTATGGCAAGGGAATAAAAATAATAAAAAAGTGGAAAACATGCGAAAGCTGTCAGCCGGATTGATGCACCCCCAAGCATTGGCTTACAAAGGCAGTGAGCCCACAAGAACACGAAAACAAAAGCAAATGAGGCTGAAATTGCAGTGGCACCACCAGCCCAACCAGCCGCACCACAACCACCATCAATCGCACCCAGCCACCAGCACGCAACTTGACTCCTTGCTGCTCGCCACAAAAAAAATGGAAAGGAACCGAGGAAACTGCAGGAGCAGTCGAATTTTATTTGAATTAGCAGCGCGCAATCAAAAACATTCAAACACGCATAAATTGAATCCCGTGGGATGATTTCTGTTTCGGGTTCCCAGTGGCGTGGCAACCCCCTCGACGTCCTGCGCCAGCAACTTGTCACGTGATTCCAATAACAAATAACTGCCGCCCCAGGATCATCCCCTAGTCCTGCAGCGAAATCCGAACGCAGCCCGTACTCCGGCGAGCGTGGGTAAGTTATTTATCGGCCAGAATCCTGCAGGGAGAAGCTGCGGACCCGAACCTGACCACCACCCCGTCCGGACCAGGTCCTCCCCCTCCTCATCCACTTTTCTCACCGTCCCGCAAGTGTAAATTGTTTTTGTCATGGGAACATTCGCACTGCCTAATGGAATAGTTATATTCCGTATTAGGCACTCAATGGGACTTAATTGATTGGCCTGCATATGGTTATTCTTCAGTTCAATAAACTGGTGGGGATGGGTCATCGAATTAGAAACCACATATAAGTTCAATGAGTGACAGAATACATTAAGGTTTCCATTTGAAAATTTATAAAACGAAAAGCAAGGACTTTATGTGCTATAATGAAATGTTCCAATCTTTATGGGGTCTATATTTGGTATAACCTTGTTTATTTTTCAAGAAAATAATAATCTTAAGATATGCAAACAAATGGTTTTGCCGTATTATCTCATTTGAGTGTCTCTTTACCTGCCGACTATCAACCATTCGATAACGAATTTGAACTTCAGCTTGCCCTTCAAATTGCCGGGAAAAAGTGCGCAAAGGATGTTTGCCATTGATAAGCAAATTGAACTAAGCACCCCACCAAATTACCTCGAGATGTTCGGATATGCAAACATACTTGCAAGTGATTCAGCTCTGCCAAATTTGTGCGCTCGGCAACTCAAAAGCGGCAAATATTTCACTTTTATGATGTCTCAACACTGCATTAACATAAGCGCTGATGCTAATCTTTTTTTCCCATGAAGAGCCCAAGAAACATAAACAATTTATTATCGTGATTCATTTATGAAAATAAAATCACAAGCTCGCTGGTGATTATTAGCTGGAGATGAGAGCGCCAAAGCTACCGATCAGCGGATCGATCTATCTTTCCAATGCCAGGCGGGTGGTCCAAAAAACCAACATTATGGATACACCGGGAGAAATGTGGATTGAAATGAATCTAGTCAAATAATAAGTATTAAAGTATCTTTAAGATATATTTTTAATACTTGTTATTTTGAAATGACTGAGATAGAAAATAAATCATCTGACGACCATGTCAGATGTAATGGAAATATTCTGTTTATGATATAAAATCATTTGAGTTAAATAAAAGGTGTAAATGAATCTTTAGAATAGATTTGTAATATATTAAAAGTATTATATGATTGTGTTTTTACATTTAAAATCGTATTATTTAAAAAAACTCTAAGCCATAAAAGAAATCATGTAAGGATCATATCAGATACTATATTTATGACATACAATTATATGGCATAAAATCATTTGAGTTAGATAGTAAGTACAAATGTATCTTTAAGATAAATGCGTAATATATTTTTCTTTTGGAAATCACTATGCCATAGAAGAACTCTGCTTGGGATCCTATCAGATTAAATTAAGATTTAATATCAACGATCCAAACTTTTCTTCTCCGTGTTCCCTAACCACAGCGACTAGCCCCTAAGCTGCTTCCCAGCAGATTAATATCTCAAGAGCGCATTTTAATTAGCGGCGATGAAGTCGAAACTTAATTTATTGTCACTTGGACTAATGAAACACGCCTCAGAGCCCCGGACCGGGGACTTAGTCTTGGACTTAGTCTTGGACCCCACATAATTGACCAATTTGTGAGAGGGTTCGTGGAGGGTCTCCTATCGCGCAGAACGCGAAGCGCACACGCTGTCAATAAAACAAATTAGTTTGAATTATAGACGCAGCTCCTACTTCTTGGGCTCGAACTGCCCGGCCTGGTAATTTATGCGGCGTCGGAAGCTTCAGACTCTTGTCTGCTTTTATTCGATTATAATTACCGTTACCGTGTTCTCCGGCCAGATAGTAATATCGGATTTCAAAAGCGGCGTTTATGCTCGCTGACCCGGACTTGGGGGCTCTGGAGGGGGATCTCGTCGAGGATCTGGGGGCACTTCCCCGCCGTATCAGGCGCCAATAGTTCTAAGATCTTGTTTTGATTGCAGCGCGGTCTGGGCGACGTCGGCGTCGCATTTTTCTTGTATTTCACCCGCATTGTCTGCTCAGTGGCTTGAAAAACCTTCAGCTCGTGACAATGTGAGACAAAAGCCGGCGTGTGGCTGTGGGACGGCGGCCTGGATCGGATTCGTTTTGGATTTCTGCATTTCTGCCGACTTTCTTTTGTCCGCTCCCGAGCGCAGCTGCATCCAGCAGATAGCCAGATACTCGGATGCCCCGATCCCCAGATACCCGGCTGCCTCGCTGCCTCGCTGCCTTGCCACCTTGACGGCGGCAAATTAATGACATTTTGCACTTCATTATGCGACTCTGTGCGGCCGTTTGACACTTTGAAGTGAGGCACTCAGCTGTGGAGCAGTGGAAATCTGTGTGGGACAGTTAGCCTCTGCGGTTTACCTGCCAGGTGATGTGCAGTTAGCTTTCCTCCGGCTTTTCCTCCAGGGTTTGATGACACTGTCCACGCTGTGCAGTCTTTCTGGGCTCTTGGTGGGCTGACCATGCAGAAGGTGAAAACGGAATCGAGTGATCAGCGACAGATGAAACAGCAGAGCTGAAATCGATTGAGCTGTGGAGAAGGGTCAAGGTGATGGATTAGGGATGCATTTGAGAGATACTTCGCAGCAGGGGGCTTACAGGAAGGGAGTTACCCTCCCAAATCAAAATATGTCTCCAAAAACATGTTATGAGATGCTTTAAAATACACACATATTCTATTAATTATGAAGAGATATCTTTAAAAAATCATTAACTTATTTTATATATACAAGTATCTATATAATACATACGCTTTCCAATAGGAGTCTTTAGACTGCGTTGTAATTTATAAAATATTATTAGCATATATTGCCTATCTGATAGATTATCTTCTCAGCATGAGTTGTTAGCCTTACTTTTATCCACTGAATCATTACATAGGAACCTAACGATGCATCAAGAAACCATTAATTCTTTTGATCGCCCAACAATCGCGACTGCAGTTAATTAAAATTCAAATTCACTTTTCAATGAACCATCACCGATCGTTTCTTATTGTTAACGATACAATGATCTCGGATACGAAAATAGATCTCGCCCAGCCGAGCACACCGGTTCGTTACAGGATTTTGGCGCCAAATACCCGTGGCACAGGAATAATCAGGACCAAGACGAAATCAGTTCCTTGTGGTACGTGTCACAGGCGGCAGATGTGGGCCTGGACGAGGGCCGGGGGGTGCGACTCCATGCAAGACGCTCGCCGAGGGGTTGGCCCGGAAAGTAACGTCCAAAACTGCAGTTCCACCACCGGCGTTACTCCGCCGAAGGATGTCTGGTGATGCTGTGGATTTTGGGGTGGGCCAACTGCGCCAGGTAGATTTGCACGAACCTCTCTCTTGTGGCGCATTCCAAGGCACTCATGTAGCGCCGGTCGGAAAAGGCCAGGTAACTGCCCGGGCACATGCCCCTCTGGGGTGGATTGGAGGTCTCTGCCAGATGGCGAAATTCTTTAATATCGGGAATCGAAATTTCACGGCCGTTAGGGGTTTGCCTCTGCCGAGTGCACCTATTTGCGGGGAGGAGGAGGACCGGAACAATGCCCCGGGAAAGGTTGATTTACCTTAGATCTGCGCGCTGTTTGTCCCGGTGATTAATATTTTGTGGACCTCTGAGTGGGTACACTGCATTGTTGTTCGGCTGGATTCGATGGCCGGGCCAATGTCACGTGCTGATCCCGCACAGCTGCCCGCCGGAGAGGATCGCATCGATAAGGATCAATAGGAAAGCTAAGTGCGGACTTTCCTTAAAGGTTTTTGCATGGTTACGCAAACGGAACAGCGGGGGAACCATTTCATTAAAAAAGCTTTGTTTCTGCCATATATATTCAACATTTAAGCTATTGTTTATCCCTACAAAAATATTGGGCTTGTATATATATCTATACTTTTTTCTTTAAAAAATTGGTGATGTAAGTAATGGCTTTGTAGAAAAAATATATATATTTATTTTCCCTAGATTGTTTATAATATTATTATTGAATTACTTGTAAATTTTAAAAATTTTGTTCTAAATGTTTATACGATTTAATTCCCATTTAAGTAAAAACGATTTCTAAAAACTATATATATGGTGATTTAAAATTAAGGCTTAGATACTTCGGCTTAACGGAAAATATCTCCATCTTAATAAACTTATTTGAAGTTTTCTGACTATAATTGGTTTTGAAAGTTTCGGGGCTTATTTACTTAAGTCAAAGATCCGGAAAATCTCTCGATCGCTTGTAGAGCTCAGTCAGCGGAAAATGTGATCGTGCCGAGTCAAGCTAACCATTAGATGAAAAGCGAACATCGGGCCAGTAAGCAGCTTAGTCAAACGATATCTGAAAGATACCCCGAAGACCCCAGAAGGCGATCTCTTAGGTTCGTGGAACGGCTGGCAGTTGGAACAAGAGTGCCCCAAAGAGCGCAGAGAGTGTGGAGATGTGTGGGGTCTCCCGCACGAAGCTTCTCTTACCTGGGCTCCAAGAGCAAGCTCACCTGCTCCCCCAGAGAGAGGTACCGTCCAGGGGTTTACATAGGCGGACCCGAAAGAGGCTTATAAATAAACTTGGTCGGGTACATGGCAAGCTCGCACCAGCTGCCGCTCACTCACACCACCGCAAGTCAGGGGAAGTACGAGCGCAGCCGGAGAGGCAGCTGGTGGCGATCGCCGAGAGGCAGCGAAGAGAGCGCCCCGTGGCACGTGCTCGCTTTTTACACACAGATTTGCTGCTCTCCCTTCCAGATGCCTCCCTCTCCGTGAGGCATGGCACGGCACCCCCCATCTGCCCGATCTGCCCGATCCGCACGATCCGCCCGATCCGCAGCTGTATCTGCGTTCAACGAACGCACAGCTGTGTGGCAGATCGCTGAATGGATCTGTGGCTCGTGGTTCGGGGTGGATTTACAGAATCCCGGCGACATCGGATGTAGGTAGGCCCAAGATCCTTTGGCCAGGGGGTTGATCCTCGCCATCCTGCCAGGGGGTTGGTCGGGAGTCTATAAAACCGAAGCGATCCTGGCCGGCTTGCATCATTCGAGCGAGGAACTCCAAGCGATCGAGGCGCGTGTGGCAAGAGCAAATGAGTGAGCAGTGATTTCAGTTCAAGGATCGGCATTACATACACTACAGATCTGTGATCGGTGACAAGTGATCGTCAGGAATAGCACCACCCAATATGGATAAACTCAAGTACAGCCGCTGTCCGCTCAAGAAGCGTCCGATAATGGTGGAGGAGTCCTGCCCAGAGGATCACCTGAGTCACGGTGGGTTTGGGGCTATAACCAGTCGCCACCTGAAGCATGCTAACCTTTACCCTTATTCTGCAGATGAAGGACCCGTTGACCTGAGTGTAGCCTCAGCCGCTGTTCCCCTGGAACCCCATTGGGCGGCCAAGACGGAGCCGGAGCCCCAGACGGTTCCCACGGAGCTGAGACGCCGCTTCGACGCCGCCATGAGTCAGACCAAGGAGCAGTTGGCCCGCCGGATCTGGGAGGAAACCCGGGAGATAGCCCGCGCCTTTCCCGATGTCTTCACCCGCGAGGAAATCGCCAAGAGCCTGGCTCGCCTGGGCTACGGCGAGTTCGAGCTGCCGCCGGAGGAGGAGGTTATGGAACCGGAACCAGAGCCAGAACAGCAGAGCCCCCTGGGCTATGCCAGAGCGGCCAGTCCAAACACCATCATCAAAGTGGAACCCACGGAGGAGGAGCACTTTCCCCTGCGAAACTACAACAACAATCTACTCAAGAGCATAGCCGAGTATGAGGATTGTATGAAAATGCAGACCATTAAGGAGGAGATCGTCCCAGTGCCCCCTCCCCAGATCCACCAGTACTATCCACCCCCCACTCCGCTGTCGGAGCCCGAGGATCTTTCGGTGACCCAGAGGAGGGTGCTGAGCGAGAACATGAACCTGCAGAATGTGGCCAGGGCGTTGCTCAGCATGCAGCACATGGCTCCCCAGCAGCATCCCCCGCCTCCGCAGGACATGGAGGAGGACCAGGAGAACCAGGACCTCAACCAGCTGAAGATCAAGAGCAGCAACGATCTGTACTACCAGTGCCAGCAGTGCAACAAGTGCTATGCCACCTATGCGGGACTGGTGAAGCATCAGCAGACCCATGCCTACGAGAGCACCGAGTACAAGATCATCCGGAGCCAGCCCGGAGGATCGGGAGCCATAGTGGACCAAACCGAGTTCTGCACGGATCAGGCCTCCGCCTTGATCCAGGCAGCCAATGCGGCGTCGGCGCAGAGCATGCAGAAGCCAGTGGGAGTGCCAAGGTATCATTGCCAGGACTGCGGCAAGAGCTACTCCACCTACTCGGGGCTGTCGAAGCACCAGCAGTTCCACTGCCCCTCGGCCGAGGGCAACCAGGTGAAGAAGGTGTTCAGCTGCAAGAACTGCGACAAGACCTACGTGTCCTTGGGGGCCCTCAAGATGCACATTCGCACCCACACGCTGCCCTGCAAGTGCCCCATTTGCGGCAAGGCCTTCTCGCGACCCTGGCTGCTCCAGGGCCACATCCGCACCCACACGGGGGAGAAGCCCTTCAGCTGCCAGCACTGCAATAGGGCCTTCGCGGACAGGTCCAACCTGCGGGCCCACATGCAGACCCACTCGGACGTGAAGAAGTACTCCTGCCCCACCTGCACCAAGTCCTTTTCGCGCATGTCCCTGCTGGCCAAGCACCTGCAGAGTGGCTGCCACAGTGAGCAGGGTGGCGGAGGGCCCAGCGGCTCGGGGGGTGGCTTCGACCAGCAGCAGCTCCAGCAGCACCTGCAGGGCTACGAGGAGGGCCACAGTCCCCACCAGGTCTACTACGCCGGCAGCGTGGGCAGCAGCAACGGCGAGGAGGAGGAGGGCGGGGACTACCCCATTCCTCGCCCACAGGTCATCTATTAAGTATCCCTAACCTATAGCCCCTTTAACCTAAGTCAGTTTAGCCAAAGTCAGGGAAAGTCAGTGCCAAAAATTAGTCAGGGCAATGTTATTGCCTCTTAGGGTCCCTAGTGTATCAGAACTATTTATTAACATATTTATACTAAACTATTCCAGTACTCGATATCGCGGTTGAGAGCTTAGTCCTAGATTGTTTTCGTTGACAATTCCTTGTATTATAAATCGTTGTTGAAACTCATTCGTGTACAAATCAAAAAGGTGCCAGAGAAAACCCCCACTTAGATGTATACCCATGCCAACTTATAATTTAATCCTTTAATTTATTTTAAACTATCCTTATGATTTAAGCCTTGTAAATATGGTGAAGGTAGCCATTTACTTGCATGTATTAATTTTAATTTTTTTAATAAAAAAACAGGAAACAACAAAAGAAAAGTATTATTACCCTAGTTTTGAAAGGAAGCACAGGTATATTATATCACCCTCTCTCCAAAAGCGAACGTCTTTTCCATATCTCTAACTTTATCTTTTGGACGAACCGCTCAAATCGCATCGCAAACTAAAAGATGCAATCGCGGAAAAGCTTTGTAGGTGTCGTTTGTTTATCGCAGCAGTCGAAATAGAAATCCACAGAAATCGAGACATTCAACCGTCAATGCGACTCAATCGGGGGTTGCTGAGAAGCAAAAACAAAGGCCCAGGAAAACCGTCCATACATATGAAGCCATTTATATGTATAGAAATGTATTGAAAATCGGTGCTTAAATCAAAATTAATTGCCAGAATAATAATTGTTTTGAACGTAAAGCGCCGAAATGCAAACGGCGAACCGGAGGAGAATTGGCGCAGCTGCAACTGCAACTGCAACTGCGACTGCGTCACCGGCAACCAGCAACCAGCAACACCACCACCAGCAACTAGCGACATCAACAACAGCAGCAGGCGGCAAGCGCCAACAGTCTAGTATCTTTGTGGGCCTGTTGCAGTTGGCGAAATCCACTCAAAACAACCAGCCGAGCGATGAATCATCGAATTTTGTTTTCGTTTTTCGAGGCGAACCAACAAAAAGTCGGCAAAGCCGGCTCTTGGTGCAGCCGCACGCAGCTAGATGGCGCTAGTGGGCAGCCAGGCAGCCAGGCCAGGCCAGGCGCAATTAAACGCGTTTTCCAGTTGCCGCTTTTCCGCTCTGCAGAACAGCCGCACCTTACTTTGCACAGCGAAAAGCCGGCCCCACCCACCCGGCATCCCCATCTGGATCTGCGGCGAACCGCTCAGCTCACTCGCATTATTATAAATGCCGTCCACGCAGTTTCTAGCGCTCTACAACTTCCAGTTTGCTTTTTGTTCATAAGCTGTTTACCCTTTAGGAGATCTCGGGGATGGCGGATTTGCAGTGCATTTTCTGGAAAATAACTTAAAAGACACAAGCAGAAGAGGCTTTATTTTCATAAACACACATATTAGGAGAGTAATAATAATGGCTCTCCGGATTTTCTAAACCCAAAACCGAACTTCTTGATTCCATAACTTCAGTTAATGGATGTCGATTTTTACGCAGGATATCTCTATGAGTTTGTGGTTGAACCTCCTAACATTCTACATAAAAATTGTTGTTTTTAAAGAGGTTTTTGGCCCATGTTCATGTTTTTAAGGTATTTCCCATGGCTTTTAGAATGGGAACCCAAAAAACTGCAGTTTTAGAGGCCATAGATTGAGTTATTGGACTCCGATTTTGATGGGGCATAACTCCATGAGTTTTTCGTTGAATTTACTTTTTATCTACATAAAAATTTGCATTTTTAAAGAGGGTCACATTTTTAACCCATTTTTATGTTTAATTTTAGAGAATTTCCAATGGCCTTTAAATCGGAACCCACAACTGCACTTCTAATAGCCATACCTTCAGTTTTTAGACACCGATTTTAAAGTGTCATGCCTATATATATTTTTGGAGATAAATTCTCTATTATCCTACATTTAATTTGTTCTTTTTGAAAAGTCTTAAAAATGTAACCTTTTTTCATTTTTAGTTTTTTTTTGCTTTTTCGTATAGCCTTAGAAAATGCATACTTGCATTAAAAAAATCTTTTTTTACTCATATCCTAGCAATGTATTATAAATAAAGTGATAGGGAATCAAATAATTTAATCGTGGCAATATTTTAAAAGGTACTTTAAAGTCAATTCAATAAATACAATATTTTGAAAGCGTATTCCCCTCTTCGTTGCTTAACCCCATACTTCCGACGTCGCCGTTCGCGCGGTAGCTTTTGGTCTATTAGGAAACCACGCCACAGAGCTGCCACTTGAAAGTCATATTGCATTTGCCAGACAGCACTCGCCAGAACAGGGGACAGTCTGATTTTTTCCATTCTGATTTTGAGTGCGCGTGCTGCCGTTTCGGCGGCTCCGGGTGCCACGCCCCTTTGGAACGCATGGGGCCTGTGGTAGCGGCATTTGGTCAAAGGTTAAATTAGACGGGGGCCTGGTGACAAGTGCCAGGCAATCGTTTAGAGCGCTAATTTATGGACCGCCGAAAAACAAAATAGGAAAAATGTAAAAATCAAAGACCGAAAAACAACCGAAAAATGTGTTTTTCACTTTGCTCGAGTTTCGTTTACTGTGGCTACGTGCGGAGCTGGCTTAATTGGCAGTCGGCCAGTCGGCCAGTCGGTGGTTCAGGCCAAGTTATCCGTTGGCCAACAGCACACGCCCTGTTCTTTTTCTAATTTTGGGCCCGGCTTCCTCGCCATGGCAGTTTAATTAATCTTCGATCGCCCCAAGTTCGTTCAGAATGCATTTTTAAATGCATTTTTCCGATCGAAATTATTATTATTTAAATTCAGATATTCAAGACACGTTTTTCCCGCTCGTTGGCCATTAATATTTAATAATTTCGATCGGCACATGAAACAAATTATGGAATATTACCGGGCGCCGCAGCTGTACACACAGACAATGCGCATTGTTGTTGCTTCTATTGGCGGTAAGTAATAGTTGTTGCTGTTCGTTATGGCCACTAAGCTGTACGTGTTGTTTGCTTAACGCGCCGAGTGTAAATTAATATTTAATTATGATTGTTCCCAGCTCGGGCCGCCGATCGTGTGTTGAGTAAACGCCATTTTCTGAATTAAGATCTAATCGCCGTGTTTCTTAAATGCTGCCAACACAAGGCGTTTAGGCCAAGTCACTCGTGCCTGAGTTTCGGCAATCGATTTGGGTTCTCGCTTGGATTAGCCATATTGGGCAATGGACTGGAGATTGAAAGAAATAGAATTGTTTGGGGGATTGAAACGGATTTAATGAGTATTTTGGATTATATCAGCAGGAGAAGGCAGAGAAGCTTTGAAATAAATAAAATGCGTTAGGACATAATTTTTTGGGTAATACTATATAAATTGTATTTAATGATGATATAACAGAATAAGGTATTTATGAAATATATTTGATTAAATATTTATCTTTTAAGTGCTGAATAAATATTTTTAATCAATCATGAAACTGTAAATAAATAATTAAAGGTTCCTGAAAAAATGTTATGTTACGACTATCTTAACATCTTAATATGATGTGGCGTTGTCTTTATGGACATAACAAATTGTGCTCCCATCAGCATGATGCCTTCTTAAGCCCCAGTTCTAGCCGGGTTCCATAGCTCCCGGCCATACTGCATTTGGGGAGGGAGGGTTCCTGAGTCGGCTGACAGCTTTGATTAGCCACGAGCAAGACAATCCCGAGTGTCCATAACTCATGCCACACACACAAAACTTCGGCGGAACTGGCCGAAAATACGTCTTGGCCAAGTCATAAATCCGATGCCGTGCACTCGTCGACGTCAAATTAATCAAAAGGAAACCAAAATGCAGCGCAGGCAAATTAGCCACAACAAAAAACCGAAGCGAAACCGACACAGAACCCCACGAAAAGCAGGCATCAAGTGGCAAAAGCCAAATGAGAACTTTTTTCCCACACTGCCAGCCGATCAAAGCGAGCCGAGGAACGAATTCGACACAAAAAATGAGAACCTTTTGAGCAAATCACATGCAGACAACGCCCCTGAAATGGAATCGATATAATTATTTGCATTATTAATAATTACCATTGTCTCGCTGGGATCTTGGCTTCGGATTCGGATTCGGAATCGGATTCGGATTCGGTTGGAGATATGAAATTCAAATTCAAGCCCGAGTGCGTTGGCGTCGTGGCTTCGACCGCACAGCGACACACGGGGAGCCATTAAGACTGGCTTTTGCACTCGTAATATGCTAAAGAACTGGCCGGGACTTTGTTTTCGCGGCGGCTAATTAATTCAAACCGCAAAGCAAGCTGAAACAGAGACTGAAACAGAAACTTCAATACGGAAATAAGCTTAATCTAACCGCCGCAGCGAGAAAAAAGCAATTTGAAAACTTAATGTGGACTCCGCTGCGAATCGGGCCTCGGATGTATGGATATATGGCACTGAGGCGCCGGCGGCGAAACAATTGCACCGAGCTCTGGTTTTGGCCATATGTGTGGGCCACCCACACCGGGCCACAAGCCGGACCAAGAGCACAAATCCGTCAACGGGCGACAGACAGCGCATATCAAACAACTCAAATGTGTCTGAGCCTCCAAAAGTCGAAACCCCGAACCCCAGACCCAAACCCAAGCCCAAGCCCCATGAGGCAAACTCCGAGCTCCACGCAAGGCTTCAACTTGTCAGCGCGCTAAGTGCTCGAAAAAGATATATATGCAGAAAAAACGCAGATACAGGGTTCTTTTAAATACCACGAATATGGCTATGACACATTGTTCTCTTAGCGCCTCGCTTTCAGTTCTCCATTGGGCGTTCAACCCGCACATTCGATCCGTTGCAGAGCAACCTGTTGTTTCGCTCACTTGCCGCAGACAGCTCCAATCGGATTTATCTTATTACAACACACAAAAGGCGATAGGCAAAATATTTAATTATGCCCGTGCCGCGTATTAGTTTCCAATATCCGTGGAGCACTTGAATGTCAGCCACGTGAAGTGGCCATGCTCTACTCGAAGGAGTTACTTTCAATAATGTAACCTTTAGGAAAATTCGAATTTTAAATAACAAAATATTGTCAAATAAAATTAACTTTTTATCTAAATAAATGCGAAACCAAAAGGCATATTTAAAGGAAAATTTTGACTTTTAATATTTAAATTTAGTTTACTTATTTGAACATGTATTACATTTATATATAAAAATATAAAAAATAATATCTTTCGATTTTAATCTTTATACCTTAAATCACAATTTTTATTGCTAATACTAAAGGGTATTTGAACAGGTTTATTATGAAGTTATTTGTAAAGAGTATTCCATGTGCAATAAATTGGAGGAGGAGGCGAGGGCGTGGGTGTTCGACCCGCCGCCGTCGTCGCCATTGAGAGGGCGTCAAAAGAGACAAAAGCCATCCAGTCACAAAATTGACATTTTGCTTTCAGCAGCGGTAGTTGCGAACGAAATCCCCGACCACCAAAAAAATTAAGATGGAAGGGAAAAAGGCTAAAGCCGAGCGAAAAAATCATATTTTGCACGTTTTTTGTGTCGAGTGGCGACGCGCGAAACAAAAGACTTAGGCAACGAACTTGCCGCAAAGGGCTCGGGAACAGCCCGCCTTGCGCCCGATCCAAGACCATCCGGCACTCCAGCTCCGGCGACGCTGCAAAGTGTCAAGTTGCGCAACTTGTCAGCCAGTCTGGGGGCTTTTTGTTTTATGCATAAAGCCGTTTTTAATTAAACCGACGACAGCCACTAAACATGCCCCATTATCATGTCATATCTATGTGTACTATCTGCATGTGCCTATCTTCTGGCCAGGCTGCAGAGCCCAAGGCCCGATCCCCAGGCCAGGATCGGATCGGCTCAGTTCGGCTCGACTATATGGCGGAGCTCTGACATAAACGCTGACATTAATTGAGTAATTTATAACGATGCCGGGCAGACAGAATGGACGGAATGGATGGAAAGACATCGAGAGCCGACATCAAAAGCTCGGCGAGCGCATGTCTCGGGGCGCTCCAGAGTCGCGAGGGATCGGGATCGGGCTCGGGCTCGGGATCCGAGAGCACAACATGATATTGTTATTATTATTATGATTACCAGCGACATGAATTCAATTAACACTTGTCAGATGTAGTCAGCTCCGAGCCGCGAACTGCGAACTACGGGCTGCTAGTCCCCAAAACAGCGCAACAAGCTCACGATCCGCCGGCACAGATAAGTTTGGAAATTTATGTCTCGGATTTGGCCAACTTTGGGCTAAGTTATAACCCAGATAGATGTTCTCCGCCCGATCTTTGGGCGGAACTAGCTTAGACTACAAACGATTTTTATATATACTATATATTATATTTTAAAACAATACAAAAGTTATATTAATTTCGTTAGATAATCCATAAATACTTTCGTAACGGTTTCTGGTGCCTTTTGGCCAAGTTCCTCAGCAAACGGTTCAATATAATTGCCAATGCAGAGACCTTTTTGGCCCGCTGCTAATGAGCCGAACATCGCCGCATCGCTTCTGCATTTAGGCCTAATAACTGTCGGCGAGGAAAGTCGGCAAACGGCGATGCGGAGAGCCGGCCAGAAACCTCCCGAAAAAGGCGCACAAGTCAAAGCAAATTAAAATAAGAATCACGACAGGTTACCATGCAATCCCCCAATCGAGGCCGGGAGGACTCTTACTCGCAGCTCCATTCGGAACAAACACGAAACTCCGCCAGAAAAGTTCGAGTCGGCCGGCGAAGAAATTTACAAGTGTTAAATGTCGAACGCTTTTTGGCAGTGAGGGGAAATGCGTGCTGGCCGGCTTTCGACACGAAGGCAACGCGGAAGCGGTGGACAAATGAACCCCAGGTTAAGGCACTCGGAAAAATATAGTGTCCTATTTATAAAAATATGAAATGGTATTTTTAATTGAAAGAAATATGGAGCAAGAAGGCGGTATGAATGCGCATCGCATTTTAGCAATTTTAAAATAAATTTTTTATTTATATATAGTACTTATAAATAAATATCTGAATGGTATGTAACTTAAAGGAATTTTCAAAATTAAAAATAGAATTAAATTTAACTTGGGTTATTTATATACATTTTTAGACAAAGGACCCACTTGAGAGACTTTTCCCCGAGTGCAACCCCACCTCCCGTGCTCATCCTCTTCTGAGAGTCCGACAAATGGCGTACGTGTTAATGGCATTTGAATTTGGCCAAATATGGAATTGTCTCCGTCGTCGCCGCTGTCACTTTGCATGTTCCCTCGAACGGCAAGTGAAGAGCCGGGCTTTGGCTTTAACTTTGGCTATCAGGCCTTAAAGCTGGACAAATGCTCGGCCAGAGTCGTGTCTCATTCGCTTTCCGAATTAAATCAGTGGCAGAGACACGCATCCATCGGTTTGTTTTTTTTTTTGGTTGCTTCGGGGTGCCCGCATTAAGATTGTATAGCATTCGGCCAGCTTTCTAATGGATCGTGACTGGGTGCCGGGTTAGAGGATGAGTCGAGTCGCGCACCGGTTGACACAATTTCCGCCGAAAGTGTTGCCAAATTAAGGGGCTTGTTGTGGTGGAATCCGGCATCGATATATAGGCCGATTTCGGGCATATCACTTGCCAGCCCAACCCATCTTCACGGGGCCGGGGCTTTCCTCATTTCCAATTTGCGCATTTGCAAACTCACTCACTAAACACACTATATGGCCGGGCTAATCAACTCACAGCATCTGGCAGGCCCTAAAGCAATTTCCTGATTATTTATAGAGGTAACATCACTTGCCAGCGGCCACAGACCCACACAACCCGCCGATGTGGTTCAATTGAAGTACTCGGCTGCGGTTCAATAAACCAGCGTCAGACTCGGGCCCAGTCTCAATCTCAGTCTGAGTCGGAGTCGGAGACCCAATAGCAATCCAAATCCAAATGACAGGCAACAACAAACAAGTTTAATTATAGCTCATGTAAATAATTTCTCAATTGTAAGCTGTTATCAAAGAAAACTTCAATCAATCATAGAATACCCAGGTCTCGGCAAGTATCAACCTGAGGGGCAGTCACCGCACAATGGCTACATCTCGGCTCCGGGCGTGGGCCGTGCAGTTTGAACTAGCCAAATCTCGGCTAATTAATCAAAATAATAATCAAGCAATCAGTGGATCATATGGCCAGACAGCAGACATCAGACACCAGCACAAAGCTCAAGTTCGAGCGTGTATATATATTTTTTTCTCTGTGTGGTTCGCCTCTTGGCTTTTTTGTGAGCCACGACGCACGCCAAAGTGGGGCCCAGAAGGGCTAGAGATGGGTGCGTGACATGGGGAATACCCAAGAGGATCTTGGGGATTTTTTAAAGATTTTTACAATGTTCAGTCTGGAAACCATCATCCCCATATCAGTTAGTAAAACGCAGATACTACAATCCCTTGGCAAAACCATAACCATCCTAAGCGACTATAATAATGGATTATAATTTTACCTTTTTAATCATATCAAGTGTTATTATTTCAACTTTATTTTAATTAGATTTTACTTTTAAAATATTTTAGATCCCAAAGAACCATATCAGAATACTATCAAATTGGTAAGGTGATTCCTACATCAAACCAACAAATAGGATTCCCTAGTTTTGGTAAGATACCAAGTATTTCTAAGTAAATCCATTACTTCCCTATAAAGACAATCGATCTCCGCACACGATCTCCTCTCTAGGCCTGTCAGAAACATGACTTCAACCGCTGTCATTGCTCACGAGCTACGGGCACTTGGCTTTTTGTTTTGTTTCGAATTTCAGGTGCCTGGGTGATTCAAACTATTCGGCTATTCATTCATTGAGACATGCAACTTGTTTTGTTCTCGCACTCGCCCCGACACTTGGCCGCAAAAAGTACACACTCGCACACGGTCCGCGGACCATGGGCCATATATGGGTAGCTCACAATCGGAGGAGATTTTGACATTACGAGCCGGAGTCTGAGGTTGAACCTGTAGCCCCAAACCCGCCGACTGACGGAGCGTTAAGTAACGTCTACGCGTTTGAAACAATTAATCACCTGTCGTCGTCGTTTGTGCGATTGGTCTTTTTTCGTGTTTCTGCTCTCGGATTTGGTTTCAAGCTCAGACAAACAGGGTTATGTGGTTGAGAGTGGCCTTTTCTGGTATTTGTGGCTGGCTGGTGCATGATCTGTTATGGTTTTGTATGTTGATTGCTCTGGGCCGGTGATAAATCATTCCGGGCTGCTGTTTTGGGAATCGTGTTGATCTTCCGCCACGGCAGCGAAATGTCAAAAGAGCTCGTTGTTCCTCTGGTTGGGAAATGTCCGGCGATAAGATCTAATTGGTATAGTTTTCACTGCACCCAGTTTGATGTGTTCAATTGCTGACAAATAACCCAGGTCATTTGTCTGGGCTGCCAATAGTATATCGGGTTTTATTGAACGAGTGTGTAATTTATATGCTCAAATTGGCAGTTGCCAGGCCATCAAGGCCCACATTTAACCTAGTGATTTTCTAGTTATTTAAGATTTATTTAGGTTCTTTCCCAGGCCACTGAATCGACCCATATTTTTATAAGGCAAACCCTAAACCGAACTTCTGAGCCCGTATATTTTACAGCAATTTTTCCCGAACGATTTCGATCTTTCCCTCGCCAGACTTTGAACCTTTTCCTCCAGTTAGAGCCCCACCTCCTGAGCCAGAAATCTCGCCAACGCGGGACAAGTGAAAAGCGCATAAATCGACGCCCAACACCTTGATACTGGGTGGAGGGAAAATGGAAGGTGGGGATCAGCCTGCCCCGACATGCAAGTGAAATTTAACAAGCCACTCCTGAAGATCGGAGCTTTGGAGCTGGCAACAATAGCAAAGCGATCATCACACACAATGAGAGTCGAAAGCGGTGATTTTTCAGGCGAGCACCGAACCCAAAATACGTCACATTTCGGGAGGTGGAAATATTGTGTCAGCCCCACAAAAAGAAAAAACTGGGCACAGCCGAAGAAATGCTCCACGCCCCCAGATAAGTTTTCGGAGGAGACCGGAGGAGCGATCACTTGCGCATATAATTAAATCAAATTAAAGGAACTAACAAAACAGAATGCCAGGCGTCATCCTGTTCCACTTGTCTCGAAAGGAGGAGTGGCTTTCCTGTGCACAGGAAAAAAGTCTTTGTGTGATTCGACATAGCTTCAGGATTTTATATGAATTTAAGACCATCAAAGCAGGAAAATATAATTATTTTAGGTGCTGAGAAAATTTAAATTCTTGATAAGATATTTCAAACACATATTTTTCATTAAATATTTAATCTTTTGGGTGTTTCCTGGTTACTTATTTTTTCGCCTGTAGAAAGTTGCGTGAGGAGCAGTTGAGGCCGCACCCGAACCTTTTTTATATAGGACTCGCCCTCAGCGCCAACGCAAATTCAATGAATCCGCCGATCTCCCCCAGCCTCTTGATCCCCATCCGTCCAACTGGAGGCGCAAAAACCAAGTCACTGTCTCTAATTGAATTCGTCGGTTTAAATAAAATAATTCAGCTGCAGGGGCAGTGGAAATAAATTTTTGCTGCCTAGGCACAGGACTAGTACGCTGGCCATGGTATGGAGTGTGGATACAGCCTGTTCCCCCGACTCCTTTGATTGCTCACTAAATGCTTCTCCGCAAACACACATAAATACACACAGGTACACAATTGATTTCAGCATTTCCCTCCTTTTCTTGGCCGGCCTGGCAAGTGTCTCGGGTCCCTCGAAGGCACATCAAATCAATCTGCAAACATGCCGCCAAGCCAAGTGTAAGATCCAGAGGCCCCAGAGGCAAAGGTACACTCGAAGGAAAGGGATACCTCATACTAAATTGGATAATTAAAAAAAGAGGAAATAGTTTTCAATTAAGGAATCGCACAGCCTAAAGAAGGGGAAGAAACAAAATGAACATCAATTGAATATTATTATTATGCCATGAAATATCTACAAAATATATTCTCGATGAATATCTTTAAAGATGTTTTTCAGAAAATATTTTATTTTGGCTTTATCTTATAGGGTTTTATTAAAAATGTTACAATTTTAATATGGTCCTGTAGTTTATAGTTTTATCGTTACTAAAATATTCCCTGAAAAATTTGTTAATTACTTTGCTGTTAATTGTTTATTGTACCATTTGTCTTATAGTTATATTTTTCTTTCAGTGCCTATAGTCAGTCCTTTATGTGGGCATCACTTTCTGGCTGGCTGCGGTGGTTTTGGTGCCGTAATAAATACATTTGGTGAATTTTAATGTCCTCCTCCCATTTTTCAGGCAATTTGAGCGCAGCGTCTTCGGGACTTCCTTTCCTGAATCGCAGAACCGAGGAACCGAGGAACCGCAGAGCCCAGGCAAAGCCAAACACTTTGGTGCCCTTTTTGGGGCAACTCCTCTGGATTTGTGCGCGGTTTGGCAATAAATATTTTGAATCAGAAAACATATAAATTTAGTGATTTGCCAGTCGGGGAGTCCGGAGTCAACGAGTGTTTAAGCTTCTTCTGCCGAGGACCGCAGAGCCCTGCCAGTTGGAGAAACGATACGACGCAAAGGTATCGGATCAGATCGCCCCGCCGCAGTTCAACATAAATTGGTAAATTGTTTTTGGCGGCTCCTGCCCGGCACACATTTTCGTATATTGCATTTTTAGTTGCCTCCACCGGTAAGTGGGTCAAACCTGAGGTCCCGAAGCTCCCAGTCCGCGAGTCCCCGAAGTCGCAGGCCAAATCGGAGCGGCGATCCGCGGCTGCGGTAGCCGGCATTCAAAGTAGGTGATGAAGTTCCAATGCTTCTTGATTTGTGATAAGCTTCATATTTTTAGGGTTTAATTCAATGAAAGTTGCGTCGACAATGGGCAGGCACTCGGCCAATTCCAGCGGCAGTCGGTGAAATTATGCAGTCGGTGGATGGGTCTTTTTTATTTTCCCCTGTCGGTTTCGGGGTTTATGGCTTGGGGTTTGCGTGAAAATTTGCTTTATGCCGGGCCAGAGTTCAGCAGGGGAGAACACTTTTCGGCCGAGTCATAAAATTGATTTCGAGCTTTGGCGCGGAGTGAAAGCGACTGCGGACGCGATGATATAGGCGGCAGCTGCTTATTGCGATCATTCCGCCAGGCTCTTGATTGGGTGGAAAGTGCGGTCCGCGACTGGCTTAATTGGGGATAGAATGTGGGTAAGTGTCGTGCCCAGATGGGGATAACAAATCGGGGGTAATGAGTATCAGCAGATCAACTGGACATTATCCCCATTGTGCAGGGGTAATGTGAGATACTATAAAGGAGGCAGCTTTATAATGTTTGGTTGGTATAAGTAAGATGTTTTCGTTAATTCTTAAGCTTAAATAGAGAATGTGCCATCAGGCAACGCATAATTTTATGACAAATATCCAAAAGAGGTCGTGATAAACCCGCGATCAAAGAGATGGTATGACTCCTTCCGAAGGCAGCAGCATTTTTAATTATTTTTACTGCCCATTTAGAATGCATTAAATCAGCGGCTTTACTGCTGCCATTCTGTGATTAATTGGCATTCCCTCGAGAAGGCATTCTGCATTCCTCACCCGAGTGGGCGTTACTCCTCCAGAAGAAAGCACCGCTCACCGTGCCCGCCGGCTGGCCATGACCAATTATGCCATTTGCCAAAATCAAACTATCAACTTTGACACTCATTAGCGTCAAATTATAGCGCGTGCAAAAGGCAACGAGCGCCGAACGGCGAATGGCGAATGGCAGAAGCTCAAGTACAAAAACCTCGTAAATCCATAAAAGCAATCGTAAATTTTTATTGTCATGCCACTTGCCAGGTTTCCCGGCCCGGCATGGGGAAAATGCCCGGCACTCCGTGGTGTGCTGAGAACTTTTCTCCAGGGAAAACCGAACACCATCATCGCCGCCGCGACTTCGACCGGCGTTCCACTTGGTTAGCTGGCGTTGCCTTGGTAGCCTCTCCGCGCCGGCCTGGCGTATTAAACCAATGCGCACATATTTCATAACAAAATTTATGAAGGGCCATTAACTTTAAGAATCTTTGCTGCAATTTAAGAGCGGTGGCGGAGGGACCTGGGAGCGGGATTACACTCGGCCGAAAGTGGATTAAAAGCCAAGGAAACCGATTTAAAGGCAAGGCTTTTACAAGCAGAAAAAAACATGGTATTTGCCGAACCTAAACATAAACAAAATAAAAGCAAGTTTAAAGGTCTATTTTTAAATTTGATCGGATGGAAGATATTTAAATTAAAATGTAAGGATATCACATGGGTTTCATTTTTAAATGAATAAATATTTAACAATTTTTGTTATAATCTTTATGAAAAATATATTTAAGTTTGGGAAAAAATGAAAAACAAATTTATTTATTCAAAGCGTTAATAAAGAAAAGGAGAAAACTGAAAAAATTATTTTAGTATATCTTAATGGTTTTGTTGGAGACGTTTTAATTTTTTAAATTTAAGAATAGTCCATGTATCCCCTCATTTATCTTAGTGTAGACTTAGATGAAGGCAGCGACGCGCCAAAGTAGCGCCAATTTTTCGTCTAACAATTGGCGACGACCTAATGCCCCGTTTGGCAATCGATGGCTCGGTGGTTGGTGGTTGCCGGCCAACTTGCTTGTCGTCGTTTAATTCAATAAGAAGATGTGGTGGATGGGTGGGAGCGGTGGTAGGTGGCGATCGGTGGCTTCTGGTGGCTCCTGGCTCCTCTCGAGGTGGTGCAGTGGCTCATGAAGTTCACATGAATGCCATGAAACAATAAATTACGCTATTAATAAATAATAAATGTAATGGGAGACTGCAGTTGCCGAGTGGCGGAGAGCCCGGGCAGCTACCTGTTTTTAGCCCTCGTCCAGGACCATTATTATTGTGCCCGGCTAACTACTGTGTCAAAAAGCGGCTTGGCAAATAAACTATGCCAGGAAGAGGTAGGCAAATTATGTTGGGTCAAAGCGAATCGGCAATGCACTACTATTTATACTATCTTTAATGGGAAATGCTTATAAATTAATCACAAATTTGCATTTGTAATTTTACTTTTCCCCTTGAATTTTTCAAAAAAATGTTCAAAATGTGGTTCAATCTTCCTACAAAGTCATGCCTACCCGCAAGCCCTATCCCTAGCTCAGCAGCGAAACAATTGCAATTTGGTTTTTGGCAGCTGCTGAGTGGCTGCAACAAAGTGGCCAAGAGCAGGAGCAGCAGCCCAGCAGCCAGCAACCCAGCAGCATCATCACGCGATGCAGTCCACCAGGAAGAGCAGCCTCGGCTTCGTCGCCTCCAAAATGGTTAATCATCCCAGAAACGACCTAGACAGCAACAACTGCTGATTGCGCGTGATCTTCGGGTAATTGAAATTTCAAATTTCTGTACACGAAATGCAATCGCAATTCGAATTGCAATTAAAGATCCTGAGTCATAATTTGCTGAGCGCACACACTCACTTGTCGCCCCCAACCAGCGATTATCGATGGGCTGTTTTCCATTTCCCACCTTCTGGCCAAGGGAATTGTCAATTCCAGCTTGCCCCGCGGGGGAAAAAGTCTGCGAACCGCGTTTGAGCCACTTTTTCATATCGGAAAATTGGTAAAACAGTAGCCAACAGGATGGACAAGAGACAACTCATCGCCACTCGCCATCGCCCCTCCTGAAAACCCCAAAACCCTGGGCCGAAAAGCTCACAAAAAGAGGAGCAGCTGCCCGCACGCGCATATATTTAAATAAAACGTGACTGCCGAAATGGTCGCCATATCTCCGCGTCTCGTTTGCCTGGACACTTGTGTGCGCTACCGCTACCTGATATTTTCGTACCCCACATCCGTGGTCCAGGGTATCCGCATCTGCAGGGTATGCGACGGCCCTCCATTGACTTTGGTCTCTAAAGAAATTTGTCGAATCTCTCTTGAGAAACATTTTTAATCGATAACTTATTTTGAATATTAATATAAAGTTAGGATTTTATCTTATTTATCTTAGATCAAAATAAAAAATAATAAACTAACCTTGCATCTTGTTAAGTTGTCTAAATGTTGTTAGTAAAAACAAATTCTACTTACGTAATCGGTAAAAATTCTTTGAAAACATATTAATATAAGATTCTGTCTCATTACATGCTTATTATCCCTTAGCTTCAAAAAGACTATGGGTGGTATCAATATATTTGATATATGTAGTACCTCACCTACTTGGTAAAAATATTATTAACAATATTCGGAGAGAATTCCTATTCTAAAGAGTATTTTGGTCTCGTTCATCCACTTTTCCTGCATGCCTGTGGACCATCGGAAGACATTGGCATCCTGCTGCGAGGAATGAACTTTGCCTGACTGCCGGGCCAGCCGGCGACGTAGGCTCAATTCATATAGACAATATAAATATTTCATCTAATGCTGGCAATCTGCACTTGTGCCATCGCCAGGAGGCGGCCGCAGGAGAAGGGATCTGGGTGCTGGGATCTGGGATCTCCATCATCATCATCATCATCTGCGTCGTGGAGTGGGCCGTAAGCCGAACGGTTGGCCTCTGTGGGCCACGTTGGCGTATCGCGCTTTTGATTTAATTTCCAGCGCAGCCTCCTCTATATATATTGTTTTGCCTAGTCTTTTTGGGTTTTTGGGTGCAACAGAGATGTCGATGAGGATGTGGAGCGATGCGATCTTTCTTCTCATGTAAATTAGCACACGTTTCCCGGCTTAAACAGAAGGAGGTTGCTGGGTTGCTGGAAGGAGGCTAGTTCTTAAAACTGCTAAATGAACTCATATGCAAATGTAGTCGGCACTAAGTGGGCTGCCCGTGGAGCGAAGGTGGGCAGACCGAGGCCAGGCTGGGAAGGCAGAGTTCGGGAAAACAATGCGCCAGCATTTGGTTCAGTGACTAATGCCCTGCGGTTCGCAGAAGCCCCCGCCACTCAGTTTGAATTCCCGAAAAATCACTCATACGACTCGTGGGACGCACATCTCGACCGCTTCTAATCCCCTCGAAGCGAATCAAAAGCCGTAAGCCCCCAAATAAAATCCCTAACGCACATCAATGGGACCTTTAATAGCTTTCCGGCCATCCAACTGCGACTGGACAATGCCAACCCGTCCTCGTAAAGTATCGCTCAATCAAATGAGCCCAGCTGATCCGAGCTGACGGAGAATTTTCCATGGCTTTGTGAATGCCACAGCCCCGTCTCCCACTCCTCCGACTGGCGGCTTTATCTGAAAGCCACCGAGGGCAATTAAAATAAATTAAATAAATTAATATTGTCACTCCCTCGGCGAGATGGAATACTCTTTCGCAGGGAATCCATTAGCTTGAAGAAAGAGCCTAAGAAATATGTAATTTATTTTTTAAGATTCAAAACTCAGAGCAACATAGACATTTATATACCACATGCTGTATTTTTAAACATATTATAAACATGTTAATACACATTAAAGTGGTACAATAACACTTTACACTATATGCTGCTTTACTAAAAATATTAGTAATGAGAATATAATAGAGCATTCATCGAAGACATAGTGTTCCCCTCAGGCACCTTATTTTTCCCACCTGGTCTTATTTTGACTCTTCTCTTTGTTCCAGTTTTTTATCCGTCTCGTTTTATGAGGCTACTTATATTGTGTGTTGTTTTAATATTTTGTTTCGTCGATCTTAATCAATAATTTAAATTTTTTATTTGAATTTTTATAGCGTTTCGGAGTTTAATGATGGCTGCCGCTTTGGCTTCGGTTATGTTTTCGGTGTTAAGGTTTCCTTTGTGTCAAATTGTGGATAACTTTTTGTTTGCTTGACGCATTTTGTTATTTTAATTTTAACGACTCTTCGTTGCGGAGATTAAGTCTCATTGGTGGGTACTTTGTTTTCGATTCCGAAGACACCAAAGCGGTTTATTGGCCGCCATATTTCGGGGCGATTGTGTTAATTTATGTGGATCAGTGAGTCAGGCTTGATTCGTTTGAAGCTGCTTATAAATCGCAGTGTGAATAGAGCGTGAGAAGGGACAGAAGATGATGATGTTTCTCATATCTAATAAATAGTTAGTAAGGAAATGTGTTTGAACAATAAAGATAAACACCTCTACTCCCAAACCCAATTGCTCATCATTTCTGTTAACTCTTCTTTCTGTACAGAAATCCTCAGCCCCGGCCCTGTGATTTGCATTTCCCACGCTGCATACCTCACCTGACTTTCACCTACCTGCGCCGCCTTTGTGTTGTAGGTGTTGCAAACACTTGTTGCGCCTCCGATGCGCCAAATCCTCCGCCGGCAGTCGAACAAATTTTATAATTTGTATGCCTACGAGTGGGAAACAACACGAATCAAGTGGCCAATGTGGCAGATGCTTATTAACATATCACAGAGGCGACTCCGGCCGATGCACATTAACTTGTTGGACTAACGAGCCGCTCCATTTGGGACTGTAACAATTCGTTATGCCGGGCCAAGAGCAAATAACCAGGGGACTGGGACCCGAGACAGAAATCTCATCCCCTCGGCGGCGTCATCATCATCATGACGTGCCCACAGTTATCGCTTATCACAATCAGTGATAATTTCAACAGTAATCAACCTGTCCCCCTGGCCGATGACTGACAGCCCAGGACAGGTTGTCGGTCCCTCCGAGTTTCGGCTCCGACTTTAGGCCGCTCCGCAGTGTGTATAATTTTCAGTGAAATTGTTTAAATTTCGTTTTAATTTAATGATGCCGACGAGCCGCAGATCCTCGACCATGGTGAGCGCCAGTTGCGCAAAAAAGTGGCCACTGAAACAAAGTAAAAAACACAAACATAAATAAAGCAAACAGAAGAACAAGAAATAAAACAAGCAGAATATGAGAAATGTGGGGACTTGGTCTTGGAAAAAATTATCAAAAGCTGCCGCTAACATGTCTTGCGTTTGATCTTTTTGGCAGCCAAGTGGGTACACTCAGAGAAATCTGCGAGAATTCTAGATGATATTGTATGATTTCAATCTTTTATGTACATAAATAACAGGAAGGTAAAGGAGATAGCAGTATATTTAGCAGTGAGCTTATATATAAATTTACTATTGTTTACTATTTAAAAATTGTAACTCCTTTTCTTGTTTGAAAATATATACATTTTTTTCCTATTTTTTTAATTAGGTCAGATTTATAAATAAATGTTCGACTAAGTTTCAAGTGTACACCCAATGGACTTTGGAGCCTCGATACCCGATAGGGGGTATCAGGGTGGGTTCCGAAGGGATTGGGGGCATCTATTGAAGCCAGGAGCGGTCCCAGTTTTCCCCAGCCTCGACAGTTATTTGCCGCATTTGTTACCTGCTCTTTTGGCCACTGCGGCTGCTGCTGTGGGTGAACTTGTTAACAGCGCTGTTTTCATATTTACTTTTCGCTACCCTCCCTCGACGGCTTGGCTTATTTATGGTCTTAGATTTGGGTCCGCATCGCTGTTTTCGTTGTATATTAATTTTATTGTGTCATTCGGTTTTAGCATTGACATAACTACAACAGAAATCGGCAGGCGCAAGTTGGTGGGAACTGTGTTTTTCGTTCGGCGTTTCGATCGAGTTCGGTGCCTAAGTCATTTGATTTGTGGCAACAGCCTCGAAACGAAACCAGGGTAATCTCCTCGAGCTAATAGCTACCGTGGTGCCACGCCCTCCGCATAGGTACCTGCTCTGCCCTTTTAATTACCACATGCCGCGTTTTCGAGTCAAGTTAAATTATATTTCCTGTTCCCAGACCTCCGATTCCTCTCCCACACCGGCGCCTTTTTACCTTTTTACCCGAAAATCCACTGGGGCCGAAAAGCGTTGGGAAGTTCTGTGTATCCATTTGATTTAAGCCGCTCCACGGGCAGAATCTGGGCTACAGCCCGGCTGCCACGCCCCCGGCGATCGGCGGGGGCGGAGGTGGAGGTGGCTGAGGCTGTGGAAGATCGGGGAGCCAGCGTAAAATGTAGCAACTTTATTGGCACAACGGGCGTGCATATTAAATTAATAAAAGATCCGAGCGGGCGAGCGATAGGGAAACGATTTCGAGCTTCTAGCGGTGCTTTGTAAGGGGAAATGTTGTAACTCTTTCGTATTTGGACCATTTTTGTACCCTGTAATACTTGTTTAGCTATAAGAACTTAATTAAATTACTTTGAAAGTAACATACCTAACAAGAACTTAATGGTTTTGAGTAGGTAAATGACTTTTGTAAACATAGTTTGTAGGGAATTAATTAACAGTAGGAACAATTTTAATGTTTAAATAAAGTTATAATATATTTTTTGTAATTATTACTTTCAAATGTCTACTTTTACACAATTATTAATTGATGATATTTTCATTCTTTTAAGAAATTGTCTCATCTATGCATTAATTATTTCAATTCAAAAACTTATTAAGTATTTGAAATCCTCTGTTAACATTCTGAGTTCTTCCTAACTCTTAAATTTTCATTATTAAGATAATATGAGTTTTCAAATATTTTAAAGCGAAATACATTTTGCGTTCTATTGAGCATATACCCTTTTCCCTTCACCTATCTATAAAAATATCCGTACGATCTGTTTCTGGGAAACAGGCAGCCAAAATTAGCTTGTATGTAGATTCTGTGCGCTCGTTTGGTGGCCTCTATTTTTCGAATCTCTGGAGTCTCTGCAAAAATTTGCACACAGCCAGGGCCACCAAAAAGGGGGGCGCGGGGGGAATATTGTTTTGTCAGCTTTTTATTGGCCAACATGGGCCATAAAGCTACTCAAGTAGTATTTTTGCGATAAAATACAACAGAAAACACACGGAGCAGGAGGCGCGGGACGACAGATCCGAGCCGAGCTGAGCAGAACAGAGCCCAGAACAAGAACGGCAGATAATGCAGACGCATAGGATAAAAGTCTGCGGGACAAGCTGGCCAAGATAGCAAAAGTTGCCAACAGAAACGGGCCAGAAAAAGCAGGCGGCCGAGCAGCCAAGCAGCCAGGCAGCCAGGCAGCCAACAAAGGCAGGCGACAAAAGCAACAAGCGAGCTGCCAGGAGAGCCGGACATTCGGGCAAGTTAAAGTAACTTGTAAAGTCGCCGGGATGTCGGAAAGCCGCGATGTCGGGGGTGTGGAAAACAGCTCGCAGCCGCAGCTTGTACGGATAATTGGCGAACCAGGTAGAGCCGCAGCCGGTGTGTCTGGTGCCATGCCATTTGACCATAAACGAGCTAAAAATTTGTTCGGCGTCGTCAAGTGCAGCATTTTGGATAATGTAAAGTCGGGCCGGCCGCCTCCCACTGCCCCCCTCGCAGGGCTGAAAATGTGAAAAGCTTTTCGAGCATTTCGCTATCATTATTTATTCGACAATCGCCGCTTGCCAGCCGAGCTGGAAAAGAAAAGCGGAAGCAGCAAGTGCTATCAAATGGAAGCCACCGGCGGAGTTGGGAGTCGGGGGTGGGCAGGGAGGCCCCTCGACGAGGCTGCAACATTTTACAACGAAAAGCGATAAAGTTACGATTTATTAGCCCAGAGTCGCTTTAAAATCAATTATGCCGGAATGTGGAACGCTGGAGAAGAGGCCATCCGCGAGGACACCCAAGCAGCAGGCCCAGAACAAAGATTATGCAATGCAAACACTTGGTCGATCCGAAAAATAAGCCAGGTTCTTCGGGGAGATTATTCGACCAGGGGATACCTAGTAATAAGATCAAGAAACCCATATTGAAACATTTTCATTACCTTTAATTATTACACATTCTTCAAACCCTGTGTAGACTTAACCTCCGGTTAAATTTTTTTTTGTAATCGCTCAATTTTAAGGCTTTTAAAGTATTTTCACAACATCTTCATTCATTAGTAAGGCATACCCCCAGCACTTCCTGTAGCTATCCAGGAACAGCGGGCAAAAAAGTAGCCTAACCCGAGCGTAACCTCTACTTAGCCCCAACCGGCGAGTCTGCTGCCGACAACTCTCGCCTTGTCTATGGATGATAAATTAAAAGCCTAACTTGACAATCACTTAAGCATAGTTTGTAAGGCGTCCTCATAGATTTTAAGCTGCCGTTGGCTTCCAGTTTGTTGTCTGGCCCAAAGGAGCAGGCACCTCTGCCTCTCCCTCTCCACCTCCGTCTCCTTCGGCTTCATCGGCAGGCAGCGGGCTGAAGTTAAGGCTGCAGCTAAATCTAAAGGCTACCCGGCCACTAAAGCCGACGACAACAACGACGACGTGAACACGTTCCTATTAGTGGCGAAAGATCAGCGAAAAATAGAACGGCGGTTCATTAAAATGAGAATCCCGAGGAGATCGGGCCCAGGGGATGGGGTTGCTGGGTGGGGGGTTGCTGGTGGCAGAGGTTACAGTGGCGACACAGGGAGAAAATAATTCACATTCCGGGTGAGTAGTAAGTATTCCAACTCTTTAATTACATAATTATGAACTCTAACAGGTCTTAAAATATATTTTTAGTAATATTTCATAATATGAAATATATGTTTTTGTAAGTTTTTATAAGGACGTCTTTCAATGGTTTCTGGGGATTCTTTATTTATTTACTTTTTAATTTTATTTCAAATCTATTAATCTTTCTTTAAGTGTAGCTGCCGGCTTAGCCAAGGAGTTGGTCCGCCGGCTTCGCGGTTAAAGAATAATGATAGCGGTATTCTTGAGCTATTGTAAAGACGAAGGAGCAACCCGGTCCAAAGGAGCCGAGCCTGACCGCCGGTTCTGCCCCCACCCCCAGCCTCACCTGGCCCCACCTCATCGCCCCCTCGCACAGACCGTGTTCACTTTCGCGCCCGCTCTTTAGAACTGTGAACATACAAATTCACTCAGCGTTGATAGTAGCATCCAAATAAGAGCTTTGGTCGGCAGGGGAAGATGGCAATAAATATCCAGTTAAAAGTATAATACTCTTCTCCAGAAAAATATAATTTAAGAAATATTAAATGATTCTTAATAATAATTATATATAATATTTCTAGTCTTAAAATAAGATTAAGTTAAATAGAACATTTAAAGAAATTTATGTGATAGTATTCAACCAAAATAATTGTGCTTAAAAACCAAAAAATCCCAAATTGAATGATATGCTTGTAAATGGAAGCTCTAGTAATTCCCAGGACTTTCCTTTCCCCAAAACCGAGGGACTCCTCCGCCCAGAGGGTGGCCAGCATCCAGATGCCGCACTGCAGCCGCGGCGAGTTGGGGGCGTTGCTGCCCGGTCCCCGGGGCGTGCATTGGAAACAAGTTGGCCGCATATTTTGTACGGGTTCAGAGTTCATCCCGGCGATCAGTGGCTGCCAGACAGAGGGACAGACCGAGAGACCGACAGATAGACAGGCTGATCCGGAGGCAGCTCGCAGCTAGGAGCTGGCCTGTCCACTTGTCGTCGCCAGTTAGCCCGATGTCCATCGAGGACCCCTCCGAACCTCCTGCAAAGCCAGGCACCCCTTCACCTGTCATTGTCACCGCCTGCGACGAGGTTGTTGGCTGACATTTGCCTATAGAGCCGCAGACATGGCCATTTCGATTGCAATTGCAATTGCGAATGCGAGACGCGAAATGCGCAAAATTTCCAGTTCCTCCTCGCGTATTGTTGCCACATATTTCAAGTGTCAAACGAGCAAATTGCATACCGGGCTCCCTCGTCCCTCGGCCTGCTCGGAGCCGATACCGAAACTCTATTTACATGTTCTGGTGGGCGTACTTAAGATGCCTGGGATGCCAACGAGCCGGGCTAACAAGTCCGTGCCAATTTGCTTACCGTTTTCGGATCTCTCCAAATTGTCGCCATGATTTAAAATTCCTTCGGCGGGGATTCACTCCCTGCAGCTACCATTGAACCTGTTGTCTTGACTGTCGGTAAGGTACTTTATTTAAAAGGGTATTGGTATCCTATTACTTATATTAGGTAAAGTTAAAATAAAAACAAAACAATTTATCAAATATATAACACGTATGAAATATTATTCATTAGGAGATAACAAATTGTAAGCCACATAAATATTTAAATAATGACTGCATATAAAAAACTAACTAAAAAATGTTATATATTTTTTCAAGAATCCCTAATTTATAAAATTCTGATATAAGTTTGGAAGGAACTCACTTAAAAGTGACCTGTTTTTTGTTGTATTCCCGGACCAAGCATAACGAAATCGGGAGAAATTGTCTAGGGCTTCACGCCCATTAGCGGGGAAAGGAGAAATGGTAAACAACAGATGAGGTCGATTAATCATGGCCGCTGTTCTGAGGTCCTGACAGGCCAAGTTCAAAGGATCTCCCGGGCCGCCCGCTATTGTGGCCACATGACAGCCCAGGTTGATTTTAATTTCCTACTTGTTTTGCCTAATTTTATGCAGCCTCAAGGCGCAAGGAGCAAGGATTGCATGACCCGTCTACGACGGCGGCCATATGCTGCTGAATATTCCATGAGCCGTACAAATTAAAAACGGCGCCCCAGACTAAACTCTGGCCACTTGATTAATTTAGCGTGCAGAATGATTAAGTACTTTCGGCCGGGCGGGGAAGGTCCTGCCGGCTCATTCCACCCTCAAGTTCATCCGGAAGAGTCATCTGGCCGCCTTGAAAGTGCATCCATGGCGGAAACTGCAGCACCAATAAGCTGGAATTACATTTCCATGCATTTCATGCCGGCTCAGCTTTTTATGGCTGTCACAAACTTACATAAAACCCAATAGCACACCCCCAACTGCTGTGCAACCCTATCTCTGGCTGCACTCGGGAAAACTTGAAGTGAGCTTGGGGTTTAATATAACCAAAAATTATGTTTATAAATATTTATTTAATTTTGAATTTACTTTGTGTATTTATTTATTTAATGCTAATAATTAATAACGAACTAATTGCTGAAAGTATCTGAAGATCTTCAGAACTATGCACTTTATTTTAAAAGTCACATCACAAGTTCTTATCATAAAATAGGATTTTAAAATACTTTTAATGTTCTCTAATTTTTTATAATATATATTTTTATCACCCACCTATTTTTAAAATATTTTTGCAACCTTTTTCTGCCAGTTTACTACCTGTTAGCAACCCACTCGATGCGGGAGCCATAATTAATGAGCCACGAGCGTGTCAGAAGGTGAGCAACAACATTGAAAAAATGAAAACAACGCAGAACAAAGTTTCCTCGCCATTTCAATTAGGCATAAAAGTTCCACTCGATGCAGGGGAGGATTGGGCATTCGACGCGTGCCTCCTGGCCCTCACCCTTCTGCCTTTCCGGGCTTTGTTACCTTTACCTGGGCAGGAGCCGCACCCAGTTGGGCACGTCCTTTGGAAAATAATAGATCCAGAAAAAACAAGCACACTAAGAAAAAGCCTTTTAGATTTTAATATAAATTCATCCCTAAAATAAAAAAATAAAAAGGTGGTGGTCTTGAACTGATTTAATAGAAAATGTTCTTATTAATAGTATGTACCCATTGCTTAAGAACAACGTTCGAAATTTCCAAATATTATTTTTAAGGCAACCTATATAATATTCTCCTCAGCCCAGGGACTATATAAAGGCTGATATTCCAGTGCAGCGATAAAAAACGCGTTCAGAGCCCAACCAGGAGGCAAAGGACGACTCCTGTCTGCGTCTGGGCACCTTTGCCACGGCTCGTCGGATGAGTCACGTGACGCATTTGCAGCGGATTCGCTTATTTTCGGATGCACAGGCCAGTCGCCATGGGGAGCGTCACGCAACACAAGTCGCCCTGTCCATACATTAAAATTAATAATAAACGATTTCGGTGTAATAACAATAATTTTACCCGAAATTTAGTGGCCGCCTGCATTCGTCGGTACGAGCAGCGTACATGCAGATATTTTGGGGACCGGGAGTTAGGAGTTTGCTGTAAGTGGGCGTGGGTGCAAATGGCAAACATTTGAACACGCAATGGGGGCCCCAAAGACGGGCAGACATCCGACAACTGCCTCCAAGTTTATGACGTGGGCGTTTCAATTAAATTGATGAAGGGGGCGGCTGGATGGCCAATGGAGAGCGGCAACAGCAGGAAGCTCCGACAAGTTGGACACACTTTTCGGGGGCAGAAACAGGAGGTTAACATTTGTTTTGAGCTCGCCTGTCACTTGGGATTTAGCGATCAGGCTGGGTAAAGTGATTCGGACTGGGACTAGGAAAATTGTGGATTTTGCAGAGGGGAAAGTAAGGCCTGAGGGTAAGGAAATATTTACTGGCTTATATTTTTATAATACAACAATTATTTAAAGATATTTAGATTAATTTAAATATCAATATAATACTCACATCTAATGTTATCTCTCTTGATTATCCGTAGCTTGTTGCACAACACATTCATTGTCTAAGTTTCCCCATCTTATCTTTATTTCACCTCAACTCATTCCCCAGTCTAAAATTCATTCAAGTCTTTCCAATTACCTTTCAATAAAATTTCATTCACCTTTTCCCACACCCTGATCCAATTTTAATCAACTACAAACTAGAGATCCAAGATCCACCGCCTCGTAAAGCCCCATATTTAGATAAGTATTCGAAGACGGTCCATAATTATCGCATCTAAATGCTGTAACCAATTAAACCCATCCACAAATTTCGTTACACATTCCCCAGCAAAGCTTCATTAAAAAACAATCAACTCGAGGGGAAAATGAGTTGGAAAATTGAAAACCGAAAAGTATGAAGAGAGAGTGGGGGGAAATTATAATATAAATGCGAGCGAGCAAATCAGCGAGACAAGCGACCCTATCGAGTGGATGTCCAACTAAAAACCGATGACTGTCACTTTATGGGACCGTAAAAATTATACAAATTTTATGACGGCTCGATGACAAAACTGATTGAGGCGGAAAACAAGTTGAAGCGGCCGGTGGCTGCCATGCATAATTTAGTCAAATTAGACGCCATTAGCCACCAGAAAACTAACTGGCATTGGGAAGAGGCACCGACTCCATCACGCATTTCAAATGATTTCGATCTCGAATCAAGCCAATTTCGAATTTCCCCAGCAGCAGCAACACCTGATTCGTTGGTATTTTTATCCAACGAAAAACTGGACTGAGATTGGCGACTAATTAAAAACGCCTCGATATTTACGGCCACTTTAATGGCCGAGACGCCACGAGCTGGGGGCAACTTTGTTGCCTCTTGGAAATTATTTTGTCAAATTTTGAAAGCGACTGAAGGATTCTGGCTTAACGCAAATATTGACCCGATAATAAACTCTTAGAATTTATGGCACTTTGAGCCGCCGGCGACTTATTTATTTTTATGTGCGCTCAACGAAGAAATACACAAATTTGCATGCCTCGGCATTTCTGTTGAGCCGAAAAATGAAACACGAATTTCTCATTAGGTGATCTCAAAAATAATATTATTGCGGCTCCATTGGGGTTTTTAATTTGGCCGGGCTCAAAAATATTCCCCGACAGGTTTGCCAACCTCATATAACTCGTTTAGAATTCATGCATAAAATGTGAATCGACTAATTTGTGTAAAGCGAGAAAAAGGCGACAAATTTACAAGTCGAATCAGCCCACAAAATGGCCGACGCTCTGGGCCAGCTTTAGCTTTACTTCGAGGCCGACACATGGCAATCGACATCTCGGCCCGGAGTCGGTCTGAAGTCAGAGCTTTTTATATATTTTCCCCTAACCCGAGGGCAATGCACACGCAATGCAAAAGGCTGAGGATCTGCGACTGCAAGTGGGTGCATTGGCTTTTAATGAGCTGGTAAAGTGGATGTAGCTCGGCTCCTCTTCCCGCAATCGCCATCTGTGGCTGACTTACACCTGATGTGGGATTAACACGCTGAGAGTTTTACGTTGCTACGTTAGACAGTTTGCACAAGGTATTAGATAGAAAGTGAAAAACCGTAAAATAACTCTCAAAAATCTAATGGTCTAATAATAAGCAGAAAAAGAAATTTTAAATATAACAAAACTGTGCTTTCTGTTCTAATAACAGCTTAAGAGTACTAGAAAAACCTTTTCTATCATATGTTTTTTAGATTTATGTTTAAATATATTTTAAATCAAACGACCCCAAGATGAAACACATATATGAAATGTATGCAAATCAGCGTTACCCTTTCTAAATTAAGTCAAGAGCCCAACACTTTATACTGGCCTTCAATGGGTTAATATGCTGTGCACTTGGCATCCAGTGGAGTAACCAGAGCACTCCGTCTTGGACATGCAAAGTCATCTTCTTCGCCTTGACTTGACTTGACTCGTGGTTAGATGCACCGACAAAAAATATAATGAATAAATATTAAAATGTTTATAAGGGTTTTTAAATAATTAATACGAAATGAACTTCATTTTGAGGCATTTAATCCTAGATATTTCAAAATAGCAAGCTGGGTAATGATTTTTCCGCTGGCTAGGCACAAGATATATTTTCTAAGTGCACCTGCAGTTGTCTCGTGCCAGAGCAGCTCCTTCTGCCGAGGCTGATAAAGTTATTGTCGCACCGTGGAGACATTTAATAAATGGCGTAGGCATTAGACCAGCCTCAGTCTCAGCAGCTCTCGAGGAAGACATGGCAATTGCCAAACCGCAGCTAGTTGCAGTTGCATGTTGCATGAGCCGGCGATATGATACGCGGCCCAGAGAGCTGGCCCAAACCGAAAACTGAGCCAACTCTTGTCGCCCTGGCATAATGAGTGAGTAGCAGACGGAGCAATGAGACGCTACAGACAGTTGTCAACATAATTTAGGCGCATGCAAAAGGCCAGCAGCAAGTACAATCTCCAATCCCCCGAGTTAACCCATTGGAGCCACAATTAAAGCTAAAGTATCTTAAATATAACGATATGACCGGAGGGATATTGAACAGGATTTAAAATTTAATAAGAAAATCACTATAAAACAATCATATATTACTGTTTTTTAAATAATATCATTATGATAAAATCCTGTTCATAATCATCTTTTACTTTTATCAGATACCAATATAAGTAGTTAAGCAAAAACAAATGTTTTTCAATAGTCATCTTTAATATCTTCATTCTTTCTTCCCAATCTTATACCATTACCTCCAACCACTTCGTGGCAGAAAAGGGTTAAACTCGGAGGCCAACTTGAGCCCCACTTCATTGGCACTCGGGCACTCGCAGTCGTATGTTGGTGTAACATAAGTGCGAAGCACACTTTATTGTATCACAAATGCCATATTTTCTCATTACGATTGGACATGATGCATGTGGAATGCCCGCGGGCGACACGCAACTCCTTCGGGGCCAAGTGCAGACCAGAGTGGATACTTTTCGCTGGAGAGGATGCTGGAGAGCTGCGGAGGGGGCCTGGAGAGTCGAAATAATTAAATCCGTCAAGTGTTGGCAACCGAGGCGATCGCCGGAATAGCCGGAAAAAGCGAGGAGCAACCCGAGCGACCCGCGCATCCAAATGGCAACCTGTCACCCTGGGAGCTCTGCGGATGGGCTCGTGACACGATGCCTAAAGACAATCAATTAGAGTTTTATTATTGGGTCTTAAATATTTTTATTTTAAATTTATAAAACTGTAATTTATACCTATGATACCAGATTTTATTTATGATATCAGTATAAACATATGTGAATATTTCTAATAGGAAGGAACTAGAAGAAGGTCCATAAGCTATAAGATAATTTTTCGAAAGTCGAGTCCCGATTTTTAAGTTTTATAGATTTATTTTATTTAGAACCTTAAAGATATTAATAATCAAAAATAAAACGGGGGAGCCTGGCTTAAACTTACAGCCCCCTATAAGTAGTGGTTTCACTTTCATCCTTTTTTTATAACTTTTAATAACCTTACACCCTTTCCGATTCTGGAATTCTTCAGATGCTAATCCCCGGAACTTCACGACCATCGCCACCCACCTCTACTGCGGACTCATGAAGTTATTCCTTGCTTTATGTCCAGGGAGTATCGCACCACATTCAGACCAACCAGCAGCGGATTGATCTTGTTTATGTGGGCATGTTGCACATAAAGCAGACGCCAGGAACATGCAAAACAAGTCGCAAGAAGGAGGAAAACGTATCAGGGAGTGGGGGAAAGGAGAACAAACAAAACCGGAGAAAAACCGATACGGGGAGGACACTCAACACGTTGAGAAGTTTATTTGGCACCTGAAGATGATAATCGGTTACAAATTAATTGCAACTATGTTGACATTGTCCAGCCCGCTGGCTGATCCCCCGGATCGGGAAAGGGGGAAAGGGGGGTGGCTCTGGGACCGGTCAACGGTCTCAATTTATATAGACAGTTGGCAACTGTAAATAAATAAAATTGTCAACGGTCGCCTGCACTTGCGAACTCTTCCACAGATTGCGCCTCCTTGATTGCCTGGCTCTTAAATTGTGCTGCCAACTTTTCAAAAAGTGCAAAAAACGGCCAGAAAGGAAAGGAAAACCCGAACAAAATCTGCAAATTTACACAGAAATCTGCGAGTCCAGCGCTCTGGGATTGGCAAAGTGTTTTACATATATATATATATATATATATGTGCAATCGTATTTTTCCTTTTTTTGTCCTCCGCTCTTATGGAACGCATTCCTTCTGACAGCTCCAGCGGGGGCCGTCATCAGGCGAGTTACTTGTTGTCCACATTCTGGAGCAAGTGGCCCCCAGACCAGCGGAGATAGTACACAAGGAGATATAAATGTGAGGAATAGGACACTTATTGTTTCATAGTTAAAAGAAATCTTTTATTTATCAAAAATTCTCCCAATATGTTTTAAGTAACTAATTACACAATACTTATTTAAGAATTATTTTAAGAAAAATGTAAAAAAAATTGGGATCCCTAGAGGGTTTATATTTCAAAATTTAAAGATAAGCATTTGGATAGAGCAAGATATATAACTATCTTTCAGATCTTGGTCTCTTTTTTAAGCCTGTACAATTTGATAGCTCCTTATTAATATGGAATCATGCTCGGGACTTTAAGATATTCTTTCTTTGATGATATTACATGATTTTATTATAATTTTTTACCCCTTATTTCTCTCCATGTACGTCCAGGACTGTGAGGCACAGGCTGCGTCTGGGCCCGGCATGCGTAAATTGGATTAATGCATTTGATTCGCCCCAAAAGACGCCAGCGCCAAAAGCCTCAAGCTCGCTGACTTTGAGGCCCAGTCCAAGTGCGAGTACGAATACGGTTTGGAATCAGAACCCGAATCTGAATCTGAATTCGAATGCGAGTCTGAAGTGTGACAATTGTCTGAGGGCCCGGATCGCGAGCTTTTCCTCTGGCCAGCGAGTACTGTTCCAATTTGGATTGGGGGGGCTCTCGATGTGGCTGGTTATAGTTCCTGCTGGTACGGAGTACAGGTGATATATCAGACAAGTGACGACGGGCGGTGTCTCGAAGGGGGAATACCCCGCACTTCCTACCACTTCCATTCGCGATGACGTGCAGCGATAATGGAGCTGCGAAGGAATGCTGACGTCTGGCCGTTCTGAGTGGGAGTGGGTGTAAGAGAACCGTGGGTGTTGGCACCTCTGGCCATAAAAGGCACCTCTGACTGGCAGTTGGCCCAGCCAAAGGTCAAGGATGTCTGCGACTTGGTCTTACACGGGATATAATCCCTTTCTATAGTACCCCTGCATTGACCCAAATTGATGCGCACCTTTACGCAACTCATTAGCAACCTGATCATTAGGGACATTCGCGGGAAATCAAAAATTCACATCATATTTGCCGTAATTTTAGCGCAACGCAGGACACCAAATATGTGAGCGCGTGAAATCCCCAAACAGAAGACTGTGCGATTCGGTCATACAAATGGGGTCAGCTTAAAAAAAATGAAAAATAAATATATTAAAAAGTATTTTTTATGTAAATATTTAAAATTAAAATCATAAACTATTAAAAAAGGCGGTTCTAGACCTCTATTAACAAAAACAGTGCCTACTTCTTGGAGTCCTTATTTTCAGGAAGTATTTTTCTAACCAAACATAATTGTTTTTGGAACCAAATGGAAAACTATATATATGAATTTTGAAAATACTTTCCCCATTTACCCTCTTTTAACAATGTTTCTTTAGGTCCCTATTTTATTGACCCCACCTGTTCGCATTTATTGAATCCCATAAGAAGACGCCGCGGACAGGGACCCATCATCTTTTGCGGAGTTATGTGCGCCTTATTAGCACATCATTTAAGCGAGTTACTCGACACTTCTCCGCGTCCACATCCACATCCATACCGCGTCCACATCCACATCCACGTCCAAGTCGCATCTCATCTGGTGTGGATGTGGATGTGCCACGTCCAGGTCCATCAGCCTCGGTGCCGGCACTTCCTTATGGCCCGTCCGCCGGTCCGCATGGCTCATTAAATTTGAAAATATAGCCAGCGTTGTCATATAAATCTTGTTTCCATCAATATTGACCTGTCAATGTCGGTCGCCATTGCCACTGCTGCTCTCCAGCTTCTTGGCCCTTTGGTCGACGTATCAAAAAGCCAATATAATCACACCAAACGCATCTCTCGGCATCTCGCGCGCTGCGTTGCATTTCGTTGCTTTGCTTGTCGGTGTCTTGGCAATTATTTTTGATTTTTTCTGCGATTTTTGCCGGAGGAGACGTCGACCAGGTCCGCGAGATGGGGACGCACTTGGCCAATGGCCACTGGCCACTGGCCATTGTACACTTGCCAAAGGCACTTGTGGCCTCAGCCACACTCTCGTGCGTGAGAAGCTGTCAATAAGCAAACAAACGAGCCACAGTCGCAGCTCCTCCGGTTACGCTTTTGTGCCTATTAGTCGCCTCCACCTTCAGTGCCATTGATGTGTCAGGGCATATGTTCTTTTATGTCATCATTTCACAGCTAAGTGGCAGGCGGCGGCCAACCTCCTGCCTCCCGCCGCTGCCCCCAGCAAGTGTAAATTCAAATGCGCCCCAAAATGCACCCAAAAAAATCGAAGGTTTGCATTTAAAATTAGGTATGTCTATGGAAATTTCAAAAAAATAATTTTGGCATTCTAGATTGGATATAAAAATGTATAAATTATGGCAAAAATAAAGTAATCTTCCATTATGTATAACACTTTTCAAATTTTTAAACAATAAAGAGGATCGTTATTATGGGATGAACATCACAGATCATTAATTCATCTTAAGGTATTCATTTTAATTTCGCTCAAAGTTCTTGTGTCCAGTACTGACCTATATTAAGGTGATCACTAAATTGATTAATATATAATATCTTATCATCTAAAGATATTTTTTTAACTTTGTTGTTGCTTTAAAGCACTTACTGCTCATTAGCCTCAGATATTAAATCCCGTTAGCAGCATAGATCATTCATTTCTTCAGGTGCACTGAATACAAATCAATTCCAGGGGCCCCGCGAAAACAAATACCCACCAAGCCAATTAGATTTTTCACGCTCTCCCCTGGCCAGAAAAATCGAACGATATAAAAAAAGGCAGCGAAAAAAGAGGGAAAATCAACAGCCTAATTGACATTTGCAGTGCAAGAATTTATTGTGCCCAGAGCGTACATAAGTTATTCCCTTTGGAAATGAATACATACGACTCGCTGACAGGAGCGCAGGAGCTGGACCTCTGGCCAGTGTTAGAGTCCGATGTGGATGGCCGTTCGGAGTCCCAACCTGGGGACAAACTCTCTTTTGGCCGGCCGGGCTGCGTGGCCATAAAGTACCCACCGAGCCGACACACTCGCGGAGCCGCGGTGGAAAGCCCAGGCACAATCACTAGCACTCACCCCCACGCAGCGCCATTCTGCAGAGTCACAAGTGCTCCATTGTATCCGTTGTAGGAGGATTGGTTCCGACCATCCACAGTGGTGAGTCGTTCCTCGTGAAGGCCAGCGAACATCGGGTCAGCATAAAGGTGCACAGCCAGGAATAATTTGAGGCAAATTATCTTGTCCCAAGCCATTGACAGTCGAACCCGGCCCATTAACGCTACCGTTTCTGTAAAGCCCAAAGAACGAATTACTGTTCCGTAAAGAACTGAATAACTATAATACTTCAAAAAATTAAATAATATTATGTTCATAAGAAATTAACTATAGTGTTATTAACCTCAAAAGGAGTACATTTTTCTAGTAGAAGTCATAGTTATATTATTAAAAGATGTGTTATACTAGACCCCTAGATCACGCTCTCATCCCCAGTTGCGCTTAACCCATTGAACGGACTGGGGAGCAAAATGGCAACAAGCACAATAACAACAGAAACACTGTGTCAACAGTAGTTTATTGTTGTTGTTAGTGTCATTTGACTTGGGGGCTGCCTTTTGGGCCATTTTAGACAGTTGGCAGCGCGCTAATTTGTAAGCCTTTGCTGCATTTGGAAGTTGATAAGACTCGTAGATTTCGAAAGAAAGACCCAGCGAAAGAGGCACTGAGAGAAATGCTATTAAACAAATTATAAATAAGACGAAACTGGAATTGTTTATTTAATTTTATTTCTGAGAATTAAATTCATTCATTTTTTTTAATTTTCCCAAACTTTCTATCTTTCCTATATGAATTAAATAAATTAATTCAAAAACCTCCTTAAGTCTAGAACCCATAAGTTTTAGGTTTTAGGGAATCTCTTTTCAAATACAACCTCTTTTCTTCGTTAGTATTTTTCATATTTCTAGAACATGAATTAAATTTAAAACACATAGCTTACATTTATCTTTCTCTGCAGGAGATAGAAGGAGAGAGCTGCCCGCTGGCCATATTCGTAGAGAAACTTTTTGTTGCTGGGCGTTTGACGATCCACGTTTGATGTTTGGCGGCGACGACGCGCATCACGAAGCCATCAAATGTCAGGCGGTGGGCAGCACCACCATCTTGGCCACATGTGTGCCCACGGGCCAAGGGGGGTGGTGGAGCGGGAGGGTGGCATGGTGGCCATTAGCTAATGTCATGTTGGGATTAGGCGATGCAGCGATTAGGAAGTGTGTTTGTTTTACGGTACGAGGCACGAGGAAAAGTGGCACTTCCTAGACGTTATATATAAGTAAAAAAGTGTGGCTAGAAAGGGCTACAAACATTTAAAATATAGAAAACAATTTAACAAAAATTCTGATAAGAGTTTCTTTGGAATTTTAATAATACAATCCAGTCCTAATTAGAGAGCCCTAGTTATACTTAAATAAGCCATTTGTTGGAGCTCGAATTAAGCCGGAAAAATAGTTGCATATATCACTAAGCCTGGCTGATTAGTGGCGTAATTAATCGTTACCTCTCCGACGATAACTCAACCGTTTTTGAGGCATTTCAAAGCCGTCCATATCCGCCTCGGCGCGAACTGCACTTGCTTGTCCGAGTATGATTGCCCATAAAAATACCAAAAGATGCCGTGCATAAATTAGCGACTTTAATTGCCCCAACTAGGCACTCACACACGCCTGCGAGGGACAGACTCACACATTGACAACGACTTAATTACGCCAAAATCAACGAGCAATTGCCATCAATAACATGGGCTATTAATATTCTTCCACCGCCGAAGCTTGTTTATGACCACTTTAAGCCACAATTAAACAGTGAGCCAAGAAAAACAGGCGACAGATGACGCGGCGGCCAATGGCGCACAGCACAGAGAAACACGGCTCCGACCACGACGGACTGTGTCTGCTGCGCTTGGCAAATAAAAATTTGTAGTAATAGCAAAACTATGTAAATAATCAGCAACAACAACGGCTGCGGCAGAGGCAGAGGCAGAAATGCGTGTGTGATTCATGTTCAGTGCGATTCAGCCAGGTGGAGATTGCCATACTGCCGGTGCACTGGGAGAAAAATAAGAGCCGATTAACAAGTTATTTAGAAACGAAAAAGGGTATTCATTTTCCCAGCGTTGGAAATTCCACTCTCATAATAGTTAATCCCTTACCACTTCATTCTTGCACGTTGCGCATCTTAGAGTTTGAAATTATGTTAGGTCCATACATGAGTTTTATAAAAGTTTTAAAAAAGAGTCGCCAATCAAAGCCAATATTTTTTTCATTTCATTACCATATTGTTTATTTAAAAGTAATGACTTAAACACTAGGAAAGTAGAAAATAGTTGATCCTCTTAATCCTGAATATCTTATAGCTTGAGTTGCAATGAGCTGACGCACGTTACGCATCCTTACTTTTAAAATTGTATATGTAAGGTCTCAGTTTTAATATTTTAAAAATTAGTAGGGCTTACATATGAGATTTGTAATTAAATTTTATTTTATCTGTCTAGTTAATACATTTTTAATAATAATAAGATAAACAAATTTAAAAATTTAGTAGTGTAGTAGAACCCCTTACTGATTTTTCTCTGTGCATTTCGGCCACTTTGAGAGTGGGCCATGGCACGAGCCGCGGCCAAAAGTGGGCAACGTTTGGAAAATCTCGCACTAGTTTTTCCAGCCTGCGCGCGTTTGTAATGCGAAACCAGCGCCGAGCGGAAATGCAAATGAAATTAATGTGCTGACAACTCGGGCGCGCATGCGCGTTGACACCTTCGAAATAGAGAGATACGTAAAGGGGCAGAGGCTTGGAACTGGGACTGGGACTGCGATTTCGACTGGGATTGGGCAGTATGTGGTCCGGTCCGGGAGAAATTACAATTACACATGGCGGCATGTGCCATATTTCTGCTTCTCCCGGGTCGGTGTATCCGACTGTGGGTCGTCTTGTCGTCAGTCTTGTCTTTCTGCTGATGTCGCATGTTGCCGTTGCCGTTGCAGTTGCGTTTTCAGCTGATGTTGCTGTTGCCATTGCTGTTTTCGCCTGGTTAAACTGGTACTACGGACTACCAACTACACTTGTTAACAAGCCTCCAGAGCAATGCCCTTAAGGAGCGAAATGGGCGGGGAAACTAGGAAGTGGTTTCGTAATTATACCCGTAGGCTGCCTGAAAGTGGGTAATTTATAATAAGTAAAATTAAATTTGATGAAAAATGGCTTTGCTTAGAAATTTTATGGTACATGAAGTAATGTTACTTAACTTTAATTGTGCTACCATAAGGTAAACTTAAGGGCCCCATTAAGCGATTTAACTCCCATTCGTTTATCATAAATCTTCTGCCCCACAATTAATTTAGACAAGGCCCCATAAAAATAGATTTTAGGAAGAGTCCTGGCCCGGATTCTAAGGCTCGATCACCTGCAGAGCCCGCTGAGTGCAAAGGCCTCTGGCTGCCACCTCATAAATATGCATTATCTGGGGAGATGAGAACATGGCGCATTGACAGCCACTAATCAACACTTGGCATGTCCTGCTGCTCCTTGATCAGCCGCCCCCTCCGCCACCACCCGTGACATAAATCAAACTTCAAACGGCGCGGCTCGAGAACAAGCCAAACATCGGCAAACACCTTTCACCCATAAATGGCCCGACCAGTTGGCCATAAACTCCCCGGATGAGGGAGTGTGTTGACGCACTTGCCTCCTAATGATAACATTAAAATTGTGTTAAGAAATTAGCAGAGAGGGACACAAGGGGGGCACTGACTTGGCAGACCACAAGTCGTAAATCATGCCCCGCGACAGCACTGGAGATTCCTAGAGCCAGCAGCATTTTCACATTATGCGATAGCGAAATGTGCACGTCAATTAAGATACGCCGAGGAATGCCATGCGAAAACAGACGAGGACAGGTGGAATTGCTCGTGGAGGGGATTCGGGGGGGCCAGGAGGGAAAAGCTGCTCCTGCAAACCAGAAGCTTGTCTCTGGCACTTTTGTCAACTTACTTAACAGTTTTTACGCCTGTCAGCTCGTAAATCTTCAGCCGGCGAGGCCATTGTAGGAGACTCGAATCCTAGCCGGCGGACCGGAATCCTCGGCTGGGCTAATTTAAATTAAGCTGCACTGGGGAAAATGGGAGTTCCATATGGTCTTTCCATGAAAAATGTGGGGGGATTGAACATATAAATGAAATATATTTTATATTTTTTAGCGTTAAAAAACACCTAGAATATTATTTCACATTTTAAATCTTTATATATACACTGGAATCCTGATGATTTCCAAAATTAAAACAGATTTAATCAAGTAAGTTGCCTAGTCTTTTCCCCCAGTGCTCGCCAGGCAATAACTGCCACTGGTAGCCCTTTATTAAAAGTCAATAAATTAATAAATTATCGCATTAAAATAAATTGCATCTAAATGTTCTAAGTTGCACATTAATTAAGCAGATTGCTTGATTTATTGCCATATCAAGTGTCGTTGGGGAGCTAGTCCTCCGCACTTTGCTGATTTTTATCATCATCATCATGGTCTCATGATGATCGAGTGAGTGCAACAGCCCCCTCCAAAGGGCCTCACATTTTATGTGTCCATTTACGTAGCTCAAATTGTAAACATTCTAGGCAGCAGAAGAGAGAGGAACCAGACGCAGAATCTTCGCAGAATCTGCCTCTTTCTTTGGGACGCGTCTTCGAGATCCCTCCTCGCTGTCGTGTGCGTGCCAATTTCCCGCTTATTAATAAAGATAAATAACTTAATGATTATGACGTTTAAAGTGTTTAATTTCGCAGACACTCAGGCGGCGCTCTATGCAATGCCATTCCTTCTGTGTCTACACGATGATGATTGCTAATGGGAGGTTATTGAAATGAAGCCATTAACTAGTGTGGGTTTGAGTTTATGACGTTCTATGGATCAGAGGTACGAAGATGCTTTTATAAGGAGATAGTTGCCCTTGTCTTGGCATATTTTCTTTTAATTTGTTTTAAACTCATCCCAGCTGCACCCACAGATCAAACAAGTGAAATACGGCTATATCCTTGAGAGTCTTTTTAACCAACTTCCTTACCAAGTTGGGCCCGTCCGTCTGTCAATATGGGCACTGAAAACGATTATTTAACAACTGTTTAAACAGAAATTTATGTTTATTAATAATATCAACAGCATTTTGCCGGTGGTGCTGCGCGGAGAACGTTTAATCAACGCGCTGGCAACTTTTGGGCAGAGCCTATGAATCAGCCAGACGGATCAAGATCAAGTGGAGCAGGAGTACGAGTACCAGACGCGGTCTGAAATTCAGACAGAGACGAGGGCGTCTGTGGACGTTATTTTTTTCGCTCATTTCGCGGCGCACACTTGGCCATATATTTGTGTATATATAATTTTGCGGTGTAACAAGTTTTTGCCGTCTGACAGCAGCGGAGGAGTCGCAACTAAAGCTAAAATGCGAAAATTAAAAAAGTCGGCGGCAGAATTCTTGTTTCCACTCGAGATGCTGGAGATCTCTGGAAACAAAAATTCAAGGTTAGCGGCTGAGAGAAGCCGAGAATTGAGAACTGAAAAGCAGCGGCACCCAGCACCAGGCCTTAACCCCTTCGTGCCCAGGTTAAGGTGGGTGGACCCAAAGGAGAGTATTTCAGCAATCCAACATCTTCGTCCAGGTAATGACGTGAAACTGAAAGCAAATAACCTGTAGAATTCAGTAAGGAACTATTTTAAAAATTGTATTTAATGAATAATCCCACGTTGGGCGCCACAAGTTTAAAACATCATGAGACAAAGGTTACTTTTCAATACTTTAAAACAATTTTTAAGAAATAAAAAATCAATACACTTTAATTTATTTAAATATATATTTGAAAATAAATATTAATAATTCCTTTAACAATGAACAAAACTTTCCTGGTCACACATAGGGTTAATGAGGGGAGTGGAGGGGAGGAGCCCCGCCCGGGCGGACGGACATTCAACAAATGAATTTCATTATATTGAACGCATTCGTGCATTTTACCGCACACGTCGGCCCCTGGACGCAGAAAGGTGCAGCCGAGGGACTTGTAATCAGTTGGCAGGCGAACGCATAAAGTAATTGCTAACCATTTGCGTTGGCACCGCCGACAACGAACTTCGCCGGAGTACTGCCCCACCTCAGGGTTCCAGATTACCCCTTACAACCCCTCAGAGATCCTATTCTGTGGCCTCCAACTCCTTCGACCGTCTGATTCTTCTTCTGCGCGGGCGTTCATTAACAGCAACCTGTTGAGTGTTGCGGCCAGGGCGACAAACGTTGCCTTTTCGGGCAGTCGAGCTAGTGGAGTTAGGATAGGATACATTTAAAATGTATTTATTATGGATTTCTAAAAAAATTTCAATTTGTTCCGATTAAATTTAACCAGCGTTGACCTGATCTCTCAATATGATGTTGACTTTTGTCATTGTGGTAAACGAAAAAATATATTATTTTTAAAACAACCATGAGAATCTAAAATCTAATTTAAGATCTCCAACAACATAATTCTATTATATATTTTTCTGACAGAAAATATAAATCGGGCAATGTGTCAAAAAATCGTATGATGTTTAATTTCCTTATTATATGCCTTAAGGATTTTGTAAGTAAATAAAATAGGCTTACTCATGACTTTACTTTTTGTCTTTACAGATTTTAAAGACTTAGAACTTAAATTAGCTTGGGTCATGAGCACCCCTGAGTACCCTTGCCATCGTATCGGGTGTTCGGCGGAAACACCCAACAAAGGGAGAACCTTTAGAATTAATAACCAGTCGGGCTTTTGAGTCTCTGTCTGAGCACGAGCTGCTGCCGCATTAATCAAGGCAGCAACAAGTGGCAAGGCGACGGCCAAGAAATCGAAAGTCCGGCACACAATGCACTTGTTGTGGTGCAGGCTCGGGCTCGCACAATCCGCTGGTCTGGGCCCAGACCAGACCAGACCTGGCCAGCCAGACCCCTGGGTAATTGGCCAAATTGACGTTTATATGCGAGGACCGAGTCGCAGGTTTATGGCCAGGATTATAGCATTGACAGTCCGCGCCAAAAGTTCATGCACAACAGGAAGCCACACCATCGGGCGGGCTTTAAGCCCGGCGAATTTACGTGCCTAAAACTTGTATTTTGAAACGACCACGAAACGATTCAGCCTCTGCAGGCCGGGCTCTTTGGGCAGTTTTAATTAAAATGCCATAAATTCGTGAAGAGGAAATTATCATTAAAATTCCCCCGAAGAGGAAAGAAGAAACCTTAATTTCTTCCTTATGCATCCGAGCAGGTTGGCAATTCCTGTTGGCAAGGTTGCGGGAGAACTTCGGAGCTTTGGAGTCAAGGCAAAACAGTCAGGGATCGCTAATAAAACGGATGAGATGCTTTCTAGAGATAGGGATTTAGGAAGTGAACTTAATCCGAAGAGGAAGTGCATTTGGGGGTGATAAAAATCCTGACTTACTTACCCTCACTATCTTGTCGGTTGATCAAAAAAGTTGGTAAAACAACACAAGACATGAGAATTATGGTAAGATCTTGAAATGAAAATCTGATCATATGAAGAATATATAGAATCGTTAATTTTCCGCTTCAAGATCCCAGATTACAGATGTATATTACAATTTTCAAATACGAAAGGTAGGCAGTGAAAAATAGCTAGCTCTAATCATCATTACATTTAATAGAATGGCTGCTGAATAGTAGATCAGAAAGATTCATTTTTAGAAAACTATCCCAAACCCTAAACAAGGCATGTGTATCTTTAACAGCTCTACTAATGCTTTAAATAGCAGAGAGCCCAGCAATTTGAGGCATTCTCAAGTTAGCCAACAGGTTGCATTTCTATCCATCTCAGACCCCGACTCCGGCGATGATCACCTTTCCGATGAACCCATAAAGATTGCCGCATCGCTGTATGAAATATTCCCCAGCCAAGTTGCATTTCGGAGTCAAAGACTTATCCGCAGGTAGCTGCGATGCGGGCGCAACACGAATTACATACATCAAGCACTAACTACCGACTTAGAGGAGCTCAGCAGATGGGAAGCTGGTGTACGTAATCTGCAGCCGAAAGCCCGGGCCACGTACGCATATATCTCTTCTTGACCGATAAGGTGGGGATGTGCCGGAGGAGGTGGCAGTGCACTGGGCAAAATAAGCCACGATTCAAATCTCACCGAATGACTTAACATCGTCCCCATGACACAATCGAATGTGATAACAAAATGTAGAAATATTTAGATACATTTTTAGAATAATAGAAATATCTCTAAACATCTATTACTACGTCACTGATTTTTCTCAACTATTTTCTCCGAGTGCGAGTAGAGATGTTCAATAATGTTGCCACTTTTGTTTTGTAACCTGTCGAAGGTGTTGAAGATGATCATCGCACTTCCTCGCTCGCTCGCACTTGGAGCAATGAGTTGCATAAATGTACGGGCAGCAACAGCCAAGGGAGAAGAACCATCGCGGGCAACAACAATTGAGCCGCCAGCCGCTGATGATCATCGCCGGCCAAGTACAATTGCCACCATAAAGCCTCATCCCCGACCTCATCCCAAGACTCATCCATCGATCGGATCGCCTTCTCACCGTCGTCTTCAGTCCAGCACTTTCATCCCTGGGCCCCGACCCGAACCCCGACCATCGACCCCCATTCCCCGTCTCCCACTTGGTTCTGGCGATTGCCGCGATCAATGATCGCAATTCTCCGGTCTCCGGGTCTCTGCGGCACTTCAATTCTTCTGGACGCTCCAGACCCTGGACGCCCTCCTCCGCCGACTGGCGATGCCACTTGTACACTTGTTGCTGCGAGTCTGCGGTCGCTCGCATTTCGGTTAATTTCGTTTGATACTCTATCGAGGGGTATTTTACATTCTGGATGTCTACAACTTGCTCAGAACTTATTCCTATTATTCCTATTATAATATTGCGATATTAATATTTATTTATTTAAAAAATCATATCATTTATTAGGCCTCTTTAAAATAGATGTTCTACCTTCTACATTTCATCATAATTTTTAGGAAATCGTTAAGAAGAATAATATACTAAATTATTGTATCCTATAAAATTTTTAGTTTACCAGAGTATTGCGTGTTCTATTCGCCCCCTTTTCGCATCATCTCAGTGCTCCTCTGCTTCTCACCTTATAGAGGGGCTTCCACTTGAGTCTACGCATTCATTTGCGGGCTCATTGTGGCTGGACTGCTCCTCAGCTGGCCAGAACAGATCGGAGTCGAGGAGCGTCTGGTTCTTTGGGGTCCGGCCAAGTGACCGCCGTCGACAGCACCCTCACCCTCATCACTGGCCAGGGCCCTTTTGTTCTTTTTCAGCTTTTATTTATTTTAAATTCATTTCTTTCGGGGGCTCTCCTACACACAAGCACGCTGGCCTGTCCGGTCGATTTCAACTCGTTAAAACGCGCCTGGCCCAGAGAGTCGCACTCGCAGTGCTTGAAACTGGGATTCGGACTGGAACGTAGACTGAAACTGAGACTGAGACTGAGACTAAGACCTCGACCCAGGCAAGGAGGCATTCTTTTATAATTCCATTTCGCGAGAATTGCCCGATGCGCCCTTGGAGTCTGCGCACAGAAAAACAAGTCTGGTTAAGTTGGGCCTTTTAAGCTTTAAAGCAATAATCATAGCAAAGCAGTTTAATTGAAATGTAATATTACAAAATGTTAAATAAAATGTTTATGTAGATTTTAAGATTTGCGTCAGAGTTAAACTTTGATTTGTTTATCATCAAGAAAATAATCGTAAGCTCTACAATTTTTGATCCTACGTTAGAATATTAAAGTGTATATACTGTAACATTTTGTTTATTATTTGCTAATCTTAAGATTATTAGGCTATCATTTTCCTCAGTGTACCACTGGGGCACGAAGTCGTTCCTGTTCTCAGCCCAGACTTCTACGTTCCACAGAATCTTCTCCGCCGGTTCGACCGCATCGCATCGCATGGCATTGTGTGCAGTGTGTTGTGTGTGTGGTGTGTGCGTGGATTATTGGTTCGCATCTTGGCCTGGCCCGAAGGCGAGTGGCAAGTACCTGTTGCCGAGGCTCTTTGTTGTGGTCTCGGGATGGATGAGGTCCCAGGGATGGGGCTCGGAATCGGGTCTCGAACGTGCACCGATCTCGTTGATTCGCCCTGCCCTTCGCCTGCACTTGGCCCTTATTTTACCCTTGCCCTTACCCATTCGCCGCCCCTCCCACTTTGTTTAGGAGCGCTTGCGTTTAATGTTGGGTAATAATATTATGCCATGACCCTGCCCTCTGTTCTCGGCTCCTTTCGGCCGCAGCGGCAGGTTCACGACTGCGTTTATTTTTACTTTATGCAGGTACAGGTGGAACCCGCGCGATTACTCAGGGAATTCTATGAAACCGAAATTGAAATTTCCATATACTCGTATTTTCGAGACCACAAAGAGAATGCTTTGTGGGCAGTTTTGAGTGCGGAGCGGGGGAACCCATTTCGAAAAACCCTCTTGACATTTTTCTCGACGTTCCAATTACGAAACGCAAACACTTGGCATAATAAAAACAAAAAGTACTATAAACATTTGCTGGGCGTACTTAGAAGTTCGGCCCACACATGCGACTTGTCAGCGCAATTAAAAACCGAAAAGCCCAAGCCAAGCTGTTGACACATCCCCAAAATGGGACGAACTTTGCGGCCGGATAAACAAAAATCTCGAGTGCGAAGACATTAGAATAAATCAGAATGCCAAGCGAAAATAAACAAATATGGAGCTGGAATTGAGAGCTTGACTGACAAGTGACCGTGACATGATTTCCGTATGGAAACTGCGCCGAAAACCCAAGAATCTCCTCAAGCTCGGTGGTCTTCACTTAGCCGAGCCGATGATAACTGCTCCGATTGAATTGTTTCTGGGGTGTGAAAGACAAATTGATGGCGGCCGCTTTTAGATCTCCAAGTTCGACTCATAAAACACCGTGTAAAAGAGCATAAACTTTGACTAATGAAAGGGTTAATGGATCAATCTGTAGGAAGTAAGGCAGTTAAGAGACCACCTAAAACGAGGAGTACAGAGCTGTCCAACCTTGTCCAAATAGGGAAGTGATGGAGGGTTCTGCGAAGTTGTCTCTCTACTAATTGTAAGTAACTAAGTAAGTCATAAGGCATGCCTAACTAATTGAAGAGACCAATGAGTTATGAACAAAAGTCTGAGTTCTAAAATAAATAAACGGAAAATTATTAGGCACCTTTAAATGTTTTTCTCAGTTACTAAAAAGCATTTGCCTTTAATTCTCTTTAGGAAACAATTTGCCACGATCTCAGAAGCCTTCAGGAAAAAATCTGCTTCAGCTAAGTGCCACCGATTCCAGCAGAGATCTTGGAGTATGACTTCGCCCAGCAGGCAGGCATCAAGAGCTATTACTATTATTAGGCCCCTGCCCGCCATCAGCGGCAGTTAAAGCTAATAAAGCCATTTCACACCTGCCTGCAAAAATGAGTGCAGTTCGGCCCCATTAACTCGTTACAGATTGCTTATAATTAAATTATAATCAACCCCGTGGCGGGCCCAAAGACGAGGACCCACGGACCCACGGACCCACGGACCCGTGGACCATGACCAGGACCGGATCTCTGCATCTGACATGCATCTAACAAGCTCGCCAGCTACGAGTATCTAATCAACGTACAACGTCAAAACATCAACACCTCAAGTAATCAAAATCACTTTAGAATTTCAAATCAGACGATGGCCCGGGGAGTTGTGGATCGCCGGCCTCGGCTGTGGCTCCATCAGTCCGTCAGTCAGCCGGGGCCTCAGCCCGCCCAGTGGCCAAGTGGCGTTTAGTGGAGCACTGCCTCCCCGCCCTGGATCCCCCGTCCTCTATCCTCGGCATCATCTTCATCATCCGATGGTCCCATCCTGGGCACGCAAGCGACGACAGTTGTGGGCAAGCAGAAAAACTAAGATTATTCAAATTTAATGGGCGAAGAGGCTGCAGAGCATGGAGCGTCACGAGCAAAAGTGTCTTCCCAGGCAGGCTCACAAGATTTCACACTTAGAAAATTTAAATTTCCTTAAGTTCTTATTAGTTAAGAATGAGTTTTTTAATAATACTTTTAGGATAATAAAGAATAATGCAAAGAATAATAAAGTATTCCAAGATTTTATTAATTTAATAATTCTAGAAGCATATCAACATAATAATTTAATGTGTTTCATGATATATTTAAAGGCTTTAAAATTCATTAAATAAATATATATATAATACTTAAGTTTAATAAATATTTATTATTATTTTTCTAATATTCTAAGATATAGAATTACCTTTCTAAAATATAATCTTTGAAATTTATAGTTTTCTAAACATTTATTGCAGTGCACTGGCTGTGAGCGACTGGACGCAAGCTTGTCATCATGATTGATACGTTTGATGGATTGATTTGAGTGGATGCGGTGCGCCAGTGTCCAGTACCCAGTATGCAGTGTCCAGGATCCAGTGTTGAGCATAGTCTGCGACTTGCTGATTGATCGCGGCGCGTTGATTACAATCGCAGTTGCAGTTGGACCTGGATGCACTCGGGCTGGTCGATTTGGAGTCGGAACAACGCACACGCTGCTGGGAATTCAATCAAAAGTGTCAGCGCCAGTTGGTGGAAAACATCTAACTGGGAGCTGCGAACTGGGAGCTGCGAGCTGAGCTGCACTAACTAGCCCGGAGGCTATGCCGAACCGATCCCCAATGCGAAACAGGTACTTTTCGCGCTTTTCGCCCCAATGCGAGGCGATGCGACGATGATGATGATGGGGACCACGATGATGGCGGCAAGTGTCTGTTGTGTCTTTTAGTGCCATGTTATATGCCACCTTAATGATCTTGTCTCGGCCAGGCGAGGCGACTCTGCAACATTTTGACCACCAACGGCGCCTTTATTGACTTCACAGCCCCGTCTCGCGACTCTCGGCTCTCGACTCTTTCGACTCTCAACTGGGTGGGCCAGACTCAGAGCCGAAGTTGGGCCTATTAAGTCATAGCTTTGGCTCATTTCGAATCACTTCACAGCTGCCGGGTGGCAGTGTTGAGAGCCGCATATCGGAAATATTCAAAAATATGTAATATGAAAAAAATAAATTATTAAAGAAGAATTAAGCAATTTTTAAACATAAACAGGAGTAAAAAATGGCTTTTCAAATGACATATAATAAGCTCTTATATTTAATAATTCATTCAATAAAATATCTTTTAGATAATGTGGCATATAATTAAAATAAAAAAAGAATTTTAAAAGAATTTTCTACTGGCTAGAAAACTCTTAAAATGACAACATTGCTGCAAAGTAACCCAGCCCATGGGTAATGGGCCTCATTTGGATTTTGTTGTACGGTTTTCACGATGAGAAATTGCCAATCGCCGGGAGACAATGGCAATAATATAGAGATTCCAGTCTTGTGTTAATTTGAAGTTTGTAACTTTTAAATGGATTTTAATTAGCTTTTTTGCCGCACCTTTCCATGTAAGTACATGCCGCACTTATCGGCCTTTCCCAAAACCCTTTGAACTCCACCGCTGTGTAGAATATTGAAATTAGTTCAGACTCTTGTAATACCAGGAAAAAATCAGTTTCTTCTTTCATTTGCTCGACCTGATTGATGGTGTTTTAATAGAGCGTGAGAAAAGCGTGTATTCTGGTGTTTTTGGCAATTGAACGTACTCTCGCAGGCACCTTGCATTCGCTGCGGCTCACTCGGCGTATGATTGATAAAGCCGGGCTAATTAGCCCCTTAATGATCTCCGGCAATTTCGCTGAGAATCTGTGAGCTTGCGGCAAAGTGGAGCACACACGCCCAGCGGGGTGGATGTAAATGAGGGAATTCTTCGGAGTTCTTCAGAATTCTTGGGAAATTGAGATATGGCCCGGCGCTGTCAGGTACCGCTAAAATGTATCCCAAATATCTGCCCGCAAATGAACACGGCAGATTCTTTAATTTCAATGTACGTACAACCTGTTGCAACTGCAGTGCGGAACAAGCGCCAAAACGAAAGACTCGGGACACGAACTTGTCTTACACAGAACAACAAAGAGGCAGCCAGCGACAAGGCAGCAACAGCAACAGCATCCAGGGAGTTAAGTCAAGTCAAGTCGGGTACGGCGGCCCCGAAAAACTTTACGTAATTAAGCAAAGAACGTCGCGCTAATGTCGCACATAAGTCACACGGAGCACTCCCGCCAGCAACAGCAACAGCCAGGCGAACAAAACGGTTAATGTTTTCCCCCAACTCGCCGCCCCCGCTCGCCCGTCCCTCCCCCAACCGTTTTCCCAAATTTGCCTGCCAACTAAATACCAGCAGCTAACCCGGTGCACTGCAAGAAAATATGGCAGGTAATTCATAAAGTAAACAAAGTCCTAACGCAGGAAAAGTATTTAAAATTAAAGAAATGATAAAGTCATCTTAGAAAAATTAAATTAAATTAAAAATGTATATTCATTCACTTCTTAATTACATTCGATTCCAGAAATATTATCTTAAACTGGTGTTGCTTATATATTTATTAAATTAAATTAAGGTATTTTCTGTTCTCTCTCACAATAATATTTATACATATTTACATATCTACCTACCTTATGTAATGATTAATGATTTAAGGCAAATTAAGTATTATCCATGAATGAATTAAGAAGGGTAAGAAGCGTTAGGATAGTACAAAATGTTACTAGCGATTACGAAATTCTCTACTGATTCCTCTGAGTGTCCGAAATCGCAGTGGTCGTTGCCGTGCTTTGTGGCCCCGGCTCATTCACGCGAATTTGTTTGGCAATTGAACTTGGCTTTGGAAACATTTCGTTTGAATTCGATTTTTTCGGGACCGCCGGTCGGCGTCTCAGGCCAACGCGTTTTTGATTAGCTTTCCGCATTTTAGCGGCATTTGGCACTCAGCAGCCGGAGAAAGAAGCCGAGCTGGGTAGGAAAAAATAAAGGAGTCAGGCTGCAGACGACGACGATGGCCAAATGTGATGCTTATCAGGAATCACGAATATTTGTTTGCTGCAGCAGCCAAACAAACCGAAGAAGTTGTGTTCGAATGGTTTTCCACTTCCCCAGGGGCGGGGGATGCGACCGGGACAGCGAATCATTCCTGCAGGAGCAAGAAATCCCAAACTTGACTCACGACGCATTTTTCGCGCAGATATAAAGTGTTTGGCTATCTATATATTTAATTTCGGTGAACGGCGTCAAGTGTATCGAATGGCATTTGTAAGCGGGAAAATCGCAGGGGCTTGAAAACCTCTTTTTAATGCTCTACTTAAAGGCAGAAAAAAAGAAGAGAAAAATATTATATTTTTTAAACACTTTTTGATAAACCTATTAATAATGTTTAATCCCAGATCACTTATAAATATACTACTTCAAGTCCTAGATAAATTGAATATGTATCAATGATACAAAACCCCAAACCCCCTTTAATCTATATAATAATAAAGATCATATTTTGCAATTAGAACAATTTTGACGATACATAGAATTTCGGTTTTTCTCATTATTTGATTGAGATTTTTGCCTTGCTGACTCAGCTCTGTAAGCAATTATTTCCGATCCACTTCTCGCCGGTTCCGTGGCACCTTGGGCCTGCAAGATCGACAACGAAACCGTTTAACCCTTGCGGACCAGAGGCGAACTGGAGATTATTCAAACAGTTGCATAAACAGTTGGCAGAGCTCCATTGGCGCCCAAGAGTCACCAGGCCCGAAACCCACACGCCACCGCCGCACGGTGGGGCAGGAAAAGTGTTGCGGGTGGTGCTGGCGGTGGCGTTGCCACATCGTCGCCGAGAGCGGGAAGCGTGGGCGCATGCGAATGCGAATCCAGCGGGGGCCTCTTACAAATGATTTCGCCAAAATATTCAACGTATGCATATTTTTTATAATTTTCACAAATTGATAAACAAAATTGCAAGTGATTTTTCATTGTTGCGCCGACACAAGCGACTGCCGGCCCGCGAGATCGTGAGTCACACCAGCGGGATAATTATGATGCCAGATAATGCGATACGGAGTGCCATACGTATTTCCCGCTCATTTCTGGAACTCGCACTGGCACCCGCGATTTCATTTGGCCACACGACACAGTGGCACTCTGTGACAGCTGCATTGGACACTCGGAAAATCGAGGAAACTGCCTGGCGCCCTCCTTTTGTCGGGTCTTTCAACTTTTGTCGCCGTGATTTTTGCCTCCCCCTCGGGTGGCCAGCAGTGCACTCGGAGAAAATCCAGAAAGTGCTGTTGAACATAGGTGTAAATAAAGTCTAATTATGTAATATTTTAGTTGATGTCTAACAAATTTCTTCTAATCAAATACTAGAATCATCTTAAAAACAGTTTCCTGCATCTTACATTATTTGGATGAGGTTTCAAGGTATTTACTAAGCAAAACTATCTTTAAGATAGTATTTGATGCAAGTGCACTCTGTGGTCATGTGGGTTCCTTCGCCGGCACTCCACTCATAATGCCAACCATTGTCTGTGGCCGAGCGGCATTTTACGAGCGACTTTGTTTGCGCTTTGAGAATTATTATATCATAAATTAATAGGCGCAATTTTTACTACCTATGGGGGACACTTTACATACCCCTAGATGCAATAAGGGACACTTGGCTAAGTGAAAAATGCTCTGCTGGCTCTGCATTAGCCTAATGCTCGGCTATTTTCCATGTGTTACACAGGCCCCGATACGATCGAGTGGTCAGGGAGTGCCGGTGGCCAGATGAAATTGTATCAAAATTATAAATGGCAAGTACGAAATGAGATTGCCGAAAAATGTGGCCGGGCTTTTCTAGATTTTTGATAAATTTACTCCTATTTAAAGTAAAGTGCTTTACTCAGTCAAAAAATATGTTTCTTGACACACTAAGAAACTGCACTTTGCCTTCAAAAATATTAATAAATATATTTAGTATTAAAAAAGTGTTTTAATTAATCAGTTACTAATTCTACAATTTATATAGGCGCTGATTCATTGACCCACGAAGCAAAAACTAAAGAGTTTTCATGCAGTTTTAACCTTTTATACCGCTTTTCAACGTCATCCACACTTTGCATGTTGTTCCATTCGGCTGTTGTTTTGGCTAAGAGCTCAGCATGTTTGTTAACAGAAAAATAAAGTGAAATAACGTTAACAACACGCCCCGTAGCACCAGACAAACACCCCGCCCCTTTGCACCACTTTGGCCTAAAAGTCTGCACAGCTGTCTGGGGCGCAAAGTTCGCTTTTTCATATACACATATAGCCAATTTTTTGTGGTCTTTGCGAATGACTCATTGAGGTCTGCAGCTTGTCTGCCGCTATTTGTTGCATATATGATTTTATTAGTTATCCACGGCCCGGAGTTTTGTTCTCCTTGGCGGCGGTGTTTTTATTTTTGACCACTCTTGACTACACCAAAACGCCGCTGGTCTCGCTGGCTTACTGGTCGGTCGCATGTCTCGCCGTGTGTTTTGTCAATTAAGCCGCAAATTTGCCAAACAAATTCAAAAATAGCGCTTTACAAATTTCCAACCAAATTGAATCAAACCTCGTTCCCATATACCTTTATTTTTTCGGATTTTTTCCCCCTCTTTTCTGGCAATGCCCATATATTTTGGGCTCCTTTGGAAGCTGCAGTCCTCTTATCACAGCCACGACATCATCGGAATATCAACTCAAATGACCATTATTAGCGGTAAATAAACTCAACTTCCAGCCGGCAAAAGCCAACCGCAAGATCCCGACCCAGCGAACCAAGGAAAACCAACCGAAGCACTGTCGAGCAGTAGAAGTAATAAAAGATCATGTTAACACAGTGCAAAACAACGGCAATAAACGGGCACTGTGGCGAGGAGGAGTCGGGGAGTGTTATCATCGCTGGCACAGGTCGAAAATGGAATACCCTTATGTTGAAAGGATGTATTGATCCACATACTAATTATTATACAAAAATATTTATTTTAAATCAAGAGGTTTTTCGGAAAAATCTTTTTTTTCTTGAATGAACTTTCTAATTACTGGTTTTAGTTAGAAGTGGAATTACCTTGTATGAAAAACAAGTCAGAACCAACCTACCATTTTAAAAATATTTTTTTATTTCAATAATAAAGTTCTTGCTGAAGTTTTAATTCTTAATATCTTCAAGATACATAAAATTCCAAAAATACATTTTTAAAACGATATTCCCCGTTCTGAATTTATTTTTTATAGAAAAACTTTTAGTAAAAGTATATTTTAAAAAATATTTAAGATATTTTCTTTGTATTGCATCATCAAATAACTCCAAGGTAGAGCAAACACCCCCTGCTCACTGGTCTTATAGGAAAAATCCAATGGCAATGCCAAAGTCGGTGGAAGGAAAACTTACATCTGATAAATGATATAGAAGAGCTTTTGCGGCTGCAACGCAGCAGAAAGGCAGCGGCAGAAATATTGTCACAAGAGTGTGGGGAGTGGGAGACTGTGCGGCATAACTCTGGTTCTCGAATGCGGCTTAACCTGTTGCCGCCGCTCGGGTGCAATCCTGGCCATTGTTCTGCCAGGAGGCAGCGCTTATCGCTCGCCGGCCATGGAAGCCAATTAGGCGACATTTTTTGCACCATCTGCCGCTGGCAATTATGAAAATTGCAATTTTTATTGCACCCCAGTGGCGGGCATTCCACTCCATGCCATTCCCATTCCAGCCTCCTTCGCTTATAGAATCTTTAATAATTACGCTAATTGGCCGGCAGCCAGGTGCCGAGCAATCTGGCAATGACTTTCGGGGCTACCCAGCCACTCGAAATTAATTTCGCATGCCGCTGCACGTTCCACATCTGCTAATGGTCATGGCGGCCAGGAGCGTGATTCACTTTGACCTCCTCCCGCACTAAATACGCCAAATGCAATGCACTCCACACTCCACTCCATCGCGGTGCGCTCATCATGCTCCAAATCTACATAAATCTGTGGCCGAATTACGACTGCGCTTTTGGCCTGCTCCCCATACAGATGTGGGATGCACAGCCTCCGAATTCGAGGACCATGTGCGAGCGTTTTTGGTCTTTGTTAAAATTGTTTGCCATCCGGCGCATTTGCTATGCGGAAGAATCGATGGCCTGCTGCTCCGTTTGGCTGGCCCACGATCTCGGGATTTACGATTTATTAAAATGAATTAATTTGAGCATTTTAGCTCGCTTTCTGGCTGGCTGGCTAAATGCGCGGCATTTTAATGATGCCCGCTTGGAAAATCGTATTAGCATTGGCTTAACCTTTTGGGGTCCTTCGGTGCACCGAGAATGGCTAATGAAACTGGCTATACAAATTTATAGAGTACGAAATTCTTAAGAAAGAATTGGTAAAACTATAGTAAAAAGGCCAAGCGAGAATTGCAGAAAATATATTTATTTGTATATTATATTAGCTTTTTGATTTATACTGTTGCTTAAAATCACTTTTATATTTTCCCTTTTACCACCTCATTTCCGGCTTTCATTAAGTAACCCTCGACTCCCTACCGAGTCTCCTTTTTCGGCCAGCTCTCCCAGCTGAGTTCCCGTCTACTTTAAATGATTGATATTCCCGCTGCCCATACTCCGGAATCACTTTCTCTGGCCCCAGAGCACGAATCAAAACAAGGCGCACGCATAAACAACATCCTCTAACCCTTGGCTCTTGGCCAAATGCCAAAAGCCGCAAAAAAGGCACTTAAAATGCCAAAGTCAATTCGAGCCAATCGACCAAGTTGGCCGACGACGCGAATGAGCAAACGCCTGTCAATGCGCCGGGCCCAATGAAATTAGGTAATAAGCAGGCCATATAGAAACACATTTATGCGATCGCGGGTCTCCCAGTTAGAGACCGAGCCTGAGTCCGAATCCCAGTCCGAGTCACTTTTCATTTTCAAATGGCAACGGCAAGTGCGCCACAGACGCTCCGAATCGAACTTGGCGGCAGTGGTGGCTATGGAAATAGTTTTGTGGGACTAAGTTCATTATTAAAATAGCTATATACAATTATGATCGGTTTTTTAAAATTGAATACTTTTATAAATACATAAAAATTAATATATTTATAAACAATACTTTATTTTGTACAACAAGATAATCCAATGGTTATTTTTAAGTTCTCTTCTGGATCTAAGAGTTATAAATGTTATTGTTATATAAATATTGTTTACTCTTTACTATTTACTATATTTTAATATATGTTCTATTTATTTGGATTTTAGCCCCAATAATAATTTATTAATATTTATGAAACACCTTAGTTTTAACAATAAATGTTGATATATAATCAAATATATTCAATAGTGATTTAAGGATCCTATCCGACGGATCTAGTATATAGCCAGCTGGGCAGCACTGGTCGCAGGCGAGCAGAGATAATTTATAAGCCCCAATGCCCGGCCAGACGACCATAAAAGTCCTGGACCTGGACCCACTCCGACTCCGAATCTGCTATCCAGTTGGACGACGACGGCCTGCAGGCGGCTCTGTCAGTTGGACTGTCAATTGACTGGCAACACTTCGCAAATGCGGCGCCCGTCGCGACCAAACAAAGCCACAGAAAACGGACGACGGACGGCGGACACCGGACAACGGACAGTCGGAGCGGGACACTAAAATGAATTGAAACTAATATGCCAAAGTGAGTGGAGCGGAGTCGTCTGACAATGGTTCCCCATGATTCTGAACTCACTGCCTCGGGGGTAGTAGTCCAGTCCGCAAAAACGAGAAACATCGAAGCGAAAGGATATGCAGTGACCAAAAAGTCAAGTAAATAAAATACCATGCATGATTACCTAATGCAGTGATTGCCATTGGACGGACAGTGATGCCAACGTGATTTAAACAGGGCTTTTGTTCTCAAACTAGTGAATTTTATAGCCATTTATTTGATTATTATTAGATTTGTTTCAAAAACGAATTAGATGAGCTTACCCTCATTACTGGAGATTTATGAGAAAAAAATTCTAAAAAGCTTGGCATCATTCAAATTTTGTGATAAGATCCGCTTTTTAAAACAATTATATCAATATGTATATATGTCTTGTATATGGCAGAGGATATTACTTTTCATTTAATTTCTTAACATTTCAAAGTTTCAATATATATCCTTTGCGATACTCACGATTTCAACTCTGAATACCGCTCAGATTTGTGACCAAACAGTGTGACCATTGTGATTAATTTTTATCGCTGGCTTTTGAGCGTGTGATTTATTGTGCCGCTGATATAAATCATTTAAAAATGCAAGCAATGCAATTTTTGTCAGCCACATTTAAATAAGAGGTGTCGCACGAAAATGTTTACAATAAATTAATTGAAAATCAATTAGCGGACCTCGGAGAGCCGCAAGAGCCGATCAATAAAAACGGCGACTGCCACTGAATTATTGTCAACTCCTTGAAATGGGCAAGGTAAATGGCAAAAAATTATTATTGAGTGAGCTGAATTATGGGGCGCAGCAACGGGATCCATAAAGTCCATAAAAATCGGCGCTGGATTTGGCTGCAGGTGAAAAAGAAATATTCGGCGGCCAAAATACGACTCTGGCCACAAATTAAAGTGCATAGCCGTGTACGGGGCCATTAAATTTTATATTATTTGCATGCTGGCCGAGGCAAGAGAAAAAGAAACTAGCTTCGTATTTATTAATTAGAAGGAAAAACACTTGGCCGCGGCTCTAACTCCGATCCGCAGACAACTCATAAAGCCGTGTATATAATTTTAGTCGGCCGCCGAGGTGTTAATTGCACAGTGGTGGCCCCACTTTTTGCCCCACATTTCGGCGGCTATTTTGGGTAATGCTCGGCATCCAAGCTCCAATTCACAATCGAATACGTATATGTGTTTGCCCGCCGGTGGCTGTCGATTGAAAGTGTGAAATTGCCAGGCAATTGTGATTGCACTCGTTGTTTTTCCCCCAAAAATCAGCTCGGAGGGGGACTTGCAGTTGGCAAATTGCATCAGGTGTTCGAAGGGGGTTGGGTGCAGTTTATGATTTGTCTATGCGCTGATTAGCCGGTGGGTGTGGCCCCAACGATTGGCCCCGTTAACATATGGAAAGTCCGATATTACTGGGGATAGATCAATCGGAAGCGTAGTTAAAGGTCCACCAAATTATGCAATTTACTCGGACGCCAAGGGGTAATTTATTAAATAAGGCTAACGATGTGGGCTTAAAAAATACCTTATTTATAATGATAGTACCGTTGTGAAGGTCACATACCAAGGGAATAAAAATAAATACTAATAATTATAATAGTGCAAACCTGAAATGTCTAATTACTCGAAAAGGGCTGAAATAACAAACTAAAAATGTATTTAAAATTAATTGTAAAATATTTACTTTTGATTTTCCTACAATCTTTCAAAATACTATAAATCAAAATAGAAACAGCTGACCCCCAAAATGTGAATTGCTTTCCAGCTGACATTTGACGGATCAAAGGTTATGGGATTGTTGTACTATCGTGCGGTGAGAGAAAGTTATCAGCAACATGCATGTGAGCTCCATCGATCACACAATCAGTGGGGAAAAGGCCGAAAAAAATAAGGGACAGCCGCAGAAAGTGTTTGCCTTTCTCCGCCGCCCGCCGCCCACCGATGCCAGATTTTCGCCCCGCCACAAAGACAGGCGAGGGCAATGCAATAAATTTACTTTAATTTCTCATAAATTTAAGCTTTGCATATTTTTTGCATACTGGAAAGACAATAGCTTTGTGCTGGGCCAACACCCGCGCACATTTGCATGCAAATGAGATGGGAAATGGTCGGAGATGGATTTGGGGATGGGGAGCCAGGAGTTGTGCCCTGGTCCAGCTTTCAGAGCTCAGGTCCCCGAGAGTGGGTGACGCTAAGCACCATTTGACGCCGGTCGCTCCTTATGACTCTTTTTCTATTTTGGCCGGGCCAAAACGCCGGCCAGGCGACACTTTTCAGGCCGGGCAGACTGGAAAGTCCAAGATGTCCATCAACGCCTGCGTGTCTAACGAAGGAACGAGAGTCGCCGCACATCAAAGCCTTTGGCGCCACCTTGGCCCACAGTGCAGCCAACTTGGATGCTTTCTGGCTAGAACTAGCTTGGCTAATTTGTAGAATCAGAAAAAAATAACATTTTATTTCAAGAAATTTATCACACGAGTCTTTGAATATAGATCTGCGAATACTTGTATAAAAACCCTTAGATTTATGTTACACCGATTTATATATTAAGACTTAAAGCAATAAAAATGAAACCCTTAAAAAACCACACTTAAATTTTGAAATTTGTAACCTGCACATTGTCAATCCTCGTTATCTATAAAGACAAGTTATTAGGTAAGCTTGTGACAACTTTTAAATTCCTGACAAAATTCTCAGCAACTCTGTGTGAACTTTAAATTAATATCATAATATTAATAATTAATATTTACAATTACTATAACATATAATTATATTTTCTTTTTCATCATTTTTTGTATCTTAAGAACAAAGAGTCTGTTTAATTTAGCGAATTTTCCTTGGGTACACATCTCTGTGTGTCCAGACCAATAGGCCAAGATGCGGAACAGGATGCGGAAAGACGCGAGGCGAACTTTATGGCTGACACCAATCAACTTTGGCTTGCCGGGGCCTACGACGTTGTCTAATGCCTTTGTTTATGCCCTCGACAGCATCTCGCCCTCGTCTGGTCCATAACTCTCTGGGCAGAATGGACTTGGAACTATAGGTGCCACCACTTACACGCAGAAAAATATAAATATATAATAAAAATATTTAAATTTATTTAATTTAATATATATTTAATAATTAGTAATTTTTTATGCCACTTCCTATCTCATCCCAAACCCAAGATTTTTGATATTTCCCTAAGTGCAGTTCTTGGGACAAGAGCGTCTAATCTTCGAAGGGCTGAAACTAGCCGTATCAAGTGCTCATTTTGTCGCTCGTCTGTCGTTGACACCCACAGACAATTTGCAATAATTCGGCTCATCAACTGGCTTTTGACAGTCCGTACCCCTCGGTAACTCCCTTTGGTGCCCCATTTACTCTCCTGGGCAGAAAGTGCCACCTTAAATTGGCCTTTTATCCGTCCGCACCCTTCACGATTTGCCTTTTGTGCCTCATCGGTTGAGCCCGATCGAAATCCCTGACAAATCTGCACTTTTATTAGTTGGCAATTTTGCAAGGCGGCAGACGACCGGCAGATGACGACGACACGTGTCTTGAAGACGTTAAAATAAAAGCGGAAATGAGCGCCATTTGTTTTTGCCTTCGATTTGCTGGGGAAATGGATGAGGGCCGGTAAAAGGATTTGCCAAAATATTTGACAACTTACACGGAAAGAAATTTTGAGAAGGGGTTATGGGTAACAACAAGAATTAAAAGAAAATGTATCAATACTGTTTACCATTTTAATACTTAATATTTATATACAATTCTTACTGTGATTTGTTTACAACTATTTAGTGACCACCAATATATTTATAAGAATTCATATATTTCAAATAATTATCTTGTTATAAAAAGAAGTTAGTAGTGAGTAGTACTCGACTCGTAATATCCATAAGAAGGAGGTCTCTACCCAATTAGTATGTCCCAAGAACCCTCTTTAAATGACAGCATGTATGACATACGTTTCCCCATTTCCGAGAGCATCAATCAACTGTCCAATTATACAACACAATTACTATAATATTCCTCTGCTTCTCCAAAACGCAAGGACATCTTCAAAAACTTTTTCCCACACCAAACGCGCAGTGTACCTTTTTCGCTCTAGCCCAAAACAGCCCCCGAATCTTCGGCTCAACTTTTGGCAATCTCATCGGCAAATCTGAATCTGGTAAACAGACAAAACCTCAAATAAAATGCACAAGAGCACCGAAAACCAAGGGTGACGATTCGGTGGAAAAAATATTAATTTATATTATTTGCAGTGCTGCAGCATGCCGCAAAGTGTGATTGTGACAGGTACAGGCCGGCGACAAAGGATCTCGAATCTGCGGCACGTGACCGGCGCAGTGCAAATATGCATAAAAATTGAAGATGCCATTGGGCGCTCAAATTGATAGTGTGCGCACACGGCCATTAAAAGCAAAAACCGGACTCTGGAGGAGGGTGATGACAGGCTGGGGAATAGAAAAGGGAAGGTGGGTGGGAATACCTAAAATATATGCATCCAAGCTTGATAAAAAATTCCGTAAATTCTTAGACTTCCTTTTTTCTGCTTGTAACCAAAGGTCAAAAATTACTGAAACTCATCCACATAACATAGCACTAAGAAAAAATATTTAAAATAAAACAGAAGGGTCCCAACTTAATACGTGAATAAAAATATTTAATTTAAAAAATAATTATTTTCTCAAAGAGAAACACATTTCTAGCAGTAAATATTTAAACGAAATGTTCCACAAATAATTTTCATTCATAATATACATTTTGAATATAATTATTATTATAAAATTCTCATAAATTACTTGAATTCCCTGAAATCATGAAGAGCTGGCCAAGTTTGGCTAGAAAACCTCTAGACTACCATTTTCCCTTCATAAGGGTGATGCTGAAGTTATACCCTAGGGGAAGGAAAGCATATGCTGAGCTTCACAGGAACACGGCATCGATTCCCACACACACCGCAGGCCATTGACGACGCACAACATTCGATTGTAAAACTCAAGTGGCCCGTGGACCAAGAGACACGAGGATGCGGGAACGATAAGTACCAGAAAGGACCTGAAAGGGCATTGAGAAATTAAAGCCTTGCACGCACCCGCCAGCCCACAACTACCACTATCGAAAGTACCCCGGAATTGATGGCCAGCAGACGCTCGCTGTCCTCCGCAGATACAAATGTATCTGTATCTCCTCGCCGCGTCAAACCGCCGAGTGGCGTATCTCTTCGCTCCCCTCCTCGAGCACTTTCCCACGACCCGCAAAGTGTTGCTTGTGTCCCGGCTGCTGTAACAACAGACCGTAGTCCATTTGCCCAGGGGTTGGGCCGGGTTGGGTTCGATTCGCACCGTCCGCCCCGTTTTAATTGCCGCCTCCCCCGGCTTAGCAGCCGGATCATCCCCTGGATGCGAACCCCTGCTCTAGCTGGTGCTACTGCTGTCAGCTTCATTATTTGCTATTTTAGCAATTTGATGGTAAACTTTGACCACGGCTCAACGAGTAGCTGACAGACTGTCTGCAGTGGGAGAAAATATGGGTCTGGAATTAAATAAATTTACAATTTAGAAATAGGAAAAACTATTTTTTTCTTCTGACCCTTTTTTATAAAATTAAAAATTTGGCAATTACAAAATAATAATTTCCACAAACGAATAAATATAAAAAGTTGTGTTGTCTAGGAAAGCTTGACTGATTTATTACCTAATATTTTTTATAACCCATTTTATTCGAATTAAATTGTTTATCTTTATTTTTAGTTAACCGTTCCCCACTTTTTCGCAGTGCACAAATGCCGTGTCATGGTTGCTGCTCGGCCTGCTGCTGCTTTTCCACGGCTGCGCCAGGATGCCAAATAGAACTCGGCTCACACAATGGGCATGTTGCCACTTTTGTGGCGATTGTGTCTGGCGCGGCATTAAAATGTTGCCCATGCCAGGGGTCCGTTATTAATTGATTATGTAGCCGGGCATATCTATCTATCATAAGGAGGGGAGCCTTGACCTCCCACTCAGCCGAGAAAGTAACGGACCAGATGACGTGAAAATGAGCTGGGAAATAACCACCGTTCTTGCGGAAGATACTTAATATGCCGAAGAAGATGTTTCCGTGGAGAGGAAGCATTACTCGACAATTTTGAAAATTACTACACTTTCCGGTTGAGACTGCTTGAATACCATGTTATACACAACTATCTTAGATCTATTCACATTTCTGCAGGCCTTAAGCGTTATCCTTAAAATGTTATACGAGAATATATCAGCCGAATGCAAATGCTTGTTGACCGCATTGTTTCTTGTCATTCTGAGCATATCCCCAAAAGCGAAATAAAACCGAACCGCACCCCACTGGTCAGCCCACACACCCTCCTCTCGATCGGCTCGGCTCTAATTTAATTTGCATTTTAACAACTTTTTGCGTGTGGCTCGGGGTTTTCTTTCTGGAATTGCGAATGGACAGTGGACAGTGGACGGCCGGAGGAGGCTGGCAACAAAAGGCGTGACTGCAACATGCGCCAAGTGCGTGAAACGCCAAAATAACACAGCAACCTGCCAAGAAACTCTACCTGCGGGCGCGCACCCAAGCCGCGCACAAATTAAATTAGTTTGAATAAACAGCGAGCCGCAGAAACGAAACTAAAATGAAATAAAAGCCAAGTGCATAATAAATGAACCGAACGAAATACTGGGCGCAGCCGGAAAGTCGGGGAAGGCAAACCGCGCCGAACCGAACAGAAATCAAGGCAAAGCCGGACGGCCATGAGACCCATCCCATGGCAGCGCATCCTAAGCCAGGCCAACCCATCGTATCCCATCCCAATTTAACCCGAAGCTGCGGCTCTGGGTCCGAGACTCCGACTGCGTGGGCGCAAAAGCTCGCGCAGGTGATTTTAATCGCATGCCAGGAATCTGGCATAAACAGGTGAACCTCCGAAGACTCCAAAGACTTCGGCCACAAGTCCACCTCAAACTGCAGCAACTCCAAAACGGACCGCAAGGCAAAAAGGCAACGAAAAAAAATTAAATCAGACACAGAAGGAAGGTCTCAAAGTGGAACAGAGGCATGGCAACGTGAGGATCCTTAAACTGGAGTTAGCTATAATATTAAAAATATCGATACAGATATGTTCAATATTAAAAGTAAATTAATATATTACAATTTCTGAGGAAACGTAGGCATCCTCAAGTGGGCCTGTAATATTTATATTAAATAAATACAAAATATAAAATATAAAATTAGATGAAGAAATGTTTTTAAGCATGTTTCATAAGAGACCCTAAAACAAAATAAATAAATAAGTGCAAAGCACTCTTCTTTGATTTTTAGTATTCCAACACAATAAGCAAGTTATTTTATAACATGAGAGTTAAATATTTTGAGAACTCTGCCCTTAGTTCCCTGGTACAGTGCGTTTCGTGACACGATGCCATCGCCTCGTTCCGCCGCCAGATCACCGCAAATGAGCCCGAAAGGATGCGGCTTGGTGGGGCCTGCGGAGCAGGAAAACGAAACGAAAATTGTAAATCACGAATTTTGCTGGAAGATATGCAAAAAGCGGCGCACATTTTGTAGCAAATTGAATTTTCAGCAGAAAATCCCCAAGAAGGCGGCCGAGAAGTTCTGCAGCCGAGGCCTTGTTAAAGGCGAAAAAATAAGAATCAGCCGCGCGCGCTTGCGCATAAATTTCCTGGACCCCCTTCGGGGGCACAGGCGGGGAATATAAATAAAAATAAGAGCTGCAACAGGTTGCAACGGCAGCGAGAGCATGCCCCAATCTGCATATACAAGCCATAAAGCAATTTCCATTTGGAGGCCCGCTGCCGGGACAGAGACTCCCCAAAAAAGGCGACAAGGGCGAGGCAGTAATGGCCCGAGAGCCGGGCAACCTTGATCCTTGTCAAGTGCAGAAAATCGGGGGAGGCAGGATGGAGATCCCCGCCAGGCAGAATCGTCTCCAGATCCAACTGCAGCTTGCGGCTCTTGGATTCTTTAATAAGTTCGCAGCTCCGCGGATTTCTCGTTGCGTTCTGATTTCTAGTCACTCGGTGCGCTCTACGCATTCTGTAGTTTACTCACTCGATTTTTATGCAAATCCGTATTTTTATTTTTATTTGCCCCAAGGAGGAGGAAAAGCAAAGCCACACAGGGGAAAATCGCATTTGTTTTTAGCACAGCTTTCCAAGGGTAGGATTTATATATAAAAATGTAATTGATTTTGTTTTATATTACAATTTATACAAATATTGTAACTAAAGTCTAAATGAATTACATATATGTTACATATACTTCAAGCGATTTCTTACCATTTTGTCAAAAAATTTACCTCTGCTTTGTGTTTTTATCAGTGCCACATTTCTCTCCGTGCAACGATGACGACGACGAATTCATTTCGTTTTGTTTGTCGTATGCAAAAATTGTTATGGCCAGGCCATAAGGACGGACCTGCCTAGAGACTCTGTCGCTGCTGTTACCATTTATAGCCGCTGGCTGTTTTCCGTTGCCAAATTAGTGAATTTACATGTTGAACAATGATCAATGTTTTGTTAGCACATGTTTGCCTCGCAGAGTTTGTTGTGTTGTTGCTACATGCGATCCGCCAGATACTCGTGCATATAGTAACTGCATGCGGCAGGAGGAATCCGCCGCATATGCAAAACAATGAGAAAATTTGTTGGATAAAAATCAAGCGAAGCTTTCGGCCGGCTAAGTGCGGTAATAACAAGTGTAAGCGTGGGTGGAAAAAGGGAATTTCGCTATTTAAAAAAATCACTAACAAGTGAAAATGTTTTACGAGCAAACTAAACTAACTATGTAAATATTCTGCTAAGTTTTACAATATTTAAAATTAAATAACCATCCCTTCATAATTCCGCTTTGATTGGGACCTTTCGTCGATTGCATAGGAAAATCTGTTAGGATAGAACCTGGCCGTGCCATTAGCGGTCTTTAGGGGATTATGCAACACCTTAGACCCGTAATAGGTTGCCCAAAAGCGAGGGCAAAGCTAAAGCCGCCAAATGTTGCACAGTGCCACAAAATAAGCAAAAACAAAGGCAGCAGTGAAACAAAGATGCTACCCAAAAATGGCAAGAAAAACTCAGTTAGCAGAGCCTTGGATTCGGCTTATGCCGTTTTCTCACCTCCAAGGAGTGGAGGCAATCAGTGCACCCACCGGCAGCAAAACGTTAACACTTGTTTGCCCAACTAATCGCATTGCCTGCGATATGAAAGGCCCCAACGGCAGCAGCAGAAGACACAACTTTAGGTAGAATTAAGCATCCACGGCCATGAGTCAGGCTTCCTTTGCCTGCCGCTTTTTTGTGCCGAATATTTCTGGCTCTCCGTTTCGATTTGGATCGTTTTGGTTTGTTTTTGATTTGTGCGGCTTAATAAAATACCAAGAAGTCGTCGCCATCGCCATCGCCGAGGACTGGGGGATCGAGAGATTGGGAAACAATGAATGCTTCCGCCGCGCTGTCAATGATTCTACCCCGAAAAGCGCCGAAAAAATAAATAAAGATTCGTGTGTGCCGGTGATTTATGTGCCTCGCTTTTGGCCAATTTTCGTTTTTAGTCCAGAGCTAAATAATGCTCTTCCAAGAATATGAGCCAACAGAAATATATATAGGTACATCCGATCGTTTTGCCAGTGTGTGGATACAGATAAAAGGAAGCAGGCAAGAAGTCAGCTTTTTGCTGCACAATTCCCATCTATTTTCGAGGGGGCCTTGAGTGTGCATGTGAGCAGTACTCATATCTATTCATAATTCGTTATTTGTCATTGTTACCGAATCTGTTCGGTTGATTCGACTGCTTTCGACCGAAACCAACATGTTGATTTTCTAAGCAATTAACTTGATTAACTGCCAAAATGGTTGCGGGCTGCGGTTTTTCAAGCAGGGAGGCTCTTTTGATCTAGCTGATCAGCCCGAGTGCGGGGCGAGTGAGTTATAAGTCCGTCGGGCATCTATCACGGGCATTAAGTGTTATTAATTAAAAGTTCTTACAGAATAATTGTGGCTGATATAAGAGAGTCAAGGTAGCCGCTTGCATGGTTGTTATGCTGGGATTATTTGCATGGAATCGGAAATTCCTCTTTCTGAATTTAAACCGTAGAAATGTTAGCTAAAATGTACATTTATTTCTACTAAAGGCAAATCAATAAAATAATATTAAGCTTCAACCCACCGACTAGGACTGAGCCAAGTTCGTTGCCTAAGTCTTTGGTGGCAGCCAAGTTCGTTGTCTGAGTCTTTCGATTGCAACTGTGAGAGGCGAAATAAAAAAGGTTGCCCCGATTTTGTGCTCGATTTTTGTCGGATTGTGTAGTCACTTTTGGACAATAAACACATTGCAACGATGTTATCAAATGGCCAACAACATGGCCACCTGCCGGACACACCCCTTTTTCGGGCTTTGGATTTTGGCCTCGTGGGGCGTATGCTTCACTGATTAGCTGTTGCCAATTTTTGCCGGCAATAAAAATTAGTCGCAATGCACGAATATGGATTTGGCTTTGTGCTGGATTTCTGTTTTTGTGTCCAGCTTTGTGTTCCTTTTCAAATTTGAATTTGAATTTTCGGTCTCTGTCGATTCGAATGCAAAAATTGAAAACTCTTTTAGCCTGCCAATCGAACGTTAATTAATTACGATTTATTGACTAAATTTGTTGATTAGACAATTGACGTCTGTCGATGTTGCAGTCGTTGTTGCTATAATTACTGCCTTTGCTCTGATTGCCGCAGTTTTAGTGGTTGCCACACATTTCGCTCGCTCGCCACAATTGTCGTCAATTAATTTTGTTTTGATTTTGCTGATTTGATATGCCGACGACGCCGCCTTGCAGGTGGCATTGAGATTTAACGGCCAGTGTTTTTATGCTCTTTCCTCATTCGAAAATTGCTTGCAAATCAAAAGCGAATCAATCATTAATTACGAATATAAATCGTTTTAGTGTCTTGGCTAACGAAACGCTGATGGGATTTGAAAGAAAAAGTTGAACTAATTTTGCGAAAAAGAGGCTGCCAAGACGGATGTGAAGATCATTGAGAAATGGTTATGGCTTTAACGGGAAAATAGAAAAGTAAAGAGCAACCTGTTTACTTTTTCAGAAATGACATTATAAACCGTAGTTATTTAGAATGTTTCATTAATTACAAGATAATACCCATCTTAATTGTGGGATTTTCTCAATGTTTGATCCCACTGACTTCCCCGAGACGGTTGGAAAACTCTTTGAATTCCCATTCGAAGTCCCAATTCGTCTCGACTGAACAGCTAACGGGGAGAAATGACTGACAAGTGTACGGCAGAAAATTTCCATAGATATCTGCCCGCAGTCGAGGTGATCTGATGGTGTGAAATTCCTAACTCGCCACTCTTGCGGCCACTTCTCGCCGCATCAATCAGCGGCGGCAGCTTAAATGCTGCATCATGACAAAACCATTACACTTGACCAGGCTCAAAGAGTGGATAGTCGGCAGATGCTCAGATGACTGGGCTTCTTGGCCGTGATTGATTGATTGGCAGCGTGAGGTGAACTTGGGCAACCCGGCTGATGCTTTTGTCTAAAAGCCGTTTAGAATAACACCACAACGAGCCGAGACCGGACCCACAGCCAAAGAGCCGGCTATTGGAATCCCAGGTCCAGGCGGCCAGCAGCGAGAAATTATGCATTGTATTGGTAGATAACCCGAAATGAAGAAAACAGAAATAATGTTTAATCTGTGCAATGCACCCTCACCTGGCCTCCTCATGGACAGTCATCTACACTTGGGAAAAAATGCAAGATATTTTGGAAGCTTGAATTGATAAAACAGTCCATTGGTTATTCTTTAAAGGACCATTTTAATTAGCATACATTTGAAAACCCTTCTGGTCGCTGTTTCAAGTCCTTATTTTTAAGTAGAATTTCATTAGTGAACAATTTAGTATTTTTAAGGTTTTTAGAACAGCAATAAGAAATATGCATCAAAAAATTTTATAAAATTTTGAAATATTTTTAAATCCTACTTGTTGCTGCATCAAGTCTTTTGATTTTATTTTTGAGTTGCAATTTTTGTATTGTCTTTTGAATAATTTAAACTTTTTAAAATAAATAAGGCATTTAAAAATGTTGTCAAATTTTTAAAAATTTACTGTTTGCTTTTTAAAGTTTTTTGCTTAAGTCTTTTGTTTTAAATATCAATAATAAGCCATTTATTTATTAGCCTATTATCCCAATGCAACCAAGCCACACCACACACTATAATATCCTCTTTAACAAAAGTCTCGGCATTTTTGGTGGTTATTTAAAAGAGTTCCCATCAATATCGAGAATATTTCGAATAGCCTGCATATTTTCTAACAATCGCCGGCCCACTTTTCTCCTGGTGTAAGGCGTTCTTTAGCTTATTCTGGAGGATCAGCAGCAGCAGGAGAGGCATACCAGCCGCTGGCCGGCCGTCCAGTTGATTGCGCCTTCATTATTATGCCAAACTGTGCGCCGGCATTCGTTGAATTTGGCTTTTGCAATTTGCTCTCGATGCCGGCCGGCCGTTTGCCTCCTTTCAGGCCTTAAACCACGATACCCAAACTCCTGCTCGTTTTGGGGGCATTAAAAATGAGCTCGACGTAACAGGTGGATGCCGATGCCGATGCGCCGACGATGCTCGACGTGATTTTCGCCAAATCGTTTAGATTATTTCGAGATTGCTTGCGCCAGTCGCTGCGAAGTTCGAACCGCCAACTGACTTGGCACTCCTTCACTTCACTTCACTTCAGTCCGCACCTTGCATTTGAACTTGAAACATTTCATTTTTTCTGTGTTTAGCTGGGGGCATCCACCATCCACTATCCACAGCCACGGCATCCAGCTCCTCGGCCCGATCGATTAGTGGCATTCTATTGCGTTCAATTTTCCATGTGCAACATTGAGGCGATCGTCGAGAGCGCTGCCATCGCCGCTGGCACAATAAACACGCGATTTATTTCATGCCAGGCATTCAAGTGCCGCCTCAGTCGGTCAAAGCCAAGGAGGAGCCCAATCCCAATCCGGAGCCCGAGCCCGAGCCCGATCCCGATCCGATCCTGCTCTGGACTCACCTGGACCGACTTGCCTTGGCTCGGCCTGTGGTATGTGATAATGGGATGATGGTATGATGATGCATGCCCAGCATACACAACAACAGCGAGGGGCCAAAACGGGGGAAGGTCGGGGGAACAAGCTGAACCCTAAGTTTTGGGTGCCGAAGAGGGAATGCTCTTGGGGGCTTCGATTGGGATTTCCCCAGAATTTCTTAGTTTTCAACAAAATATTTTTAGAAAATTATTATTGTTGATTGAGGAAATAGTATGTGGTTTCATGGAAAGTTTTTGTCCCTACTTACCTCAATAATGGAAACAATTGTTTCCAACTCAAATTCAATATCAATTTATATTTATTTATATTCTTGTGACACTTTTAGATATTATTTATAGCTAAGAAAGATTCATGTTATATTAAGAAGAGATTGCATTTTCGCTTTTACATGATTTATTATATTATTTATATTTGGGGAAGGCAGTAAATGAAAAAACATATTACAAAATGCATTGTTGAAGTATTGATTTTGATCCTGTTGTTATCATCCTTTACCGCTTAGCCAACACTGCCTGCCAGTTTAAAGAGTATTCACAACAGTAATAATAGCTGCCCACTATTCGATTTTTGTATTTTTTGCGGGCTTTAACTAGCGACCAAGGTTAGTCGCAGGCTGGCTGGCTGGCAAGTTGCTGCAACTATCGGTCGTAGGGGGCTTACTCTGGCGCATTTTAGCCGGTAATTGCTTGTGATGTATGATTTTGAGTTCTAGTTTTCCTGGCCTGGGAATATTTCTGAGCCGGCCCCGGCTTTTGTTGTCCGCCTGATTGCTGGCGATGCCTATATATGCGGGTGATGTATGTTATATAGCCGCGGCCACAGGTATAAGCTATAGCCATAGATATTGATTTGACAGGCTCTGAGCGACGACTCCTCGCCGGCTGGCTGGACGATGATGCTGCTGACGATGGGAGAGCACCCACTGTCACACTTTCTAAGCCGCGGAGGGCACTTTCACCCAATTAGAGTGCGATATGGGCACGGGGCCGGCAAGTATGCAAAGTATGCACCGCCGTCCCTTTTCCCAGCGATGACAATCTTTTGTTTTCACTTCTGCAGAAACAAAAGCCATAAAGGATAAATTGTGAGCTGGTAGCCGCGCATTGAACTCTTGGCTTCGACAAGTGCACAGCAGGGGCTCCGCGAGATCCCCGAGATATCCTACGCCCAAAAGAAAAAAGCCCAGAGAAATATACGATCCCCCGAAAGCCTGCAATTCTGTTTTCATTGTGAGCTAAATGGAGTTGACCAAGGCGATCGTATCGCCTTATTGTTTGCCTTAACAATTGGGCCAAGTTTTCGGCCTTCTATCGCACTACACATGATTGATCGAGGGAGCCGGGGGATCGGCGGGAGAATCCGAAAAAGCCACAAATATTCTTTACATGAAGGCAATTTCTCCCCCACCACGCGCTGTTTTCCATTGTGCTTTTCATGCCATTTCGATACGGGCCTCATTTTTCTTGCCACAATTAAGAAGAAAGTTGGCAGCAATTAGAAAACGCACATCGATCAAAATCGCCTCCCGACAACGAACGTCATGTTCGAGTGCCGTGTTTTGTTTGTTTGTCCAAAACGGCATTTCAACCTGCAGACAAGTGAGTGTGCGGTGGTGCTGGTGCTTTGGAGCCCGGATGGAGGCTGAGCTCCCAAAGAGCCATTAAGACATATCTTTCGCCCATTGTAGTATTAGAATGTAATATTTCCAAAATATCTTTTGATTTATTTGGGCTTGGAGTGAGTCAAATGTAAGGTCTCAGTGAAAACTCTAGGTATGTTTTTATATTTTATGGAAATTAAGTATACATTTATATGACTTTTAGGACTGACTAAACTTGACTCTCACATAAGCCAAGGTATATTTTTCAAGTAGAGCACCAGCCGAACTTCATTCAAAATTCTAGCAAAATATATATCACTTTCCAGCCGCTACACAACTCCCTCTCCATGTCGCGCACGTTCAACAGGGATGAAATCCCCCGGGATAGGGGCTTAGTCCAGGAGCTTCGGAGCGAAATCACCCGCAATTCGGCGGAAATCAGCTTCAACTTCTGGCAGGAGTTCGAACACATCCGGTCCACCCAGCAGAATCGCATGGTGCAGGAGCGTTTGCAGCGCGAGAGGATCAGCACCTTGATGCGCGATGGCCAGCAGGAGGCCAACCAGGAGGCGGAGGCCCTGAGCCGGTCGATCAGTGCCCATGGAATGACCGTGGACTCGACCCACTTGCCATCAATTTCAGCACCAGCAGCTCCAACTGCGTCCCGGCTGGAGAACTCGTTGGCCCAAGAATTCAAGAATAGGACCCATCGCCCAAGTACCGCTGTCAGACGGAAGCCCCAAAAGCAGAAATTCCAGGCCACCAAGACCAATAAGTCGAAAGCAAGGCCCAAAAACGAGGATCAACCATCGCCGGCCCCCTCGAATATTCCAAGGGCACCGCCCACCTCCCGAGCCACCATGATAACCCCTAACATCTCCAACGGGGCCACCCCCAACATTTCCAAGCTTCGGTTGGCCAACAAGCCCAAGAAGTAACGATTTTCATCGAACTAAATATTATTTTTGACAGCAAGAAAGCCAGTTTTAATAGTTGTAAAGGATTGTTAAAGGATTGGAAAAATATAAAAGAAAAATTTTAAATATTGTATGTGTTTTATTAAGTGAATTGGTTGGGGGAGCAAATTGAAATTACCTATTTAAAATTTTAGCTTGCTAAAGAAAAGTACTATATTATGAAGCAGTTTACAATTTATTTTTATAAATTGTATTTTAGTTTTGCCCTGAAACCTCGTTGATATCTTCTTCACGCAATCTGCGACCCGCATAAACCCATTTCCACAAACCCAATCCCTGACGAATGCCACCCGGTGTGCACTTTGCACTACAAATTCCAGCTAAAATACATAACGAAACCAAAACAGAGTTAACAACAAAGACGACGACGAGGCGGAGACTTGCAAATTAATTAACGGTACACGGGCCCCGAGAAGGAGATCCGAGTGTCCGAATCTCAGAAAACACGCACCCCAGACACCTGAGTAATCAGCGTTATGTGGGCATGGCCATCGATGGAGGTGCTGGTGGTGCTCGAACTTCTCGATAAATCACGGATAAAAAACAATCAGCGCAAATGTAACGTTATTCATCACAGGTGGTAAATATTTCAAACCGAAACTGACAACAAACGCGCGCCGAGCTCGAAAATAAAACTCATACCCCGGCGTTGTTCGCGTTTCAGTCTGGTTTCAGTTTCTGTTCTCAGATTTCCGATACTCAGATCTGAACGATTTCTGGGTCAGAATAATTAATAAGAGCGGCTCTTTTTGGCGCATGACTGGGCCATAACAAAGATGTGGCAACACATAAAGAAAACAGATCCAATTTGGATAGGTACTACTCATTAATGATTCCTGAAAATATTTCTGGTCTAGAGAGCGAGTTAAAAATCATTAAATTTATCAATTATATGTTACATTTTCTTGTACTTTAGATTTCAATTCCGTATTGGTCATTACAAAAATATTCCTTAAAAACTCCGCGCAGAGATTTCGCCCGTTTTGTCGTCGCTTTGGCGCATGCGCACCAATAATCAATCAAAACGTCTTAAACAAATCACTCGGGCCGCATGTGCAACTACCAAAAAATCAACAGAGCAGAGACAAAAAATTACACAGCCGACGACTGGCTGACTGACAAACTGAAAAACTGACTGACTGGCAAGTTTGGCAACTCCGAGGCTCCGAAGCCCCGGAGAACTGTGATGGACAACAGTCACGATTTGCATGTGCGACAACTGTTGCCAGACCGGCAACAACGACGGCAGAAACAACCATCAAGCAGGCACATTGAACTGTCATTGACACGGGGGAGAATCGCGGAGAACGCCAACCCGGAGACCGGAGATCGGAGACTGGGGACCAGAGACACCTGTAGCAGCAGCCACAGAAGTTGAAAGGCAAAAGGCGAACTCCCTCGCACAGTGGTTTAACGTACAATCAAAATATATTTATAAGGATGGGAAGTTGATCCTAACATATGTCATCCTATTTTCATCATGCACCCGAAATAATCAGAACACTATCTATAAGAAAGGTCAAACTATCATTTGTTCTTTCATTGGTAATAAGAAATTGTGTTATTCGTGTAGTTGTTACAACAAAAAGCCTCACAAGTTGATTTAAAAACATGAACTTGTTTATGATCTTGTGGCTATTATCTAGAGCAATTAAAAGTGTTTACGGTTTCAAACATTTGTCCAAACATTATTACATCATTAGCAAAATGTGAACACTACATTTTGTGCTGAACAATTAACTGCAAGGCAAGAAGTAATTATTGAACCATTTAATGACACCCCCAAGTCACTGTACACAGGTCCGCGTTTTACTAGTGGATTTGTTTGGATCGCTGGTGGGTGCGGCGGTTTCAGTAGCCACCACCAACAGCTGGACCCCCGACCCACAGTGCGCCACCCACCGACCTGCACCATCACCCCCTTTTGAGCCACTGAAATGGCAAACTCAGAGGCCAATTACCGCAAACAAATTCGAATGCGAATGCGCATTGAAATTGTGGCAAGGTTGGTAATTTAAGACTCACGCCGTCTCGAAATAAAAGGAGTTTCAGAAACAGAGAGAGATGCCCGCGAGAGAACCGTTTCATTGTCGCACCACTTGGCGGTGCAGGCAGAAAAAAATATGAGTTTAACCATCCAATTTAAGTAATACTTATTTTCTTAAACATTTACATATCCAGAGTACTCATGAAGAGCGAATATAAATCACAGGAGTATGTCCTAAAAGTAGACAACTATTTATAAGCAAGGTCACTCTGCACGAATATCTGACTTTAGTTGGAGAAGGGTCACACTGATTTGTATTTAAAGCGCAACCTCTTTGTGAGCGCTTCCTGATTTTCTCTCTGTGTGGAAATCCGCTTCTGACCAGGTGATTGAATTGCTGATTTAACGGTTTCTGTTGTCAAATTAATGACATTCATTCATTCCATGTGGCCGAGTCGGAGTCTGAGTTTCAAGCCCGACTTTGAGTTGAGCAAACGTGGCCAAAAACGGTAGTTTTTTTATTGCTGCTCTGGCAAATTGCAGCGCGTGTTATTATTGTTGTTATTACTGTTGCTGCCGTTGTCATTGCTGTTATTAATGTAGTTATTAAATATTTACAACTGCCGCCGCACAAAGCGTGCCTTAAAAAAGGCAGAATAAGGTTTATTGAGATTGGGAGTGGGCCGGGTTCACAGTTGGGTGTCAAAGTGCAAAAGTTTAGCGCAAAGTTCTTGTCATTATTTGTTCGCCGCTTGTCGGATCGGATTCTGTTTCTATTTCTGTTTCAGTTTCCTTGTAAAGTGAAAGGGAAACCCGGAGCGCTGGCAAATCTATTCTCGGCCGCCTTGAGTTTAAGGCTTAATTAATGGCTCTTTTATATAATTTAATTAGTTGTTAATGATTTGCTGATTGGCCAGGCGCGGGTGGTGGCCCCCCATGAATCAAATGCTAAACTAGACTGACTTCGCAGGGGCTTGGCAGATGTCAGGGTTGCCCAAAGAAGTGGCTAATGGTCTAATGGCCCAGTCATGACTGCTGCTAGTGATAGCGACTAATGGTCGGCGCTGTCAAAACGAGAGATATACCCGAGTAACGAATTGTCAAACGCTTCGAGAGATACGAGATGGTCACAGAACCAGGCCAGTAAATCGTTGAGATAGCTTTAAGTATTTAAAGTAAATATTTTTCTGTAGTGGAGCGGCTTCTACCCATTTGTAATAACTGAAACTAATCAAATACTTAATAACATTTGATCGATTTAATTTGCATACGCCTTTTCTCGTTGCCATTGACCGAACTGCAACCGCAACTCCCACTTCCCCACGAATACAGCCTGGCCCAAAAAAATGTAAGTTGAGGCCAAATCGAACATGGCAGGCTAGACAAAATGCTTGTTGTCGATTTTCGCGTTCGATTTTGAACAAATCCCCAAACTAAGTAAACAGTCAACTGCCTGCGTGAATTGCGCATTCAACATGCGTACGCCACGCGATAAATAATATTGGAAAATGTTTTTAAATTTGTCACATTTTCAGCAAATGGCGTGGCCAGAAAAATCAGAAAAAAATATTCAACCATTTGAAAGCTCTTATAATACTTATCGGAAAGCGATTTCCTTGCCAATTAGTCAGGGCTTATGGGGGCGTTAGGCGTGCGCTTAACTCGGGCACCAAAATTGCCGCCAGATGGGCATAAAGATACGAGGCGACACATGGAACCAGAGCGATAAGGTATAAAATACCAGCGGCTTAGGCGGCAGCGACCTGTCAATATTCCATTTGATTGATTTCGATACGATCCACGACCGCTTTCGAAAGCCAGATGCAAAACCACTGCGAGTGTATCAAAAACGCAATCGTAATTCAAGTGCTCCACATTAGGCATCGAAATCCGTGTCTGGCTATCGTTTTCCGCGCATTTTATTGCCACACCAGGGCAATAATCTAAATGCTCATATCAAAAACGCATGTCGGGAGCCAAAACCAAACCCAAATCGTGGCTAAAGTCCCAAGCCAAATGCCCAAGACGATGGCAGTGGCACACGCAACAGGCAAAAAGGAAAGGAAACTCTCCTGTTGCTCTTGCTCTTGATTTTGTATTCCCTCGAGGATTATACTCTTCTAAAGGGTACTTAATTCTGTTATTAAATGTAAATATTTTTTATTTTTATTTTAATTTATTATTTTATTTTTTATTTTAATTTAATAAGTAGTATTATTGTTTTATATCATCATACATCCGAGGAACATCGATTTGAATGAAAAGTTCAGTGTTAAAATATTATCACTTGCTTGAATTTGTACTTAAGTTTATATTTATATGCCATGGCATTTTTAAACAAATCTAGTCTGTTAATAGAATTTTTGACTATTAGCATTTGAGCATAATTTTTTTTGATTAACTAATAATCAACAAGTTATACAATATCTCTAGTACCATTTATTTCAAGATTTCTTCCTTTGAAAGGGTATTTCATACGTCGCCGGCTAAAACAGTTCTCAATTTCTTCCCTTTTTATATAAATTCCCTCGATTTCTGTCGGCTGACGTTGCCGTGGTAAGTGCAGTAACTCAATATTAACCACTTACACGTTAATTTAGGCACAAATTGAATTAATAAACCATGTTGGACATTGTGTGCGGTCCGGACTCCGGAGGAAGCCGAGTGAGCCAGCTCCTTTTCATATTTCATTAATTTATGCACGGAACACGGCTCAATGAACCACGAAAAACAACTGGCTGGCCAACAACGCAGCCGAATTTGAATTTACAAGCACGTAACCTGTGCGATCCCCCTTTTGGCCCACCTTTTTGGCCGGCTTCCTTCGCTTGCCAAACGCTGACGTGATTGGCTTCGAATTGGGTTCCTTTCGGTTCCACTCGCTTGTAAATTAGAACACGCTCAAAAATGTTGCCTACACAATTTGCATGTCGCTGCTACCCATAAAAATGAGAGACCCCGTGACGATGGTCGATTCCCCTGGATTCCCCCCACGAAAAACCAAAAACACTACAAGGTCTAGAGGCAAATTGCGTAAATCTGACTTTCATTTACACCTTGGCATGTTTGGGGGTTCGGTGGGGGGCAGGAAGAAGTGCTGCAACAAGTGCTGCAAGGGATACTTTTGAAGTGCCCGCCTTTCGCCAGGGGTTGTATTCGGAAATGTTCAACAAAAGTGGGTTGGGGCTCTGGCAAAAAGGGCAACAAACAGGAGCAGGGAGGGACCAGTACAGAAGAAGTTAAGTTCCAATCGAAATTACCCAAGAATTTCAAGCAATTGTAAGTCTGAAATGTAAGATATATAATATAATAATATATTATTTAAATATTATTTTTAGTTGGTTTTATATATAATATTTCTACTGTTGGTTTCACAGTTTATAAGTATACAACATTTTCTCCTAACAAATAAAATATTTATATGTACCATTTCAATTTTAATGTAAAAGCCCCACCACTTGCACATCCTTTAAGCCACACAATGCACCGACTCGTGCCGCCAAGTTGCAAGTGCCCCGGCCCAACTCCTTATATAAGAAAGCTCTCTTTCCGCAAAAAACAAAAAACCGAAACAAAGTGTATATGATTTATTGTCATTTTGAGACCAAGAATTTGCAAAAACACAAAAAAGGGTAAAGGTAATAAATTTTATTATTGTTGTTGACACACAAATCCAAACCCACTGTTTTATTTTCGCTTATATTTTCATGCGGCAAAGAAAGCCCCCAAAAATCAGCCAAACTGGGCTTTATCTTCCCTCTTGCTCCGGCTTTTGGCTTGTGGCGGTGGCTTGAACTGCGGGGCCCCCAAAAAAAGTTAACTTCATTCGCTCGTGGCCGGGGTTAAGGGTTAAAATGTGGGAGTCACGATTCTTGGCTAAACGATTTTTTTCGTCTTACCACTACGCGCTCTCTTCTCTGCGCTCTCCGCATGAAATGAAGTTACCAAAAAAATTAAATCAAGTACCGTTGTCCACCGGCACAAACAGCCACATATATACACCAGTATCTGGCCATAAGTATCTGTCTACACCATGGATAGAATTAAGGTGACCTGCCTACAATTTCAGGCGGCGACTTCGACTCTCGGGGTTTATCAATAAATTATTGAGCCATTATTGTTATTACAATTTCTTTATAATGTTGCCAGCGTGCGCCGGCGGGCTTGCTGCAGTTAGCATACTTGTTGCATTTTCCCAGGGTGTGGAGAGGGCATATGCGTTGGTATCTTCACAGAAAAGTTGCACAACTTTTAATATTAATTTTTGTCCTGTACCATCGTACCATATCGTATCATGGCTTGAAAACCATTGCATACTTTTCTGTTCTATTTTTGCATAAAATATAAAACCATAAAAAATAAAATGGGGGTTCCTTCCTAATTTATTCAATATAATATTCTACAAAAATAAATATAATAGGAAAGAATAGGAAGACTTTTTTGAGGACTATTATCAGAAATTTAGCATGCCATGTTTCCCGACCATTCAAGTTCCGAAATATTCCAAATCCATGATCATCCCACTTCGAACCCTCTACCCAGATATCTTCCACCCATTGCCTTGGTAGTTGTTGACCATTAGCGTGTACTTGCAGCCATGGCCGCCAACGGGGTTGAGGTCTCTGGAATGGAATGGAATCCCCGGTCGAAGATCTACGCCGTCGCGGCTCCCAGCCTCATCATCATGTGCACAATGGAGAGCAGGTCGAATGTCTCGGATATCGTCGGTCGATTTGTGTTTGAAGCTGCCAAAGAGGGTCTTTTGACCCAGGCAGGTTCATGACAAATGCATTAGGGGCTTGGGCTTTTTCCCCCCGATTTTCGATAATCTCTTGGGCTGCATTTCCAATGGCCATCATGCAACTGGGCGGCGTGGCGCTTTTTTCGCCTTATTGTTATTTTATGAATATGGTAAATGGTTTAATGAGTTTTAATTGAGTTGGCCGCTGCATCGGGCGAAGTAATGAGTTTAATTGATAGGGAAACCCGAAGCTTTTGGCGGCCCTTTGAATAGACCAAAAGGCCGAGAGAATGAGGTGAAAGCGACGGGCCTGGAAATGGGCAGTAACCCGATCTGCCCCGAAATGCCTTCTGTTGGGCAATATCCCCGAGAAAACACACAAAGTAAAATGCATGGGGGTTTCACTTCTCCTCCTTTTCGGTAGCTGCACTCGGAGAAAACCATTTAAAGGTAAGCTTAAGGTATTCGGATGCATAGTATACACATTAAAAATAAAAAATATTATTAAACTTTGCGATCGAGTGGGACTTATAAAGGAAGTAACGATCAAATATATGTTATAAATTAAGGAACTAAGTAATAAAAAGGTCATTAAGGATCAGTTTCCCATCTCTGTATGATATAATAAGAGATTTTTGTTATAGTTATTTATTTACAGCCCTTGGGCTACTTAAAATTAAAGTGTAAAGTCTTAAAATTGATGAAACATTTCGAATCCATTGGGATTTCTGCGGTTCTCCCTTTTCCGGGAGCTGTCACTAACCGTTGTGCGGAATAACTCTGGAACCCTGGAACTCTGGTTCTCTGGACACTGATAACAGGCACGCGCCCCGAAAGCCAGAAATCAAAGGCAAAGTGCCAAAGAATTGGCACAGCCCCGTAACTCAGGCCCATGAATCATGCAGCAGGTGGGGATCGGGACCGGGATCGGGTGGGGGGCAGGTGGGGCTCCTCGGGTGAGGTGGTCGACAGACGCAATCACAACACTGGCCAGTTGACCATTGATCTTTCACACAAGAAGAACTGGCTCTCCGGACAGGAACAGCGACGTGTGGGCCCGTAATCAAAAATACGAGCAAATGAACAAAAAATAAAAAACAGCAGGCCAAACTCGCTGGCTTTTGACATTTTTTCGTTGTTGGTTTCTTTTTAGCGCGAATGTTTTGCATGTTAACATTTTATTAGTCATAACAATCCACCGGCAAATGGAGAACTTGACTGGGGATTGTCTGAAATCTTGGGGAAGGGGAGAGATGTGGAACTTTTGAGCGGAGACCTGCCGCAGGCTGGCTTAAATGATTTAATGCTTCTAATGGAGCCAACATAAAATAAACATTCATAAATGGAATATCCTATTGTGGAATCGGTGTTGCATAACTTTAATGGCTTAGGTTTTCGGTAAATTTAATTTAAATCAAGTTAGGATACTAATTAATGCAGCACAAAGTACCTACTTTAGGCGTTTTAAAGCTACGGAAGATCAACCACATATCAAATAAAGGCTGATTTAATAGGACTTTGAAGCTTCCCGGCATCACCACAATTATTCATCAATTATAATCCGGTTGAAAAAACTTTCCCATCACTTGTTTGATTACCGTGGCTTGACGAAATCCCAGCCACACATCATCCGGGCCTTGTCGCCCTCAAAAGCGGATCACCTAACGGACCCAAAATTATTTTATTCAATGTCCCGAAGCCCCGAATCCATTTGATGTCGGGCCGCCCCGAGTAAATCCCCCGACTAGATACTTCCTCATACACAAATGAACACTTGAGTGACCACGGCAGCAACAGAATTACGGCCAAGTTGCGACCCTATCCATCCCATCTACAAACACATGTCGCCGCCAATTAACAGAAATCCGAAAACAACATTTAAAAAAATATTTACCAACAAACTTCAAACGAGAAACGACAAAAAAAAACTTAAAATAAGAAACGGCGACCCAAAAAAACCGTATAAGGATTAAAATCAAAAATCAAGAAAATGCTTTCAGGCTAATCCCAGCAACATGCCCAACTTGTGCGTCTCAAATTCCCCTCATAGATATGGTTATTCTATAGCTCGGCTGCTGGACACACTTGTCGGTTTGGCTCAAAGCGACATTTCCCACATCAAAAAGATTTCGTCACGCTTAATTTTGTTTTTCTCCCCTTCAGCCCGCCCCTCTTCGATTCGTTCGAAAATTTGTTTCAGAAGAATCGAAATTATTAAGTCATGCAGAAGACAATTGGATCATTTGTTTATAGGTGTGTTCCCAGAGCCCCGCACATGCAACAGGTTAAAATTGAGTGACGTGCCCGGGGTATTTGTCAACGGCATGAGTACCGCTTTCTGTGCCTTTTTTATGTTTTTTATTATTTTTATTCGCTGCTCGGAGGACTGAAATCAGCTTAAATATAATTAATGGCGGCATTGACCAGTGACAAGTCCATTAAATGGGCTTGTGGCTTTTAAATTGAAATTCTTTTGGATCTAGAGAAGTCTTATTTTGCACGGCTTACTTTAATAAGATATTATCAACGTTATATAAATATTTAAATAATAAATAGTACAAAATAGGAAAACTCCAAAACCAAATGATGTGCAGCTCCATTGGCAATCCCATATTACATAAATCATGGATTTTAAGAGGTCTTTTGGCATATTAACCCCTGGCTCAAACCCATTCCAATCAAAGCCCAATTTGAACCTGTTCCCGTCCTGCAATAAAATTAAACAGCCATAAAGCAAATTTACTGCAACGTGCAACAAATTAAAACATCATAAAAATCAAAGCCGGTCGCGAGGGAGATCTTCGGCCAGAAGTAAAGGAAAATGCCGCCATCCGTGGCAAAACGCGAACAGAAGTTGAGCGGCGGCCACAAATTAGACGCCGCCTCCTCCTAAAAAATGGCCGGGTATACGGGCTTTTTCGGAGGGATGGGAAAGACCGGAGGAACCAGAGGACCTGGAGCCTAACTAACCCAGAGCCTGGCTGCCATGCTATGGCTAATGATGACCTTTTCACTGCGGCACGACAACTTAAGGTCATAAACAATCAAAAGCGGCTCCAAACTGGCAAACTGGTGGCAATTGGCCCAAACGCGAAGGCGCTTCTCCAGCTCTCGGCTTCGTCTTTGCTTTCCCCCCTCAGCTTTTCCCTTTTTTCGGCTGTGGCTACTAGCAGGCAACACTAATAGTTAATAATAATTATTATTTCATTTCTGGCAAGCGCAACTCCCACCAACTGACACCAACTGAAAGCAGGCAGAGTCGAAAACAATAAAGCTTCCAACGCCAGGAAGGAGTTTACCATGGGATCGAAGGGGGATGGTTACTAGGTTTAAGACTAAAGAAATAATATTGCAAAATACTAAAATGTTGATTTTACTACAAATAAACATAATATAATAATATACTTCTTAAATTATGATTTTTAAAATCATTTAAAATTATTGAAATAGTAGAGGACTTTGCATGAGCTATAACCATGTGTAAATGCCTTAGAAATTGCTTTAAAAAGAGTATAATTTTCAAATAATATTTTTTATCCTGTTTTTTGATCCAGAACTTTTATAACATTTTCCACAGTGCTGCGCCGCTGCAGACAACGGTAACATGGCGTGTTTGTTTATTGCGCATGCGCGCCGGCAATCGCTCCAGCTCTGGCGGAGATCGGGCGGCGTTGTGGCCCCCGCTTTTGGCTCGGTCGCCCCATTACTTTAGCCCACTTAGCTGCGCATCGGCATGGGCATCGGCATCGGCGAGTCAGGATCTGGGCCCTGCAACCCACACCCGCCTGGTGCTCTCTCACGCGATAGTTATCCTAATGGGTTGACTTTCGTTTGGGACTCGGCGCAACGCGGTCCCTGCTCTTGGCCACATCTATCAGTGGTAGCTTCACGGCCTGCCTTTGTTTAAGTGAGATGTTGGTAATAAAGCAGCAATTTGTTAACTTTCCGGCTGCGTTCATTTAGCTACCTCATTGGCGGCTCTTGTTCGCTCGTTGGCGGGGTCGTGATTTGACGCTGGGAAAGATTCGCATTTCTCCCAGTGAGAGCTAACAGCTAACAGCGAACAGCCAACTCCTCATTATGCAGGTCCTGTGGAAATGGTGGAAATTGAACATGCAAACTATCCCATTGTTCTAGTCGCCGGGGCTGGGCAACAAGTGCCGAAACAACAGCCTCCAACAACCGGTAGCCATCGCAAACAAATGCCCATAAATATGGCCAATGGCCACTGGTTGGGGCCAACTAGCTGGCCAAAATGTGGGAAAATCCAAGCCGCATGGCACATTAACACCAAGAAGCCACCGCATCGAGATTCTAGCCGGGCCTACCTTCCTTTTGTCCGAGATTATGACATAAGCTGCACGTTCTGGCTTTGATATATCTCCCGGGAATTGCGCATCTACGAAATTGACACTTTACAACGTTCAGCCCATATAAACGTGACCCAGACAAGGGAGCATATTTGCATAAGCAACTGGTAAGTAGGAGATGCCATCTCGATAGGGCGAAGATTAAATACTCTGGGCAAAGGGGTCCAGATATTACTTTAAGTGAGATAAAGAACCAGTGCAATATATTCTATAGTAAGGAATCCTATCTAAAATTTAATATTATTTAAATGCAAGGATCATTATTATCATTATCATTTACAAATCTTTTCTATTAAGTGTCCTTTTTTAAAATCTAGTAATATTGATGCTGGGGAAGCCAATATTTTCTAGCCTGACAATGCATTTCACCCATGTTTCGAGTCCCAATTATCTGTAAAGTGTGCATACCCCATCGAACTGAAATCCGTTTAAAGATGCGTTTTGTCAGAAGCTCCCTGGAAGAATAAAAATAATACTAACCAAGGATGACGCAGGGAAGTAACCGAAGGGGGATCTTAAGGACGCAGACACGATCCCAAAATGCAAACCTTCTTTATGCGCGATGCGCAAACAACAATAAAAATATGAAGCTACCAATGCCAGATCGCCGGCAAGTCGTGTAAAGTCAATGTTAATGTTAATGCCGATGTTTGGCGACCGCTGAGATCCAAAGTTGCTCAATGCACTGAGGCAAAAACAGCTCCAAAATTAATTTAATTTTTAATGTTTGATTTTAATATTTAAATAGAGTGATATTTAAAATAAAAGAAAATGTTTATATATAAAAAAGGAGAACCATATTTAATCCCTAATTATATTATGACAAAAGAAAGAACTAGAGTTTTTAGAGTTGCATATGTTTTTTAAGGAACCTGCAATTAGGTAATATACATTTTTTGGATACAGTTCCAACATTTTTTTGGTATGCAAAATAGTTCTACAAAAATAATCTTGCGCCACTTTAAACTGCTTTCCTCAGTGCCGTACCTGGTTACCATGGCCTATTGTTCCAGCATCTCGGATCGGATTGGATCCGATCCAATGGCCCAGGAGTAGGAGTCTGGGGCTCCGACTCCGCGTTGGAGTCGCTGTGTCTGTAAAAAAGTGGAGTGGAGCAAGCGATTCGGAAATTATTGGCTCTGCGTGCGGAGAAAGTGCACGTTTTGCTTGTTAAAAAGCACGAATCGTAATGAAAACAACCTGTTAATCTAAATATCTCACTCGATTGTTGCGCCGGCGACTATTATTATATATAGTCCATAGCGTGGAGTCGTGTAACTAACTGTGCCTGCACATTTGCGCGGCCCAAAACTAACTAAGCTGCCAATTGCCAACAAATGGCCGTACGTCCGATCTTATTAAAATATCATAAACAGGCCACGAACCCGGGTCGCCAGGCATTTGTACCTGTCAATTTGTTGCCCAAACAGTTTCACTCAGTCCCCCGACGAACGCCAGCGATTTTATTACACAAATTAATTGAAACTGCAACTGGTAACTGCAAATTTAATAGCAGTATTTTTTCATATCGATAGGTATTACTTTTGTATCAAAGAAATAAAAATGAAGGTATCTGTAAAATTCTTTACTTTAAAAGTAATGAGACAGGTTACCTAACGATGGATACTTCAGTTAAGATTAATTAAAATATACTTTTTGGACCCAAATATAAGTGAGATTTTTATTTCATATATTTTAATATTTCATTATTTTATTTTATATTTTACTCGATTTATCTAACAATTAAGTATATATTGAAAAAAATGTACACATGTTCGCAATTTATTTTTACTACATTTTAAGATATATAAAAATGAAAATATACTTCACAGATAAACTATCTTTTAAATATTATGAGAATAACAAAAATTCACCAACTGGTCTTTTAAACAAAAGCCATTAATGCGGTCAGGTTATACTCAAAATCCTTTAAAAATACCAGAATTAGCACATTTGGAGTGGGGCTTTAATGCAAATGAGTGATAACAAAGCTGCGGCTAATTGCGGATCGGGAGCAGGCCCCTGTATCGCCCAAAGTGACTCACACTTGCTCCACTTTTCGGATTGGATCGCTTTCTTGGGGACTGGCAGACCAAATGCTACCGTAAAAGTCGAAAATTCGAAGTGTCTGGGGCACAATTATTATTGCCTGTCATAGTGGGAAAGTGAAGTGAGTCGGGGGTCCAATTATGCCGCTCTTGGCGGTGCCATTCAAACAATATCGGAGTCCCTCTAATGAAGTTGAAGTTGAAGATCGCCACGGCTACTGTCCGGCGTAATTCACCACTTCACTGGTCGTTTAATTTCGAATGTCCAACCTGTCTCGTATCGGAATTAGACACACAACCTGTTTGGCCGCCAAGAAGCCCCGACACTTGATAATAAATCACCTCTTTCGGGTTCTGTTGGAGGTGGTCTTGTTTAACTGAAGAAAGGCCTAAAAAAACAACCATTCCCATGGCTATATGTATTTTTATTTGTTTAACAGTATGGAAAGTAACTTAACTCTATCTAAAAAATTATATTTGAATATATTTTGAAAAACTTAGTTGTTAAATGTATTGACTAGTAATTTCATAAGAAATCCAGGTAATTATTTTATTTACTTCCCTTAAGGACAATATGACTATCATAAATCGCAAACTAATGATAGAACATTTCGTTACTGATTCCTGATTCATGCCCTTTTTTGAACACTCGATTCTTGGTATACACTCACCTATATCCAATCCAATTCAGCTGTCAGAATCTAGAACAACGCCGGGTCAAAGCAGTTAATCATCGAAAAAGTCTCTCAAGGCGCAGAAGGTAATTGCAAATTATTTCTGAATATTTCCCGAGTTTTACTTTCAAAAATATGTTAAAAGAAAATCAAACTGCTGCCAACTGAACGGTCAAATTTATGGCTTGATTATTTGCTTATGATTGAGCCAAAATGCAGCGGCCGAAAAAAGGCCTCCCCATTTTTCTGGCAACTTTAATTGGACTTATCAAGGCGATTGGAACTGAGACCGGAGGTTTCCTTCGATTTCCTGCATTTTCCTGCCCAATTGCCTCAAACGTCAAGCACTCGGGAAAGCTTTCTTTTATGGCCGCTTGGAATAATGACTCTGCGACCGACTCTTTGAATTTATCACCCACTCGAAAAGCATTTTCCATACCCCAGACCCCAGACCCCTGCCCGAACCCATTCCGAATCCCGATCCCAGCCCAAAGTGGAGTGCAGCCAAGTGGACTGGAGTGCCGTGGAGTGGAGTGGAGTCTGGAGTCCATGTACCTGCCACGGCCAAAGCAATAATTCAATAAATCTATTGCATTGCGTTATTGGCAATATGATGATGAGGCCTGCCTTGATCTCGACTTGCATTATGCAGAAGAAGAACGACGGCTCCAGGTCTTCGCATTCGTCTCCCGCTCCTTCTTCCTCCGACTCTTCGCGGTCCAGAACTTGAACTCCAACTTGACTTTGACTTAAAGTCCATCAATCGGAGTCGCGGACTCCTCCGTCTGTGGTTTGTTTTTATTATATTTAGCGGAAAGCATAATAATTCTTGAGCTGCCAACGTTTGCGTTGATAACGCTTGCCCACAACACACTTGGGATTTTTTTCATTTTATTTATAAAAAACATTTAAAAATTTAAGGTTCTGGTTTTTTAATATTATTAACCCACTAAAATGTTAAAGTAAGTAAAATTAACTTATGTTTAATGACTCATACCTTCAATGCACATTTTCAGCCATTTAAAAAATACTGACGTGCCTCATCTTAGAAAAATTATAATATTATCAAGTTATAAGTTGATCATGTTTAGAAACTATTAGCTTTATCAACTTTGTAAAAATTAACTACTGATTACCTCCCTTTATCAGCTAGGTCTATAAAGTTTAATATTTTTTTCTTTTTCGTTGTGAATTTCTTCCAGTGTACTTCGAAGTGGGTGGATCGCGAGGGGCAATGATGCAAATTTGCTGCAACATATTGGCATTGGCATTGGCGTCGCTGAGTTGCCTTCAAGTGCATCAAACAAAGCGTTGCCCACTCGACTACCATACTGTACTATACCATGCCATCCCGTACCCTTTGGGAGCAGGAAGGCGGGCGTAGGCTAGACAGGATCGGCTGAGCCTCCTGCCCGTGATGAAATATTATTCATGGCTTCGGCTGGCAACTTGTTCGGGGAGTACCGCAAAATCTGCATATGAAAAATTATTATTGTAATCCATTTGAGAGGAAAGGCGGGCGAGCTGCCACGAAATTATGCAGCATTTTGTTTTTACTGCCTGCGCCGTCCAGAAGAAAGGCGTCGGGAGATTTATGCCTCGAGTTTTGAGGATTTTCGCCGCGATTCTTGGCCAGCTAAATTTGTAGAACATTGCGCTCGGTGTTTCCCATAACTCAGCCTTTGCCCAGGCACTTCCTCCGGCGGCCTTTCGGTGTTGAAATCATTTGTAGTGCAAATTTCGTACCTTGATATATGTGGCAAGTGTGAAAATATATTTGATCAAATAGCTCACAGAGAGAGAGGCGAGATTTATCGCTTAGAAAGGCTCCAGATTGGCTGTGGGTGGACTTCGGCAGAAAACGATAGAAAACACAAAAGGGAATTTATGGAAATGAGGAAACAGCTCTAATTGAAACCGCCACTCACCCACTTTCGTTGGCCAAGGCAAACACACTTAGCCCCGAAAATCAAACTCTTTTGGCCCACTGTCAAAACGCAATAAATCACCGAGCCATCAGCAGGCTAACACCTACCCAACCCAAAAATCGGCGGTTATATAACACACATCAACAACCTCAGGTGAAATTTTCGAACGGACCGCAGACAACATCGACCCGCATCCTCAATGCGGCTAATCCGGCGCCCCAAACCGCAAAAAATGGTAGAAAACTGGCAGAAAGTTGTCGGGGAGCCGGGGGATCGGTGCACTACTCACTTGAGGGTCTTCATCAGAGACACAAACGCTGGAACTCCGCAACTCCACAACTTGTGGCTAATGATGCGACACATTTGCTAATTTCTATTGAAGCCCACTTGCTGGCTTTGGGCCAGGTCAACCGCGAAAACAGGTCTTAAGGGTGCACTCAAAGAAACATATTAGACTGCTGGAAGTACCCTTACCTTAAAAACCAATAAACTGAAAAGTTTATAGAATTTAAAGAACATTTTTGGAGTTTTCTATGATTATATTTAAATAACTTTTTAGATATTCTTAGATCTATAAATTCTTGGTAACTTGTTTTTTTTATAAATCTAAAAATGTTTTGGTAGTTTCAATGAAATGTTGCATGATAAAATAATTTGTCTCTTATATAATTCTTACTTATTTAATTTTTTCCGCCTGTAAAGAGAGTTAAAAGGGGGTTTCGGGTGGGTCAGGGGCCAAGGGCCAGAAGGTGGTTTCAGTTTCAGTAATAAGCACCGCCGCCCGAAGCTTTCTATTGTGCGGATCGAAATTAAACCGTGTTGGCATTAGCTCTCTGCGAATTGTTAATTATTTCTGGACTTCTCGGCCGGGAAAGTGTGCAAAATTCAGCCCGATCTGTCCATCAGTCAGTCATTCAGGCAGTCAATCAGTCAAATGCTCCGTCATTGCTTCCCAATCAATTTGTGGTTCGTACTCCGATTGGCCGGAGTTTCTGTTTCTGGTGTCGGGGTGTCTCCATCACGGCTGGATTTATGATTTGCATAAAAAATCGCTTGCCAATTCTTTCCCTACTTTTACCTTTTGTCTGCCCGACTTCGTTTCTTCTCTCTGCGCCTTTTCATTTGTCTCCTTTGTTTGCCTGACATTTGAACTTTTCACTTACAATTCTCCATGCGCCAATGGCAAAGATCTTTTAAGGAAATATCGCTGCGAGGAAACACCAAAATGGACGGTTCGCCGGCATTTCCATTTCCTTAAAAGTTTCAAGAAGTGAAAATCGAAATCACGCGTGTCGGGCTTCGCCTAGATTTCAATTACTTAAGGTTTCACAAAAAAAATGGAGGAGTGAAAATGGAAGCACGAACTGATCGATCCTTTTTTATAAATCATTCAAAGGCCCTGACTAACAGAAAAACAACAAACCCTTACTGACAAATTTAAATTTTTTCCTCCTAGGTGTTATTATATAATATAATTATTAAAATAACATACGTATACCTAACTAATGTTATGGGAAATACAAATTTTAATAGTTAACTAAAATCATCGACTTAGAGCTTTTCGAGAAATTGATACAGACTGATCGATCATACAAATGAATGGAAAAATCCGGAAAAGCGCCCAGCTAAAGAGTCGGTGATAAAGACAGTAGTGATAAGGGGGCCACCATCATGTCTGGGCTTCCTCGCAGCTTGGTAACTTGAACCCAAAACCCCATCGCAGATGCCTTGGGCTAAGCCCCCTGAAGCTCCGTCCCCGGTTCGCCAGCAGCTCCAGGTAATCGGATAGGCGAAAGTTGCTCCTCCACTCGGCTGCCCCCCACAACCACCTCATTTCACTATTAGTTTGTTATTGTTATAATTTCTTTATTGTCATTATGGCGGAGAAGCCAATGGCTGGCAAACGCCGACTCCGAGCACCGGAGCGATCCACATTCGTAATTACCAATGTGTTGATGCGGCCGGAGCCAACCGCAAATCCACTTGGAGTCGCTGGGCCACTCGGTGGCAGCGAAGCCTCTTGCCCGGCCACTTGAAATTTATGCGGCTGTTAGCTACCAGATAACGCTTTTGATTATGACAACTGGCATGGAAATTGTGGAAGCTGCCTCCCAAGCCGCCGCCCCCCGTCCCGCGGTCTCCGCTGCTGCAGTCCAGCTTTTCATTCGAAAGCCGGAGCAGCGGCCTAGCGGGGGTGCTGCCCCATCCCGGGATCCCCACCGCCTCACTTGGCCAGGTTGATCCGCAGCTCTGGGCGTCCTCTGCACGGCGAGAAATATTTTGGATCTCTGCTGGGGCTTGACATTGAGGAATTTTATCCAACTGTATTGTATAGAGAAAAAATACAAATGTTGAAACAATTAATAGTAAATAATTAAAAGTATTTATTGTTTAAAATATTAATGAATACTATAAAAATTTAAAATGTTTTTCTAAGTTTTTACATTACTTATAAATATTATACATAATGTGCAAGTGGTTATAATGGTGTTATATTTGTTCAAAGTTCAAATTCGTAATATAAAACATTAAAATGTTTTAATAAATTATTTAATTTTATATTAAATAAAGCAGTTTATAAACCAGTGCTCCAAGTACAGTTCAAAATTTTAATAAATTTTTAACAAAATTTGTTTAATGCTTTTATGTTTACTCGTATAAAGACTATGCCCCTAAGCTTGTGATCATAATATTTTTACTAAGTAAAAATCCCACTTAGGCCCTTATTTTTCTCCCAGTGCACCCATCGAGCCATCGCACTCGGCAGCTGCTGCTGCATCTTTCGAAATCAGTTTTGTTTTTGTTGCTGATGTGCCACTGTGGCCCACTCAGCGGAATATCTTGAATTTGGCTCGAGCTCACTTTTCATGTTGATGGAGTGGAAGGCTTTTGGCTTTTAGAATTCTCCCCCTCAGTCCCCCCTTCGCATTCACAGATGGAGGGGGGGAACTGTGTGTGCTACAAAATGCATAAACAATCGAAACCAATTTCAAGCCCGGCTTTTTGGAGAAATGGGAAAAGAAATATATATGAATTGTTTGAAATCTCTTGCCCCCGGTTTTTGTTTATTGTTCTGAGTCCAAATGAACTCAAAGCCAATGTAAATATGGGAGCTCTAGTTTTCAAAGTAACAGTGGGGCAACATCTAAAAATAGAGCATAAATAACTCTCTAATGATTATATTATATATTTTATTTTCGGAGACATACAATAATATTCAAATACAATTTATTGCTTATCAACCAAAGAAGAAATATACTTATACTATAATTATATAATTGGTAAGATCTCAAACTTTGAGGATTTTACTAAACTTGTTATATAGTTTTCGTCCCACTGTGCACAGAAATACCAGACATATTTTCATAGCATTTGAATACCTGTGGGCCAAAAGCAGCAACCTCGGACCCGGCCGGCAAATGAGTAAAAAATTGAGGAAAAGACAAAAACCTGAGACAATTAAGCTTAAGGAGCATTTCATTCCACTCCATTTCATTTGATTTCGATGCGAAGAAAGTTCAGCGCCGAGCCGCCAAAGAGAAACCTCTGCCCAGGGCTGATCTACAACCGATGGATGGATGGCCGGGGGCTCGAGGATGGGTCGCCAGGTGAGTGGGCTGCTGGGTGCTGGGTGGAAGACCAGTCTTGATCTTGCGGTTTCGCAGGCACTTAGAGCAATGGACCTTGAAGACCACAAAATGTAGTGCCGCACAGGGACAACAACCACAGGCAGCGATCATGAATCATAGGAAAGCATTTGAATTGCAAAAGACTCGCCGTGGATACATACGAAAGTAGTCTGCAATTGTGTCTACATATATTAAGGCATAAGCAGAGAGACTAAAAATGTAGCTCTATGGATTTACTAAAAATACAAATGATCAGGTATTACACAACTTTATCATCAAGCTTAACCATTAATTGGTGTTCCTAATATAAATATTCTAATTTCTCCATAAAAACAGGAAGGAAATAACTAAAGATTTACATTTTCTCCAACTAGAATCGCACATTTTTCCGCTCAGTGTAAGAAAATAGTTACCGAATTTTAATGCTTTTTTCTGTGAATTTTTTAGCCCGCCGCTCTGTGTCTTTTTGACATTTACGGATCATAACAATTTGAATTTAACATACGCAAAATGAGACCATTTTTGGTAGCAATGCCCCAGGGCATCAATTTGGACATGTGCCGAGTCGATTGTTAGGAAATATATTTTAAGTGGCCGCCGGCGGCTGAGAATCGAATGTGTCAAGGGGGGCAGAAATCTGGGACCCAAGAAGCACATTCATCATCTCTCGAGATGCGAGAAATTCTCGCAGCTGAAATTCACACGTTGCCCCTGTTCCAAGGTGTGTTCTATTAATCAAAGCCAAAGTCCTGTTACGCTGAAATGGAAATGGAAAATTAACATAAATTATAAATAAACATGACGGGGCCAGATTGCAGGCCTTCCCCCGTCATATCCTGCCGTGATTTTCCAACGGTTTCCACTTCCGATCTGCGACCTGGGATTCCCATGACCCCGAGGAGAGTTCGATTTTCCCGATGATGCCCGCCTGTCAGCGGCCATCCCCAGCATATGTAATCTGGATGTCGAGTCCCCTCATCTTTATGCATGCGCACGTCCAGGGAAAATCATGGAGGGGGCGGGGAAAACCCAAGGAACAGGTTCTTTTCCTGCCTTAATTTGATTTTTTTGTGGCCTTATCTCGGCTCTTTTTCGGTAATTTGATCCGATGTGCCTGCAAGGAAGTAGAGCGCTGGGTTCCCCAGCATATGAATACTATTTCGGCTTCTGCCGATAGGTTCACTGCACCTTGTTTCGGGGACTGGAGATCTGTGTGGGAGCAGGATCTCGTTTTTTGTATCCTTCTTTTTGTAGTTTTGATGAGCCACTGACATCGGGGGTCAATTGTCGGAGCGGCGGAAGGTTATGGTCGCCAGGTGGGGGACTCCACATTTCGGGAGAGAGGAAGTAGAAGATGTGGGAGACATTGGAGATATGGAAATGAGCCCAGTGAAGCGCGATTCCCACAGGATTATAGGGGATTCCAAAGGGAAACTGGAATACTTCCCTGTACTTTGAAAAGAACACTGGGAATTATGTAATTGAGATGGTTTTATATTTGAAGGTGTTCTTTTTATGTTAGTCAGGGTTTTATGTTTATGAAAAGAAGATAATATGCTATTAGACTGAGCTTAAAACACTTTAATACTTTAATACACTTTTCTCCTTCAATCAGCTTTAGCTTACCTATACTAAAACCCAAAGCCTGTGCAATTGGGTCACAACTTAATTAATGTCTTCGGAACCCAAGATCTTATAAAGCCAGTTACTTAGGGTTGGTGGGATCTCCTCCCACAGCAACCGTAAACGTGGAAGAAAGTTTGTTTTGCGTTTTAATTGCCAGCTGCAAACTTTAACGAAGATTCATTTATTCTGAGCCACGGCAAATGGTTAATGCCGGGCCTAAAGCTAAGGCCTATAATCTATTCATGTTGATCGAGCAAACGCAGTGGCAGAGGGAGATGGGGAAGGCTGGGGGGTGGGGGTGGGAGAGAGCGAGTGCATTTCACGCAAAACGTGCAAATAATAACACCATCTACGCTAATGATCAACGGCATGGTGTGCACCCCTGCTCTAACTAACTTAAACGCACTCTGGAGCGTAGAAAAAAACACTGCAGGTGGGAGTGAGAGGAAAGATCAGGTGCTGCGAACTAAGCTCTTTTTGTATCTTACAGATTTTTTGTGAATTAAAAAAAACACATTCTAGGAAAAATTAGAAAAGATTTTCAGTTTATTATGTATAATAATTATAGTTATAGATAAGATAAGATATAGATAGATAGATTATATAATAATTTATACTGGAAGCAAATAAAAAAAATTAATTTTGGAAACTAAGCTAGACCATCTAAAATAAACGAAACATAAATGTAGAGACATTTTGCAACGATGTTTTGCCCAACTACTTTAATAAAATATTTTAGTATTTTAACGTTTTAGAACATTTATATCCTTATAATTAAACACTTTTTTTCAAAATATTCATAGCTATTTTCTAGCTGAAAAATGCTACTTTTCGGCACCACTCATGAGCAAATAAGCACAGACGGGGTGTGTAAAAGGGGGAAGGGGGTCCCCCAGTGGCCACTTGCAAACAGACAATAAAACGCGTTAACTGCTGTTTTGCCTGCCGCAATTGTGGAGCTTATGCGCTGTCTCGCTCTCACCTAGAGGCACTCCCCAGGCCCCAACCCGCACACCACCCCCCTTCCGCCCACTTTGGAGCACGCAGAGCCACTAACTAATTGGCTGGAGCAACAACAACTTTGAACCCACGTCGCCTCTCTCGCTCGCTCTCCCTCGCATTTGAAGATGATATCGTTGTGTTGCAACTCACGCACTCACCACTACACTCGCTCTAGCCCCATCATCGCTCCATCTCCCTTCCTCTCGCTGGAAACCCAGTTGGCCCCAAGGAGAAAACAACAAAGTAGCAGAAACACTTGCGCTGTTGTTGCTCGCTCACACAAATTAGCTGAAATTGTCAAAGAAATGTTAGCAGAGGGGGGAGGGGGGTAATGGGGAAGTGGGGGACAGGGAGTGCGCGAGAGGGAGGCAGCAAGCCCCATTTCTGCATTTCGTGCATCTGTCTCTTATCTTCCGAACAATGAGATTCGCTTTATGACAGCTTTTCTCCGGGCTGCAGAGAGTATTTGGACCAGGTTGGGAAACTGCAAGCCCTGCTTACATTACATGCTGAATTACAGTGATGTAAACATTAACAGGATATTTACATTTTTACCTAGGTATTTACATTTTTAGCAGAATATTTACATTAATATTTGTATTTATTTTTGATGGATATTTTTATTTATTTTTGATTTAGTATGTCTTTTTTCATGTGAAACCATTGCTTTTTAATTTTTTATGTACATATACCCCGAAACAATTTTTTCAAATATAGATTTATTTATATAGAAATATTCATATGCATTTTAAATAGAGTTTATCCAAGTTTGGTTAGAAAGTCTTCCATTTTTTATAAGATGTGCAACTCCGAGTTCTTATTTTAAGAAATAGTTTTTAAGATGTACAGTAGCCCCAAAATTCTTCTTTGCAATAATTCTAAGAAACCATTTAGTTAAATAAACGATACTTTTCGATTTATGATCCATACTTACTATGTATTATATATAGTACAAGTACATTATTTTGGAACTTGAAGATGTTTTCTAAATTCTATTCCATTTGCTCTGCAATTGTTAACCCATTCTTCGTATTTCAAACAGAGTTCTTTAGAATTAAATGGGAAACTAACTAAATATAATATAAGAAATACAAACCATCCCCCCGAACCTTAAAATGGTTTCTAGATTACATTCCGTTTGCAGTATTTACACTCATCTTAATGTTTAATAAATATATCAGATACATAAGTACATTTCTTTTGAACTTATAGATGGTTTCCGAACTGCAAAGAACCCTTACGTTTTGAGTATTATAAAAATATTACTGAACGTATTGAGACCTTCTGAACATTTACACCCCTCTCATATATCTGAAAAGGGGTTCATTCGAATCCAAATCGGAGCCCGGCGATCGCGCAAAAAAGCACACTTCGCCTCGTCGTGACAAACAAAACGCTCACGTTTATCGCGGACAAAAGATCTCCGTTTTTACGCTAAATTTCATTTCAGCTTGCGCTTTTTGTCGCTCGGCCCCTCTGCCCCCCTGCCCCTCTTTCCACCTTTCTGCTCTGGATCGATCGACTATTTTGTGTGAGTGTATTTGCCTTTGCTTGGAAAGTTTTTCATTTTGGCTCGTTAAAAATTTTAAATTCAAAAAAGCGTTTTTCTTGTTGTTTTTCCAATAGGCAAATAGACAAAGGGTGACGCAGGCTGGTGGGTGGCCGGAAGGGGGAGGCTCCTGCGCCTGTTTATCTTTGCATATTCATAAAGCTTCGATCTGTTTACCTTTCTGCGCTGTCGCCTGACTTTTAGCTGCTTTATTATGGTGCAGCTCACTTTTCTGGCCAAAATCCCCAGGTTTTATCAGTGCCTCTAGCTGGGGGAGGGGGCTTCGAAGGGGGTTTGGCAGCTATGGGGTTGCCCCGAAAGGTGGAGGACAGACAGACAGCTGCAGTTGCGAAAAACGTCAGGAAAGTGATATTGTTTATTGCCAGCGAGTTGAAATGAAAAGTAGGGGCTTGGGCATATCGTATTTAATAAAAAAAATAAAATCAAATAAGAAAATATATAATAAGGTATAATATTTGTTAACAAACTGAAAGGGATACTTTAAAGGATGGATCGTTGGATCTAAAATAATAAAATAAAAAAATGTTTGTAACAATTAATATGGAATATATAGGTATTTATAAGACGTATTATACAGCTGCCAATCAAAAAAGAATCATTTTCACTCTCCCAAAATCGTACACATGAACAACGAGAGCATAATAAAACTGAAATAAAGTCATATAAACCCACTGACTTGAATAATTCACAGAAACCATGGGCCCTAATCCTTCCACCCCAGTTCATTGAACCCTCCCTGGGTTCGATCTATCGATACTCCGAATTTTCCCACAAGCATTTGCCATAAATAAGTCACCCGAGACGGGGTCCCCAAAATCAGTCAAATTGTCGACGGCCTAACCCAAAGATCTTCATCATGGTAACCCCAACTGGACCCGCTACCCACAGTCGAGTGGCCAAATAAAATAAAATAATCAAAAATAAAGGCCCAATGGGTTGCTTTTTCGGCCATATTTTGGGCTGGGAGAGGGTCAGGCGAGGCAGTTACCCTCCCGCTTTGTTGCTGCCCGTGTTGTGGCCAATTTTTTATTTCATTTTTCAATTTTTATTCGCCCGATCTTTGTTATCGAGAGCCAGAGAGCCAGAAAGCCAGACGGAGGCCCACAAAAGGCCCTAAACGCGCGTCTATTTTGTTACAATTTAAGACGCTTATTAGAAATCGTTTGCAAATTGTTTGGCCAGCAAGCCGGCACGAACGATCGTCATTTTGAGAGCAGCGATCGGCTGGGCTTGGACTCGTATTTGGGTCCCCACTCCGGGCTCTGGGACCCTGTGGATCCCGCTGGTAACCCGAGACTGGAGCAAGCCGCTGCGGAGGAAGTGGAGCCACGAACTGCGTGCATATTAATTTTCGTATACTTCGTTGGCGCGATCTGTCGGATAGCACTCGGATCTCTCCATGCACTCGAAAAATGGTATATTAAAATAATATAATATTGGGAAGTGCTTAACCCAGCCATAACCTTCGGTTAAGTTGTGTCATGCTAGATAATATCATCAAAGATCGAAGCTAAATGGGATATAAGAATAAGATCCCATATAATATATTAAAATGCTATCCTTATAAGATAATATCATCCAGGTTCGATTCTTGACTAGAGATTATATACAATCCGCATAAGATACTATCATCGAGGGTTAAAGTTATAGAGGACTAATTTATAAGAATCCAGATATAATGTAATAATATTCAATCGGTATTAGATAATATCACCAAGGATCGAAGTTAAATGGGATATAGGTATAATAAATCATACATCGTATAAATATGCACTCCATATCCATCTTATAAGGAGGTTTTTCCTGTCTTATTATTATTAGAATTCAGTATTATTATTATTAGGATCAGAAACCTATCTAGAAAGTCATGAGTGTGATATTCTCCACTCCGATTCTGTAACTTTTTAACTTTCTTTGGGTTTCCAAACCCTTTTCTCAGTGCACACACGTGAAACTTGACTGGGACTTGTTGCTGCCGTTGCTGTTTGGGTTTCGCTGGTTTCCCAGCTGCCTGATGATCTAATTTGGCAACAATTGTCGTGGTCGTCGATCGCTGATGCCGCTGATCGTGGATCGACGGGATCCCCAACCCCAACCCCATCTCCATCTCCATCCCCACCCCAAGACCCCATCCCCACACACATGTATGAGCGCTTTCCGGGCCTTTGGAGCGGGCCCTCCTCCGCCTGGCGATCGATTGATCTCGATAATGAGTTCGGTTTCGATTCGTTTGGCTTGGATTCGGAGGACGCACCCATAATTTCGTATGCTCTGTCACCGAGCGATACCTTCCCGGCGGTTATGATTTCCCCGCGCTTTTCCGCCTGGCTGGCTGCTGGGGGCATCCATCACACTTGGCGATCTCCAAGACTCTGTTCCCCTGCTCCCTCATTAGGACCGGGCTCAGTCTAATAAGACTTTTGCGGGCGTGGACCCACTGGGGCCTGAAGTTCGGCTCTGGATTTAGAGACTGCCATCTTGTGCCGTCGTACGTGCACCGAAATTTAAACATAATTTATGATCGCCGGGCATATAGAGTGCGCCTTGGCTGGGCAGGCCATAAAATGTCGCGAATGGCTGATTGGGGGTTCCATTTCCCGATGCCATTCGATTCGATTTGTTTATTTGTTCGAAAGAGGAGCATGGCCCAAAAAATACAGAGTGTGGGGAATGTTGGAGAACCTCGGAAGACCACTCACGATTATTCTAGATTCCATTGAACCCTCGGGCGGAAATGAGTATCTCACCATGGAAAATATTAGGTTTTATAGAAACTTCAGCTTAACATTATTAAAATGTTGTATTCCATTTAATCATAAAAAAAGAATATAAGTTCCTTGTAATAATAAAACATTCTAGAAACGTTTTAAGGAATAAAATTGAAATATGATACAAATAATTTTCATAAACTGATCGGAAATTACTTGCAGTATATACTATACTATACCATATATTAAAAGATTCTGGAAATATACCAACTAAAAAATGGAAATCCAAACTTTTTTAGCTCTACAAATTGTATCACCTAGAACTTCAAAGCTTTAGAACTTCGGAAGTTACATTTCGGCATCACCGCTGCAATAAAAAGTCCTGAAAAGTGAGAGTCCCCAGCCCACCCAACAAATAAAATCGTTTCCAACTTCTCTCGTATGTAAATAAATGTATTTTCTTCTTTCTGCGCTCGATGCAATAAATTACTTAGAATTACAAAACATTTCGTATCAAAATATTTGTTGCTCGCTCATCTTCGCTTAGGCTAAGTACAACATTTTCAATGTATATGCGAAAAAGTGGGTCGTATCAAAAATATTCTACGTTCTACAGCTAGGCTAAAATACTATCGTATAAAATAGAGAGATGTGTATGTCTGGCTTGCGATTGTCTGGCGTTTCGTTTGTCTCAGCTTAGAGTCTACAGTAGACATAATACGCTATGTACAGGATAAATCGTAGAATACTTTACAAAGTTCATCTTTAGGATATGGGCACACACGCTAAAACGGTTCGAACTGTTCAGATCGGGGATTATGTGGTACAAAGGTGTTTGGGGGCACAAATTAAAATGTAATTTTTAATTTTCTCGTTTTTCGGAGAAAATGCTGACTAGAAAATAAAAATAAGTGAAGTTCTGCTTGGAGTTGTGTGTCTGCACTGGGAGTTTGTGTGTTTCGGGAACTTGGAGCCGCCTAAGAGAGCTAGGAACTAATTTTTGGTGGAACATGGCTGGGATCTCAGCTAGATGTGTACTTTACATACAGCCCCCTGCAGACCGCCCTAGGGCTCGGCGTAGCCGGCGTAGTTGAGTTCGCTGCCGGAGGAGCCGGCGTTGCCGCCAGGACACCCGCCCTCCGAGTGCTTGGTCAGCAGGGACATCCTCGAGAAGGTCTTGGAGCAGCTGGTGCAGGAGTACTTCTTGATGTCCGAGTGGGTCTGCAGATGGGCCCGCAGGTTGGAGCGATCGGCGAAGGCCCGGTGGCAGTGCTGGCAGCTGAAGGGCTTCTCGCCCGTGTGGGTGCGGATGTGGCCCTGGAGGAGCCACGGTCGGGAGAAGGCCTTGCCGCACAGGTTGCACTTGCAGGGCAGCGTGTGGGTGCGAATGTGCATCTTGAGGGCGCCCAGCGAAACATACGTCTTGTCGCAGTCCTTGCAGCTGAAGGACTTCTTCACCTGGTTGCCCTCGGCGGCGGGGCAGTGGAACTGCTGGTGCTTGGTCAGGCCCGAGAAGGTGGAGTAGGACTTCTGGCAGTCGGGGCACTGGTAGCGCGGCGGCTGGCTCTTGTCCTTCTTGGCGGATGAGATGGGGCTGGGTCCAGGCGAGGACTCGCCTGTCGCCTTGGCCGCGGCCAGTTCTCCGGGCTGCTGGGTCTTGGTCAGGTTCATGTTCTTGTGCTTGAGGGACAGATCCTCGGGCAGCGAGGAACTGCAGCTGGACTCTGGCGTCATCGAGCGCATGGAGTAGTAGGAGCTCTCCGAGTAGGCCGGCGAAATCGGGGCATGGTGGTGATGGGTATAGCCGCCCAGGCTGGGGTAGCCGGCCATGGGTGGGTAGGGCAGGAAGCGGTGGTGGTGCTGCCGCACGCCAATGGGCCTGTGGATGATCTCCGATCTCATGGGCGGCGACACGGAGCTGGCGCGACCATGCAGATAGTGGTGTGGTGGCGGCGACAGGGAGCCCAGCGAGTCGCTCGGCGAACTGGGCGCGATGAGATCGCCGCGCAGCGGGGAGATCTGGTGACCCGGCTGCTGGTTGATGGTCCTGTAGAATTCGGCCGTGTACGGCGACATGTGGAAGTTCCAGGGATACTTGGGGTAGGTGGGTGTGGGCACCACCACGGAGGCGGCGGCGGCGGCGGCCACAGCAGCGGCAGCAGCCAGAGCCGCAGCCTGTGTCTGGTTGGGGTCAGAGTCCACGTCCACGTCCACATCCTCGTCCTCCTCCTCGATGTGCTCGTCGTCGGTGTGGTCCACGTCCACGCCCTCGTCCTCGCAACAATCGCTGACGTTGATCAGCTCCTCGGAGGGGTTGTCCTCCAGAACTTCCATTTTCTTCACGCACAGATCCTGCGGTTCGTTGGGGGTGCTGCTGTGGCTCTGGGGCGCCTCGAACTGGTAGTTAACCGGGCGCTTTTTCAGCGGGCACTTGCTGTAGTTTTTCTCCACCAACATGTCTTCCACGGAATGCATTTTGCTAGCTTTTCTTAAGAGTTTTTACGGATTGCTTGGAAAAGTTCTCGATTTTTTTGTTGTCACTTTCAGTGTGTCCTCATGTTCACACAGGCACAGAGATTCTCGGGTGTTGCACAGAGATACAAAACGCGGGTTCCGTTGGGCGAAGCGGTTGGATGTATCGGTTAAGCTGCGGTTATGTTCAGGTTAGGAGAGCTGGCTATGTCAATCGGTTAGCGTCTGAGAAGAACTGAGCGAGTTTGGCGGTGGTGCGGCCCTTTTATACCGCCCGGGTTCGGCTGTCCTCGGCTCCGGGCCCGAAGCGGGCTGAAGAGAGCGCGCGAGAGGGCTCTCCGGCGAGAGCGTGCATGTTCATGCAGGTAGCACGCCGACCAATCGCGTCGCTGGGCGCGAAAACAGGTTTCGTCTTGTTTATATACGAATGCCTCACGTGCCGACTTCGTACACTTGCACCAATCGAAGCCGCAAACGAAGCGATGCCGTTATAATTGCACTGGTGTGGACTATATAAACTACCTTTACCTGTGTGCGTCGCGCTCTGCGCAGCTGCGCACTCTCTTCAACGCTGGCTCAATGCGCAATAAGGAGAAAAGCGATCTTACCTACGCATTTTCGAGGAAATTTTGGAAAAGCCTAACTTTTGGGGGATTAGCGAGGGAGCGGTTCCTCGTGCCTCATTATCATTATCAGGTGCATCATTAGTCTGCCTGATAGCCGAAACGCAAAAAACAAGCAGGTAGGGTGGCCCAGCCCGACGTCAAAGGGTCGGAAGGCCAGGTAGGACTCCGCATTAATGAACCGTTTTTTGTGCCCCCGAAAGGAGTGAGGAAGTACCTAGGATAATTTAGTAATAGGGAAATGCCAGTTGTTATGAAAACAACTTTACAAGGACTCATTTCAGGTAATGTATGTTGATTATATTGAACATTTGAGTACACAATAAAATGAAATAATTTGATTTTTAAAACACTTTATAGAACACACTTTTTCTAAAAGTTTTCCTAAAAAGAACTACTTTTTAAAAGAGACAAGATTGAACATAATTGATCAATCTCTTCGATGGCAAGAGCAATCGAGCACCTTTCTCTTCCAATAACACTCTTTTCCCACTGTTTCGTTTCCACTTTGTTTCCCGCGCGCTCTTGACGTTTTCTCTTCGGTATCCAAAGGTTTCGAGGCGCCAAAGAAGCGATTTAAATGTATTTATGATTTTTCGGATTTGTGGGAGGAACAGTATCCATGTAGAGGACAGCATGCTGGCAATTAAGGATCGTGTTGAGGTCCTCAAGTGGAAAATGCCACACACAAGCACCCGCACACTCGCACCACCGAGTGGCAGATGTGTGGCAACAACGGCAAAACAAACAAACAGCGAAAGTGTTCACTCTGGAGATAAGATAGGAGGTGTTGCGCCCCTCGAATTCCAATTGCAGGACATAAATCATTGAGGACCAAACTGAGCAGAAGACCAGTGCCAAAATCTGACCACTTACCAGGAATCACTGCTGCACTGCAAAAAAAGTCCCTACAAATACGGAAAATAATTTTGAAGTTCTTCTACCCCTAAATCTATACCATCGATAAGGTGGATTATAAAAGTAATTTATAATGTTGACATGGCAAGCAAAATCAGACATGTATCAATCTTTTTAAAACAATCTTATAGTTTTTAAATATTATTAAGGCCGTTTTAAGCACACAAAGGTTTCTTGAAATTCCATAAGGGATATCCAACTTTTAAGTAATTTTTATTCTCCGTGTAGAACCCACACGAAGTTAGCATTTAACTTAATTAGCGTTCTTATCGAGCGTTTGTCCCTGTCGCAGGGCGACTGCTGTGCTCGGGGATCCAGATCCAGATGCGGATCCTCCCCCTCCATTCTGCAGCCAACAGGAATTCCCAGGAAGCAGGCTATCCGGGCACAAGTGCGATCCCACCGAGATTGCCAGACGAGGAACCCGAAAACCGCCAGCATAAATTAATAGATAAACATGTGCAATTCTAGAGACAGGTTCGAGTTTGGCAGGCAGAGCTGGCCATCTGGGGGTTTTCACTCTGATTTAAGGACTCTTTGGTGATCAAAATAGGACTTAGGATAGGTTATTTAACATTACCTACTTATTAATATTTTAAATTATGATTTCTATATATATATGTATGTATAAACCGTCTAAAATAGTTATTTTACTGAGCAAAATCGCAATGAAACCTACGTTTTTAAAACATTTATAATATATTTTTAAACAATTTTTTAAGATTTATTAAAATATTTATATATATGTATAAACCTTCTAAAATGGTTATTTTACAATTATATTTTTTTAATTTTATTTTTATTTTCTAACATTTGTTTGATGCAGCATTTGTAGCCCCTCTGTGCGCCCTGAGCCACGTACTCCGATTTACATGCCGCGTCCAGGTATTTTCGGCCTGGGCCTGGGCTCTGGGACCAGGCGAGACCCAGGGCCTGGGCATCTGTTATCTTATCGCACGTCGTTGGCCTGGCCGTGGTTGTATGGCCAACTACCCATGACGTCTCCTCTAATTCGCCTTAGGAGGCGGGGAGACGAGACTCCGCTTTCGTTGTCTCTGCTCGATAGGCTGTTAACAAAGATTTAATGATCTTGTTAACTAATTTTTTTCTGGCTTCGTTCTGGGTTCTGGCCGGAGTAAAAGTGGTCGGGAGTGGGCCGGGAAAAGGACCACCCACCGCCAAGCCGCCATCCATCCGACCGCTGTGCAAGTTAATTAGTTTGCGTTTGTTGCCGGTCCTAAATCACACTCGAACGGGTTTATTGAGAGTAGAAAAATCGCAAGTTATACAAGGTGGAAAAAGCCACGCAAATAATTCTTAAATTAAAAAGGGAAAGCATCCAGTATATATAAAATATATAAAAATATTTTAAATTACCTTACCTAAAATTTCCTTCTTTTCCAGCTCTGCTCTGCCAAAAAATCAATCTCGGAACTTGAAAATAGGTGACCCAAATAAGCAAACCGCAGACTTCATTTCGGAATCGAAGTCAGTACGCATCCCCCAGCCGGCCATAACGTCTTGAAAGCGTGTAAAATGGTGATATTTAAGCGATTTTCGGATGTTGCAACATCCCAGACACGAGCGGCAAGAGGATCCCCACAAAACTGAACAAAAACATGACGCAAAAAGAGGCCAAGCCGCAACAGGCTAATCCTATTTTGGAGGCAATGAAAATGAAACAAAAATAATAAAACTTTTTTACGACAAGCTCTAAAAAGCTGAAATACAGCGCGGCCAGAAAGGGTTTCGGAGCCCCAGACTTTCAGGGTTCCGGGGTTCCGGACTGGTTGGGAGCTCTGTTTTGGCTTTCGGTCTTGGCCTGGCTCTGGGGCGAGCAACAAATTATTAACGACATTTTAAATGCAACGCCTCTCGCCGGGAAAAAAGGGAAAAATGGAAAAGGGTCACAACCACAAGTCGGCCGATGACTGGGCCACGATTTCTGGATGGACCTGGACTTGGACATGGCCATGGACGCCGACCCGAGAACCCGACTCCTTGCGGGCTCGACACGAAGACGCGACGCCTTTTAATGAGATTTGTCTGAAGACATGAAAAACTTTTGTAATTCCCTCGTTTTTGCAGGACACGCAGCAAAAAGCGACAAAAGTCGGCACTGAAAAAAACTGTGGCTCTTGAGTTCGAGGATTTTGAATATAATAATGCCTAACAATAATGTTTAATATAATAAAACAATATTTTAAAATAAGAAAATACAAAAATCAATCGTTTTCAATAATTCAGCAATATTCAGTTATATTTTATCTATACAATGTAAAAATATTGAATCATTTTTTAGAGATTTTTGCTTTTCATTTCCCAAGCTATTTTCTTCCCAGTGTGCACATCCCAAAGGGAATCACTTGCCCCAACGTGTGGCACTAACAAGTGTGTGCTGCAAGTTGTGCCTTATATTTTATGCTCTGGCTGTTAAAATTGAAAATTACTTTTGGCCCAGTCTCCGGGACGCTGGGATCTCGAAAACTTTCGAGGCCTACCGCATTTGAAAGCTGAGACAATAATTGCACAGGCAAAGTTACAATCGAGCGTTTTTATTATTGCCGGTGAGGAGACTCTGTCACGGATCTGCGGGGATCTCCAGTTCAGCTCGGCTGGATCGCTTTGGATCTGCCTGGCTTGGTTTCCTGTCGCAATCCCAGTTCCGGGGCCAAGGAAAGTGCGTGTGGGTTGTTGCCCCTTGGGGCTTTGGTTTAAGGTCTGGGCAAACGAAAGTTTTCTCCCCATCGATGCTGCAGGACATTATGTTTGATTAACGAAACGCAGGGCGAGCCCCGGCCTGTTGTAAATAAATTTTACAACCTTTAATGCCACCCGGAGCACGTGAAAACGAGAAGCAATTGAATTGTCTGAATTATGTTTGTTGAATTACAGAATTATAGGTGGTCGGAGGGCCGGACATATCGAAAGGCACAACAATCCTCGATCGTGTAACTGAGCCAAGTGCTTAATTAATGCAGGAGAAATTTATTTTCTGGCGGGGAAACATAGTTAATACCGAGGAGGGAACAGAAAGCCTTTAAGTTATCATGGAACTGTCAAACTTATTCTTATTTTTGAGGTTTATATGTCGATAGGGATGTCCCTTATTGAGTTTGTATGAAAATATGTCTTTTTTATGGTCTTTGTTTGATTAAATTTGTTTTTTATACACATACCAAGCAGCAAGGCGAGCCCCAGCCCACTTTGGCCCAACAAGTAGTCGCCCATTATAACCACATTAACATCAAGCACATCGGTTAAGTATAATGCATGCCACGAGCATAATGATGCACTCCCCGAAGCCGAAAAGTGCTCCATGATGGCGGGGAGGCACGGCGGCTGCGAAAATTATTACATACGGAGCGGGAATTCGGCATGAACATGACGCGCGATGCCACCATAAACCGGGCGATAACCCGGTCCGAACCGCGGCCCAAACCATGACCCACTCGATGAGCAGGAGGCGGTGACGGAGCTCCATCCCAGGGAAAAAGTATCATATGCAAAAATTGCGGCGGAGGAGGGCGGTGGCAGCCGCCTAATGGCTGTTAGCCTGGCTGGCGTGCCTGGCCCGTGGGCCCCGGATCCTCCCCTCCTAACCTCCATGCCCACCACATGGCCCCACACTTACACCCCGAAAAACTGCAGGTAAGTAAGATCATTTTGGGTAGATTAAATTATAACTGGAAATAATTTCAAAGGTACTTAAACGGTTAGAAAAAAGATCTATCCATGTTGGTAAATGGGCCCATATTTAAGACAATATATACTTTTTGGGTTGGATTTCTCAGTGAACTCTGTGAAGGTATAAATACCACTTATAACCTCTTTCCTCGACGGTTTTTCCAGGTGCATCTCCATTGGCAAGCTCAGAAACTGCCGTCCACCAGTCCATCGCCATGGTTTCAACCTGCAAAAATGTATAACGACAGCATTAAGCTCGTGCCACCAGCTGGAACTGTTTTCTTCTGTTACATTATTTTCCAGGGGTCTTGCCGCGCTTGGATGTGGCAAGCCATATGGGACAACGGTACACTTGGCACAGGTTCAGGTGGGTTCAGAAAGCGGCAACTCGATCTGATTTGTGTCATCCATCCACCCACCCTGCCCCGGCCAAAGCTCAAAGAGTGCTCTAAGACTTTGTGGTATATCCTAAAATAGAGGGGGTAGTTAATATAAAGAGTACACCAGAAATAAACAAACCTTTTTATGTCAAAACAAATAAGGCAAAACCATGAAATCCAGATACAGTTCAAATTAATTAGAAGATACTTTATTTTATTTCATATTTTAAAGAGGGTCTTATTTTTTTTATTTATATAATTTTATTATAATAATCAATATTAAAATAAATTAATATAATTAAATATTAATAAGGAGATTGGTTTGATTAATATTTTTAAATTTCCCCCATTTTCAGTAACTTACTAGTCGGCTTCATTCCCCGGGCGCAATCTTTACTTGTCATATTATAAAATTTTAATATTGTAATTCTAGCGGTTAGGGGTTTTTGTCCCCCTGCTTTATAACCACAATCTCAGTGCTCGATCGTGTAGCTGGTTTCGCTTCTGTATCTTTGGGATGCGGCACTCAACCTGCTCCCCTGCCTTTCAAAGTAGCTGGGCTCGGTTCCCGAAATCACAGCCAGGTGCGGTTCGTTCAGACACAAAGGATCTCGGATCGCGGGATCTCCTATTGCATTGTGTACTGCTGCAGGCACTTGGCAGATGCCGGGGTGCAATTCAAATTAGTGCTCGGGGCACTCGGGATGCATTATCCTGCGGCACGTTGATTTATACACCGACAGGCCGGCGCACGCTTCGTCTTTTCAATTACTCAACGCTTCTCCAGCTATCCCTCGGCAGGGGGATCCCCAGCTCCCGTTTCGCCTGTCATGTTTCCTTTTCCATTCTATTTACTTATTTTTATTTCATTTATTCAAATGCAGCGTGCCTCGAGTGGCACTAATGAACAAGTCCTGCAGCCCGAGTCCTGAGTCCTGAATCTCTCAATCCTGAATGGTTTTCCGGGGAAACATCTGCGCGTGCGATTGAAGTGGATTGGATTCCTGGCTGGGCTGTGCATAAGTGTGCCGATGTCAATGCGTTGGTGCCTGTCGGAAATCCAGGATAATGGTCCACAACCCAAAGGATAACTCACAGGGGAGAAGAGAAGAGAAAGGTGAAGGTCCTTTTTTCTATTAATTTTTGGGATTTATTTAAAATCAAAAATCCTGATGAAAAGAGAAATGTTTAGGTGGGTGTATTCCCATTTTAAATCTACAATTTATAGGTGCCATTTTTGACAATTTACTATGGGCTGCAGTACCATAAACCCGGCCCGGCCACGTTTGATCTGCCAAATCAGCAAGCCCATTTTTACTCGCTTTTTATCTGGCGCACAAGACCTCTCCTTACTTGGCCCAACATCTGTAACCCAATTACGATCCCCAGCGAGATGGAGTGGCATATCTGAAGACCTCCCACGTGCTGCGCTATAAAATGAAACTTCATTCCATGCCGCGGCCAAAAAGACAACTCGCATTTTCACCTACAACCCATCAAATTGATGGACATGATTAGAGGAGAAAATGAAAGAGGAAAGTGCGACCTTTGGCGCCTCGGAAAGAGCTGAAGACCCAAGACTGACAGACCGATCCCCGAAATAGGCAGATGCATTGGGCTTTCGGGCGATAATTGATGAGCTTTTAGCATTTAAGCAGCGGAAAACACAAACTAACGCACTCCACTCGAGGGCCGCGGCAAAATGATTAATCATTTGGCAGGTGCTCTGCGCGGCGAGGCCGCAGAGGCCTCATAAAGGGTTCGACGGCCCGAAATCCAAGGGCCCTTCCCTGCTTAACGAGAAACTATTTAACTTCATTTCAACGGTTTGCATTTTTGGCTAAACTGTCAAGTGGCCGGAGGAAAGGGCTTGATGGTCGGCACAAAGGATTCGATGGTCGGCAAAGGATTACCGACTTTTATTTGGCCTGCCCGGGCCACACCCACGCAAAGGTGCGTCTTCGACTGATTTCGAGGGCTGTGAGGGGCGTGGTCCCGCTGACCTGGCACCCGGCGATCTGGAGTAGGCCGACCCGTGTTGGCATCATTATATAATTTGACGAAAGCAGCTCGGGCCGAGCAGCGAAACAGTTTACGGGTGAAATCAAAGGCACTGTGGACAGTGGGGCGAACTGGAAAAAAGGCTGGCTAAACAATTATAAAAAAATATTTTGATGCATTAATTATAATATCCGTTTCATTAGTTCCTTATCTTTCAAGATATTTATAGCCTAAAAAGTATTTTAATGTAAGTCACAATGTTTAGTTAATACAAATACGTTTTAATCTAACATATTTTAGGGATCTTAAATATCTTAATAATTTATTAATCTATTATAGGACTTTTTTCCACATTTCTAAAATATTTTCAAAGAATATTTATTTTGCATTCACCTAGCCCACTGTAAGGCCTTTCTAATAGCGGGGTTAAATGTCTTGAAAACTTTGCAGCTTGAACACTGAATCCGTGGCCCCGGCTTCTTATTATTGATCCAAGATTTATGACAATTAATAATAGGTATAAGGCAGTCGAGAATGGATGCCACTTCCGTTCCCAATCAATTAAGAGGGTCGAAAATCTCTCCATCGAAAATTATGACAAACTATCTATAAGCCAGATTTATGCTGGCAGCTTCTACTTATGTCCAAGTATCCAGAAGATGGGTTTTTGTTTTCCTGGACCACCTAGCCGCGGATGATGTAATCAAGCCGAGCCGAGCACCTTGCCAAATGCTGATCTCCTCCCGGCCAGCTGGCATGTGTTCCACAAGCCACCGACATGGCCTCGTCTCCCTGGATTTGTCAGCTGCCAGGATCTCGTCTTTGGTTGCAGTTCCTTTGCTCGGGATCAGTACCCCCACTCCAGAACTCCTTGCGAATAATAGACGGACATGGAGATAGGCATCGCCGTAGGGCCTAGGCACAGGTTCGTTTTCGCCTGACTTTGGCATCTCTTGTTTTTGCAGAACAATGGCTGGCATAAAGAAGCAAGATGTTCATCACCTGTCCCTCGAACAGGACTCCTTTTTTGCCAAAATGCCCTTTGTATGAAGAGATCACTTCGATCCTGCAGGCTTGTGCCAGGGTTCTGCGGGATTCACTATCATTCGAAAGGTAATTACTTTTGAATATCTATCAGTTTTGAAATCGTTTCTAAGTGTTTTTTTGCCATCAATCTTTTTGGAAGGAATCTGTAAAAGCAGATTTACCAATTTAAGGGAAAATAAATATCTACATTTTCTTGAAAATTAAAACTTCAATTCTTAGGGTAATAATAATATTAAAAAAAATTTTTTTTGTATGTAAATAATTAAATAAAATAATATGAATATATTTACTGAAAACATTTTATCTTGACAACATATCAGGTAGCAAGCGTACTTTTCAATTACATATCCCACCTTTTGAAGAACCTTCAAGAAGTATAAAATGGTACTGCGATTTTTCTTCCAGTGCATGCGTACAGATGTTCACTGTTCTGTAAACCAGGAGCCCACCTGATCGAAGGGCGGGATCGGGGCAGCGTTAATGCGCCACCTACAGCTACTGGGAAAACAATGGGAAACAAAGCCCGCTGCCATTAGAAGGGAAGAACTGCGCAAAATGCCGGGTCGCATGCTGGGCAGGAAGGCGCTCGCCAAGGATTCATTTCGAGCCGGAGACTGCGAACAAAGGACCTCGGCGCAGGACAATGCTAAGCCAAATTGTATGGCTTTCTAACGACGTTGTCAAGCGGCGACGGGTTATGCCGGTGGTTCATTGCCGACCGGCGGTGGTTCATTGCCGACCGGCGGTGGTCTAGCCACAGATAGCTCTAAAACCAATGTCCAGCAGATACTACTGCCATATCGGCGGAGACCTTATCGTTTAGCACCTGCACCTAGCATCACCTGGCAAATATAACTGAGCAAATAACCCATTTTGTGGTAAATATGCTCATGTCATCGAAAATCACGATCACCCTGCGTAGGTAGCACCAAAAAACGAAGTTAAAATGGGAATTGTAAATGGTTAATGGTTAAAATTCAGGTGCCCTTCGTGTGCGTGCCCAAATGACACTTAATTTATCTATCCCTCGGTTTTTCCTGCGGTCGTCGAGCTAATATTTGTTCACAGTGTGCAACTATTTACCTCGTTTTTTCTGTTTTGTGTGGCAACTGCTTAACAAGTGTCTGTCTGGTTTTTCTATCTCAGTAACCCTTGAGGGCTAAATGCTTCAGATAAGATACTTTCGGTTATCCTTTTTACTGATATGTTTGGGTCACATTTCTGTTTGGACAGATTGCCCCGAAATGATGGCGAGCATTATGGATATTCTAATATGTTTACCTATAATAAAAGGCGATATGGGTTTTGGTTTCCTTGCAGGTGATATTTGGCCCTATCAGAATAGTTTTATTTACTTTATTAAATACTTAAGCAATTGAATATTTCAAATTTATTGTATGTCTTGGAGCAGAATTTCCAAAATTCCTAACGCTCATTGTTCCTTTTCGCCTGGCAGATGGGCAAACATCTTTATTTCGGCAGAGGCTCTCGATAATCACGGGTGTAGCTCTCGCAGCCCCTTAACTCTATTGTACGCAAATCCGCACCAAATTTATGCAAATTGAAATTCCCGAGCAACACCTGGAAGGCAGAGACAATTGTCCGGATGATGAATGTGCTGTAGGATTGCTTCCTCTTGTGTTATTTTCCTTTGCTAGCCAGAACAAGCCAGACATCTTGGCGCGCAGAGTGCCATGCGAAACTGTAGCAAAAGGCAAGGTGTCAATTCTGGGAAATCTGCCCAGCGTGCAGACAATGCCCGGCTCAGCGGGATGTCCACGGCCCTCCTCGTACACCCCCACCTCCTCCCAGTTGGCCAAGAAAATGGTTATGGCCATGTCTTTTGGTGACAATGGCATTGGTTCGGGGCGAGATCAGGTGAGGTTGGGCTCTCCTGGCCCGAACCGATGCTAGCCGGCCATAACGAAGCGCAACAACATTATTGTCATCGGCTGCAAAAGTAGTCCAGTGGGCTGTGGGAGAATCCTCTAGTAGCGCTCCAATTTACCCGGTCCTCCAGTCAGCTATTCTTCTTCCCACCAGCAATTTGCATCTGCAGGTTTCGCCTACTTTTCCCCGGCCTAAAATCACTTTGTTCGGCCTGCATTGCACTTTGCATTGAGGGGACATTTATTTATCTAGTAAATGCGGATGATTTTGCATAATTTATGAGGCTCAGCATGACCTTCTTAGTCGCGAATGGGGCTCTTACTGTTCTAAGCCAGTTATGTGGTAAATAAATGCAATAATTCACTTGAAATGTGCTGAAAATTTAGAGCAGTTTGAAATAAAAATAGTTTGGATTACTATTTGTTCCTTTGATATGCTATAAGCATTATAGACAGTATGTTTTTTGTTGAATGATTTAAAATAAATATTATTATCTATCTGTCTATTTTTTAAGGTGCCTAAAATTTGTTGTTCCTGATAAGGAATTCCTTTCAATATTTACAAAATTGGTGAGCAATTTGCTGATTCTTATCACAACAAAACCAATGCACACTTGTTGCTTTTTGGAAAAGAGGAACCTGCCAACAAAGCAGTTCCTGTGACCTGTTTCCCAGGACAATGCCCAGCTCAATGGGGTGTTCTGGGAACGGAAACGAGTGCTGTAAAAATAAATTAGAAGAGCAAGGGAAACAATCCCGTTGAAGTTGTCCTTTTGCAGGCGTGTCAATTTGCTTCCGCTACAAAAAAACAAATCCCCCCGCAGGTGTTCATCCCACTCACCTTGCTATTACTTTGGCATTAATTACTACCTAAATGGCCGATAATTGAAACATTTTGCCGGCCTGTCTGCCATTTCCATAAGCCAAATAGATCGCTTCCTCCTCTGACAGATGGGGCTAACATTTTCAAATGCCCACGCCCACCTAAGTGGGCAAGGGGAAAACCAGTAGCTGGATCTGCGAAAATGCTGCCGGGCTGTAATTGCAATCAAAACCATCAGCGGCCACAAAGTCCATGTCGTCGTCGTCATCATCATCATCGTCGTAAAGCGTTTCCCTGGCCAAGATTGATCATCGGGCTGGGCCCGGGCTCATCCATTTTTTGTATTTCATTTTTGTTTTTCCTCCGCTGCCTTAGCTTTTTGGCCTGCCCAATCAGCCACACCCACAAGATGTGCAACGCTCATATTAAAATGGCTTAAAAAGGCAGCCAGCCAGCGCTGAAAGTGGCAAGACGAAGCCATAACAACGGCGACCCGCAGGAGATCTCGCAGAGATGCCTCGCTTCCGTTCCAGCTGCAAGGTGTGTGGCAGCCACGGCCCGGGCCCAAACAGTAGCCTCACTTCCACTGCCACCGAAAGCGCAACAATTGGCAATTTCATTTGCTGCGCCCCGAAACGCAGCTCCAGCAGGTACGCAGAGCCGCCGATGTGGATACGGCTGCTGGTGGGCCTGCCAGCGAACAGTGGAGACTCCTTAGGGTGAACTAGAGATATTACTCGAACAGTTATGGAACTACCTTTAATACTGCATAACCTTGGAAGCCAAAATTTAGTTTTGTCAACCGAAAGCTTTCCTTTTAGGAAAGTATAACTATTTATATATAATGTTTATTATTTGTTTTAATTATTTTAAAAATATTTCGAATGAGAGAATACCAAAAGTAAATAACTTTAAACCCTTTCCTTAAATTATAAATTATTAAGTCACATTTTAAACGCCTTAAAACGCATTAAAACATTTTGTATTATAAATTGTTTTGATAATATAATATATTTTTAAAAGGCAAGCAAATACATGTGATTTAACCTTCTTCAAGCTGACAAATTAAAATAAACGGAATAATGTTATAAAAACTCTTAGAGTTCGTCTTAGGCTGTAGCCACTGCTCCCAGCCTGGCATGCTCCATTCAAACTTTCTACGACTGCGACACGCTGCGATCTCTATGAACATGGTCTAAATGGCGGTGGGTTACGTGGGGCAGGTGGGTTCGGGCAGGGATGGGGACTCAGAGCTCCATGGAGCAGTGCATAAAAGCTGGCGGTGCTACATCATCGTCAAAACCGTCGAGTTGCGACTTCGATTTCCTGTGCCTGGATTGACGTCTCCCAGGTCACTTGCCACAACGTTTGGCTGCATTCGTAATTGCTCCGCAGCGAAATTTCCATATGATAATATTTATTCGCTGGAATATGCCTCCATCTCGAGCTGGAGTCGGCTCCACTGCATCAGTCCGTCCTGCGGGGGCTACGCCTGCGCTCCACGCAACACTAGTCGGCACTGAGAGAAATAAGAGCACGTTTATGAAGAATTTTTAAATTTGTATACTTCTTATGTGGTAAAATCTTAACAGATATTCGGATTCTAAAGATCCATCTTTTATTTTTCATTGTATTATAACAGTTTAAATTATTTTAAAATGTAAAATGAAAGTTCGCAAGATTTCTTTCTCTGTCCGGTTGTTTTCGTTGTCTATTTGACACTGCGCAGGCGGCGAGGATGTTCTGCATCCAACTCCAAGCTCCACCTCCGAAAGGCGAACTCCAACTCCGATTCCGAGATGTGTGGGTGGTCGTTTGAATGCCCTGCCCGGCTGCAAGTCTTTCTCCCGACGACTCCCAGAGTCGTGTTCGCATTTTTATTTCTATTTTCCATCTTTCGGAAAGGCCAATGCTTCCACTTCTCCAATCGATTTGAGTTTTATTATCTGGTTGGCATTTTAGTTGAATTGTTAGCTTAGTTTATGCGGTTCGCTCCTCGGAAATGGCAGGCGGCCGTTTTCCCGGCCATGTGTGGATTATGCAAGGCCCAGGGAATCTGCATTTTCAACGGCTGTTGGGTGGCATATAACGCGGTCTGTGGAAGAAGAGAAAATTGGGAGATGTGCCCTAGCAAGGGGGAGCGTACAATAAATTAAAAAATATATTATTATTAATAGAACTTCCCCAATCAAAAATGTAATACCATTTTTTTTCACTCAAAGTATGTTATTTTGTATACCGCCCGCACTACTTGTAAAGAAAGTTATTTCATCTTTGAAGAGGTACAGTTCCCTTTTCCTGCCAGCGAATTGCACCTTGCAGTAGAGTTAGGTTTCGGCGACACCCGCAGGAATATATGGCCGTAATAGCTATATAGCTACCCCTATAAGCAGGGTGGGCATGAAATTTACAAACTAAAAAATAAACAGGTAATTAGGTCAACGCCGCGTCGAGTGTCGCCGGCACGCGTAATGAACCTGTTCGGGAGTTAGGCCGAGTTGAGCTGAGTTGGCCGACAAAGACACCTCGCCCTGCATTTCTAATAAATTCTAGCCGGGCCGAGAGACGTCAAAACAACACGCGCTTGCTCCTGGAACCGCCAGGTAAGCCGGCAATTAAGTATGCGACCCAGCACACCCTCATGTGTCCGCCTGCGATGAGCTCTCGGCCAGAAGTTCAGTGGTGCACGGAAATGTGCGGGACAGGAGTCCGGCAAACGGGCGACTGTCGCGCGCCGCTGTTTTAACTAATATCCGCTCACCCCGACGGCGACGGGTCTTTCGGGCTTTGCAGAGGGCAGACTGAGACACTGGGCATTCCATCAGACCGCCTCCATTTGAATAATTAGGCGCTCGTGCCCGTCGCCAGTCGCCAGTCGCCCGCGAAGGCCCACTTGCATTCCTGTGCACTTTGCATAACGAGTCCTTCTCCCCGTCCTCCTCCTGTTGCTGGGCATTGGACAGGAACAAGTGCCGGGCCCGGGCCGAGTTAGTGGGCCATGTCAGGCACTGGAAAAAATATGTAGAGGAAATGCTATTTTACAGGACCCAGACTTCTAAAAAAATGCATTTTTATTAATTTATTAAATTATTAAAGTTATCAATGGAAAAATTATTCATCCTGCTGACAATAGCATTTTTCAACACTAGATTTACAGGGCTGGCCAATCCTGGAAGATTCTTCAACACTTAAAATATAAATTACAGATTTTAGTGGCTACCCTATCAACAATCCATTAATAATGTAAGAACATTAGTGAATCAAAATGTTTAACAATTACAAATTGTTGTGCTTTTTTGTTTTGTCACATTTTTTTATAAGCAATGAATTATTTCTGAAATAGCTTCATTGTACTTCAAAGAAGAACAAGGGAAAACATACAAAATTTCAGTGCAGGAAAATGTTGCGGTCAGCAGTGTCCCCGAGGGGTGGATGCACTCAAGCGGGATAAGTCGGCATATGTTCCTTGGAGGTGTTGCTGATGGCTCGTGGCAGCACCACCAGCACCTGGCTGGGTGGCGCAGGATAGGGGCTGTATTGGAATTTAAGTGTCCAGCTGATGGGTTTTTTAAATCTCTAAAAGGGAAACTCAATACCATATATATACCATCATCGAAGGAATACTGTTCCTTTTACAAAAGAATATATGATGACTTAGTATATTTAAATACAGTTCATAAAGAATTTTACTGTTTATAATAACAAAAATTAAATCCATAGAATTTTAATTAAATGTGTTTTTAGGTTTTCACAACACTCAAGTTAAAGTGTTTTAAGTTTCCTGTTTAAATCGTATAAGCCCTGGCATTCAACTCTTGTCAAGCTGACAATATCAACCTTATTTGTCATTTGACAAGTCTGCAGTGAAAAATTGATATCTCTTCATAATTTGTTAGAAACAACCAAGACGATGTCGGTTATTGCCTTTGAGGTGCCCATGCAGCCGTACGCTGGTCCGCTGCTTATCATCAAGGACCTCATTCTGCCGGACGTAGCTCCCCAGGATCCGAGCAAGCCTTTGAATCCGGCCAAGAAGAAGCCCCGCGCCTCCTTCTTCGACCGCAGTGGCATCCTGAAGAAGCTGGTGAAGCACTGGACCCAGAGCAACGTGGTGAATGAGTACTTCTTCGAGAACCAGGAGGCCCTCTTGGACGCTTTTCTGGCCGCCCTGGAGACCTACATGAAGTACGTGGTCAAGAAGACGGTGGCGCTGTGCGAGCACCGATCGGGCTATCACCTCTACAACGACGAGCGCTGTGAGATGAACAACGACATGAGAACCACGATGATGTTCCTCAACGATCTGGAAACGGCCGACTATGGATCCTCGGATGACGACGCCGGATTCTATTACAAGCGTCGCGCGGGGAATGATGAAAAGGAGAGCAGGGCCATGCGATTTGACTCGGTGAATGACACCGCCATGTTGGCCATCGGTGGACGCAAGCGTCCGGCGGAAGCTCTAGTACCGGACGGTACTCCAAGCGGCTCCAATGGCGATCCGGCTTCCAGTGCACCGATGCAGAGGCCCTTTGCTCTGCGTTTCAAACATATGAGCATCCGGGATGTGCTGCAGTTCATGGAGGAGGACAGGCGCTACGCTCGCTCCAATATGCTGCACGAAGCCTACTTGCGGTACAGGTCCTGAAAATATATTTTACTGAATATTTAGAATAAAAAATCCTGTAAAGACCAGCAGCTTTTGAAAAGAATAAACAAATGTTTAATATTCATTTTCAACACATAGGATATTATATAGAGTTTTTAAGTTATTTATTTGAATACCCTAGATCCCATTCCTGAGTCCACGATATATTGTGCCCTGTGCACGCGCGTTACGATTTCAATTACAGCGATCTTAGTTCAATGAACTTCCTCCTCGCGTGAATCCCCACTGGAAACTCAGCACAAAAGCCCAAGGAAACAGGTGGTGTGCGGTGGAAATGTGTGTGTCGTATCCTTTGTTCGGCTGCACTTGGCATTCAATGGATCCCGATCCCAGTCCCAATCCCAGTCCCCATCCCCCGCTCCATGTGCACTTTGAACTTTTGTGCTGCACTGCTGCAGACGGACGACAATGGAGCGGGGCACTCAAAGGAATATCCGGCGGGACAGGAAGCATATGCGCACTGGAATCGGGTATCGGGCGGATTGCGCATGCGCCGCGCGATAGGAAACGTGATTTTATCGGTGCGGCTCATTATGTTAAGTGCTGGCAATAAAATCAAAGCGCACGCGGGCGACACATTTCATTGAACTTCAATTGAAGCCGTTCCTTGGTCTGCCCACTCACGTACTCCTCCCGGCGACATGACCGAGGATCGTGCCAGGAACCCTCTGAGGCGGGGGAGCATTAATTTCCATGTAATTGTGGGCATTCCAAGGGGTTAGTGCGATTATAAATGCATTGAGGTTCGGAATATCTAAGAAACCTGGCACAGAAAAGGTACTCAGCTGGTGTCGACCTTTGATCAGTCATACCTAGGGGTATAGGAAATACATGCTCGAGTTCTGGGTTATAAAATGGCAACTTCCTAAGAGAGCATAAATGTAGCTTAAGTTTACGTTTGTATTTACATTTAAAGTAATAATTTGCATAGTTGATTTTATGGATTAGTGTTCTAAGATAGCTTTAATAATTTTCTTTTGGTAATTTTCATGCTTCAGGGCAGCTGCTCTCAAGTAGTGGAAAATATAACATTCTTTATAAGAAGAATGCACCCACTAGAACTGTACCTCTTTCTATTCATAGATAACCCACTGATAAATGCCTAATGTACAAACAAATTCAATGTGGGCCCATCCTCAGGATCACCACCTGTCGGAGGTGCAAAGCTAGCCACCCCTATGCAACGCACCCTCCACAAAGTACTTGCTACATGTTGCAACCTCAACTCGGGCGTATATCCCTTTTTCAAGGACTCGCCGGAGCAGCTGGCGAAGGCTCGAGGAAAATATCAAACGCTGTCAGGCGTAAACTTGACAGGTAGAAGGAAAAGTTCTCCCCTTCTTTGTTTGGTATTTAACCAGGCCAGCGATCGGAGGAGGAAACCACCCCAAAGTTGCCACTTTAGACCACTTAAAATAATAATATGAATATATTTTATAAACTATTTCGCTAAGCATATGCTGCTAAAATAAATAGTAAAACGGTTAAAAATAAATTTTTATTTAAAAGTTAAGTAATCGAACTATTGTTTAATTTAATAAATATTAAATGTCCCAAAGGTTTTCTATAATTCCCATTATTTAAGGGCTAGTGGCAACCTTTTTTAAGTGTATGTCGCTTTTCCAGGCGGAAGAGGCGACTTTTTATGATATAAGCAAGGTGTATTTGAACAGAGGGCTGTGGTGCCTGGAACCTTGCAACCCAGTGAGGACAGGAAGGCGAATTCCGGCACATGCAGCACCACCACGCCACTTCACCACCACAGGCGACCCGTTAGGTTCCTCTCTATAGGTGCACCACTATCGTGTTTGTATAGCAGGAACACACAAAGAGTTGTTCTTGTCCGGGGCTGGAAAATGTGTTGCACCTTTTTTGCATAACGCCGCTTTCTGTTCCGCCCCGATCCGATCCGTTTCGATCGGATCCGACGATGTGGATATGTGTCTGTCATCGTTACACTTTTGAAGAAGACTCCGTCTCTTCTGCGCCGAAGTAGCAGCTGTGCCAATACACGGCCGTAAAAATAAAAGTCCAACAAATTGCTGTTTGCCGAGTGGCTTTCGGGACCGGTGTTCCATTCAGCAGGGAACCCCGGAGGATCGCAGTCGGAATTGATTGGAGCCGAGCTAAGCCGACCGTGTTTGCCCGAGGGAACCTGATAAGGAACCTGATGGGGCCCACAATGACATCTTGCTTCCCGCTTATTTACATATAATTGAGCCCTCTCGTTATCTGTCTAGTCATTTAAATGAACCCATTTTCGAAGGTCTCCTGCGCTCCACTTATAAGTATCAGTGTAGTGGCTGAAGTTGGGCTATTCACGTTCGAGGGCCACGTGAAAGTCGGTGGTTCCTAAATGCCAATACTTGTAGTTGATAGGGTTTGATTATTAAAATATTTAATGAGAGCCTAATATTACATTTCGAATTTATATATATTTGTTTAGGGAAGACCACGTGGTTTTTTTCTTATCAAAAATTTATTACGGAATAAAGCTTCTTATTTCGGAGTCCATTACATTTTTGAAGTATTTTATTAAAAATATTTTGTGAATTACTTAACTGTTTCAGTTTCGTGCGTTTTGAATTCCCTTTTTTCAGTTCGGGTTTTTTTTTTACTTCATTGGCTTTTTTGTACTTTTTAGATTTTTTAATCCCTTCGTTTTAATTATCGCATCGATTCTGTATAATCCTCGACCCTCTTGGCATTAGGGTGTGTTATACTTCAGTTTAAATCGGTCATAAAGGTGCTGAATTGTAAAATTGGAGTGTCCCAACCGCCCCAACCTCCTTTCGGAACACTTGGGTCCGTTTCTAATCCGCAACATATGCCGCGGCACGGTAGAGACCACCATCCAATAGCTGGCACAGTGGGCACTCACAAAAGAAGCCATAAAAACACATGGACACGTAACGATTTGCGACGCCACAGACTGCGGCCCCAACTGTTGCGTATTAGAGCTGGAACAGTGATCACCGAGCAGTGAAATCCGGGAAGAGGGAAGCGACCAGCCCCCGGTAAGACAATTTATGACTTTATTAACTTCAAAACGCAACCAGGCGGGCAACAAAGTGTTAAGCCACGCCGAAGATGAAGATGAAAATGAAGCTGAAGCCGAGGCGGCAAGGCGATGAAGTTGTGTAAATGAAATTAATCTTCAATAGACACAGGGCAATAAACGAAACCAGGCATCCCGAGCAGCCTGTCGCTCACACTGGGGAAAAATCTAGGTTTTTTATTCTGAAGCATTTTATAATGTATCATGAACAAAGATAAGAAATCATAATACAAATTTCTATATCTACAATTCTTTAATAATTTTTCAAAATATGTGTTAAATATTACAACCGAATACTACAGCTTTTTGTCATATAAAAATTGTAATTTTTTTTGTTATATAAAAATTGTAATTTTTTTTGAGCCCGTATTTTTCCCTGTGCATTTAGCAAAGCCATTAGTCATTAAACATTTTCCACTGAAGCAGCCGCTTCCATCTCCATTTTGAGCCCCATCTCCTCCCGGCGCAGTTGCTGCTGCCGCTTTTGCTGCGTATTTTGTCAGGTGTCATAAAAACCGAATTTATTGCGCATGTGCAGCGGCCGTAAGAGCAGCGGTCTCCAGCATTTTGTTACAGATTTTCAGTTTTATTATTTAATTTTCTCGCTGCGAGAGCATAAATCACGATGCGTGCCGCACTAAGGTGACAGCACTTTAGGGCACATAAACACACATCGGGTATCGATCGGAATCGTTATATGTACCGGGGTCGGGACGGATCCACAACAAAGGCGAGGAGCAGGTTGCTGGAATGTTAATTAAATGGGACGCGGGGAGTTCCATTTAAGGTGCGTAACGTGGTCAGGGGTATCCTGGGTTGATGTTGCTGTATTTACGGGGAAAGCTGTTCGATTTTGGGTGATTGATGTCCAGGCAAAAGTCAATTGAAAACTCACAGAATTCTGATACATTTTTGAGAACTTTTATAACATACTTGATTGGGAATGAAAATAAATTAACATAAATACTACTATTTTTCTCAAATATTCTAAAAAAATATGTTCCAAAACTACAAATTTCTTCTGTATGAATTTAATTTTGGAACATTTAAAGAGCGTAAAAAATAATTAAATAAAAATAAACTAAGATATTATGGTTACTAATATTTATGATTAATGTCACAATGTTAATCAAATATTTTTCAAAACAAATATACTTTTTTGTTCATGAACCTTTTGTCTCTCTTACATACGTTCCAAACATTTTTGCCTTGAAGCCACTAATTATATATAGTATAAAATTTAAATTAAATGCCATATTATTTTCAAAGGATGTATTATCAATAAATTCCAGTAATATATCATATTTTTCCTAATAAATATCATATTTTCTCCATGACCCTCTTGTACTTCCCACCCCGCTTCTGCCAAAAACCCGAAAAAATCATTCCCAAAAACTTGAATTTCACACGCTCCCGCCTGCGGGGGTTCTTCCTCCCTGCCTCCGAATAAAAAGAGCACGTAACGTGGTTGATTCCTCCGATGCCGCTGCACTTGTTCCCACAAAATTCCGAGGCATAGGCAATTTCCATGAATGCCAAACAAGCAAAAATTTCACACTCGGCAAATGGAACTCGGAGCGGGTAAAAAAGGAGATCAACCTGAATGCGGCAGTGGACCTGCCATGGGGCCTGAGAAACAGGGAACCGAAATTCTCGATCTCAATTCCAGACATCAGCATAATCAACAAGATCACGCATCAAACGAGACGACAGCCGCATAAGAATGCAAACATTAAGAGATTTTATGCGAGTTTGTTCACATGCCAAGGAGGAGGCAGCCCCGCAGGGGAAACGAGAGAAAAACACAAAACCTGGGGGAACAAAGGAGCTGAACAGGTACCCAGGACGATTATCCTGTCATTCACTTGTTGCTGCCACGGCACAGGACAGGTAGAAGGGCGGAGTCCAAGGAGCAGTAACCCCTGCAATTTCGGTTACACTTCCTGCAGATGAGGTGGTCCTGGCTCGGCCAGCGTGTGAACCTGTTTGTGCCCCTACCCAGATTTCTTCTCCCTCGATGCTAATCTGTGGCCTCAAATTTTCGCAAATTTCTGGTTATTTTCGCTTTTTAATAGATCGCAACTGGGTCTGTGGAGCGGGCATTTCGTGTTTTTCGATAATTTATTACAGTTGCCCAATTGGACGAAACGGTTCGGTCCGGCCACTAAACACTTTTTTATTGTCATATTTATATTGGCGCGATTAGTTTTTCAGTTTTTCTCCTCTCGAGCCACCTTTTGTTGGACTTTTGTGCGATTCTCTTTTCGGCTTTGGGGTTTCTGCGCTATAAATTCGGATTTTAAGTCGCACGCAAAATTTATTCCCACGCATTTTCAGTTCGTGATATTTTTCGGGGCTTTTATATTTTTTTCACAATTTTTCGAGAGCACAAATCAAGCGAAAAATGTAAAAAGCGACGTTTTATTGTTCTTTTTGTTCACTGGCGGCTGCCCTTTATTGACGGACTTGAAAGTGGACAATGTAAAGCTCCTTGGGGCAGATGATATATTGAGATACTACTTTAATATCATCTATAGATGTAAGAAGGGTTTCAGGGACTATTTATTATTTAATAAATTAATGGAATGTTCATCGTTTTTAGGGACCTAATACTATGTTTTTTCTGCAATCCCCACTTTTCTTCACCCTAATCTGCACCATCACTCGTTTCCCGATAGATTTCCATCAAATCTCAGTCCACTTTCTCCGCGACATGCCATGGCAAATAACTCTTTCTGTTGGCCAATCATTTCCTATACAACTCGAAGCTCGGTGGCCAGGTGACAGGTACTGCCGTTCCCCACCCCTCGGTTCAAATGACATGCAAAACAGTTGACATTACATTTAAGCCATTGCCGTAAAGGCAACCAGAAATATAAAATAAAATGAAATTGCCTAAATTGTTGGCCATAAATCAACGCCAGCCAGCGAGGAGGAGATCAAGATCCCAGCCGAGACCCACGAAAATCGGGCTTTGCTCGATTTCACTGCCAAAGAGCAAAACAAAAAGCCCGAAAAACAACAAACCCAGAAGACAAAACGACAAAGCCCCACACAAAGCCAACTTCACCTGTTCGACGTGCAGACAATGCTCCAACTTGGTGACAGCCATGTCCCCAGTCAGCGCCTCCCCCGAAGGGGGGCTCACCCCTGCCCCTCTCTGTTGACAAGTACCGAGAGGCGAGCGACTCAATTGCGGCACTTGTCGCACGACACTTCAGCCCAAGGGGGGTAAATACCAATATACCAAAAAACACAAGAAAGGGGGCCAGAGATGGCGAGCCAGATGAGAAGACATCGAAAATAATCAAAAATCCAGACCGGCGAGTGTGTCACTTTCGGGGGAGTCGGTCCAAAAAAAGCAGAGAGGCAGTCGACCATTCAGGCCATGACATGGCGGAAACAAAAACGGAGGAAAATCACCTCGGCTTCTTCACGCTGCAGTTACGGATTTAACCGAAATTTGTTTACGGCCGAGTACGTGACTTGCACTGAGAAAGTGATACGGGAAATGTAGAGTTCAGAAATCTATTTCAGAAGGTTCAAAGGTGAACCATAAGCTATTTCAAATAAAAACTGCCTGCTTTATTATTAGTTTAGCAAAGTCACAGTTTACTAGATTTTAAAATTAATTTGTCTACCTAATTTTAAGCTTGGGACAAAATCTTCAATAGTATCATTAGTTTACTACTTTAAAGATTTTTAAATTCATTTTTCAACCTTCCTTACCTATTTAATATTTATTTGGTATTTAGTTAATTTTTCCACCTTGCTTGCCTATTCAGTTTTAATAACATTTTCCCCCAGTGCCGCTGAATGCCTTTTGTGCACCTCTCGGCCCGTTTCATTTGCCGTGCAAATCCGTCTGGCCACTCCATTGAGGAGCTCCAGTGGGCCCGGCACGTCCCAGACGTGCGGACACAATAAGCACTAAGTGAGGCAGAGCGGCGGCATTCGCATTATGAGTTAGCAGTTTAACAACGAGCTCATCTCCTCATGCCTGTCCGGCCGCGGAAGGGGACTGATTTAATCCGCCGACGAATGCAAAGCATCGCCTTAATTGTGCCACAGCCATATTTTCACTAATTAAACGGGGCCCGAAACGAAATTTCATTTCAGTTTGTTTAACAAATTCGCTGACATGAGCCGCTGACAGCAGAACAGAAACAGAAACAGAAACGGAAAACGGGCAACGCAGCAGAGCGAAAAAACGAAAGACTTAAGCAGCGAACTTGCCACACACTTGACCCCAAACGGGCGGGAACAATGGCGGCGGAGTCGCATTTTAGCCGCTTTCCAGCCGAAAGAAATTAAGCCGAAATTTCAATTTGCACTGGGCCACACACACTCGCTGCCCGCACAACAAAGGCTTTCTCCTCCCAAATGGCGAATCAATAGAAACTCGAGTATTTTCACCGACTAGCGTTGTAGAGTTGTACCTGTCCGGGTGTTCCCAGCCTCACCGCTCACTGTTCACCGGCCGTAAAGATAATAGAGAATTGAATGCCAGACGATATCATTCACCGCGCCGGGGTAATTATTTGTTTGCCAAAACAAAGCCAGGGGATTGTGGAATTTTTGTCGCTCACAAAAGTGCGTGTGAACCATGTCTTTCGCTGTAAGCAATTCATTTTAAAAATTGTGCGGCCTACGCCCACACAACAAGTGCTTGAGTTTCGGATCCGCACAGGCATCAACAGGTAGCTACTGTGATTCGGGGAACGCATTTCTAAAGATACCGATACTTTTTGGGGTGTTGGCGTTACGGATGCGCTATTCGTAGGATAAATCGATTGGGGTGAGGAGTACAGCTGGGGAAAATTGCTATCGCTGAAAGAATTGAAAAAGGGATCTTAAAATTGGCAAAATCAAGTAGAGATCTTGAAGATAGTCAAGAAAATAAAAGAAATCCGTGTGGTAGTTCCAATTCCATTTGAGAACATTTTTATAATCTCTATTATATCTTTAATTTAAGCTAAGTATAAAAATGAATTCACCGCTTTTTTAGTATTATAATAGTTATCAAATTATAATAGTACAACACTTACCTAGATATGTGCTGAATGCATTTTATAATGAAAGAATTGAAAAAGGGATCTTAAAATTGCGAAAATCAAGTAGAGATCTTGAAGATAGTCAAGAAAACAAAAGATATCCGTGTGGTAGTTCCAATTCCATTTGAGAACATTTTTTTAATCTCTATATCGTTATATATCTTTAATTTTGGCTAAGTATAAAAATGAATTCACCTTTTTTTAAGTATTATAATATTAATCTAATTATAATAGCACAACACTTGCCTACGTATCTGCAGAATGCATTTTATAACAGAAAAGGGTTTTAATACTGGGCCATTGACTCCGAACCCCTAAATCTTCCCATCTCCCAGACCAATCTCCACACAACCTATATCAGATCGAAGCTCACCATCGATGAATGAAATAAAAATAGAGCCCATTGAGAACCCGAAGGGCCATCTTCCCCACACTTGGCGCCAGCGCACTGGCCATTCCCCTTTTCCTTCCCAGTAAACCATTCAGGATTCCTCCACAACCTGCAGAGTGCAGGGGAGATGCAATCGCGACCACCTTTTTCATCAAAAAATAAAAAGAACTCGAGACTGGGGCTCCTGTTCTCGCGATCTCGTCACGTATCGCGGATATCTGCGCTCGCATCTCGGGCAATTAATTTAAACGAACCCCATAATATCTCATTTTTTGTGTGTTCAGCCCAGGCCCCAGAGAAATGAGAATTCAAAGAAGCAGCCGTAAAGCATTTGAAATCCGAAAAAGTTGAAGCATAAACGAGAGCAGTAGGCACATCCACTTGTTACTCCATTTACAAGTTACCGGGAAATGTGATTGAGATCGCTGTGGGGCGGTCGTAAAAAGCAAGTTTATTTGGAAATTTAGTTGTAAAAGCGTAGCTTGGCCCCAAGTGTGGCAGGGCAAGTGCCACTTAGAAGCGATCCTAGACCCGGCGCATAAATCTGGCCGGTAGGCAGTTTAATTTCCAAAACTTGGCCACTAAAAAATTAGCCTAAAAACCGTTGGACAAGTGTCGCTGTTTGTTTTTGTGTCCACTGCAGCGGAAGTCGAAGCCGCACGCCAATTCCCCCGTCTGGAATACCAAGAAGTTTGCCCCCTCAAACTGACCAAAGTTGTCGCCGTGTGTCGCAGCCCTGACTCTGAATTCGAGCCCCAGGAACCCCGATTTCGATTCCGACTTTGGCGGCTCCAACTTTATTTTTTCTCGACTTGTGGTTCGTGCGTCGCCACCGCCAAGAAACCACCGACTCCACCACCACCTCTCCGCTTTTGTGGCTTTGGCGCGAGTTTGACTAATTAAAGCGCAGACTTTGGGCATTTTTAATTTGTACGCTTGTAAAACGAAATTTACTTCTTTCATGCTTTGTTTCTCGGCTCTCTGCTTCGTGCAGCTTGTTTCCTTTTGAACTCTGAAATGGTGCGTGTCGCTCTCTTGGGTGATATCTGGGGGATACGGCAGTGATTGGGGTACGTAGAATGCAGAATGGTGCTTGAAAAGTAGAATAAGGTGGCTTATAATCAATAGTTATGGTACCTATTATAATAAAAACTTTGTTATAAAATCTGGAAAAACAAAAACTTACTAAATAGGTTTAACAAATAGTGTTGCAGATGTATCTTTCGTTTACAGTTGACATTTTTTGTTAGTTTTTACATAAGTAATACAATTTTTGAAAATTTGAAAAGTGTGCAGAGTACAAAAAACACTTACCAGTTTTATTTATTAAAGTAAAAAATGGATTGAAAACAATAACATTTCTCAAAACGCACACTTTAAGTCTCAAACTTGTGCTAGAATTTGCAATAAACTCATGAAAGAGTATTTAGATCTTTCCTTTGCTCAATCATCTAAAACTGAAGAGTTCTTGACTTGTCTTCCGCCGGCCGTTTGGCGCTTTATGGCCAGCCCGAACTGTTTTCTGAACCCGGTACAATGTTATAGCTTCTCTTCCGAGAATCTCACGATGGCCAGTTGACCTCCATAGCCTGGCAGCGGAGTCAAAACGGACTCGGGTATTTAGCCACCACTCGAGGCCCCACAAAACGCTGAACATTTCACTTTCAGACCAAAGCAACGAGCGGCAACGACATCTTCATCTTGGCCCAGAGCCAAAAATGGCTGGCATTGTAAATTTTGGGCCTCATGCAGTGGGCGGTGTGGGGGGCTGGTGCCGTGCAGGTGCAGGTAAACACATGTTAGGCACATAGGCCAGGTGAGCGGAATGGAAACCTGGGGGGCGGAGGATTGGCAACAATGTTGGCGCAAATGTCAAGCTATAAATACCGAATTGGAATTGGAATTGGAATTGAAATCGGGGAATTGGCCGCAAATGCGTTGTGCTCGCTACACATAACGCAAATATGGACATGGGCCTTTGTAGTGCTCGCTTGTTTGTTGTGGCCACAATTGTACAAATTTCGCAATCGAAATAAAGTTGCACTAAAACGCATTTGGCGGAAGTCGGCGACGCCATTTGGAGGCATATTCAAATGAGGCTGGGGCTCGTACGTATTTCTCGGATTGGCGATGATGTAATTTGGCAATTGTTTTGCCCGCCAAATTAACACATTTTTCACAATACACCGCTCAATGGGTTAATAATGACACCACAGCAGGATACACTTGAAAAATATTGATCAAAGCTGAGATAAAAATATTTTCTGGGTATTTGATTACTAATCAGTTATAAATTTAAAAACCCAAAAATACGTCATACTTATCCAGCGAGTTAGATATTGTATCTTTTCAATATAGAAAACTTATTTCAGTGTACTAATCCGCTTGTGTGGTACTTTCACCCGCAATGCCACACAATAGAAATAAAAGTTATACCTTTTGATAATATATTTTTGGGTTTTGGTAAACAATGACCATATAAGACTCACTCGGCTCACCTGCAACAATTGTTGATGTAATAAACAAGGGCCAGAAGCGAGACAAAGAAACCGCTCTTTAGCGGAGAAAACTGGCCACTTTCAAATGCTAATGACACTCTCGATTTGTCCAGAATTTCAATAGAATCCGCGTGATAATCCTAAACGGCATGTGCCACACGCACGGCATAACTCACTTTTATGGCTCGGCGCATCAAATCGATTTCGGACAGTACCTATAGAATAAATCCAGAATAACTCACGGCTGGCACACTTGGCGTTGATTTATCGGTGTTAAGTATTTCCATGGGGCGATAAATGATATCGCAGGGTGTGAGGATGTTCAATCATATTCACAGTCGGACGGCTGAGAAAGCCACTCGATAGTTGCTCCACTTTCTTCCCCAAATAATTTTGAAATTAATCCCGCTTCTACTGAGGCCCTAATACAAACATTTTCGGGTCTTGTAACGCCACTTGGCCCCAGGGGTGCCATCATAACACGTGTAAACCCATAAATAATGTCACCTACATGGCAGAAGTTTTCGGGTAAGCCGAAACCCTATCACTTATGAACTGCAATACACTGCTACCGTATCGTAACCCCAAAATTAATATGCAATCGGTATAATTTATGCACAAAATGCTTAAATTTATTAACGCGGCAAGTAGCCAAACGCGGTGGCTGTGCAAGATGAAGTTGATTTTAAATCAGGCATGGGTGCAGTGAGAAAAATTTCTGGCTAAAAATCCGAGAAATACGTTTGCCTGCGAAATATTTGTTCAGTTTATTATAAATAAAGATTATAAAATATAGCACCGTATTTTCTCTGTATGAGGAAAGTGGAGTTGCAGGAAGTTCGATCATAACTCATCTGAGGGGTGCGTGCGGGTGAAAAACGGAGATTTAGCCTCAACACGTGAGCACTGTATTATTTATAAACAATAATTATGGCAGCCACATGCGGTAGACTCTGTCATTGGGGCAGAGGAAAGTGCATCTGCGGTAGCTGGAAAGCGATTAGAGATGCAGCTGGAGGGAGAGGCGAAAGGGAAACTACGACATGGATGGCTTTCAAATTTGTTTCTCAGGACTGTCACCTTTCGCCCGACTTTGACTTTCCCCCATTTGCGTTTTCGGGGGATGTGCTTCTTATTTATGAAATATCCAATCAATTGGATTTCGTTTTCCTCACTAGAATGGCATAAGCCTGGGAAAATCCCAATCAGCGCTGCCCCAAAGGTGGGTGCACAAGATAAAACAAATGTTTCCAATTGGCATATACATAGGTGGGAATTTTCCCAGGTTCCCGTGAAAACAGGGCATCGAATGTTCTATATCCCTCAAATGCAGCACACTAACACTGCTCCAATTTCGACACATGTCATTCATCATCATCAATTCACCACTCTCCAAATAAAACCAAATAAAATAGCGCTGAATTGGCATATCTAAAAACTGACTGCCGTTTTACAAGCCGAACAAGTTTCTTTTGCCAAATTTACCGAAATGCCATTCGTCAGCCGAAAAGCTAATGAAAACATCAGTTTATAAATTTGTTAATGCCCATATGAAAAAGTGCGTGTCGTGTCTGGGAAATAAAATGGAAATACTTGTGACTAAAGGCACTTGGCAGTCGGCAGTCGGCATTTGGCGTGACATTTCAATTAAAATGCTAATTTTGCAATGGAACGGACTGAGGGACCAGCAGCTTGTTAGGCGGCCCCCGAAAATATAAAGGAGGCTTTAAAATTGGCTGCCGGCAACTATTTAGCGGAGTAAATTACTTTATTAGGCTCGGGCCGTGGGCCGTGCAAGGCGTGTCGTGGATATATGGATATACGTACTCGTACCCAGTACCGTCTGAGGCTTGGAGTCGGGCCCGAGTGCAAGTGCATTAATCAAGTCCCCACACACGCAGGTCCGGCTAACCCACTCTGTTCCCGACTCCAGTTCTCTCGCGCACTCACGCCCTGACACTCGTGACTTTTCTAAGCTAATTTATCATTTTCGAGAGGAGGAAAGCCGAAATTGATGCACTTTCTCCGCCAGTCAGCGCTGTAGAGACGGTTCTACGTCTGTTTTCCTGCACTCTCAAAAATGTACGCTTACTCCTGGTTCTTAGAGGTCTCCCAAAACGGAGTTCTGATGGTTTTCATTACCACATTATAAATACTTCAACATTTATAATAATAGTTTAAAAGTTAACAATGCATCCTAATAACACCATTTTAAATTCTACATGCATAAATACAGTTTAATTTAATTATTAACTCAAATATTATATCAAATCATTATAGTAATTATAAGTAATAAGCATTTCTTCAAGTGCTCGACGGAAGTTCAAAAATACATAAAAATTGCAGCCCTTCACCTTCCACACAATCCATTTTCCCTGCCTTTAATTGTGACACGTGATGCGGCAGCCCGGCAGTGGGGAAACGGGGAAGTGGAAAATGGAAATGGGAAAACGGGAAACTGCCTAAACAGTTGCGCGCGCATAGAAAGCTGACAATTAATCTGAACAGATGCACGCCGCACTTTCGATTGCCTCAGCGGAAGGTAGGGTCTCGATCTGGGCTTCGGATCTCGGATCGGTGAAAACTATTTCCAAACGCCAATTGCTCACATGTGGGTGGCAGAACATGTGAGGCAATTAAGGTCGTCATGGGCTCCCAGCTCTTTCTCCATCTTTGTGATGGGATAAACTGCTGGAGGAGGTGTCATGCATAATGCATGGTTCAAGTCGAAGGTAAAGGGAGAGCTGAGCTTCATTGAATTTTGATACAGTACATTTTCAACATAGCATTGCACATGCAGTTGAAGTGAAAAGGTGATGAAAGTAACATGTTAAGTAAAATGATTGAAGGAGTATTAATATTTTTTAGATTTAACATTATCAATAAAATAAATCTCTCTGATCTAAACACACTCCAAGCTTAACTTTACCCACCATTGCACTCCCCTAATTAATTTACTACGCAAGCATAATCGACACTTAAGTACAGCTCGCTTTTCGCGATCGGTGCAAACACCAAGCGGGCTTATCGCCCGTAGCATCGCACACGCCTCCCGAGCCTTATCTGCTCCTGGCCAAAACGAAGTTCGGGCCACTTTCCGCTGGCCACATAATTTTACGCACGCGCCCCGCGGGCCAGGTTGCGGTCCAGGCTAAGCGCCAGTTGGGTCCACTTTGGGCCGGGCTAACAGGCCTCCTCCAACTCCCTAGCCACTCCTCGTCCTCCTCCTCCGCGGCTGGCAGGGATCGGGGCATCTTGGCCGGCCGCTTAACATGCTGCCTTCGTGTGCGCTGCTCATTGATCGAAATTGAATTGGACATAAATAAAACAAGATCAATCAATTGATTTATTTTGACATGTTGCAACAGCGTTGGCCTGTGCGAGGGACCCAACTTCGCTCCGGCGACGGCCGGTTTTGGCCAACTGTCCCACTGGCCTGCTGCTCCAGCTCCAGCTCCAACTCCGACTCCTACCTCGAGCCCGACTGAAGACTCTGCGCCTTCTCCTACACAGAGAGAAAAATAGTTTTTGTAAAAGTTTATATGTTGTTTTAGAGCACTTTTCGAAAAATAAACTGTTTTGAAATCACGTTTAAATCAATTTATATATGTCAAAAAGTATGCAACAGTATATCTTAAGCCCACGCAAAGCTTCATTCACTCCTTAGTGTTCGTATTTCATCATACATAAAAGTTAATTTAAGTTAAGTACATTTTCAAAGAATTTTAGAATAAAAAAATGCAGTGAATTTTTAAAAAAGCCAATAAAAAGGTTACATTTCTGACATAATATTTTTATTGATAAATCTTAATTTTAGAGTACAAGCAGTATTGTATATCACATTTACTGTGGTAAATCTCCAATTAATTTATAAAAAACGTTACATCACTTCTTAAAAGGTTCCTTTTTAATTTAAAATATTTATTATTCTTATATTTTTCCAGTGCAATGCGCAGTGGGTCTCATTTGCTTTGTCGCTGGGGAGATTTGTTTGCTGCCCCACTCGCATTTGCAACTTGTGGCATTGTTGTGGTTACTTTGAGCTCGGCTTGAGTTTGAGTTTGATTTTATTGCTTGTTCTGCTGCCGTTTTCGGGCTCGTTTCGTTAATTTGTCGCTCTTTTGCGGCGGGGAGCCTTTTGCCTGATTAATTTTTATATGCACTTGGGAACCTGGCCCCCAGGCTGGCATTGATTCTAATGAGGATTTTGATGAGGCCACCGGAGCCATCAGGCTTGTCGTGAAGACGATTCGCCGGCAGATTCGGATTACGCATTGCTTTGGTGGAGGATCATTGTCTGAAAAAGATAGGATTTTAAAATTGATGAACGGTGATGACAGTCAAACGACTTTAGAGAGCTACAACTGTTCGCGTTAAGTTAGAAAAGCTCGCATTAATTAGAGTTTTTAAAAAGGGCATGATTTATGATTCGTAAAAGTTTGTTCTATTTAAAATAATATCTTTTCCAACACAATACCTGTTTTACATCAAACAAACCATCTTCCTCATTACAAACCAGATCAGAGATCAAAAATTTAACTATTAAATGATTTGTTAGGCCCGGCTCCTTCTTAATTTAGCATAATGCACAGATGGAATACCAAGTTGCTGTTCTTTTCTCATGTCTGGCCGCGAGTTCATCTCCCCCATGACCTCGTATAAAGTCATAGATATGACCATGCAAATTTCACCTGCACCGAGGATTGGGCTTTGGCTTTCCGAGGGGGCTTGCATATTTTGTCATATGCAGAATGGCTATTAAATATGTGCATGGCATGGTATGGAAATCTAAACAATAGATGGATGTCTTTGAAGTTATGGACACTGGCAATACCCATCAGACCGCGGAGCCGTCAATGATCAATGGGGAGTTCATTGTTCCCATTCGAAGGCTTGAATGGAAGCGATTTAATTGCATTCATAAAAAAGGTAACAAATGTTTTTGAATGGAAAAAAAGATTGGTTCAAAGTAATGAAAACGTACTTCAATGGATTTACAGTGGTACGACTAGCATAAATACTTACAACAAATACTTTATCTAGTAAATCTTTATCCTTAAAAACCACTATCACCTACATTATGGATTATCCTACCCAGTTCTTTAGAGATTCTCGGTAGATATCTTTGGGATACAGAGAGAGGGTAAGCACTTGGCCTCTAGAGCTTAGTTTTCAAACTATAGTTACGTTCAGCATTCATAACAACAAAAAGCATGGGAGGGAAAAACAAAAACGGAAAAATGCAATTGCATTTTTTTGCATTTCATTCGGGAAAAAAGATCAATAAAAATCAAATAATACGAGAAAACATGCCGAGTCTGGGGGATCAATCACATTTATGCTAATTAAACTTACATAATATCCTTGCGGTTCGGGTACATGGACCGTATGCCTTGACAAATTCGATTCAGATTTTGTTTTGACAAATTTCGAGTGTGCAGAAAAATGTAAAATGCTTAGATAAGCCGGTCAGATACAGATATCGATGCCGGCATAGATATAACGCGTGGAAATGTAGCAACTCGATTATGCAGCCAAGATGTTGGCGTAAAATCTGAGGGGTGTGAGGTTGGGCCTGGGGTGGTTCCGTGGGGGTGGTGCACTCCATTGTGGCACAATGAACGGCTGTCTTGTGGTTCTTGCACTTTCGCTTTATTGATATGCACACCACCTACATTTGTGTTGCTCGCTTTGCTCGATCCGATCCGATCCGATCCGATCGATCGATTTCTCCGCTGCAGTTCAGTGGCCAGCTCTGGAGGGATCGCCGGAACGGATTGTGTAGTATGGATTGTGTCGGATCGGTTCAGATCGGCTCAGATCAAATCGGATCGGTCGGAACCCGTTAATTCCGTGCATGCTGCATAAAGCAGAAGGGAAATTGTTACGGGAAGACGATCTGCGATCACAGATCACCGTTCCGCGGTCGATGCGGATGCTGGGACCATTGTTCTACTGCTGAATTGCAAATCAGGCCCATAGTTCTCACTGCTGCAATTTGCCGTTTGTTGGGGCAGGCAGCAACAACAGTTCTTCGCGGGATGTTTTCCGTTTTCCACACTGCGAGAAATGCGAGTCACTTGAAATTGTTTTCAAAAATGGAGGAGCCATCTCCTTTTTGCTTTGGTAGTTTTCGACTTTGACAAATGTATCTTCCTTAAAAGAGATGTTATAAATAAGCCTGTATTTAAACCCCTTTTTTGAGAGCCATTCAAGAGGTTTCTTGGGTAAAGACGGCAATAGAGTTTAAAGGGATGTGATAGGAAGAGAATTAGTCTAAACAATTAAAGATATCTATGTGTAATTTTCTTGTTATTAAATATCTTTTAACCCCTGAACCTTGTTGACCCCTCCCACGCCTCCCGTGTTTTCTCCCAGTGCCCGTTGAAGCTCCAGTTCAGTCAACCCGCTGGTCAACGACTCCCCAGCCGCTGGACACACGTGGGTGTGGAGCGTGGTGTCGTTGGCGTGGCCTTGTCGCTTCCCCCGTCCAGGTTGAATGTCCCGTTGTGTCTTTGAACTCCCTGCCAGGGCTATGGCTATGGCTATAGCCGTGGGTTTGGCTATGGCATAATGCCCAGCGAAGTCGCCAGACACTCAGACGTCTCTGATGAATGAGACAACGAACCCGCTGGCCTGGCCGCTGGCAGCAGCCGCCGAACGCCGAAAAAGCCGAGGGATAAATCAATAAATAAGCAAATACCAGCCAAAATCGAAATATACCTGACGCGATCTTCGCATGCAAATGGGGATGGTGTGGTTCTCCCCCTCGACGGCCACTAATTAAAATTACAAATTCGCCCTCGCATCGCCCAGCGTTGGGCCAAAGGAAGACGCCTCTTCTGGCTCCGGCAATTAGCATCGCTAGGTTCTTTGCCGGATTGATATGCATAAAGACGGCTACGTGACTTGAATGAAAGCGCTCCCCGATGACAAAATCCTTGATCGCAGCGTTCATTGATCTCCGCTCTTGCATCTCCAGAGGCTGTTGCCAAGTCGGAGTTCCCAAGTTGCAGCCACCACGAAAAAGAGATTCTGTAGAGCGGCCTGGGAGGTTCAGGAGATATTCCAAGGCATTTGAGGCAGGGATTGCTCCCTAGTACCTAGTACCGAAATGGGAATACAATATAATATTTTAAAACAACGTTGTTATATAGTAGTTCTTAATATATATTACAGGATACTCTACCATTCCGGAATACTTAAATTGCAGTCCAAGTCCATACTATCTAAATTTGCTATCATGTTATAAGAATTAACAATACAATGCAACACAAACATTTTCAGGTTCTGCACCAACCTATCCTGCCACTCCAAAGACCATCTTCCCACAGGGCCCTCGTGCTGATAAATAAATTCTGACATTAACTTGCCATATATTTTCATTATGTGCGACACAGAAAGTCGTGTTTTATTTCAACACAAGTGGATTTTAATAATAAAATGTGTCTAATTTGGTACCCACTCGAGTGGTCAAGAAAGGCAGCGAAAAGAAGCAGAAACCTGATTGCAGCAGAGCCATTTTATATTTATTTTTATTCCGCCAGCCCACCACCACGGAGGACCATGGGACGAGAGGTGGTCGGTTGCCTGGGCTGCACTTTCCTCGGCGGCTTCATACGTGGTACGTGCGAGGCGTCAATGCTTCATTTCCACTGTCATCTTAAGTTGATTGCAAGTTACGACCGTGTTGACACCCTACCTGTCTCGCTCCTCCGTCGTGGATAACGGTAATTGCAGTTGCGCATGCGTGCGCCGGGGTTATGCCCCGCGATCGTATTATCCCCGCACTGCAGCTCTCCGGGATCGGGGCTTCGGGTTCGGGGTTAATTCCCGGCCTGCTCCTGGCCATGTGCGGGCGGCTTATTAATCAGAGCGTTCGTTGCACAACCCAGCGCTCCTGCCACGAGTCTTTCGGGCATGATTCATGCTTAATTGGCTCCAGATAGCCACACTGCAAGAAAAAGGGTACTACTTAAAATTAAATTCTTTATAAATCAAAATTTGTAAGATCCTGAGGTGCTTCAATATGTGATTTATGACACATTGACACATTGAACTTTTAAGTTCTTAAGTATCAGGATTTCCAATTCAAAGTTTAGAACAAAATATTTTTTTTTAATATATTTTGCATCCAGAAGAACTTTCTTATTATAGTATCCTAAAGTAGCTTAAAATAATATATTTTGATTGCATTTAGGTTCTATGTTTAACACATTGAACTCATTAGCTCATAAAAGTAAGAATTGCCAAATATTGTAAGTCAACTCTCTAATTATGGTATATTTTTAAACCAGCTTAGAGAGGTGCTTTCATTGATACATATTTGAAAACCCTTTTTTGATTATAATTTAATCTAAAATATAATAGACCTCTTATAAAAATGTTCCCAGTGCCCAACCAGCGAGCGAAACCAAATAGCGAATCCAAAGCCGAGACCGATCCAGCTGTAAGCCGTGCAAATCTCACCCAAGTTGTCAATTCCTCAGACAACACATTTCAATCAAACTTCGCCGTGCCATAAATAAGCCGCCAAGTGGACAGATCCAAAACCCGGTTCCACTCCAATCTTTTTAAGTCTCCCTCGCTTAAATTACACATTGTACTTGCGCCTGGCTCTATATATAATGGCCGAGCACGCCTAACGTTCACATTTTTCCACATGAAATTATGAAGTTTCCATGGCAATTAATACGCATGCGCAGAGTTGCGAGCACCGGCGAGCACTAGTAGTCCCGGGCCGCCAGTCCCCGAACCCAATCCCAAGCTGCCATTCCAGGCGGGTGTTGTCGTCCGTCTCCAACCGGCTCGGCTCGCATGTCAATTTGATGGCAATTAACTTGGCTCCGCTCCAGCCTTTGTTTTAATAATAAATTTAATGAGCTGCCAAAAATGGTTGCAAATTTACGTGGCAATTAGCGGGCTAAATGACGGCGACACTTGGCCAAGAGATCGTGCCTGGGCGGAAAGCTGCGACTCCAAGTGCCGAAATGTCCAAGTGTCCGGCTGTCCGGCTGTCCGTCTGCCTCTGCTCCATTTTGCTAATGAGCGCCGCGATTTTGCTCGTATCTTGGGGCTTGGCTAAGAGGTGGCACTGGGTACTCAGTGGTTTTGTGTGCTGTTCGCTGCGAAGGCATTCGGCGGGTGTGGCCGCCTAGATTTTCGGCGGTGGGTCAGTGGTAGCTGCAAGGTGACAATGTTGCTTGGGTTGGCCATCCATGTGGGGCTTAGATCTGCAGGTTTATTTTCATGATACAGCTCAAGAAAAATCAATTTTGCCCATGAAATTTAGCTAAAAAAGAAGGGAATGTATTTAAAGCATTTTTATAAAATTGACAAATTTATAAGCATTACCTTTTTAAAATTTTCCAATTATTATACCGAAGTTAAATAGATTAAATTAAATTTATCAAGAAAAAATTAGAAGGAAAATAATGGTTTTGTGGTTGACTTGTAGATCATTTACCTTATAAGCCCTGTTAGAACTTAGTCCATATGATCCGTGCCTAATTTAATAAAACACTAAACAATGTTCACAAAAAACTCTTATTGGTTCTAATACGCGTTTACAGCTTTGAATTTTTATAAAACGCTAATCTAGGTTTACAAAAAATTCTTATAGCTTAAACGGGCTTTTAAAGCTTTGGTTTCATAAAAAAAAGATTCAACAGCGACGGTAGAATTTGAATGACCACATAATCACTGGGATATGGATGAGGACAGACATCCGTCTACAGGCCCGTCATCTGGGGATGGTATCCGTGCAGCTCGTACAGCTCCTCCTTGGACAGGGTCCGCTCCAGCTGGTCCGGCTCCAGTTGGAAGTGGCGCGGCAGGATCTTCCACTGGCACATGTTGAAGTAGTTGTACTCGCCGGCCTCCTGGAAGCCCCTAAACGTGTAGTTGGGATTGTCCTCCTGCCGCTTGATCCACAGGCGCTCGAACTTGTGGTAGCGCCAGCCGCGTTCCGCCAGCTCCGCCGCCGCGAGCATCTGCATCAAGTCGCCCGTGAAGGTATAGAAGAAGAAGAACAACAGCTCCACCTGCATCTCCTCTGTCTTAGGGTGCTGCAGGTTCAACCTTCCAGCCAAGAGATAGTTCAACGGCACATTGTGGCTTATTTCGTGGGGGTTCAGGCGGCCTCCTTCGAAGGGCCCAGCGAAGGTGGAGTGCGCATCGTTTGTGGCGCCTCCGGGTCCGACGTTGGGCGGAACATCACTGCCGAAAATATGGGTCATCAGTTGGGGATTACGCTGGGCCGATCCTAGGCGCCTGGCCAGGCCCAGCATCCCGAAGGATCCTTCCACGGCGGCGCCGGGGGGTGTGAAGTTCATTTGCCAAACCCTGTCATAGAGCGAAGATCCCAGCTCCAAGTTGACCCCTCCCAGCGGCATGCCCGAATTGGTGGTCTTTAGGCGGGCAAAGATTTTCGATTCCTCGAAACCGGGAGGCGGATGGAACCCACTGGTACTTCTATGCGGGACCGAAGCCTTGTGGGCCGAATTTATGGCCCTCTGACGGACACCTTCGTGCAGGAACTGCTTGCCAAAGATCAGGCTCACATCGAAGCGGGGTGGATTGGCCGCGTAGCCGTACACTTGGGGCAGAAACTCCATGTCCTGCTGCAGCTCCGGGTTCTGGTTTTTCGGGAGGAAGGCCTCGCTACAGCCTACATTGACGTTCGCTTCGCTGTCTATGACTATGTCGCGGAACCTGCCCGGTTCCACTTGCTCACCGTCACTCAACATGGCGGTCCAGTCGTCGGGAACTGCGGGAACCGAGCGCACGGTCGCAGTTCCCGGCAGAGCCGGAAAATCCTCCCGGAAAATGCTGAATTCCGGCGCAGGGACCTGGGGTCGTGGAGGTGGTGGCAGCATCTCCAGGTTGGGCTGATTTTTTTTCACCACGTCCACGTAGAGGATGGGAAATCGACTGGTTGGCGAAGATTCCGGCGAGGACATTGGCGACACGATGGGGGACGGGCTGGGCGAACTGGACGACTGGTCATCCACGACCTTGGGGATATGGCGCTTCATCGTGTCTCAGGATTTGTATAAAACTCAGAGCTTATTCTGAAATTTTCGGGAATTTCGAGAAATGACACACGTGACGGTTGTCGCTTTGCAATACTTTGTTCGCCAAAATTATGTTAAAACCACGTTTTCCAACACTTAATATCCCTGATTATTCGATAACAGCTTAACCGATTAATCTTATCTCCGGAAATACATGGCATACTTCTCATTGTAAAAAACAGCTTATACCTATAATTTCATAAAATTTGTATATGCCTCAATCAGATTAAATCATATTTATTTCAAAGTCTTATTTGGAAACAGCACAAGAGTGCTGTTCAAATATTTCTTTTTTAAATTATATTAAAAAAATAAAAAAAATCCATCCAATTTTATTTAACCCAAATATTTTATTTCAAAACGAATTTTTTAGACACCCTCTAAAACCTGTAAAATCAAACAAAACCTGAATGTGAAGTTTTCTGATAAATTATTGTCTGCCTTGTGTGGGTGCCACGGAAATTGCCATAAAGCAATTTAAAAGCTACAGTCATAAATTTAAGGAAATTCACCTGCAGCTGGCGAAGAAAATGTAGAAAAAAATGAAAACTGTGAAAAACTGCAAAAAGTGGAAAAATAAGACGCACAAAAAAGGCTCATCTATAAAGAAGTTTAAAAAACTGGTTGGGGAGTATAACCCATTAACTTAAAGTGACACCCGACTAACATAAATCTCGTTCTTTGCCCAGGCAAATGTCTCTGGGAATTGACAAAGGAAAGACCGCTGAAGGGGCGGAGGAGCAAGAAGTCCACGAGGAGGTGGAAGAAAATCAGGCTAATAGCCCAAGTGCTCCTGCCCACAAAAAGTGAGGAGTATATGGTCATTTGCCTGCCGCAAATCAACGAACTTGTCCAGCGGCCACGAAAGTCACAACACTCGCGGAATCAGGTGCACGGCTCCCACTGCTCCTACCTATGGGTGCTCCGCAAATTAAGCACAAATAATATAAAAATACAATAACGTAGAGTCCCGGCCGCTGGCCAAGAAAAATGATACACATAAGGACGGCCAAGTGCAGGATCAGCACACGAAAAACGAAGAAATGTAAAGGTTGTGGATCGTAATACTCTTTAAAATCTAGGGTAAGATAGCTTAAAAAAACAAGTCATATCTAATTAATATCTGCTAATGTTATATAATAGATCAAGAAACCTTTTTTATGAGATTTATATTTTTTACTTATATAAAAGTTATTGGATTACTTGTAACTTATCTATCTTCGGAGTATAATATCAATGCTATAAAGTATTCAGTTATCTTGAAATTAAATTATATAATTTTTATATTTTATTGTATTTAAACTAAACTTCAAAATACCTATATAAAGGGTATGCTGAAGCATGCAGATCCCAGGACCGACTAACGAAGCCAAGCGAAGCCATCACGAACTGCGGGCAGAAGCTGCTCCGGCCACATAAACTTCAATAAATCATACTCATGTTGCCGGGGACAGCGAAAAGGCTCCACGATGCGCAGTCCACTGGCCACGATCACCTGGCAGTTGGCCAAGAGATGGGTCAGGCCAATCGCGAAGCCATTAAATCGCCAGGGCCAGGGCCAACGCCAGAGCCATAGCCAGAGCAAGTGGAGGCTCTAGGCCGCCGAGCTGATCGCCGAGAGGTGTCAACTGGAGGTGATCTTAAATTGGATTTTGGCTTTCATTTGATTGCGAAATACTCATTTTATATATTTCAGGATATTACCCGCCCGCACTTGACGTGTCGCGTTGTCATTCCTAAAGCTAAACTTCCGAGATTACCTGGTCACTTCTTTTTTTACAGAAATGTACAATGGAGGATAAAGAAATAAAGTATTATAGGTTCAGGTTAATTAATAAATATTATAAAATATTATTTTTAAAATATTAATCTTCTGAATATACTTATAATTTTACAATTTTATGTAGGCTTAACTATTCTACGACTATGAGACCTAGAACCATAATGCTAACCCCCACTGTTTTTTTGCCGAGTTGGGAACCTGTTGGCTGCCATCAAGGCGTGCATTATGGAAATTAGCATCGGCCTAAGTGACGCCCCATTCGTCGGCACAAATGACCGGGCTCCAAACCACTGGGTGCGTGCCGCCATGTCGCCTAATGACCAGCGGGAGCAGCACTTGTAGTTGCTTCTAAGACATCACTAAGCACCGAAAGAAGCTCTAAGATTTTACGAGCTCATTGGAACCGCAGCTCTGGCAGGGGAACAGCCGAAACATATGGCATGTGTGCATATTCCTCACCTCAGTGGGCTTAGTGGCAGGCGGGCCATTAGCCAAAGCGTTCAGCATAATGGCCATATGTTTATGGGGTTCTTGGCAGTCTTTAAAAACTCTTCACAATAGGCGTAGATCACTCTGGGGAGGTGCACAGCGCGTCTTTGTGGGCGTTCGCTTAGTCAAGTTTTCTTATTTACGAGCACCTGGCCATGTTGCAGAGCTACAAAACTCTCAAAGTTGCACTGTTTAAAGAAGGAATTTTAAATAAATACATGAAATTTGATTCTTTGATGTGTGAAATATATGATGTAGGATGTGTAATTTCTTAAAAATAAAGACTATAATTTATTTTTTTAAATAATAACTTACATGTTCACATATTTTCTTAGTTTGACCATCCGGATTTTAAGATATAAGACTTAATATAAATTTTATTATAATATCTTAGCCAAATAAAATGACTTATTTTGCATTATTGTTAAAAGTGCTGATTGAGGATGTTATTAAAATTCATAAGAAATGTAAGGTCTTAAGTCAAAATAAGTATCCGTTATTGATACGTATCCATTTTCATAATATCTTACAAAATAAATACTGTGTTATATTAAAAAAAAAATAGAGTATATTTAAATATATGTAAAATTGAACTACAAATGTAAAAAATTAATTACCTTGAAGAAGGAACATTCATAGACCTAAATCAATTCCCAACTTATGCACTATTTACTTTGGTTATTAGCCAGGCTTTTCCCCTTTGGCTTTATGAGCCTAGCCATGGGCAAACAAATTATGGGCCATCACAAACATTGGCAAGCTGTAACTGCTGCTTCGCCAACAATTGGCAGTTGCAATCAGAGCAGCCAGGCGGAGAAGGAGCAGCCGGGAACAGGAGCAACTGCAGCACGCACTGCCGGCAAGTGAATGGCAGGCGAAAATAACCACGACAGGTAGTCCCCATCGGGAGCTGCAGTTGGACGTGGAGTTGGACTAACTTTCAGCCAACGTAGGTGGCACTTGGCTTGGACACTCGGAATGCCTGGCGGGGATCGGGGGACACTCACTAACTGGCCAAGTGTCAAACTTACCAAATTGAAAACGAAGTTACGATGCAATCGCCGATTTGTTTATGCTGCCGTTTTGAACCGAACGCAATTATATTTATTTTTATTTTCATATTTTTTTGCCACTTTTTATTTTCTGGGTTTCTGCCGCAGTTTCTGAATTTAATGAAATATTACGCGCACGTGTCAGCGGAGCGATAAAATTTATTTACGCAGCATTGCGGGTCAAGTGAAAGCACATTTTTCTGCAGGCCTTCGGACCTTCAAATTGAATTTACGCTGGGATTTCGCGACTCCGTTCGAGTGGCGAATTAAAAATCGAAACCGAAATGGGCGTAGGGCAGTCGCATTGACACGCGGCCATATTTTAAATGTCAACAGGATGGAATGGGCCGGCATCCCCATGCCATCCCGATACAGATACCGATCCGATATGATCCCAAAGCGAGCAAAAGGAAGCCAAGGATGGGGGCAATCCGCCTTGTCCCTGCCCAGGCACATCAGAAATTCAATAAAATACCATTAAATTACAAAATGAAGACAATTCATTTTTCTTGTTTTCCTTATTTTCGATTCCCTTCGATGCGATTGCATTTTGTTTCTTTAAGCAGGAGCGTTTACTGTCGCTTTGCGGTTATAAGCAATAAAGTATTAAAATCCTTCTGGCTTATAAACGTTGAAAGCGACATTTATCGTAATATTTTATGAAATCAGTGAATATTCGGTGAGCGTTGCAACTTAGTTGACTGGCTGGGTATTCGGTTTCGGGTTCGGGTTCGGGTTCGGGCCTGGGTTCTATTGTGCGGCCATAAAAGTGGCATGATGGATGTTAGTTGGCCCGATGCTGAATCCGCAATTGAGGCTTAATTTATCTTGATGTACTTGCCGGTCTCAGTGGGTTGACAAGGTCAAAGATTATGGTTTCGATTTGCTGTGATGTATGGGAATTGCTTATGTTCAGTGACCTGAATGGTCTTCTATAGAGACATTTATTTTTAGGAATTTCGTAGGGGGATAATCAGTTGCGTTATGAAGAAATTTATAGAGAACTACTGATTTGCCATAGTTGGGCTTTGAAATGTGGAGTACCTCTGATATTTCCTTACATTTACAGAGCATCCCGAAGCAATAACAGAATATCCTCCCTTCGAGGGCCCATAATTTCAGCCATAATCGAGTACCAGCGCCGGGGAAAAGGAAAGGAGCGCATCGGGCCAAGAGTAATGGCCAAGGGTTGGCCAGGGCGACGCCCATCACATACTACCGAATCGAATCCGGGGCGATTTTTCTTATTGCCTTCAACTTTGCACTGCCAAAAATGTGCACCAGGGCCCAGAAAATAAAGGCAGAAAACCAGTAAGAAAATGAAAACACTGCGAGCAAGGCGCACTTTCAATTAATCAAGGAAATTAATTAAGGCCCGTGGATGGATGGTAGCCGAGTGGTTCAGTGACCAGCCAGCGGGCACCACGCTCGCCGATTGCAACATAATTTTCATTTGGCTCAGCATGCGTTTTCATCGTCGCGGTTATCATTTGGACACTTGGACTGGACTGGAACTGGGATTCGGAGTCGGAGTCGGATTCAGAGGCGGATTCGGATTGGAGCTGAGCCTGAGCCGGTCAATTAGCACGCATGTAGCGCGCCGGGCGCTGGCGGGGCGATAATTAAACGCAGGTCGCTGGAGTTCGGTTGCCAATCCACTCCAGTCCGCTGGTGACAATTGGCCACGATTTATGCACGTACCCGGTTGCGCAACGTTTTCCAAATAAATTTTCGCGCCTAATCGCGGCCACCACAAAATGCTACACGCTGCGCCCCAGTCGCCTGGGTTAATGGGTAATCGGAGCGGTCCACTAAACCTCCGAGTGGTAGTAGCTCAGCACGATCACCAGGTCCGCGGTGGTGTCTGTGGAGGATCGAGGCGGTGCAGGGGGAGGAGGCATTTCACGGGAAGGGATACTTACAGCCGATCTTGAAGAAGGCAAAGCCCACCAAGTAGTAGTCAGCCATGCCGATGGCGGCGATCACCATGTGACTAACCATCTCTAGCATCAGGCCGGCAAGGCAGGTCACCAGGTGGACGGGCAGCAGGTGGGGATTTTCCTGAAAGAAGGCACTACGCTCAGATAAGAACAATAAACTCTTCTTAAAGACTTCAAGAAACGAACTCGAAATCGAGACCAAAATACTCTTAAATTTGTTTTCTGAGTCAAAGCGGTCTTGACATTGAGATCAAATAAGTGTCGATCTAATTTTTTGAGAACAAAGTAACCTTAAATTTGTTTTATGAGATGAAGAATTCTTGAAATAGAGACAAAACTAATGTGTATTTTATTCATTGAGACGAAAGTACTTTCGCAAACAGAAAACACTTTCCCACCATATTGAAACCTTGGGAATAAATCCATCTTGGCTCATTACTCAGTGTATCTATCTCCTTATCCCTTACCCTATAAATCGCAATGAAAAGAACCATATCCGAAAGGATGTTCCAAAAGGCAGAAATAATCCAGATAACTAAAATGTCACCACAGAACTGATCTTTACTTATAATATTCCATATTGATTCGAAAACATCGACGGTAATGCCTGAATACGCAATCGAAAGGGCACCGGTTCGTAAGCTAAGACAACAGCAAAACTTTTTCATTATTGGTATCCTGAAATCGGTAGAAACTCGTTAGCAAAAGGGATTTCTTAAAATAAAGATACTTACTCACTTGACAATTCTAACGATCTTTGGCTGTGGAACTTTTGGGCTCCATTGCTGTAGTCAGGTACTCGAATTTTCTACGACATTTGACAATTTTTCGAAAGGAATCCTTTTGATCAGTTAAAGTAAAAAAAGAAGTGTGGGAAAACCAGCACCTCCTTGTGTGTTTTGTGTACAAATTAATAAGTTGAGAAAATAATTGACAACATTTAAAAAGCATCTTAATAAAAAACTCTCAGAACAACGAACATATAGTTTCATTAAATCGATTTACAAATAAGGAAAGACAAGACTTAGGGGACGACCGTAACAATTATGTGTAATAAAGGTGATAGAGTCGATTTTTTTCTTTGGCCAATTTGGGAAACTGCAAAAAATAAATGTAAAGGATACCTTAAATCTAGATCCCTTTTGAATCAATCAAAAATGTAGGGTGTCATTCTCATACTTTGTATAACCAGATAGATTGTAGTTTGGCACCATCATTTATATCAAAATTGAAAGTATAAAACACAAGAGTGGTAAGATGTGGCCCCTGAAAGCATCTCCTAACAAGCGCCCAGTGCCACTCTCAGTGGAGCTGATGGAGGACATAATAACCCATGGGAATGAGTACCGAACTCCGCCGGGCAATCGTCGAGAGGTGGAGTTTGTGGGCGACAGCAGGGAAGCCCAACGAGGAGCGGCCTCCACGTGCACACAACCCGTTCCTTTGGAGATCAGGCGACGCACCGAAGGATTAGCGGAGGGTCCTATAGTAGAGCCCAATTCAATGACCATTTCTCCCAAAGCCAAACCAAAGTCCCAGAAGAAAATAGCACTGGTTAAGAGGGAGAAAAAGAAGGTCAAGGACTCGATGGTAGAGCTTTGGGTCAGGGATCCCACCGTGAAGAAACTAGCTGACAGGGTAAGGCTTTCCTTTGCCCCGAACTATGGAAAGCCGGAGAAGCTGACGCCCAGCATGGTTTTGACCAAGTTGGAGGCCCGTTTGGACACCCTAGCGAGTGGTATGGTGGCACTGCAGAAGTGGGTGCCCATCCTGATCAATCAGAATAGAAAGCTCATAAAGTGCAAGCCCTCTGTCTTGAAGGCTCCCACATCCCCTGTATCACTCCCCATCAAGTCGAGCTCTGATTTGGATCCTCTTAACTTAACTTCCTCCGAAGAGTCTACCGCTTCAGGGCTGCATCTGCGGAGGGATCAGGTGCAGGCGGTACGGAATACCACCAAGGAGCTCTACTACGACCTGCAGATGCACCTGGTCAACATGCTGGTGGTGCCCAAGTCGCACACCTCGCTGTTCCTCAACCAGCGAAAGGATTTGGTGAGCCGCTTGGGCGGAGGACGTGGCCACTGGCGGCATCAGTATACGGATGAGGACTGGAAGCGGGATCGCGAGGCAGCCGCCTTCCTCAACGCAGAAACACCTGGAGACCCGGTCACTCCGCGCTCGAAGAATGTGCGTCGTCAGTGAAAGTAAAAGATTTCTTTATTTGCCTCAAAACTATTTGAGAAATTGTGCCGGTCACTTGGTGGCAAGGGGAATACGGGTCTGGAATTTGGTCGGGAAAAGCTTTTAGCTGGGACATCTTGTCTGCGGTTAGGGCTAAAACAAAAGCCGTGTTTTTCCACGCACAGTTTTTCCATAGCTATTTTTCGAGACGTTTGTCATGTGTGAGCTTTCTTCTGTGGCATCTCTGAAAAGGGTTTAAAAGGGTTTGATGCCGGTTGTCTTTCCCTTGATCGTTTTCACAGCAGAATCACAAAAAATAACTCCAAATAGCCAATATTAAAAGTAACATGAGTAGTTGCATAAGTTATAAGTAGATGACAAAGAACTTGGGTCCTAACCCGGAATTTTTACTTATGAATACATAATAAAATGGTATTTTGGTAGATAATAATATATAATGATAGATATATCCGATAGCCTATAAGCTTTTTCTTGAGTGTACATCCCAACTTTTAGCCATTTGACAGCCGTTTCGCTGACATTGCATGTCGATCAGGCGAAATTCCCGCATCCTCCCCTGAAAACATTTGCCAATTTGGGCTTGAAAGTAATGATTTTTATTACTGCAGCGGCAACATTGAAAACTTCCCCCACCTGGAGCCACTTCGTCATGTTCGTGGTGCGGCGATAACCGCGGGCTCTTTGCATTTCGGCCAAATATTAGCACACAATTCGATTTTGCATGCCAACCTCGGGGAGCAGGATGGGGATTGGCAGTGGGAGGAGGACCAAGAGTAGGGTCTCCGGGGAACCAGTCAATTTCCACGAGTGCAAGTGGCGAGTTTTCCATGACACTCCATGATCTCTCCACTGTCCTCCGGCAGCTGTGCGCTTTTCGCTTTCACCTGTTGGCCTGAGTTATGTAAAACTCCACTGTCAAATTAATGGTGATTTATATATGCGGCTTAATGGGCACTTGGCATGGGATGCGGGTACTCCGTTTACGGGGATCATGAGCGCGGTGTGAATGTGCCGATAGATTGGCCTTAAACTGTTGCTGTGGGTGAGTTATTCGGAGCAGACCCAGAAAGGAGAGTATAATGCTCAGTCTTAAGGTCGGTGGTGAAAGGTTAGAAAAAGTTAGCATAGAACAGAAAGTAAGTAAGGAATATTAAGGAATCATGATTTTTTCAGGCTTCATCTTATTAGCGGTTTTTTCTCAAAATGGCCATGACATTCAAAATAAGCATTATCCAAAATTAAAAATCTAAAATAAATGTGAATCAGTTGAAATCGTGTTATAAAAAAATATGCATTAAAAATTTCATTTCCCCTCTTAAAATAATTTCTAAAACTTATCTGTTATTATTTGCCAGTCTGTAAAATGCTTACAGTATTTTTAACTGCCCCAAAATTATGAAAATTTTGTAGGTATCAAGTACCTTTAATTAAATTCCCAGTGACTTTAAAGTGGAGCCTCTTTCCCAGAGCCTGCTCTCAATAATTCCTTGTAATGCAAGGTCGGGATCGACCTGAACACAGCGCCCAACAAGTAGTCCCGCTTAATCCGTCGTTTAGCTGGACATCCGCGGAATGTTAAACCCATGCACTTAGCGATAATCCAAGTCAAACAAAATGCCTACAAGTGGTCGGGGATTGGACCCGGGCTGCCGCAGCTTGTCGGGGGCAATTACCTGGACCTGGACCTGGACCTGTCCAGGAGTGACTGATGATGGGACCCAGACGTACTCGCAGGCGTCGCGACAAAATGCCACCGCACTCAAATGCAAGAGTCGCGCGATTGGTGACAATAAAAGTGCAAGGCAATTTGCGAATGCGTCTCTAATTGAGCACACTGGCGAGACAATTGTACACTGCGGCAAATGTATGGTGTAAGGTGTCCAATCGAACCTTTTTGTTACAATAAATAAACATAGAAGCAATGGGAAATGCCATCAGGTTGCACATTTTTCAGGAAAGTTTAATGGCTACTTCATTTTGTTATTCCAAAATGAGGAATGGAACTATTGATATATATTTTCCCCCTACCTTCGTACCCTATTTTTGTAAAAACCCTAACATCCAGGTGCATTTGCCTATGTAAATTAACCGAAACGGTTTTAGAAAGGCGTCTTAGATGTCATGGCTTTGATTTAGTCGGACTCGCGAAGGCTCTCCACTTTTGCTCGCCTGCCAGGTGACAATCAGCTGGTATATTTTTACCCGAAATTATTTCCTTAATTTTGCGCACACATGAGCGGGGAAAAGCAGGGGGATTTTCGAGGGGGCCGGGGAAAATGGACCTAGTGCGATCGGAATTTCATTTAGAAAGTTGCACTGGGAAGTCGATGTGGCGGTGGGGTTTAATTTGCATTTGCCAACTCTGAGCGACATTTGGCCGGGGGAACTGGGCGGATCGGAGGGGAATCGAAACCAAAGCCCAGACAGGCGACATTCTTCTCCATTCACTTTTCTTGGGCCGAACAAAAAACCGTTTAGCCGCAATTGGGTCATTTAATAATACTCGTAATCGCAAAGAGGGGTCTCGGCACCCGGCACTCCAGGCCTGGGACTCCCCCGCACCGCTCACGATTTCCTATTCTAATTCCGTCAATCATGCGCTGCAACTGCTCTTTTCCCCACCGTGCTCCATTTGATCTTGATTTTGATCTTTAACTTGTCTTGACGCATATTTGATTTTGCCACACCCACCCGCCGCGTCTGCCCCGCATTTTCTCCGCCTTCTCTTCGTTCCAGCGAAATGCTTTCTACTCCGCGCCGATTGTCTTTGTCTCGCGGCTGAAACGCTTGGCTTTAATGGGTTTTGATTGATTATCGCGTGCCATGGGTGCTCCAATCTCTGTGGGTGCTCTGTGCGACCCTCTGCTCCAGCCGCAGCTCCATCCCGGGACTCGGCTCCAGGTGGTGTCGCCTGGCCCACGATCGAATCTCTTCTTTTGTTGGCTTTCATTTGAAGTCTGCTTAATTAGCCCGATATGTGTGTCTGCCTTGTTGACTCCCTGCACGTGCTGTGATCTACCATATACCTCATGGTAACCCGTAATGTCAGTTCCTGGTACAAAGACCACTTGGGCAGGCATGAGTGGGCACATCGAATCGATTGGAGAAGTTCAAAGTTGAAACTTGTTGTACAAGGTGGAGCAGATGGGGCACGCTACGTGACGCATGTTGCATTTGGGGTGGGGGGTAAATTTCATTCGAAAAAAAATCTAAAAAAAATCTATTAAATTAATCAAGTCAATAAAACCTATCAGTTCAACATATGAAACCCTCATTTCAAAAGGTCAAAGCTTGGAAACTATTGTAAATTAATAGCCACTTCCCAAAACTCTAACCTGCTTTAATTTTCCATTAAAAGCAAAGATAATCCAGCTGCAGTATTACTTTTCCTGGCTGCCTCGACTTTCCACTCATTATGAATGTAAGCTGACAATCTTGGCCCGCAGTTCATCGATGGCAGCATCTCAATTGCGGCCATCAAGTGACTCCGACTTTCCCGACTTTCAGCCATCTCATCACAATAATGTCCTAGTCGGTGAAATCAAATCGCGGTGAGTGCGCTGTCAAAATGTTATTCAATCAGGCACTATATATACGGGGTTACCCAACTGCCGACTACATATGTCAACACCATGAACTTGAAACCCACCGAAGACCCAGTGGACCTGGAGCCAAGGAGCAGGAGCCTTAAGCCGAGGTTGCAGTTGCCTCTAAAAGCATTTTGTATTCTAATTAGATTGTCAGCGGCACGACAACAACCTCATTTTGGCTCACAAAATGCCTTTTCACATTTGCATTAGCGCCAACGTGAGGAGAGAAGACAAAAATCTACATAAACTTTGGACAGTTGGTCGGGAAGGCACTGGGAAAAATTTAAGTAGTAGTCCTTAGTACTAATATTATGTTTTTTTTCTTTACCTACACCTAAAAAAATCTTATATATTTAATTTCTTCTTACTTTTAAAAATTGGAGGCAATTTAATTAAGGGTTTAACCAAGTTCCCTAATATATATTTTTATATATTTTATAATGTAAGTGTAGATTAATACCTAAATACTTTTATAAATGAGATTCAAAAGGATGTTAAATCTATATCTTTTATAATAAAAGTGTTATTTTTTTCGCTCAGTGCCTTGGAGTAGGAGTTTGCAGTTTGAAGTTCATTAACATGCACAGGTTAATTACCGTTGTTGTTGGCCGCTCGAGGAAATGAGCCATTAGAGGAGGGGACTCCGAGAGGCGATGGAGCGCCGCAGTAGCCAAAAGCCGGCGATAAAACTGGCTAAAAGCACACATAAAAAGACACATGTTACGAGTGAGTGTGTGTGCTTGGGCCTTATTCGCCGGCGGGGGAAGGACTGTGACAAATGCTCAAGCCCGAGGAGGAGGACGTGCCTCTGGCCACTGCGCTTTCCTGGCCAACATGCAAAATGTTGCACTGATAAGAGACACAAAGCCAGGGAGTCATCCCGTTTGCCGTTTGCAGTTTGCAGTTGGCCGACTGCAGCGGTAAATGAGCATCCCGGGCACGATCATTAAAACAAAAGCGGCAGCCGCGGAGCCATCACTGACAAGCCATGACCAAGAGCAATGGCCAACAAAGAAGGGGTGGGCTTTTCGAGGGGTTTCGACTCGCAGATACCTGGTATTTAGAGCACTTCTAGTGGGTATAAAATATTCGAAAAAGGTCCTCTATAAGCCTAAAATTGCGGAGTGCATGATATTATACCACCCTTATTTTTTAAAATATATTTTTGTGACCTATATAGACACATCAAAGTTATTCCTGCTTTTAGTTACAATTCCACAGCTTGCCAGAATTTTAAAGTGCAAAATAGAAAGAAATACATCTTTTTTAAATTTAAAAAAAATCATCCTGATCTCTACATTTTTGTAATATTGAAATTGAATTTTAATGAGAAAAACGTTGAAAACCAAAAATGTTTCTGAAGTATTAAACTAATAATTTTTAAACTTTTCGAATACATAAAATACTTATTTATAATTTATTTTTATACCTATCCTCTATTTCCTTCCAACTTCCAGTATTTCTGCAAGTACCTTACCCTCTTTCGTCCCTCTAACTACAGGGTATCCTAAATAAATACAGCAGTGGAGCAGCAGGCAGCTACCAAGTTTGTGTCTTCTGGTGTTGGATTGCCTTAAACGATCCGCGTGAATAACTAATTTCAATGGAGTCTGTGCCAGTGCCGCCGCTCGCCTCTCAACATCTATCACCCACCATCGGCGCAGAAGTCCCGGCTCCTCCAACCAGAAGCTATAGGCACGGCCGGGCTCCCGAGGAGCCCTAATCCCAGAAGACAATGGAGCATTTCATTTATTTTTTTCGCTCCTCGGCCGCTCTTTGTCCGCCTGCCCGCGCAGACAATAAAAAGTTAGTGCCGGACTGCGTAGGACATGCAAAAAACGAGAACGCGTTGGGCCAGGGATCGGTCTTAATGAGCCGAAATGGGACTAGCAAAAAGGAGCTGCCAGCGAAGTGTGGTCAAGATAAGTTTCCTGAAAACAGATTTAGGCGAGGAACAAGTGAGCCTGGGTTGTGTGTAAAAACGCTATGATCTATGGGAGTTGTAAGAGCGGGGGATAAACAAAGATGCTGCTACAAGATAAATAGTTTGCTTTTTTAAGAACTAGTTTATTGTGATTTTACAGTAGCAACCATACAAACACAAAAGTAGTTTCAATAATTCAATAAATATTTATTCTTCGAATTTCACAATTAGTTCTTTCTTATATGTATTTAAAAAAAATAAAAAAAAATGTAAGCCAGGACTCTCAATCTAGTAACTAATAAAAAATATGCTCCTTTCATAGATCCAAAGCTGTGGGCCTCGTGAAGTAGATGGTGCTCTTCTTGTCCGCCGTGAGGGCCACCAATATATTCTCCACCTCGCACTCGGAATTGTAGAGATAGGCCTCGGTGAACTTGGTGTTGGCATGGCCATAGTGCGTATACTGATGAGGAGCCTGGTTGACGGTCACCAGTTCGAAGGCCTCCCTGCAGGTGTCCTTGTCGCGGTAGTTCTCATTGTAGTAGCCAAAGGGTATCAGGTTGGTCAGCTTCTCGTGGGGGGTGGTGATCTCGCCGATCAAGTGGCGTGTCACCTGATTGCTGGTCACACTGTCCAGATTCTCCTGCGGCTCCGAGATGTATCCCCTGAAGGTAGAACCCTCGATCTGCACATCCAGGAAGTAAATGGCATTGCTGATCAGCGGGAAAGTGTAGTTGAAGCACTTGTACCCGATGCCCTCTCCTCCGAAGGTGCTGCATTCGAAGTTATCACCTGGACTCGCACTTGTGGCATCCCAAACGGAAAACAGAACCGTATACTTCGAGCTCTTGTCGTAGTTCTGCAATCCTATGTAGCCACTCGATTCGGTGGTGTAGAACTGCAGGAAGTTGTAGACGCCATCGTTGCGGGGATTCGGGCTGGTCATCCACTGGAAAATGCTGCGAACCCCAATGAATCCCGACTCCTGGTACTCGATTATCGTCCTGGCGTTGCCCAGCACATCATTGAAGCGAGGTGAACCGGCGCTCAGCTGCTCCTGGCGAAGGACACTCATGAACCTGGACATGTTCTCCTCCGCCTCCTGTCGAGTAGGCTTTATGGCTAGAACTCCAACGAGGAGAAAGACCCAAAAAACTAGGGAGACTAGGGCCAATTTTGTAGATACTGCCATTATGAAATTCTGTTGATTTGTGACTATTGGCTGGTTGATGGGCCCACTTTTTATATGCGGAAAATTGAGTGTTTATTTTCCAAGTGATAAGCAGCGATTCGCATTGCGAAAGTCTTTTGCTTCTGATAAGAACCCACTCAATTGGCTAGGCTTCGAGGTAATCACAACACGTGGACTATAAATTATTGTTACAAAACTCCTTTGTTATACAACAACTTCTTGCCATATCTGTACTTAAAAGGAGTAAAAAAATGAAGTATTAAAGTAATAATCATTGCTATAGATTTTACACTTGTTAGAATATGTAAAGCTAACTTACAGAAAACCACTAAAGCCAATGTTTTTTATATAAACGAAGTTATTTAATTAAAACGGAGAATTTTTTAAAATAGTAATTAGGGAATACCACCTTTAATGTATAGCTTATTCAAATACTTAAGCTCCTTCTTCAAGAGCCCTCTAAGTGAAAAGCCTTTTTGACTGATAAGAGCCTAATCAATTGGCAAATACTAATCATTACGGTTAGCAGGGAGGCCTGCACTATTTTGCGTTGGTAGTTATGAAAGCCCCGAATCGAGGTAACTGGCACTGACACTCGAATTGTTATTGACCCACAAACGGCTGGGCTGCAGAAATTCCACGCGGATCAAGGTCCGTAACCCGGAGTCAAGAGCAAAGCAGCAGAGTTCAAGTCATAACTCAGCAATCCTCTCCACCCCCACCCCGATCCCTGCCCGATCCCCATCCTGATCTTCATTCGCGGCATCAGCAGTCAGAGAACGTAGCACTAAATCAAGCCCACATGGAGTTCGGGCCATGCGACCAGCATCAGTTGTTCCCTCGCTTTTTGACAGTTTTGCGCACAGTAGCAGTTGCAGTTGAAGTGGAAGTGCCAGTCCCTAGACCAGAGAACAGTAGCAGAGTGCAACTGCACTGGGAAAAACGTTCAACGAAAGGCTTCCCAAAACATGTAAAAATGATAAATGTTTTTACCCTATAGTTTTACTAAGAGTTTCCAAAAAAACTGTTCATTAATCTTAAAATGTTTTATTTCTAACTTGTACTTATTTCTAGCCTTTACTTTTTTTTTAAGCAATGGTATAAATTTTCTATACTAAACTCTGTAAACTAACCCCTAGTTCATTTATGTTGACCTTAAACTTCCTTTTCTTTCATATTCCTAAGTAACCTTTAGTTATTAGTCTTGAGCTGTCAATATTTCTGACTGAAACATTACTATTTAGTTCAGAGAACCTTAAAATAGCTTAAGTATAGACGTAGAAAATTCTTGAGTTCTGAGATAAGCAGCATTCTCAGATGATGAGACTGCAGAGTCCCTTTTATACATCTCCTCAAAAACTTAAAAAAACAGAAATACAAGGACGTTCTAATATTCGTGGACTCCTTAATTTTTTGGCGCAGCGTAGAGCCCATAGTCATCCGCCGCCGTCGTCATCATGTTGACTGGGGCATGATAAACGCAAGCTGGGCCCAGTGAGGAGGAGGCTCTGGCCGAACATGTGTTGCCTGTCGAAGACTCAGCCGGAACGCGACCCACAGTTTTGGCCACGTCCTCGAGTCTAAGACTACGAGTGCCCCTGAATGGCTGCTCTTTTTTGTCCGCTGTGAGCTGCTCGGCGATCGGTGTTCACTGGAACTGGCACAAAACCTTTCGGTGGCTCACATAAATTTTAAATATCCGCGAGAGATGCGCCAGCGAGTTGGCCCACCATATTTGGCCATTCGGCCAATGCAGTTTTTAGCCATTTTTATGTACCCAGGACCCAAGGGAGGCGAGCCATCCAAGCAGCCGGTGGCTCATTAGTGCATTCGGGGGCACATCGGGGCGTATGAGTAATGCCCCGAAATTTGCACGCCTTGAAAGGATTAATTCGTTAACAATTTTTCGCCGCTGTAATATGCAAGACAAAACCAATAAATCTATTAATTAAGCCGACATTTGTTTAGCATCTGTTGCGATTTCCTTTTTGCTCGGCACAATTTGATAAATATGACCCGTTCAAGTCGAGAGTCTGGTCTCGGTTTCCGAAGTGGATTTGCTGAAATTTAAGACAGTGGGTGGTCCGGATTGGAAACGGTTTTTCGGCTGAATGAATCAACTGGCAGAACAGTGGGGCAGAATAAGTAAGATCTCATATATTTATGAAAAAATATGTTAATCTAAATTCTACGACATAAATATTACAAATAAATATAAAATACTATAAAATAGTTAACATATTTATGATGATCCTGTAACTAATCAGTTTTTTAAGGTTCTCTTTTTCATTGTTGTTTCCACAATATTATTACTATTATTTCCACAATACTTAATGATTTTCCTGGAACACTTTCCCACTGTGCTGGGCACAATAAACCAATTGCCCAGAAGTAACAAGCAACTTCTGTGGCCGCGTGGTGTGTATAAATTTGCCAAATTAAAAAGCGACAGCGACGGCGGCTCCGAGAAGGTTTTTCTTTGGGGGGCAGCTGGGGGTTTTGGGTGGTTTCGAGATCGAGAGTTGCGGATTGTGAGTCGCAAGCCACCCACCGCCGCCCCCAGATGACGCAACAGGGAGCCCATAGCAGGCGTCTATAAATAAACCAGCCGCCAGAGTAAATCAAAACAAGGCACGAACATGTGGCGCTTGCAGTTTTCCAGCCAGGATCAAGTGGGCCGACTGGGATTGGGTCTGGGATTGGGAATGGTGTGGGTACTGGGATCTCGGGTGTGGTCGCCGCTGTGATATGTGCCCAGAATCGGTTCGGATTTGGTGGATTTGTCATCCCCATCTGGGCCCATAAATTCGTTACGCATTTTCTTAGCCAGCCGGCCCAACAGTCGGCCAACCGACTTACACAATGCAGCCATAATGTTCGCGATACGGCTTTTGATCTGGCCCGTTGTCAACATCTTATTCCCATCCTGACATGATTGATTTTTCGTGTTCCCGGCAAAGTGGAAGCCTCTCTGGGGTCAGTTGGGGACTTTCTAAAAAATATTTCACTTGGCCTCTCGCACACTCATCAAAATGGCAATGGGCACTGGAAAAATCATACATTACTTCTTTTCATGGATACTTTTTACAAATATATTTTTTACACATCCAAAAAATCAATAAAAAATGTGTAATTCTTAAGGAACCAAAGAGATATGTATGTTAAATACGATTTAAAAATATTAAACATTTATTTTCGGTTGCTCTCTTTGGCTAAGTGTTTGAAAAATGCCAAATATTTTTGTAAAACTGAGGCCAACAAAGGTTTTTAGCCATATTTGGTACCGAAATTCATAGCCATTCACACCTCCCGCACTGGGGCAGTAACCATTACATCAACATCAAATTCTGGTGGCAGTAAAAGTGGCCTAAAACGTTTGTAATTGAAATTTATTGGGCCGCAAGTGTTGCTCAAATTATTTTGTTTGATATGGCCGAGGGATAGACCCCATATCCCGCAGCCCATTCCAGATCGGAGATCCAAGAGTGCTTTGCCGCCATGGGGCAAGAATCGTCGCTTAGTGGAGCAATCAATCGACTATATATGGCTGCGACTGGGGAAAACACTTAGCCGGGACGATTTCATTTGGCTTTATGGCCGACCAAAATCGGCCATGTGAGAAAACTGAGGCAGCTGCGGAGAAGAATTGGGCTGGGAAAAAGTTATTAATATGGGTCGGTTGCCCCGGGGCACCCGACTGCGGACTCTTCTAGCCGCCGCGGAGTTGGCTTCCAATTTTGGTAGCTTGATTTGTCACGATGCTTTTTTTCTCGGTTCCTTGCGGTTCGGCGGTTTTTTCTGTGTTTTTTTTTTTTTGCTTTTCTGCCAGCCAGGAGAAGACAAACAAATTGGTCTGTAGTTGAAAATTGACAAGAATTTCGTGACTTTGTCACCTCTTTTTCCCTTTTTTCGAGGTTTTTTTGCGGCAGTCGAGGAGATCTTACAACGCCCTCGAAGGCAGCAGGAGCTTTCTTTCCTTGTGGCCTCCGCTCGTTAAGTGGCAGGCAGCGCGTGCGCATTAAAGTCGCTCCACCGGCTTGGAGTTGGCTCCCCCAGGTCCTCTCAGCCCCCTGGAATCCCCCAGGGAAGAAACCAGCGCCCCCGCCCCTGGAAATCACTTCATCATCGGACATCGGGCCATTCTAAAGTCAAAGCTGCGGCTGAAAAACTTTTGTCAGATTTATTTCTCGGTTTCGTTGGTGTTTCTTTTTACTGCTGCTGCTGCTGTTGTTGTTTCGGCCAAGCTGCATAGTGTACACTATTTGCATACTCTTTGGTTCAGGGTCCATACGTCATATTGATTAAAAAAAGGATGGGATTTCCCTTGATATATTTAAGGTCTTCTAACCATTTTATTATTCTTAATAAAGCCCATTAAGATTTTATGGTATAAAATGTATTATCATAATATTTTTTTTCTTAATTAACAATTTTTCTATTGCTGTAAAAAGCTCCTGAAAAGAAAACCCCATCTTTTATGGTAATTGTATAACTTCTTGTTAAAATAAAAATACAGTTTTAAAGTGCATCATTACACATACGTGTAGTATGTAAAAATTATTATTATTTTAATAATTGAATTATTTTATAATGAAATACATTTGTATGAAAGGGCATGAAAATTTCCCCCACAGATCCAATAATTTTCCTGCTTACTTCATTTGGTTTATTGTGATTTTTATTTCCTATCCCTTTCTTCGGCTCGTTTGTTTTTTTGTGTGCTGGCTCTACCTGTAACCTTTTGCACTTGGTACCCTTTTTTCAATTTAATGAATTTTTTCGCCGTCGTTTTCTTTTTCTGCACCCAGTGACAGCTACAAGAGGCCTTTGGCCAACTCGAAGGCGGGAAGTCTGGGGATACCATGGGCTTGCTCTGGGGACAACTGCAGATGCATGTCGCCCTCGGGGCCTCGAGTCTGCTTTTATTTTCGGGTGTTATCAATCGGCCATCGGGGGGAGTTGGGCGGGAATACCATGACCAGGGACCGCAATTTCCAGCTACAGCCCTGGCCACGCCCTGAATGGCCGCTTCCATCCGGTATATGCATTTGTTCTGTCCTTCAACCGCGGCCCATTCAATTGTTTATGGTCAAGTTTATAACATTTTGGGAAGACTGCCAAATTGAGCAGAGGAGAACCAAATGCAAAGTTCGTGTCTGCTTGCCCAGTGACACCACCTCCGAACAATGCGAATATAGTTGGTTTGGCACTGGAAAAAAATTATACAAAATATATATATATATGGTGAATCTTTTGAATTTGTAATCACAGGTCGGCAGCCTCTTATTCAGGGCATAAGGAGTACCTCTGCCTCCCCGCAAAAACACATCATATTTCTAAGTACATATTTTATAGTATGTTTCCTCAGTGTGTCTGCTTATTCCCGCCAAGTAGGCCAAAAGCAGCACCGCCCTCCACCCACCGCGGCCAATATGAGTTGACATTAGGGAGAACATGGCCAGGAGGAGCAACTGCAGAACTGGCGACTCGCATCCCATGGACCCATCGACATCGACGCCATCGCCATCGCCCTAGACTGACCTCGTTGTACCTTGTTGGCCATTGTGGTCGCTGCCTGGCCAATTTGCTGCAATTGCATTTCCCAGTTGGAAACGGCAGAAACAACTCCAAGTGTGCCACTTTGGCCGCCGAGACCATGTCGAGGCCAAAGGCAAAGTGGGTGAAAAGCCAGAAAAATGGCAAATAAGTCAATATTTGTGTTGGAAAATATGATCGAATTGGGTCATGTGATGCAATCTCGTGGGCTGTGCTACGAGGTACTAAGACTAATGGGTTTCGGCCAGGTGGGTCACACGTGATGTGGCCTGTTTTGGGAGCAGTTATTTTCTTCGGGCCTTACAAATGTTTTCTTATTTTTGCGGCACAGAGGAAAAAATACTGGGGAAGCTCTGATATTCCAACCCAACAGAATCCGTTTAAAGTTCTTGAAAAATTGTGCCAGCCATTAACATCTTTTGCAGATTTCATATCTCGCACGCGTCTCCCTCCTCTTCCAGCCCCAATAATATTTTTTAAGCACTCCGCCTTTGAGCAAACAACAATCAATAAGGCAGCTGCCACGCCCCACTTTACGTATATGAATATGTGTCTGCCACAAATTTGCCCCTGCCAATAATTCAATTAGGTAGCGAGGGGGCTTTGGGCAGGGAGGCATTTTTTTCACAATTGGCGCACATTAATCAACGGGCCCGATCTTCGGGGAGGAGCCAAGTGCCACAACAAGTACCTAGTGCCCAGTGCCCAGACTAAGGAGCTCCTCCGGGTGGCTGCAATTAAAACTAGATTAATAACGCGCCTCCTTCTGTGGGCTCCGAGGAGCAGCTCAGGTGTAGACAACGTTGTCGATGTCGTTGTCATCCTCACTTTCCCGGCCTTTAAGGGGCCAGATACAGACGGGGTACGGAGCGACTCGAATTACCCACGGGTAATGTGGGGACGGGACTAGCCCACTTTAATTGCACATTTCATACTTGTTAATTTTTCAATTTTCCTGCCCACCGACCGCGACGTTGAGCGGTTGACCACTTGCCAAATGTCGAATGCTGGGTACTGGATGTTGGGTGCTGGATGCCGAATGCGAATGTTGAATGTCCGGTGCCGAATGCTGGATGCTGAACGTTCGTTTGTCATCGAGCCGGGGAGACCCAAGACTCAAGACATAGACTTCAGGCCCGATGGACCCCTAAGACCACACAGACGCCGCTCCAACTGGGCTGGGGTGCACCGTGGAAAATCACTTGCTAAATACAATGAAAAAAGGAACCATTTGTAATATATTGTGTTTAAATATCTTATTTTCAATACAAATTTTACATTGTACATTTTGAGGTAATATTTATCTTGTCAATAAAAAAATATTTATGTGAAGGGTAAGAAAGTTTAGGTATATATCGAAAGAACCGCAGATACACAATTATATCTTTAAAATCTTCAGTGCACAACCTCTTCACAAACCCCTAAAAATGTGATTATTTTAATTCGCATACAATATGTTGCTAATTTTATGACGTCATTTTTCAATTTTATTACATTTCTTATTTACTTTATTTGAATAGCACCACACGTCATTTGAAATTTGGGAATTACTCAATGTAAAAAAAGTCTTTCCAGTCAAAAATATCTTTATAAAATCCATAACGAAACTAACTTAATTTTGTAGAGTTGTTTTTAGTAATAAATGCCACTTTGTTTTCAGTGCACCTGCTCCCGTGGCGGCTGCTGCTCCCAATCGATACAGGTGGACATGCGACTGACCCACCTCGACGCTCAGCGGGCGGTGCAGCTGCTGCAACTGTGGGGGCGCCAGTCCTAGCCCCACCCACTCCCAGCCCCTCTCCACTGCGCCTCCCTCCCCTCCACGGAAACGCTTTTCACTGCATTTGGAGCAAATTAATTGCCAGCGATTAAATTTCAAATTTTCCATGCAAGCCCAAATCCACTCAAGCCCAAGCCCGCAATCCCATTCGCTTCCGTGCGGCGGGTTTTGCGTGAGTCGGACTCCAAAGCTCCACTGGCCTCCTCCCTTCCGTCGAAGTTATAAAGTGAAAATCATTAGTTTTCATTTGTGGCGTTTAGGGCGTGTGCCGTGGATCGGGATCGTGCAGCTATTTTGCATTGCAAATTAACAAAAATAAGGCAGGCACACACACACTAAAAGTGCAATTTTCACTTGCGCGACCACAGCCTTTACCTGAGCATCGTTTTGGCAGTTGCATGTCAACTGCAACTCCGTTTTCCATATCCCGTGGAGTTTTGGCTGCGGATCGAGAGAAAATAGAGGCGGATTCCGGGGCGGAGTTGGGTCGGCGGTAATTAAAGCCAGGCGAGAGTCACCCCTGACAGATTTTCCATCGTGGGCGTTGTGGATATGAGAGGTTCGACTGCCCAAAATAGCAATAGAAAGGTAGCAATGGGGCTGGGAAATTCACAAGTAATAGCATTCACATAAAAAATAATTTATAGGTCTATATTTATTAGTACTACATTTGAATATAAACATAAGAAATTCAAAGTTGAGTGCAGGAGGAAGTACTATATATGAAATAAAAACTTTATTTACATTTATCTTTTATGACCAGACCTAACAAAAAACTAATAAATCAAGGCTCAGTCAAATCAACAACAGGTGCACTTACACTTAAGCGTTGTGAAAACCTACCCAACTTTCACCAAAGCTACCTTCCCTTTACACTTAGACCACAAAACCCAGGTGCCAGATATAAGTTACAGTCCATATATTTCATCTACGGGGCCCTTACAATTACACCACTAATTGCTAGGTGCGTTTCTTCACGGATCGTCCTTGAAGTTCGATCGATTCGGTTCGGTCCACCCCCTTTGGAATAAACGGCTTCCATTCTATTTCTGGGCAATCGAGGGGCCCGACATCGTGTCTCGGATTAGTCGCGTCAATAGTGCCATAAACATAAATCTAGGGGTTAATGGGCAGGGAGGTGGACCTAGACAACTTGGCTACCAGTTGGCGGAGCTCCTCCTGCTCAAGCTGAGGCCGCAGCCCGGCAATTACGCAGCAAATTAAAATCAAATAACTTAGCATGAAAATCGAGCAAGCCATAAAAATCACATGCAAATTATAGAGTATCCAATAACCAGACCGCCAAGTGGCAGTAGCCGCAGCTCCTTGGCCGGCTGAGAAATTGTTGTAATTTGCGCCACGGAGAGACCTGTCCCAGCATCGCTTTTGGCCAGCGGCGCTCCAATAAAGCCTTAAACAAATGAAGTTATTTGAGCCAATAAAAAATGGCAGCCACAAAATGATGGGGAGCCATCGCATCCTCAGGAGTATGTCAAGCGGAAAGGGAAAGTTTGTTGGGTCGGAAGGGGAGGATCTTTCATACTCAGGTGCGGTTCGGTGTTTTGTTTGTTAATAATATTGGTTTTTAAGGTTTACATTTAAATTAAAAATTGTCCACCAAAATTGTTGTTTTATTGTAACATTTGAAATGAAATGAAATTGTAGTATTTGGGTAGTATGCAAACGCGGCGTTTTGTCACTACTTAAACAAAGCCAAAAATAGATTATGGTTATTAATTTTGACTTTTTTAAATAAAGCCAGGTTTGTTAGCAAGTTCAAAAACCCCAAACAACTTCGTTAATTCCTACCTCTTTACCCTTACCCCTTTGAAAAAAATCCGCACCTGTTGGCAATCACATCGACATGAGCGCAATCATGGGATTGGGGCTTTAGCAACTCCTTCAACAAGTGCCATAAATATTGAAGAACCAGCAACTTGTTCCCATGTCTCCGGTGTTCTGGGATCCTTAAGGGTTCGAGATCGGTCTCGAAATCTGGTTCTGGTCCGGCCCTTTCTTAATGCACACCTTGGCAGTGCTGCAACTCAGAGGCAATTTGTTATTGCCGAATAATTATATGGCATCTTCTCGTTGCTGTTTGGCTTATTTAGAGCTTTATTTATTAAAGCATTTAATGTAAAATTGTTTGCCCAGGCCAGGGGCCATCATTAAACAAAGTAAATTGTGTGTATAAATCAATACCGGCTGCGGCTAATTAATATCAATGTTGATTTTGCTGACTCGCAAGAAACCTCGAACAAAATGCCTGCAACACCCACGAAGATGCCTCTTGTGAAATTGCTTTTCCTGCGATTTTGGGACTTGCATATTTTATGCACATAAAGTGGATCATAAAGTAATTAATGCACTAAAATGCGACATCAAAACGCTTGGGGCAGGGAAGGCCGAAAGAAATTTCTTTCAGCTTTTCGTTGCAGCTTCGTGGGTTGCCTGCACCACCAGCAATGCACTCGAAGAAAAAACGGTAGTGCACGATCAAGTTTTTAAAGGAAAAGGAATATTTTTGACATATATCTTAAGCCATATAAAGGACATTCTGATAGAATTGATTTATAATTCTTAGATAATTAAAACATTTATTGTTGCTAGCAAGAGTTTTAAAAATTGTTTTATTTACCTACTAAGATATAATGAATCCTAAAAGTTCTTAAGAATCAAAAATAGTTACTTTAATAACCAATACTTTTGGATTAAGGGAAATGTATTTAAAAATTGTTTCCACTGCTTTAACCACAGAAACAACAAAGCGTCTGCAATCAATCTTGAGGCGGCGTTTTGCTGGGCGTGTTCTCTTTGCTCTGAGGTTGCACCTACGCTGGATGCAGCAGTTGGGTGCAGCACTCAGGCCGGGATTAAGACCCTTTGCCACATTTCAGGATCCCGCATCTTCTTCATATAATTACAGAGTGTTCTCCTCTTTTCGGTATTTTTTGGCATGCGTAAAGATTCTGAAACGGGAACTCGGCGGCCGGGCTTTCTTTTTACCTTTTTGGCCGTCTGACAGCGGCTGACAGACAGCAATTGCCAAATAATAAATAATTAGTCGGGGCGGCCCAGATGGGCGTGGCTAAGTGACGTGGCATGCATTTTTCATGGCGTTAAATCAAATATCGGCTGGCCAAAAAATTCCGCCAGCTAGAGAAAGCGGGCGACCCAAATTTCCGGATCTCGGGAATTAATAATTCCACAGAAAAAATGTTAATTAAGATGTTAAAAAAGCAGTTGAGTTGACTTAATTTATCGAAATTACCGTCAGGTTTCACATGAATAATGGTGATATTCACGTTGGTGTTATTTTATCATTTACTTAAAGATTGGTTATATAATTTTAAGTGTACCTAAAAATATTTACAACTCTAAATCAAGTTATGATATTAAAATATTTTGGTATACTATATTATTTATAGTATATATATAATAATAGATTTTTAGCAAAATAAATACCATATCTTGTCTATCAACCTAACATTATATTAACAGATCCATAGGTCAGCTGTTCAGTAAAACAGCTGAGAGCACCTGTTTGCGCGGGAGAAAAAAGCGAATGAGCTTGTGAAAGGCAAAAGCTGATAAGAAAAGCCACTTGTTGAACGAAAAACAAAGCTTTCGATCAGTTTACCCTGAGCAGCTGCACTTGTCTTTACGTTTTCTCAGTATATAGTATCCCAGATCAAAATGTCGACGATTGTGAGGAAACTTATCAGCACAGTAAATGCAGCCAAGCCGGTGGCTCCCTACAAGTAAGAATAGCATATAGAAGACCCTAACCACCTACCTATCTTATATATTTAATTGCTATTTTATTATATAGTCAGGCTGTGGTTGCCGACCGCACTGTCTATGTGTCTGGATGTCTGGGTCTGGACAAGGACACCATGCAGTTGGTTCCCGGAGGACCGACTGAGCAAACGGAAAAGGCCCTGGAAAATCTGCAGGCTATACTCAAGGCAGCCGATTCAGGAGTGGACAAAGTGGTGAAGAACACGGTCTTCTTGAAGGATCTCAACGATTTCGGGGCCGTCAATGAGGTGTACAAGAAGGGTGAGTACTGTTCTATTAAATTTATACTTTCATATTTTTTTTAATTAGTCAAATGCTTGTTAGGCACCTCCCTACCTTTAAATACACATTGTTGGTATATTGTAAAATCTATTTTTAATAGTGCCTTACCATTAATTTTGGTTATATGGCAATACCTACTGTAGACTTGCCTTTTGATCGTTGTCGCCTGATAAGGCAATCGGCATCGTTAGCTTCTTATCGCCCTATTTATTGGTCACTATAAACATTTTATGAGAGCGTTTCTCGTATTATTCTTGTTGTATTTCCAAAAACAAACCGTATGCTTTATGTTTGCTTATCTGCCGTTTCAGTGTTCAATAAGGATTTCCCGGCCCGCAGCTGTTTCCAGGTGGCCAAGTTGCCCATGGACGCTCTTGTGGAGATCGAGTGCATCGCCTTGACCGGATCCGTGGAAACCAAGACCGTGCAATAGCAACTAATGCCCAGTAAACTGTGAAAAATAATTAAATAAAACATTGTTACAAATCAAAAATGGTGTTGTTTGGTAAATACCCCACCAATTCGTTAAGGTTTTAATATTTTTTTGTTTTTAAATATTTTATGATACATATTCCACAAATTAAAGGTAGTATAAGTGCCGTAGAAACCAACACTCTTACCAAATGAAGTCATAAAAGCAACATTTGTTGCCCGGCGTTATGTAAACGGCAACTAGCAACATGCAACATGCAACGTGCAACAGGCAACGGACAACACACTTTGCATTTAAACCTTATATAGTTTACAATTTAGCGTGCGGCAATTTATCTTTGTTGTTGCAGCGGCTGCTGTGCGCCTTTTGTATTATATTTCATCAAATGTTGCTGCATAAATCACTGGCAACAGCAACTGCGGCGGCAGCAGCAGCAGCAGTTGCAAGAGCAGCATGTTGCTAACGGTAGCCCGCTTAGACAAAGCGTTTATTTCACATTCAAATTTAAAAGTTATTCATAATGCCGACGTTGAATTGTTGTTGCTGTTGCTTGAGATGATGGCTAAACAGAAAAAAATATTTTAATATACTTATGGGTAGACAAATCTTAAAACCATCCTCTAATGAAACGATACGATATAATAAATGATTTCAAAATACTTAGAAAGAAATATAAATATCACATGAAAGGTGTCTCAAAGTATGCAATTATTAATTTCAAATAAAATGATGTATTCTATTTCCTGGCATACTTTTAGAAACTTTTATAAGCTATATAAACACCATAGTTATTTTTATGCCGCATTTTTTATAAAAGATATAAAGTGTTTACTTCAGTTACCCTTATTTTCCTCCATGTATGCTCCATATTGATGCGGCTGCCTTTCAGGCTCTTTTCGCCTTTTACGGACCCCGACTCCCGGACTCGTGTTTTGTCTAGCATTTGTTTTGATTTTTATTTAAATTTCAGTGAATTTGTCTGCACTCGGCTGCCTTTGGGATGATTTATTGTCCTTGTTGCAGCGAGTGCCTGGTGTGAATATGAGTGGTTGCGATGCGGCACGATTATATGGTGCTTATAATGGTTATGTGGTCGCGACTATTTCCACCAAACCGACTGGCTAGCTAGCCATTCATTTTTCAGCAGCGCTTTGTGATATTGTTGCACCCGCAGAGTGCAACATCCATGTTGATGTGCCCCACAGTGTAATGAATTCGCGGCGCATCAGCCAAAAGAGACGGTCGTGCATAAATGGTAATAAATACGCCTGAATTGACGACGGCGGACGAACACCTACGCAGAAGGGAACTTGAAGTGCGACTAATTAATTTCGACGCACGACAAATGAAGCCGAAAAGGGACCCGATCCTCTGGAGCGGTGAAAGTGCGCATAATTTACACGCACGGGCTTGGGGCTTATGCCCAAATTCAACTCACAATTCTGTTGTACATTTTTACCAATTTGCTTATCAGCCAAGGCAGTGGGTCTCGGTGGCCAATTAAGAAAGCCGCATGCGGTGGCCGACGCTGGATATCCGTTTACATCTGTTTTTGGCCAGTTGCAAGTTGTCATAATTAAAATATTATCCGGATTGCGGGGCCTTGCCGCAAGGTAATTAGTTGTTAAACGGAGCTTTCACTTGCTGGCACTTATGCTTTTGATCCCCAAGATTGAATAAGATATAGCTTATCCTATCATAAAAAATACAACTTTAAAAGGTCATTGTCTTTACAGAATCCAAGTTGTTATTGAGAAGCAAATAGTTACAGATGGTGCTACAGTATAATGGTATTAAATGACTGTTTAAACAAGTCATAATAATTTTGAAAATTTGAATTTCGCGCCTATTTGGCAGTAGAGCATACTTTTAGGGATGACATTGAACAACACTGGCATTCACCCAAAACTTTTGTCATTGTGCAGCACTCTTAACTAGTGATGGGAGTTGATACGATTATCTAAAACTGAATATATAAGGTTAAAAGAACAGAGAAATAGTCAAATATTTCCTGTATTTATATTGTATTTTATAAAGATTTTGTAGAGCAAATTAAGTATTTTATAATGCAGGACTAGAAGAGGGAATGGGACTATCGGTAAGACGAGGGAAGCCTATCGATAGGCATCGCCATTCGCCGCGGGGAGCAACAACAAAACAACGACTATCGCCCATCCCTATTACGAACTACAATCAATATGCAATGCAAGTAAATGTGGAAAACAGCAACAAATCGAGCCAAATAGAAGCAGTGACAATATTAGTGCGTTAGCGCAAGTGAAATACACCTTTGGAGAGTGAAAATTGTTGAGAGACGCCGTGGAAAGCCGCTGGGAAAGGCCAGGTACAAAAACATACACACACAAGTGCGCGACACAGAGCGACGGGCAGCCACACTCACACGCAGGCACCCACACACACGCAGCCCGTCTTTTCCATGACAAAGTGAAATAGAAGAAACGTAAGGAAAATAAAGAAAGCAACAAATCGAGAAATAAAAGTACTGGAGTGCCAACGTCTGGCCCGTCTGGCCCTTGCAGAGGTCCATTTGGGATTGGGATGTACGTTTATCGGTCATCGGTCGGGCGTGCGTGCGAAACAACGGTTCCTGTATTAATTGCACGTATATGTACATAACAATTACACTGTCGCCGTGTGAGTTCTTTCTTTTTTCACCGTTTCTCTTGCGCGGAGAGATCGGCTGGCCAGCGATATATATCCCGAGCTATAGGCACGCATCCCGATATCTGCGACAAAGGAAGTGACGGCGCAGTTCGCCGATCCGGGTGGCCGCCCCCGGGATCCCGGGACCCTCGCAATTGCCAACTATTCGCGAATAAATCCGCCGCCGCCGCCGCCGCCGCTTCCCCAAATAGACATACATACACAGGCATATGTATGTGCGCCTGTGTGCATGTGTATCGCGCTTGACACCCTAACATTTGCGTGGAATGTTTGCATAAATACAACAAAAAGAAAGGCGGCGAACCTAGCTGGGGCCACCCTACCGGGATTACCCTATAAACAACCCAGGGAATCTGGGCTGCATCTAATCCCCCCACCTCTCTCTGCCTTCTAGGACCGCCTGAATAACCACTGGGAAGTGTGCCTCGCCTGGGGGAACATTGTTTACGCGCGAGGAGAGAGGGTTCCGTCGTCGGACAAGTCGGAAGAGCACCTGCTTTTCCCGCAGCTCCCTGCTCCGGAGTCCGGACCGCCAATAAAGTGGAGGAGCAGTGCCGACGCTTGCAAAGCATGAATCTACGGGGAAATCCTCCCAAGAAGGAGGGCAAAATGCGCATTCGCGCCTTTCCGGTAAGGACCGCACAGGGAGTTAGGGGAGTCCCCCAAAAAACTAGTCCTTAAGGGTCTTCAAATCCCATAACTTATGAGTAGCCCTAAAAATATACCTATAATTTACAAAAAAAGGTTAACAACAAAGGTTAAATACAAGACCATTATTATAGTAATTGAAAAAATATATTGATGGGTACCAAAAATATGGATAATGAAAGGAAATGATTATTTCCATTAATTACCTAAATTATTATTAATTTAAGGTATATAGAGTAAGGTACTATAGAGCCTCGAAAGGTAAAGGTCAGGTTTATGTAGGGTGTAAGGTACCCTAACTCCATCCTAAGTATATATTTTAGGAGCTTAGGGCTTTATTTCTTTAAGTCCGACCCTAGTGTTTACTGTTTTAAACTTTGATAGCAGCAAACACTTTAACTTGTAATCTCTTAAGTTGTTTGCATTACATTCCATAGTCCTAATCGCATTTTGCGAAAGTATTAAGTAACCTAACAAACATTAATTACGACATCGGTTGCTTTTGCAGTTCTATAACATTGACTTTAGATGACAGTTTGGGTTCACCTGAAAAATCTGTCGATCGCAGCGTGAACAAGCAAAATTTTCCGATAAGATAGTTGCGAGGACTGCCGCGTACTTTGCCCTCCAGGGGCTAGCGAAAGCCAGTAAATGTAGATTTAATGTTCTGAACCGCCCGTCTTCAAGGGTTCACCCCTAGCCCCCAGGACCCCCAAGATTTCACCTGAAAAAATGTCAGGCGACAAGAAAAGCAAACCAAAAACAGACCGGAACAAATAAAAACATCAAAACACTTAACCGGGGTCAGGGGAATTTTCAAACACAGTTTAGTTTTTAAGTTACAACGAATTCAATCGTAGTTTTCGAGAAATTATTGTTCCCTAACAGCACACACAAAAAGTCTGTGAACACCTGTATGTGGAGAGCAGGGTGAAGGGCGAGACCCGAATCGCGAGTAGAACTCTGGCCGGAGTACGGAGCACAGAGGAGGAGGAGGAGCAGCGGACGAGGAGCACCGCGCGGCGGATGTGGCACAGAAGCCGTCACCATTAGGTCGTCAAACCAAAGTCGGTCCCGCAAGGCACCAGCCTCAGCAGCGGGCCGTCGCTCTCTGGGGTTCAGCGAGATCAGCGATCAGAGGACCCACCACCGGGACAGGACGGGGGAGCTGGAGCAGCGTAGCCATCTCATGCACGGCCGCGATCCCCGCCACCAGCAGCCGGAGCCACTGAACAACCTCAACGCCAATGGCCGCTACCACAGTCGCATGGTGGCCGGCTCCAACAACTTCAATGGCGCAAACGGGGGCGGATTGGACACTGGTGCAGCCATTCGGGTGGCCAGGCCAACGGTTCTTGGCCAGCAACAGGCGCGCAACATGAACATCAATGTACCCACCGTCTCCTCGGCGCAGCATCATCACCAGCAGTCCCAGCAACGCTTATACTCGCAGGGATTGAGTGCTGTCCGACAGCGTGCTTACCACCTTTCCGGCGGATCTGGACGATCTGGACGACTGCGGATGGAGAGCAGAACTACCCCAACTACTACCACTGCTTACCCATCTACATCCACATCCGCGTACACTTCCATGTCCATGCCAACTCCAACGCTCATTCCCACGCCAGCTCCTGTTCCTGCCGCTCCCGTTCCTGTTAAGACTACATCTAATGCTATGCCCACCGCTTCACAAGCCGCTGCTCCAGAGACCGACGAAGATACGGGAGTGCGGATCAAGGAAGTCGGAAGGATCTATCCGCTCTGGCTGCCGGAGTACAAGCGGAAGGCCTTCAATGTTAGCCTACTTTTTAAACACTCAGGGTCTTAAGCAATTAGCCGTTCAATCTTAAAATTTAATGATTATCTCTATACATAATTTTAGAATTACGATTAGGTTTTAGTAAAAGTGTAAATGGTAGGATTTAAAAACAGGTTATAGAATAGAGACCTCGAATAAGAGAAAGTTTTCATGTAATTAAATAGATATAGGTCAAAATCGTAAATTTAATACCGGTATCAAACCCGGTATCAACTCGTTTCAACCCCTAAAAACCAAAAGACCTATTGCCATTTATTAACTAATGAACTCACACCATCTCTTTGCAGGCCTCCATGGACGAGAAGTACGTGGAGACCATTTGGGCCAGTTTGAAGAATGCTATTCAGGAGATACAGAAGAAGAACAACTCCGGACTGTCGTTTGAGCAGCTCTACCGGAATGCGTACAACATGGTGCTGCACAAGCACGGCAACAGGCTGTACTACGGCCTGCGGGAGGTCGTCTCCGAGCACCTGGAGCACAAGGTGCGAGCGGACGTGTTGGAGGCGCTGCACAGCAACTTTCTGCCCAAGCTGAACCAGGCCTGGACGGACCACCAGACATCCATGGTGATGATACGCGACATACTCATGTACATGGACAGGGTCTATGTGCAGCAGCGCGAGGTGGACAACGTCTACAATCTGGGATTGATTTTGTTCAGGGATCAGGCAAGGATAACATTTAATTCTCAATTGGTAATATTATAAGCCCCTCTTATCCACCAGGTGGTTCGCTACTCGGAGATCCAAAAAGCACTGCGCGAAAAGTTGCTGGGCATGGTGATGGAGGAGCGACACGGCGAGGCCATCAACCATTTGGCCATCAAGAACGCTTGCAGCATGCTGATCACACTGGGTATCAATTCGCGCACTGTCTACGAGGAGGACTTTGAGAAGCCCTTCCTTGCCCAGTCGGCGGCGTTTTACAAATTCGAGTCGCAGAACTTTCTTGCCGAGAACAACGCTGGCGTTTACATCAAGAAAGTGGAGGCGCGCATCACGGAGGAGTCCTCCCGGGCAGCGCTCTATCTGGACAAGGACACCGAGCCGCGCATTGTGCGCGTGGTCGAGGAGGAGCTGATCAAGAAGCACATGCGCCCCATTGTCGAAATGGAGAACTCGGGCGTGGTGTACATGATCAAGAACTCAAAGACCGAGGACCTGGCCTGCACATACAAGCTCTTCTCGCGCCTGAAGGAGGAGGGCCTCAAGGTGATAGCGGACACCATGTCGGCATATCTGCGCGAGCAGGGACGCATGTTGGTCAAGGAGGAGGAAAACGGCAACACGAATCCCATCACATTCGTGCAGAACTTGCTGGATCTCAAGGATCGCTTCGACCAGTTTCTGGTGCACTCGTTCGCGAACGACCGTATCTTCAAGAACGTCATCTCGTCCGATTTTGAGCACTTCTTGAATCTGAACAACAAATCGCCGGAGTATCTATCGCTATTCATCGATGACAAACTCAAGAAGGGCGGCAAGGGAGTGAGTGTTCCATTTACCAAAGACTTAGTGACACATATAAATGTTTCCCATTATTTTTTCCAGATGAGCGAGCAGGAAATCGAGTCCATTCTGGATAAGACAATGGTGCTCTTCCGTTTTCTATTGGAGAAAGATGTCTTTGAGCGCTATTACAAGACGCATTTAGCCAAGAGATTGCTGCTGAACAAATCAGTCTCTGATGATTTCGAGAAGAACATGATATCCAAACTAAAGGTGGGTTGACTAACTTGATTCCAAGTCATTATTTATAATTTTTGTTTCTTGTTGCAGACTGAATGCGGCTGTCAATTCACCTCGAAGCTCGAGGGCATGTTTAAAGACATGTCAGTCTCCAATACGATCATGGATGAGTTTAAGAACTATGTAAATAATAACAATTTATCCCTGGGCGGTGTGGAATTAACGGTACGCATACTAACCACTGGCTTCTGGCCCACTCAGGTAAGTCCAAAAATTCCCTTTTGAGTTAAAACATGTTAAACGGTATTGTATGCCCCAACAGACAGCAACTCCCAACTGCAATATACCCGCCGCACCTCGCGAAGCCTTCGACATTTTCAAGAATTTCTATCTGAATAAGCACTCAGGACGTCAGCTGACGTTACAGCCACAAATGGGTATGTTTTATATACGTTAATATTCGTTACGTGTACTTAAAATGATTTTTTTGGACAGGAACCGCCTATATCAATGCTGTGTTTTATGGCCGCAAAGCAGCCGAAAGTGAAAAGGACAAGGATGCACCCAGCTCCAGTTCAAACGGATGTGCAGTGCCCACCACCACGCGCAAGCACATTCTGCAAGTGTCCACCTACCAGGTGAGTTTGTCTAATTTTATGTACCATTAAAAATTTAAACATATATTTATTGTCCCCAACAGATGTGCGTACTGCTGCTATTCAACAACCGCGACGTGCTCACCTATGATGACATCCACCAGGAGACGGACATACCAGAACGAGAGCTTGTCCGAGCTCTGCAATCGCTGTCCATGGGCAAACCCGCTCAGCGCTTGCTGGTGCGAAATTCCAAGACGAAAACCAAGGAAATTGAGCCCTCGGATGAGTTCTATGTGAACGATGCCTTTGTCTCCAAGTTTCACAGGTGAGCATAGTCGGCAGCCTAAGATGAAACTGTTTCATAAACATTAAATCATATTAAAACAGGGTGAAGATCCAGACGGTGGCTGCCAAGGGCGAATCGGAGCCGGAACGCAAGGAGACGCGCGGCAAGGTCGACGAGGACCGCAAGCACGAGATCGAGGCGGCCATTGTGCGCATCATGAAGGCGCGCAAGCGCATGGCTGTGAGTGTTATATATTATGTGCCATTATCAAACATATTTCTTATCTATTTATTTACTTTCCAGCACAACTTGCTAGTGTCGGACGTGACGTCGCAGCTGAAGTCGCGCTTCTTGCCCTCGCCCGTGTTTATTAAGAAGCGCATTGAGGGCCTCATCGAGCGCGAGTATCTGCAACGATCGCCCGAGGATCGCAAGGTTTACAACTACTTGGCCTAAGCGACGCAGGCGGAGCAGCAAGAGCAACTTGTGCAGAATCCGGATCACACTCATCTTCAAATCGCCAGGGCTAGTACACTGAAAAGAAATCCGCAGCTCCGACGGCAGGCGCGCTGAGCTGAGCACACGAGAGCAGCATTGATATTTTTGACCACGATTATAGATGACCGCCAGCCAATAGCCCGAAAGCATAAACAATTGTGAAATTTCGTTTCGCAACCCCTTTTGTAAGCCTGACATTCAAAATTGATCAGTTAAAAATGCTATTGGATGAGGCACACAACCACCATACTTATTATCCCCCTAATATATTACTTGATATTCTCTAAATACTGTTTATGGTCATTTCTTTGCGCATAACAAGTGTATAGCAGTAAGCCCAAGCCACACAACGCACCTCCCATTCAGAGCCACACCCACGCCACATCCACCCACAAGATTCGTACGTAATGCCAGATAAGAGAAATAATGCATAATGCAAGCCCTAATTGTAAGCAGCTGAGTAAAAGGTACAGAGAAGCAACAACAGAAATCTAAGCAAAAAGAATATTAATAACTATAAATATAGCTAAAGTAATAAAATTATAAAAGAATTATTAATTTTAGTGAGCGTTTGATGTACATTTATACGTCTGACCCGAATCCAGATCCTAATCCCTCTGCTAAAAACATTCAAGCCACGTTTTGAGATTCATGTGAACAGAACCTAGAGATCGCAATGGTTATCCTAACTTTACTTTTGTGTGCGCCCAAAGCAAGTGTTTATGATTACGATAATCTGTATGAAAGTTGTTTTATCTATTAGTTGATATGTGGAATCGATTCCGAGTATATAGGCAACAGTTCTGTAATGGATTTGAGTTAAGTAGGACACAAAGAATTCATTTTGCATAAAACACTAACGCCGAACAAGCAAAACGCATGAAAAACGAAAGCAAGCGCGATCTGAAAATTGTAAATACATTTTTGTTCTCACTTATGAAAAATCGATATAAATAAAACGTATAATGAGCGTTAACATTTAACACAGTTGTTGTCTATCTTTTAAAAAGGATTTTAAAACACTTTCAATGGAATGCTTTTATTCGCCTGTAAAATAAAACTAATTTGGTAACATTTTTTATCCACAACCAATTTTGTTTTCAATTGGTGTTTGAGCTAGATGACTGAAGTTGGGGTGGGATTCTATTATGGTGGTAAAAGATACGTTTTGAGTTAGGCTTTTCAGTCTTTGTATTCATTTTATAGATAGAATTAGTTATAATATAGTACTGAGAGATACATTTTGAGTAAAGATACTTTTCATGTGCCATATATTTTGATTTTATTATGTTGTGATGAAAGTTATTCCAAAATAGTATTGAAATTTACATTTTAATTTGAGATATTCAGTCTTTGATAACGTGTTGAGTATTTTGACGTATTTTTAAAGTTTTTCAGCTAAAAATAATATTTTTTAGAAGAAATTCCAACGTTTCTTATCGGAATTTCGAAAGGTTGAATAGTTTTCTTAGTCGTCGAGGAGGTATTGATATTTTCTAGGCTTTTTCTTCGAGGTTGTGTAACTTTTCAGAACGCTCAGCCTATCGGGCACCACTACCAATCCCACATCGGAGTTATCAATCCGGCCAAACAAACTTATCCATTGGCAAATACCCCACCGAATGGGCTACAATTATGTGAAATTGGCCGAGCCGAAACCGCAACTTTGGCAAACAGCGGTGACTTGCGGATACGGATACCATATAGTGGGTTATATCGGGAGCAGAAACTGGGCAGCGCTAAGTTCTTGGGCAAACACGGAGCGATCCAATTCGATGCGATCCGACGCACTGATAAGCAGAGAGTCGGGTTCCAGTTCCCCGATAAAGAGAGGCGTTCTCTGGGCCTGGGCCTGGGGAGCGGATGCGAAGCGCTCAGTTCGCCAGTTTGGCTGGCGATCGAGATTCGGTTTTCAGAGACGGTTTCAGTTTTTGCCACGGTCCCCAGGCGAAAGGTTGTTCTGTGCGCCCAAGTCGCAGAATTCGGATCGTATCGCAGCGGGGGAAAGAAATAAAAACAACAAGCTGAAACCGTATACTTAATACGCGTGTGTGTAGCTCAAAAAACAAGAAAATATAAATAAACAAAACTACATTGCTACGTCAGAAGACTACAAACAAAAGATATGAACGCAGCGCTGACGTCGCCGCCAAGGTTCGAATCAGATATTATATTTTTGCCCCGTTTTTTTTTCGCCCATTTCTGGGTTGTTTCTGATAAGTTTACAACTTACAACGCGGTTGTGATTTGATTTTTTCCTGTGGGCTTGTGTGACTTTGCCAAGCGATTTGCGTGCACCTCAAGGGGAGGAGAACTGCATTCGCGGCCCCTGGCTCTCCGCCGATCTTTCCGATCAGCAGTGCCTTGAGATTGCCGCTCGCCAAGTGAACGTTCCGACGTGGAAACCTTATACACATGTCTAACTACACAAGCTAATCCCAGCCAGACCAAATCAGCCTTGAATCGGCAGCTCAGGAACCCGACTAACTTAATGCTAGCCCGCTGCTCCAGTTGGCACGGAAGGAGGAAGTAGTTTTGGATCGATATCATGAGCTCGCGACAAGCTGGATTCGTCCTGGACGCCAAGTCCATGAACCTGAGTACCTCGAGACCGCCATCACCATCACCGGCAGCTGCCACTTTCAGATGTCAGGAGTCGCAGCAGAGCAATGCCTCCCAGCTGGATGCCCGGGCGGCGGAGGAATCCTCCCTGGAAACCTCGACCCAGGTTCAGAGCAGTTCCAGCACGGAGTCTATTTCCACCGATTATTACCGCTGCCTGCTCCAAAAGCTGCGGGATGCCACCGGCGACGCCGGCAAAATGAGCTTCGAGCTGAACAATATATTCCTCAAGCGGCTGGACGAGATTGACTGCCTGGATGGGCAGGGAGGTGACGCAATGGTGAGCGGACAGACAGTCCAAGGTGGTCAAAGGAAAAGGAAAGAATTGACATCTAAAAATAGTCTAGTATATTAGTTAGCAGGGTTTAGTTTCTCAGGAAACACTGTGAGCACTAGGTCTTATTAAGAATATCCTTGTATTATTACATTAAAAATATTCTGAAATCCTCTTTAATATTAAATATTTTTCCTTCACCTCCAGTACACCTCGCAGCTGCGTCTGGTCACCTATCAGGAGTGGGTGGACATCCTGCTGCACGTGAACAACGTAGTCCTGGGCAACATGTCCGACTTGGAGGAGGAGGCCTACGGCAAGATCATGGACTGCGTTCAGTCGGTCCAGGGTGAGCAGCAACAGGCGCTGGAAGTGAACCGCAAGCTGCAGAAGGACATTTGCGCCCTCATAAAACTAGTGCAGACTGCCCATCATCACGGCACTTGGGACCTGAAGGGGCTGTCGCTGGAGACCATGACCGTGAAGGAGCTGATGGGCGTGGGCGCGGATGAGCCGCTGCCGGAGAGCGAGAGCGAGAAGGTAGGCCAAATACCCCTGAGGGAAAGGGGAAACGGCGATTTCAAGAGCAAGTCCCGTAGAGCCGGGAACGCCACACGATGTTGTCACCATTGAATTCGTTGATCTTCTACTGTTTAATAAATTATTATATTGTGTTCGTCAAGCCCGTTGAGCCTGGTTTTCATTGGAGTTTTATTCTGTTGCAGATGGCCGAGTGTATGAAGTCTCTGGTCAGCGAGATGGCCGCCAAGCACGACGAGCTCTGCCACCTGAAGTCCCAGATCGGCGCCCTGGACGAAGTGATCCTCACGGCCAGGCAGAAGCTGCTCCTCAAGGATCAGTGCATAGCCCAGCTCAATCAGCAGGTGAGGTGCCCCACATACATCATTAATATATCATTGCTTCTTTTCTAAATATTTAAATATTAAAAAATGTTAACTTTAGATAATTTTAGATAGATAATAGTAAATACAATTAGCTAGGATTAGTAACATAAACATTAGGAGAAGTAGTAAAAACCATCAGTTTTGTGGGACTTTCATGTGATCTATTATTTGTATTATCATTTAATCATCCCAACGTTGAATCGTGTTTTGTGACGCAACTAAAATAAAACAAACATAGTCCCCATCTGTCGCTTGATATTGAGTTTATAATTAATGTTACAATAAATCAGTTTTAAAGATCTATCAGGAGAGCTAGTGACGGCTCTGAATTTATTAATAGACTAATTGGAAAACTTTCTTATCGCTTGATCGTCTGTTGTGACGCCCGATCGGAAACCCGATCAGTTTACGTTTTAGTGTAATGTCTAGTTCATAGGAAATTCTCAGTGTACTCAACTCAAAAGACTCAGAAATTCCTTACCCACACCATTTGATTTCCGAACATCCCAAAAAAAGCTGCAAGAGATCACTGAGTGCTTTGCCACCATGTCGGAGCACACGAAATGCATGGGTCCCTCTACAAATGTGAACTCCTGCGGGGATTTGGGACAGGATCAGGCGAAGCTGGAGGAGACCGCCAGTGATACGCTGACCGGCGATACGATCACGAACAACATGCTGGAGAACCTTACGATGCAGGACTCCCAGGAGAGCGAGATGCTCCGGATGCTGAACAGGGAACTCAACGAGGTCTTCGAATTGCACCACAAACAGGACTACCAGGCCATGGAGTGCAGCCGGAAACGTCTCTCCTGCTTCTTCGAAAAGTTGGTAGGGGATCCGAAGACTTCAGCCTTTTATTATATACTATACCATCCATAAACTTTCTTTCCCAGACATCTGAGCGTGATGATACCGTGAGGAAACTGGAGAGCATTCGCAGTCATCTGAGGATCCTTCAATCGGACATAGACCAATCCTGGCTAAACTCAGTTAGTTCGCGGACAGGCCCCGGTGATCCTGACACCCAGATGCTGGAGGCCCTACGAAGACGGATGCACAACCTCGCCCAAAGTAACCGGGAGTTGCACGGGAAGTACCAGCGCCTGGATACCGAGTCAAAAAGTGCGTATTCCTGACCTGCGATACGTTGACGTTTCGCTATAACCTCGGATAAAGTCAAAATTTCAGAGCTGCAGGCCAGGATTGAATCGGAAAGCGGGTTCAGTCAGAGGAACAGTGAAATTCTAAAGGAGATCGCCGAAATGATTTGCAAACTGGTGAGATTACACTATATATGAGTAATCTAGTTGTATGACAAATACAATCATAGAAAGAAAGTTCTAAAATTCCTTAATGGGAAGACTTATTCGACCGATACAATTATACAGATCTTAATCTTAATTAAACTTCTTTCCATTCAGGGTTCTGTGGAGTTCTCCTACAACGAAATCTACGAGGAATCCTCGACGGAAAACCCCTTCTGTGCGGCCATCAAGGAAATAATCGAGCAGAGATCCGAGGAGGAGCGCAAGCAAATGGCATGTGTGAGTATCTGACGGTTTCGATTACCCCGCAATTAGGCGATTCCAATAACACCGCTTGTCATACCAAATGCAGAAAGGCGATGCGAAAACACCTTCCCAAACAAACACAAGGGAGCCCAGCAAAGCCACCAAAATCCCCACAGCCACGGCGAAAACAAAGTCAACCACTAAACCTTCAACTAAGCCAACGACAACTAAAACTATAACAACGAGAACAGCGACAAAATCGAGGACCCCCAAGTAACTATGTCACTTGTTGACCCTCCTTAACATTTAGCCTAAGCTAAGCCAAGTTAGGTAGTTAGTATAGCTTAAAGTTCGTCAGAGTTGTGAAGTTATTTATCATCGAAGTAGTTCCCGCCAAAAACCTAAAAGAAGGAAAAACGTTTGTTTATGTACACAAATCAACTGAAGTCTTTGGGGCAATAAGAAGCCAGGAGCTTAGTGAAAAGGGGAAAAACCCTATTGCCTTTCAGATTAAAATTTAAACTTAGGTAATCTCAGCTTGCAGAAATGTTTAATGTCATCCTACTTTTATCTTAGTACGTGAAATCTTGTATCCTTTAATATACTTCTCAAATCTAAGACCATGCCTCTGACTTATGATATTCCTCTTATGTGGTAAGTGACATTCGCCTTCGCAAGGGAAGCCACTTATATACTTTCAAGGTACATATCCCGGTTGGAATGACAACAAACGCTGTTGCCATTCGAGTCCTCTGATTTATTTTCCCATATATAAGCAGCAGGAGATCCATTTCACTCCCCTTTCGGGTTTTTGTCTACATTCGACAAATACAAATCGCTCGCGAATGTGTTTATTGTGGAAACTCGGCTGTATGTTCAACTGCATGTCCTCCTGCCCTCCACTCAGACCCTGCTCCCCAGGAACTGGCGAATCGGAAATAGGTTTCGTGTTATTTATTTACCCACAATCGACACGCGAGGCAGGCGAGCCGTGATATGCATATCGATGAGAGCCGCGGGGATTGGATTGGGCAGGGATTCGAGTGACGAGGCTGCTCGTGATCCTCGTGAGTAGGAACTAGGGATAAAATGAAAAATCCTAGATCCCAAACCAACTTATTTTTTAATATAAATAAAATGACGCCCAGTGCTTCCATAAATAAGGAAAGATGTTGAATATACCGAAAAATAAAATATAATAATATAATATAACAGAGTTGTTTTGGCTTTATCTCTAAAAAAACTAATATATCTTTCCTGAAAAAAGCTGGATATGGCAATCCTGCAATAGAGTATTAGACTATGAGTATTAGACTAAGAGGTGTTTAAGGATCCCCAGACTTTCAAATATATTTTACTAAATTGATAACTTTTTGCAATGATAAGTTTAAAAATTTACAACATTTTCCAATTTTGATTTTGGGCAATTTTTGAAAAATATTATAACCCTCACGCGATCACCTCCCTGGCGAACTGCTGGGCACAAAATCAAACAACTCGGCAGGAAGCCCCAGTCAAGGGGTCGTCGGCGCTGGGAACCGGAGTAGTTCGCTTCAGAATCCTGTCATCCGTCGGCGGTTGCTGTTTAGTCGCGTGAAGCAAATCAAGGAAGCGCCAGGAATCGGGAATTTCGGGCGATATACTCCACATAAAACACACGATTTACGATCCCTAATTAGTGGCCCACGCGCCTGGTAAACCAATTTGGATTTTCGTACTTTCGGCGCGAAAAACGAAAGGAAAAGCGTGCAATTAGCCAGGAAGTTTTCCGCTGAAAACGCAAGGCGAAAGTTGGCCAAAAGTGCAAATTGTTTTCGAGTGTTTTGAGAGGGGGTGGAAAATGGCGAACAGCGTGCAAACTGTAAATGTGCAAATTGAGTCGGCGGAAAGGTGTGGAAAACCGAGGTGTGGGGGGCCCTAAATGGGTTTAATGACAGACAAGGAATCATAACAATTCATTGCCCCCGTCTTAATCGATTTTCACATTTCCCCGGGCTATCGAATTCGAACTCCCTCCCGCTCCCCAATATAATACGCCTTTAAAAGTGTTTTAAGTGCGCCGAGCCACGCTTGCCCCCAGAACTCAGCCCCTGCCAATAAATAACTATAAGTATAGCCCATCCACGAGTCAGACAGACGATATTATTTGCTGCCGCCCGCTCGGCAACTTTATTTTCAAATCGTGTCAAACAGTCGGGCCGCGCAAATAATAATATCTATAAAACGGGGGCCCATCCACCCCCAGCAGAACTTGTGTTGCCAAAGTGCCAGAGAAGCGAAACTTTGAAACCCGAAACCGAAGCCTTGCCACCTACGGCTCGAATTGGTTTTATTTTCGTGACAAACTTTTAATAGCAATATTATTGAAATGAAATGAAACGGTAATGAAGTCGAAATTCGTCTGGGTTATGCGAGATATATTTCTGTGGCCGCCGACACGAAGGCTCCGCTCCCGACCATTCGACACCGAAAGCGATTTGGGTACAGAGATATCCGCTCGTATCTGCAATCGACAATTGACAACTGACAGGTGATTCCGTGCGCGGACTTGCAGGCAATTAGTTACAGATTTCTGACTTGCCATGGTAAGCCAGCTGTCTCTGCGCCACTTCCACATCCATTTCGGCATTTGCATTTGTAGAACGCGGAGAACGCCAGCTCCCCCGATTGCCCCCATCGCCAGCAGCTGGAGCACACGCTCCTCCACTGCCAGACCCAGTCGGAGCTCCTGCAGGCCACGCGGGACAATTACCTCAGCATCATCGATGAGTTCAAGCGGGACCTCGAGGAGCTGACCGAGCAGGTGGAGCAGCAGCAGCGCCTGCAGCAGGGCCCGCACACCAGCCAATCCTGTCCAGAGCCAGAGCTGCACAGCGTGGATCACCCGCGCATCAACTGCGAACTAGAAATACAAGTTGGCCCCACACTTCAAAGCGGTTTTAAAACGGATCTTAACATTAATATCTGCTTTCTTCCCACCTTTCCCCGCCCAGAACGAACACCTTGCCTGCCAAATCGAAGGACTGCAGGACAATCTGAAGGATCGAGACAGTCAGATCGACCAGCTGCAGTCCATGATCAGGAGCTACTCCGACTTCAGCGAAAACAACCGACTCAAAGGGGAGATACACGAACTCAAGCAGAAAAACTGTGAGTTTTCGGAATAACAGGGATAGCTGCTAGAATTCTTCTATTATATTCTAATCTCATATCCTTTTCCAGGTGACCTGTCTCGTCAGGTGCGCGAAATGGCTACCCTGCTGAGCAACCAAGAGGAGCAACGCGTGGAGCTGTGCACCAAGTACGGCAACCTGGTGAACAGCTTCGAGGATCAGTGCCAGGAGCTTAAGGCAGCCAATAGAAGAGTGCAGAGCCTGCAGGGGAAGCTGGACCAGCTGGAGCAGCTGCAGGGTGAGATGAGAACAGAGGTGGGTTTCGGTTTTGCACCTTCTCAAAACAGGTGAATAAACTTGACATTTTCAGCGTAAAATGCTGCGAGAGGAGGTGATCGCCCTGAAGGAGAAGGAAGCCGTTTCAGCCGGACGCGAGCGAGCACTTCAAGACCAACAGAAAAACTTTCATCTGGAGGTGGAGAAGCAGCGCCAAACGATTCGCGAGCTGCATACACAACTGCGCCTGGAGGAATCCCGATTCCACGACAGCCAACGGCAGATGGAGGAGGTCGTCGGGTCCATGAAGAAGGAGATTTGCGACTCAGCCACCAAGCACCAGCAAGCACTGACCCGTCTGAAGTAGGTAGTCCGTCCGGGATGGAGTGCATCCATATAAGAGCAGCCGCCTTCTTCTCTCCTTCCGCTAGGCAGCAGACCGAGGTCAACCAGCAGCAGGAGCAGATCATCGGCTCGTTTCGCAAGTGGAAGGACGCCCAGGTCAGGGCCGACGATGCGATGCGCCAGTGCGCCAAGAGGGCCGAGGAGCACATTCACATGCTGCTGGAGGAAAACCAGGCGCTGGCCGAGGACTATCGCAGCCTCTTTCGCGACCACACGCTCCTGGAGACGGAGATTTACCGGGTCAAGCAGGCGGTCAACTATGCGCCCAGCTCCTCGTTGGCCTGTCCGCCGCAGGCGAGCGGTAGACGGACGAATGCCGAGGCGGAAAACGATGTGAGTGGGTTAGAAATATGAATATCAGTAAGGAAATATTATACCAGAACTAAATCGCATTACTATTTCGAATGTCTTTTCAAAATTGTCACAAATTGGATATCGTAGGACCTCTAAAAGCGGATTTTTATAGAATTTTCCATGAGATGTCTAACCTATCCTGTAAATCCCTCAGATGGACAGGCGGCTGCAGAGCTTGACCAGCACCTCCCAGCGTATTTCCAACCAGAACCGGACTCTGAACGAACAGCTCTGCAACCCCTTGAGTTCCCGGAGCCCGTCAGGAATAGGTCGCCCGGTGGCCCAGTCCACGTTGAGGCCTGCTACAGGATCCTCGAATGATTTGTCGTAAGACAGGATGTATTACCAGGACTTCCCACTCCCTCCGTCCATTTTATCTATGTTTTCACCCAAAATCCCTAGGCCAACATTACTTTCGAGGCGCGTAATTTGTAAATTATCTTTGTAAATTGTGGTAGAAAAGGAATAAACCCAAGTGCTTGTGTAGATGTTGTCTTGGAAAAGGATTCTTGTCGCTATAGGACTATAATAATGATATTTTAATGGACAATCCTGGGGAAGGCCTAAAGCTTTTAGGGGTTTATTGTAAGTACCTACTTAAAAGGTTCTAATAACAGTGGTTATTATAGCTCTGGAAGAATACCTTAATTCTTGTTCTGTTCAATCTAAACATCCTGAATGAGTTTGGCTCTTTCGCTGATTGCTATGAGGGCCATTTTGATTTGGGCTCTTTTCTTGACGCTCTCCTCGCGCAGGACGTCGGATTGCTTGGTGAGGATCTTGACGCGGGTGTCGCTGAAGCGTTCCGCCTCCGGAATGGACATCTCCAGGTACACATCCTTGCCCACATTGACCAGAATGCTGTCCATTTTGCGCACGCGCGCCTGCATGAATATGTTGCTCCCGATGTTGACCTGCGTCTTGTAGCCCTCGGGCAGGTGGGTGTCGAAGGTCTGGAGGGTGTTCTTCAGCTGGACGTACTCCATGATCTCCTCGTTGAACTGGTCGATGCACTTTTCCAGCTGCCGGAGATCCTCCTTCAGCACCTCGTTGATGAACTCCTCAATCCGCGTGATCTGCGCCTGATTTGCATCCTGCCTGCGGGATTTCGGAGATTTGGAGGGTTCTCTTGGTAACTCATTACTTACTCCTGCATCGGGTGGACTTCTGTGCTGCTTTTTGGCTTTATTTGCATTTTAGGTGTAATAAAAACATCAAAATAAGAAAAACCGCAAAACTCAACTTTTTGTTAACGTTTTGCTTCTTCTTGTTCACTCTACAAGTGCGGCAACCTGTTATCGATAGACGGTAGGGCTGGAAACTTGGCTATATTTAAGGATCCCTAGCTTTTCTTAGTATTATAAAAAACACATTTAATTTTTAAACAAATTAAATAACAAAATAATGTATTACAAATTAGGTTAGGTTTGCTGCAAAGTATAAAATATTATTATTAATAATAAAATTGTATTATAGACAGATTTCGGTAGAATAGAGAATGTTGTTTCAAGTTATATTTTTTTTGTTCACAAAAACTTCTGTTTTTTTTACAATTGAAAATGTTAAATTGCTATATATTATGTTGCTGATGGTGAAATATATATTTTATTGTATATTTTTGGATTTTTTAGAATAGGCGGCTTTCTCTCCTCACTTTAGTCTATTCACCAGAGTGGTTCGTGTCCCTGCTAGCCGTGGTGAACTCCCCCCGTAGAACTCCCCCGAGTTGGCAGCACTGCACCACATATTTTGTTTTCGCGCTATTTTCAGCAATTTGCAGAAATGTCGCTTAAACAGGCTCTCGACGACTGCATGATCGACTTCGATCGCTGTGTGCTGGTCACCGACCTCCTGGAGGAGTACAAGCTGTCCTACAAGGAGGTGAACGATGTGCTGGAAGCCTACATCAAAAGCCAGGAGCCCGCCACAAAGTTCGAGAAGAGGTTTTTGGTGCATGGCAAGAAGAAACCCCAAGGATCCGCTGCCGGCGAGGATCTGTACTCCGTGGTGCTCGAGAGCAAGCTGAAGGACTGGATGGCCAAGGTCCAGGATGCAGAATCGCAGCTCTATAGTGTCAAAATCGCCGGGGGCACCAAATCGCCGGCTGCGACTTTCAAGCCCATGCAGCATTTGGAGGTCAAGCTGGCCAAGATTGAGCAGCGTCCTGGAGTAGGTAAGCCGGTTCCCACTGCAAACGGTGGCCCAGCAACCAATGGAGTTAAAAGTGAGCCCGCCAAGACGCAGGGCATTAAGTCAGAGGCTTCCAAGCCATCTGTTAAGGTGGAGCCATCCAAATCCTCCATAAAAACAGAGACAGATGCAGATAAACTACCAGTTGGCAAGGGAAAACCCTCGCCGGAGAGCAAGAAGACCTCACCCAAAGATCAGGCTTCCAAAGCCAAACCAGCAGCAGCCAAAAAGGGCAGCATCAACAGTTTCCTTACAGCGGCGGGTAGCAAACCCAAGGAGGTCAAGGCCACGCCCAGCAAAACAGCTGGCGGCACCATGGCTAACTTCTTAAAGAAGCAGCCACCAGGAGCCCAGAAGTCGCCAACAGAAAAAGCAGAAGAAACCAAGAAAGCTGCACCGGCTGCAGCAAAAAAGGAAGCCGCGAAGAAGTCTCCCAGTCCCATAAAAAATGCAAACACCTCTGTGCAACTCTTCGACGAGGAGAGCGCCGAATCCTCCGACGAGGAGGAGAAGCTGGACAAGCTGCGACGCAATGTGATTGGCTCAGACAACGAATCCGATGTGGAGAAGCCCTCGACCTCCAAGCGGCGACGCATCAGCGACTCCGAGGACGAAGAGCAGCCGCCCAAGAAGGCCGCCGAGCAGGAAGTAATCGCAGTGGATGAGGAAATGGACACGGAGCCGGCCAACGAAACGTATCTGGACGAGGATGGCTTCGTCATCACGCAGAGAAAGCCGGTCAAGGCGCAACCCGCCAAGAAAAAGGTTTCCCCCAAGGCCGCAGCCCCTGCCAGCAAAAAGAGGTCGCCGGCTTCAGCTGGCAAGGCTGGAAAGGATGCGCCCAAAACCAAGCAAGCCGGCATCATGAGCTTTTTAACTAAGAAGTAGTCAAATGCATGGAAGAGTTTGTTCTAAAGATTAAGCATTAAGAAAGGAACTTTTTTGTTCTTAATACATTTATTTATGCCAATGAAAATGTTGACTGTTCTAGAAACAGAAAAGAAAAAAGAACATAAACAAGTATAAAATAAAAGGTCGAGGAGTCATAGTACTGAAAATTTATACATCCTTCACTTTTTTAAAAGATCATCAACATAATTTCTTTAAAAGTTTGTTAAAATACTTACTTCAAAATGTTTTTGTTGACCTCCAAGAAACTTTATTTTTTGCTGTTTAAAAGCAGATGTAATCCTAAAAAATCTCTTATACCTAATAACCATTAAAGACACAAGTCGGTTTGTTGTTAAAAAGAATTTATTGCATTTGTTTATAGCTGCTAGAAGTTGTTTGAGTATCTTGTTGTAATTTGTATTTAGTTATTTATATAGAATCGCGTGTCTGATTGTGTGTCCGTGTGTGTGGGCGTGTCGGTGTGAATTTTGCCTGCCTATGCTGTAGTATCAGTGCGTGTTGCTGTTGTTTTTCTGTTTTCTGACTTCGTTATCTTTACCGTACTTCAAAACACTTTAAAAAATTAAGGCGAGGTTTGAAAAACACTTGTTCGTTCATATAACTCGAGTATCCATTAATTTAAGTTGTTCATTTGTTCGTTTGTTGTCTTGTGGTTTTCCTCTTTGTTTTTTGGTTTCTGCAGTGATTGCGTTTGATTCCTATCTGATTTTTAAGCATTAAAAGCTTACAGTCAGGCTGCCCGATGGCAAGCAAATACATACAGTGGCTCGCAGCTTATTTCGTGCAGTTACCTAAAAAAAGTTTAAGTCGTTATTCTGGCTAAACTAAAAAAGATAACAGAAAAATTTAAATGCAGTATCTTAATAGGGAATATTAACTTGTTTATTAAACGAAAGCGATTCTCTTAATCATAAAAACAAAAATAATTATTTAATAAAAACAAAATGTACAGACTTTTTCCATGCCGCAGCTTATTTCGTGCAGTATGTTTAAAGCCAAAACATTTAATATTTAGTCTTAAAAATCACAGTTTTTTTTTATTATTTGATTATTTAAAATACTAACAAATACATATTTTATGAAATTTTGAGCTTGGTCACACTTGAATAAAGAGATACAGGGGAATTACCGAAATGGCACCACGCACAACCATTGAGCAGCGAGAACTTGTGCTTAAACACTTTATAAGTGGAAAAAGTCAGCGGGTCATTGGAGAAATGGTGTCCCTAAGTCCCAGTACTGTACAATACATCATCCAATGGTTTGTCCGAGAGAACCGCATTGAAGATAAAGGCCGAAAAGCTCCTAATAAAATTTTCAACGATCATGAAGAGCGCCGTATTGTCCGGAAAATTAAGGAAAACCCCAAGCTATCGGCCCCAAAAATAGCTTCAGAGGTCGAGGACGAAATGGGCAAGAAGTGTAGTCCTGATACGGTGCGTCGTGTGCTGCACGATCATAACTTCAATGGTCGAGTAGCACGGAAGAAGCCCTTTATCAGCAAGAAAAATATTGCTGCTCGGCTAAAGTTTACAAAGCAACACATACATTTACCGATTTCGTTCTGGGATGATGTTATCTTTGCTGATGAGTCAAAATTTAACATTTTTGGTTCAGATGGACGACAGTATGTGTGGCGGCAACCAAATACAGAGTTGGAAAATAAGCACCTGAAACCTACGGTCAAGCATGGCGGGGGTCACGTCATGGTTTGGGCCTGTATGGCAGCCTCTGGCGTCGGTAACCTCATTTTTATTGATGGCATCATGGATGCCAAAATGTACTTAAACATTTTAAAGGATAACCTACTGGAAACTGCTGAAAAACTCGGCATGCGCGATCGTTTTCGATTTTACCAGGACAACGATCAGAAGCATTCAGCAGAAATTGCGAAGTCTTGGCTTATCTGGAATTGCCCTCATGTCGTTATAACGCCAGCACAGTCTCCAGATTTGAATGTGATTGAAAATTTATGGGAAATATTGGACATTGCTATAAGGAAGAGGAAGATTTCGAACAAAAACGACCTAAAAACTGTTCTTATGGAAGAATGGCAAAAAATTCCAGTGGAAACAACTAAAAAGCTAGTTTCATCCATGAAAAATCGTCTCAAAGTCGTCCTGAACCAGAAAGGAGGACACACTAAATATTAGCGGTTAAATTACAAATATTAAGTTACGTAGAAGCTACTGCACGAAATAAGCTGCGGCATGGAAAAAGCCTGTACATTTTGTTTTTATTAAATAATTATTTTTGTTTTTATGATTAAGAAAATCGCTTTCATTTAATAAATAAGTTAATATTCCCTAATAAGATTCTGCATTAAAATTTTTCTGTTATCTCTTATAGTTTAGCTGGAATAACGACTTAAACTTTTTTTAGGTAACTGCACGAAATAAGCTGCGAGCCACTGTATGTATGTAGGTGATTGAGTAGGGGCTCTTCAGTGGATAAAACAATTCGTCGTGTTCCTGGCAAACAATCGAGATCAGTGGCTACACTTAGGTAGAAGCTTCTCAGAAGCTAAATTATTGCTTACACTTAGACTTGCTTCGGCCTATCTACCGATCAAGCTTCCCACTTCGGCAGTGCTCACTGTATAGACCACTAGGATCATGGGTTCGGGGTTCGATTTCAATTTGACTAAATTTTAGTTATCCTTATCCTAGATAGCCACACAGTGGGCACTCCAGAGGGTTCCACTTTAGCTTTGTTAATTCATAAATATTGCTCGCAATGCATAATGAAAAAGTCATTTGCTATATAATCAATCAGTTAATCATTTCCTAGGTGTGATATGAACATAATGTGTGCATGATATGACTCTACTAATATGATCGTTTGATTTCTCTCGCACGCTATTCGCCTTGACTTAATCACCTAAATGAATGTAACATTCGTTTCGTACAATTTAATATCTCAGCACCATTTTTTTTAATAATAGCACAAAGTATATATGCATTTATGGTTTTGTATGGGTCAACAATAGAATTTTCCTAGAAGTTTTTGTGGGTGTTTTTCGTTTTCTGCTCTTTTCATTTCGCTACAGGGTAAAATATATCTAAGTTTATTTAACTTGCTCGGTTTCATTGTTTCGGTTTGCTCGTTTGCTCTAAACTTGCGTATCTACGACGCTGCCATAGGACTCTTCGGCGAATTTGGGCGCAATATAGTCCTCGTAGTAGTTGATGAATATGTCCTTGAACTCGTCGGCGATGAACTCCAAGGCGTTAAGCATTTGCATCAGCTCGCGGTCGTTGCACTTGTAGTTGCTCAGGGCCATCACGTCCCAGAAGTACGAGAAGTACTTCACGTACTCGATCGACTGGCCCCCGAACTGGGCCATGACCCCGGGCAGTACGGACCGCAGGATGGAGCCCAGCTTGTTGAACTCCCAGTCGTCCAGCACGGTGGCCCCCTCTGATGGTTGCCGGAGTTTAGAGGTAGGAGGAGCAGACAGAGAAAGAGAGATCAAAAGAGATAGATTTCAGGGGTAAGAAGGAACATTCCTAGGTGTTTCCACTGTAAAGTCTGGGGAGAATATGCACCATTAAGGGTTTTTCAAAGCTACCTGCTCTTAATCATCTAGTTTATTTTACTTAACTATTTTTTTTCATAGAGCTATAGTATGTCTATCTCTCTATCTATTCTATCTATCAATTTGTAAGGCAAATAAAAAAAATTTTTATTTGTAACTACATTAGGAAATTAATAGTTCTAAGCCTAGCTTGCCAAGCAAAGTATTCCAAAGGTGTTTGAAAGGCCAGCACAACCTAGTGATATGTAACCCCTATATAAGAACTAAAGAGTTTAGTTCCAATTCAAAGTGTTTCCAAACTCTTTAGAGTTCTAGAAGTAGTAATCCTTATAAGAAGGTTAATAACGAAATAATAAATGCACTTCTTCAAAAGCTAAGTTTCACTGCGAAACATTACCTAGCTGATTATATACCTAGCACTGCCTAGTGGTATGTAATCCCTTTAGCCAGGATGAGTAAAATGAAAATTAGGATCGTATAGCGAAAGTAGTGCGCAACCAAGAGGGAAACGTGAGCTGGCAATGACCGAAAGTCACATGAGTTGCAATGGCTTTTCATTTCCGAGGACTTACCACGGTGCACCATGAGGCACTGCTCCAGCAGGAGCCTGGCCAAAGCCGTCTTGCACTCGTGCAGATCCATCAGTTGGTTCTCGGCCCGCTCGATGGCCGCGTACAGCTTGCAGCGCTCCTCGATGAGCTCGCAGTCGATCAGGGACGTGGTGAAGGCCCAGTACCACTCCAGTTTCTGGAACTCCCCGCAGTGGGGACACTGGATCAGCTCGGCGCCATTGAACTCCGGCTGGGTGTACTCCTCGGAGAGCCACCAGCGCAGATTTGGGGCGTGCGGCAGCGCCTTGGGAGTGAAGATTTCCATGCACTTTGGGTTATCACAACGGTAGCGATGAAACTTGTGCTGAGGGATTAGGGCAAAGGGTAAATACAAGATCTTACATCTTATATTTATACTATTTTGTTAAGTTAAATGTGACTTACGAACTCATCTTCCGCGTTCGCCATCTGGCAGGCGTTGCAGTGGCACCTGATGCCGCGCTCCTGGAGCTGCTTGCTGCGCTCCTCCCGCGACAACTGCTGGAAGTTGCCGCCGGCGAAGCAGTTGTAGATCCCCGATCCCGCCGGCAGATCCAGCAGGGCCAGCGCGGTCACCTTGCGGCCGGAGAACTTGGCGCAGATTGTGGAGGAGCAGCTGTGGCGGCACAAGCTCATGGTGTCCGGGTAGACGGCGTACGAGACGACGGCCACCTCGCCGGCTAGCAGATGGAGGTGGCCCTCCTGGAGGCGCATGGGAGCGGCCCACAGCTGGAACTCGTTCAGCGGCGAGAAGACGTGGGGATCAGCGGGCAGGACAAAGGATCGGCAGGCGGTGAGCGATCTGTGGCGCAACTGGCCAATGTGCCGCATCAGCAGGGCGGCGCAGAGCAGCTCCCACTCGGCGCTGGACATGCGGGAGGCCGTGGGCAGGCTCTTCTCCAGCTGCTCGAAGAACTTGGTGCACTTGCTCAGGTAAATGGCCAGGATGTGGCAGGAGAGGGCCAGGGCAATCACCGTGTCCGTGGGCCGCTCCTCCTTCAATCGTTCCAACCGGAGGACGGCACTGTAGGCGATGTCCGGCCGATCCTGCAGCCCACCATTGATGGCCGCCCAGAGCTTGCTCAGCGTGGGCTTCTTGCGGCAGTGGCCCAGCATCTCCGGCAGCCCGCTGATCAGCATCCGGAAGGCCAGCTGCAGGAGTCGCGGCATCGCAAAGACCTCGCCGAAGGACTCGAACAGCTCGATCTGGTGGCCAAAGCACTCCACCGCGTGGATGGCGGCGTGCTTGAAGCGGCACTGGCGGGAGCAGTAGACCACCTGGCGGTTGGAGCAGTAAATGCAGGGGAAAGGAATGAACTGGGTGATCCCGCAGTGGTCGCACACCCGGCAATTGCCGCTGGGCACCATGGCCACCGCCTCGGACTCGAAGATCAGGGCATTCTTGGCCAACGCCCGGGTGGTGTGCAGCGAGGATGAGTTGTCCAACCAGGCACTGGATGGGATAATTTGGGATTATGGGATTATTTTTGGTAGCTTAAGAGATAGGTGCACTCACATTTCGAAGGCTTTCGAATCGTTGGTATCCAGGTCGTCGCCCGTTTGCACGGCCATCTCGAAGCGCTCCACCTTGAGCACCTCGCACTGGTGCCACAGCTCGTGGGTCCTCGCTTCGAACACCTGGTTCAGTTCGATGTGCAGGAGCTCGTGCAGATGCTCCTCGCAGAGCGCAAAGTTGCGCAGTTTTAAGGCACAGGCGGCTTGGCGCAGCTTAATCAATGGCAAGTACTCCTCCGGGTAGCCCAGGTCCAGGGCGCACAGGCAGTCGTCGTAGGATTCCTGGTGGGGATCATTAAGAACTTTGTTAAAAATATATTTACTCAAGGCAACCTATGAGTTAGATCATTATTCTGAAAAGTTATATAATTTATTCCGAAATTTTAGGACGCTGATATTTTACGGAATTAAGAACAGCTAGCTTATCTAAAAGGATCTTTACATGTCACACCTTAATTACATGTCATACCAGACAGTTATTCATAGGTATTCATACATATACATACATATTCGTAATTAAAATGTTGAATTCAAGCTAGATTTATATCTTTATATTGTAAATGAAGCTTAACAATCTGGTAAATTCCAGATAGAAGCTTTCTTAAGGACTCTCTTCTCACCGCGTAAAGGCCGCAATCGAAGAGGACCAGGGAGCGATTGGCGTGGGCCAGGGCGGCTGCCAGCGTGTTCCGGGCGGGGGCCAGGAAGATGGCCTCCGTGAAGAGATCGCTGGCCTTGAGCGGGTGCCGCTCCTTGCGGTACGAGTCGTTGCCAGCCTCCCGCAGACGACGCGACTCCTCCTCCGACTTGAAGTGGCCCGATTGGTGGCGCAGATGTTGAAACCATTTGAGTACGTGTGGCCTGTGCGGTGCGGAAAAAGGCAAGGAGGGTGCTTGGTTAATTATTCACGGCAAATGTCAAAACGAAGTGACCCAAATTCCGAGTTCGACGGCAAACAATGCTCCTTAACCTAAACGTACGAGTGCATGCAATCGTTCAGGCCACACTGGGCCAGGCTACAATGTTGTAAGAACACGAAATAAATCCGCTGTAATAGGGAACATAAACGCAACATAGATCTGAATTTAAAAAAAATATTATTTTTTTCATTTTTGGCGGGATAAAAATAGTTTTGTCATCTATAACTGGGGTAGATATATGTGTCATAAACGTATTTGCAACTAGGCCTTTAAAGTCGTACAGCTGACCCAGTGTGCCGGGGTGCAAAATCAACTCCCACAAATTAAATTAATTTCATGGGGTAATTATGGATTTGCATAATGGCTTGAAAGGCCGCCCTGGCACTTAACCCATATAAGGTCACTGGTCGGCAAGCGACCATGCGTTTTGAACATGTTTCGAATATGTTGGGCAATCACGTCTGAGGGCGGTAGGCGACGTAAATGAAAGCATTGGGAAAATACAAAAAAATGTACTACATTCTGGTTATAAAAAGTATCTACAAACATGTTCTACAATTATTTATGTTATATAATAAATGGTAAATATCTGAGTTTGATTACATACAAACAAAGTTTCAAAAAACAATTATATAGACATCTTTTTTTGAATGAAATAATATAAATATCTTTTCTAATTTAAACAACGCTGCTATATTCATTGTTTGGTAACTGTACATACTTTTAAATAACAACAATTTAAAGAACGCTTCCTGAACACAACCAATCCTAATATCAATCGTAATATCAATATTCCAAACCTCTGATTTTCCTAGTTATCTATAATCAAAATTCCTTAACCTCGCAAGCGCATTTTCACATATCATAGCAATCGGTAGATGGAACCACAAATGGGTTAATGGCCACAAGCGTAACCAGCGTTTTGTTCACCTAAATTCCAGCAGTGGCTCCTTGGTCGCGGGTGGTGACGAAATCCCCAGTCCGCCCACCGCCCCAATCAGGTCCTCGTCCTCCTCGCCGTTTTCGGGACGGGAAAGTGGCGCCGCCGACGAAGTGCTGGCCCCCAGCTCGACATCCTCCAGATCGCGGCTCAACTTCTGGCGCTGCACGGGCGTTAGGAGCACGAGCAGCTGCAGCTCGTCCTTGTGGAGCAGCTCATCGGGATTCAGGTGCTTCAGCTGCTGGCCAATCAGTTCGCTGAGGGTCACAGCTGGCGCGGCGGAAGTGGCAGAAGGAGCGGGAGAGCCAGCTCCTCCCAAGGAGGCGGAACCGGAAACGGGAGGAGATGAGGAGGAGGCAGCGGGAGCGGTGGTGGTGGCGGCGCCGATGGCGGCTGTGGCTGCTTTGCTGTTCACACGCGCAGAGGATGTGGAGGAGGCCATCACTTGGTGGCTGGTTGCTGCTTTTGGCTCGCTTTTTTCGGGTCTCGCGCTTTCGAGCCTTTCAGTTGGCCATCTTGTCACTGCCGCGGCGGCAGTCCTGGCGAGTTATTGGCTTTCAATTCGAGTGCACAACGCCCCGACATCATTGACTAATAACGATTGCTAAACTTTCACGAACTCCCGCACGTTGTGGCCTTCATATTGATTTTTTTAAACATCGCCTTTCGCCCTAGCGATGGGCCAGTCGTAACGGCCTAATCGCATAGGGGTGGACTCCCAGAGCTCCCGTTATTGTGGGGGATGGCACTTGAAGAGATCCTTTTTTAAAATATTAAAACATTTTTTAACACTTAAACTTAACTGGTATTTTATTAGTTTCCCAAAAATATTAAATATAGTTTAATGTTTCATAAAAACCCTTCCCAGAAAATTTCATAAATTATCTCTTAAGCATTGTCATGAAAATAGTTTTAGTCTAAATGTCAAATTATTTATTTAGATTTCTATAAATAAACTAAATTGAAAATACTTATGTTGGTTCTGCTAATCTATAGTTTAATATCGATTATTAAAGAAATATACAACACTTATTTTTAATACCTTTAAAGATTTAAACCTACCTGCTTATTAGTATTCATTTATTATTTTAATTTTTTTTCTAACTTTTAAGCTTCCTGCGAAGAACCACCCCAAAGGCTGTTCTGTAAGTGTCACACCCGTATAGCACTTGCCACAGTCTATCGTGACTTCCATTTTCAACCCTTACGGATACCGAGAATCTACCAAATTCAACCTTTTCCATTCATCTGGCAGCACTATGAAAGGCGCCAAGTTCCAACTTCTGGAGAGGGCTTTTTCCATTCGAATTCTTATCTACCGGCCGGTAAGCCTTCTCTCAAAAAGCAAACAAATCCCGCTGGCTGTCTTACCGCACGTTACCATCATTGAACGGACCGTGTGCTATGTTCACAGTTGACAGACCCTGTTGATAAGAATGGGCATCTATCCTCATCTTCCCCATTGCCTTTGCACGCAGAGAAATGTTGATACAATTAAATAACATAGGATCAAATCGAATAGAAATCAAATAAAAAGGATAGTATTAAGTTCCCATATAAAAATGTGAGTTTTAAAAAATATTAAAAAGATATAAGGGGGTTTTTAAAATATTATAATGTAACGTCAAGAAACAAATAAAAAATGTATTCGTATTCAAAAACTACAAGGGTAATTATTGAAATACAATTTAGTATCTTTAATGTGATACTAATAATGACAATTATATTATATTTAATTTTTAATGATATAGGACTCTTTTTTTTAAATTTTTTGCTTGTGTACCTTCTACTCTTGCTTTGCTTACCTTCCAGATTGATCCACCTCATCCCATCTCCCGCTCGAAGAACAAACACATGCATTGCACTCGGCTCTCTCCGATCCGAAAGTTGTAAGTTTATGGGGCTTATCTGGTATTTGCTCGGATCTTATCACCCGCAGCCTCTGGAGCAGTGGAGCATATGCGGTCGTATAAGAAACACTTGTCGCTCGGATCTTGTGTTGTAACGTGCTGTTTGTGTCTTTAACTGTTGGAGAAAATATTAAATAAATAAGTATTCGGAAATAATGTCCAAAAACGAGGATACACCGATTGCCAAGTGAGTTGCGGGGTGGGGAGAGGCGGTTTATCGTCTGACTTCTTCCACAAAAGTTGCGCCGAGCAAAAAGTTGGCCGAAAATAAAATCTCTTTTGGACGAAATTAACATAAAGCGCCAAATGAGCTGCTGATTTGTTAAATAGGCGTAAGAGCGGACCGCGTGGGACCGACGACAACTGACGTTTCTGGGGTCTTGGGATTTTCTAGGTGCGCGGAGGCCTCGAAAAGTTGGATAGAGAGCTTAAAGGGCGACGGCTAACGTATTTTGCTATTTTTTTAACTTATTTTTTTGGATTTTTTCCTTCTGTGCAATTGCGTTGGAAAGTTGCAGAGCAAGTAGTTTAGCGCCATTTGCACTTTTCGTAGTAAAAATTACGCGCACTTGCTCTGGCACACCCACCGACACCCCCACTCACACACACACGTGGAAAACTTATCAACGGGCACATCACACGCACACACACGTGCTGCTGATGAGGGCGGCGGAGGCGGCGGCGGCGGAGTGGGCGTGGCCTTAAGTAGTCATCGTAGTTTGCGTTAAGTAACAAAACTTCAAATTGAATTTTTCGCAGCACTTTTCATTTTAGCACCTATCAAAAAAACCCTTTTCGAGCGTTGCACCTCGCTTTCCGAAGCATCAGCTCATTACAGTGGGAACTGCCTGCTGATGGACGCTTTTCAGAGGTGTTTCGCAGTGGGGTCGGGGGTTTTCGGGGGCAATAGCCGACCATACAATGTGTCTGCTTAAATGCCGCAGTGTTTTGTTGGCACCGGCAACGCTACGTTTTAATTCTCTGCTGGGGTTTTTCGAGTCGGAGCTCGGAGCTCGGAGCTTCCCCAAAAACTTTTCCCGCTGCGGCTGCATTTACTTCTCGTTCTCTCCGAGCTTCTTTCACTTGTTTACCGTGGAAACAAGTACATTTCTATAGAAACTTGGCTAAAAAACCCAACGAATGGCACATTTTAATTAAAGAATTAGTTGTGAAATAGCTGAAATAGTTTTGAGGTCTTTCTGGAGTTTGAGTGTCTTGCAGAAATGGATAAAAAGTTGGTTTTAAGACATACAAAAATAGCATTCTAAATTTCGATGCACTTCATTTATGTTACTTTTAAAAATGTAAAATAATTTTTATTAAATTTGGAACACTAAATAATGACAGAAAAACACTTTTTAAATAAGAAATGATAATATTAAGGCCTGTGTATAAACCTAAAAAGTAAAGCATTACAATTTTTGTCTTTTTAAAGCACAATTCATGCTCCTTCTTTCGTGCTTTTAAAATATTCCAACAGGTGGCGCAGAAATGTACAAGAAAGCATGCTTTATTTTTAAAACACTTCGTCTTGGTAGAAGGAGTAACAGGCTATGGGTTATTCGGAGTTTTTTAACTTCACTATCTCTTGAAAAATTTTCTTGTGCCTGCAAAGTATTTTCCGGAGGATCCTGGTTGTTCCACAGACTAAGCCCCTTCTTTTCCCGCAGGCGCAACTCGGATCGCTCGCGGCGCAGCAACTACGGCACGGCGCCCTCGTTCCACCTGCTGGAGCAGGGACAACCAGGTGCGAACGCCGGCATTGGCAATGGCAACAACAATCACCCGGCAACGCCCTCAACACCTGCGCAAATTTTTTGTTTGCACGGGCGGTCCAACAACCTGGAAGGTAAGTGGGGGGCTTGAGAAGGGGTTTTCCGGGGGCTGCCTGCTGACTGTGACAAACTGCGGGGCACTTTCGTGTCGCTTTCAATCAGGGCGGACTGCCTCGCAGCAATTTGCAGTCATTCATAAATTATCAAGAAAACGCAGCAGGCAGCGGCATTTGCACTAAAAGTCAAATGCAAACAAATCAAATTCGGCAACGACGAGAATCAACCAAATTAGTTTTCACATTGTTATTTTCGTGTTCCCCATGTGTATCTGGGCGTTTGATTGTTCTTAAGCGTTAGTTGTTTGCCTTCCCTCTTTGTTTTTGCTGTACCCACCTGTTTTTTTTTTGGGAAAAATCGAAAATTCTGTGCAATTCACCCGTGCATTCCGATGTATGGGTGACTGAGGAGCTGTAATATCGGGTAAACGCTCGCTAATTGGCAGACGGCACGGAAATCGTCGGAAATGAATGATGCCCGGCTCTATAGGAAGGCGGCGGCGGCGGCGGCGGCGGCGGCGACTTCGCTGGATAAATGCCGCTTGGAAATGCTGCACGAATATGGTGAGCAAACAACTTACCACCTACTCGAGGCCTTGTTTCCACCCAGCCACATTTAACTGCCCCTCTGTCATCAATCAGCTGATGATGATTCCCGAGGTTGGCAAACCAAATTATGGTGGAACTGGGCTGGCCACGCTCCAAGCTGCCCCTCCAGCCCCCGAGCTCCCGAGCTCCCGAGCCACCCACAGCATCTGCGGTATAATCAAAATTTATGCTCTTTGCTGACACACCGCTGCTCGGAGCAGCCGCATCCCAGATCCACTCCCCCTTCGACCATGTGTCATAAATCGCCGGAGGAGCCAGTGTACCGCTCGCCATAATTTACGTACGACATCGTCGATGGACCGAATAAATGTTGGATCATTTTTTGTTCCCTCCTCCGGTGAGAATGCGTCTGCTGCGTAGGGTCGAGGAGCCGAGAAATCGATGTGGCAATGCCAAGTTTATATTTTAATTTCCTCTGCGGAGTCTGCTAGGGGCTACTTTTTCAACTTTTGGGAAACATCCTCTTCTGATAGTTTAGAGGGAATGTGTCCTATCAGGACTGGAGGCATACCTTTCACACTCTTCGAAAATCCGCTAAGGCCGATCTTACAACAGTCTATAAAAGGGTCTCAAAAATGAGGTGAAAATAAGATACCAATACCCCACCAAGAATAATTCATATTTGAAACCTCTATTTAAAAGGACCTTTAAAAAAATTAAATTTTTATTAGTTTTTGATTTTAAGTAAAGTTTTATTTGTTTCTAAATTATAAATACTTTCTGAGTGATATTTACGACTAACAGGTTAAGATAGGGAGTTCAATTAATTTTCCAAGTTTTTTAAGTAGCAAACTACCTGTCAAAGCATTTCAGATTAGCTTAGAACCTAAAAACCAGTAATGGGCATCCGTTAGTCGCGAACCTCCAATAAAGAATCCCTATTTATTTCTCTTTTTTGGCGATGATTCGATTTATTGGCAGACGAGCGGGCCCGAAATGAAATTAACTGGCGTCTAGACGAGGTGGATCCGCTGCTGAGAGCCGAGATGCACACTGCCACACACAGATACATATATACTTAGATAGATAGATGTACATTATGCAATCGTCTTGGGGCGCTCGGTGCATTCAATCATAGTTTGAGTTACTAACTCCCATTAGATGGGTTGACTAGCCAAGTGCAGTCCGATGCAGCTGCTTTGATTTGCGCTGGCCGTAGTTAGTCGTTCGTTAAACGCGCTCCAGATGGGACCACTTGCAAATGCTGGCATACTAAGCAGTTCGAATAGGTACTCAGGTCCGTGTTAATTGTTCCCCCGGGTGAAGCTCCTCATTGTTATCGCCGCGTGCTCCGGACTCCGATTCCGGGTTATGGATGTGCCCGAGCTCAGGAAGGCGGAACTAAGCAATGGTAACTTGCTAATTGGGTTTAAAGATGATACGGCGGAGTTATTATTAAGTTACCGAGCGCCTTATTAGGTTTTCTTAGGGTAACTTCTGAGCTTAAATCAAAGAATGAATTTTATGCTTGTTGGATAATGATAAAATTTCTTTGAAATCGGATATTAAGCTGGGATATTATGTGCTCATTACATATGTTGTGTTTGACAAATAAAAGGAGGAATAATTGTATGTGGCTTGTATATATATAAACATGTATCTTATGGATACAATTATAATTTTTCATACATTTTTTTGTATATATTTTGAAACTTATACATTTTTGAGTGCAAGGGGAAGCTATTTCGTATCAATTTGACCCTGTTCACAACCTTAAATTTATAAAATACAATACATTTTTCCCTGTGTAACTTTTGCACAATTAAGGAGTGCATGTGTGTTTCCATAGTCTTCTTTAGATCTCGGTTGACTAACATTCTTGGCACCTGTCGAGTTATTGTCATTGATATTTGCACATAATGGAATGCCTTTTGTCGCGTATTTATTTCTATCCAATTAATGCCTGTGCGCCTGCACTCGCCCAGCCGATGCCCTCGCCCCGGCTCCATTAATTATTTATAAGTACAAGTACACAATACACGGCACAGCACCATTGTTGCCATGGCAGAACCAGATATGCGATGATGTGAAGGAGAGGAAACAGCACATATCCAGCATCCGAACACCCGTCCTCCCATCCACCATCTACCCAACAACCTCCTTGTATCCGACATTAACCTCAGCTCCTCGGGAATCCAACATACTTTCCGCATTGCGCAAACAAACAAGGCGAACGGAGCGGTCCAAGGCGACCAATTAAAGATGCAGATGGATTGGAGTTGTTTAAATTGCAAGTATGACGATTCTTATGCATCAGCTGGTGGCACTGGCTGCTCTGCCGGGCGGGGGACTGGATGCGGGTCTAATAGGTGAAATTTCCACGTGCCACAATCGTCGCTGCAGTCGCAGTTGCACCGGCAGTCGCTCCTCCAGAGAACCAAGCCTTGGTTATGCACAGGAATTTAATTTCGCTGCCGGCAATGTTACTGCCATTGTGTGAGTGCGGGGGATGCAGGGGATGTGGGGGACGCGGAGGATGTGGGGGATGCGGAGGTGGCAGGATCAGGAGCAGGAAGCAGACGCAGGCCAGGCGTCGGTGGCCTTGTGCTGGATTCAAATGAAGAAACCGCGTTCACAGCGCCACCATGTCAGAGATGAGAGGCCCCACATGTTGGGTGACATGCATGAAAAACCATAATTTGATAAAAGAGTAGTTTAACTTACAAAGTATAGTATATAATATCAGAAAAAGCCAACAAGCTTATTTAAATGATCAAGGTATATTTATTAGTCTGTTTATAGTCATATCCTTTTTTCTTTCCGTTTAAGTACGAGGATTCTTAAATATCATTAATAAGAAATTTTAAATGGGCAAAGGACGATAAAAGTAGAAATTTAGAAAACATCTCTGCTCATTGATCAGTAAAAAAATATTGCTTACTAATCACAAATTATTTATGCCAGCAAAATAGGGAAATATAAATCTGTTAAGGGTGAAGAAGTGGTTTTTGACAGGGTTATACATTAATTCATATTGTTTATAAATATGTTAATATATAGATGTAAAATTAGAAAATATCCCGTTGAAGCTGGAGCTCTAAAGAATTCGCGGTTTCTTCCTTTTTGCCATATCAAGTATTCTTTAAATCAGTAAGCGACCCCTCCTTTAGTTTTAAATATAGTTCTTAGTTAATTTAATTTATTATTAAAATATCAAAATTCAAATTTTTGGGCACGAGCTCATCTCTATGGCTTCCCCCAGCGGAGCATATGCACATGTACGAGTATGTAGCTCCGGTAGCTTTTCCCGCTCCGGACAATGTAAGGCTGCACTGCGAGGAAAGTTCGAGGAGTGGGTGGCGGCGACCAGGCCAAGTGCAAAGAAAATGCAGCGGAAATGACAAAGCATGAAATACGGCTGCGACAAATGCAATAAAGTATTTAATAGACTGCTCCTAGCCGACCAAGAGCAGGAGCACCAACCAGCCAACTGGCGAACAGGCAACCCGACCGAGCCAAGCAACTACCAACTACCAACTTTCGCCTCTGTCACTGACACCCGAAATGAATAAAACCCGGAGAGGGGGCTGCGAATAACATAAAAAACAAGCGGACAGACCCCCGGAAATGGGCCATATACCGCTTCCATATGGGAGGGGCGTGGCAGGATCGGGAGCTGGCGCTGGCGCTGGAGCTGGAGCTGGAGCTGGAGCTGGGCTGGTGGTCATTATTCACGTACCACGTTAAATAAATTTAAATGCCTGTTTTGTAAATATGTATTGCATGCTCGGCGGCATAACAGATGGGCGAAGGGAGACTCATTCCCCGAAGGCAGGCCAAAGCGCACCGCATGTTTGCAGTGGCACATTGTTAATTTAACACTTTTGCGAAAATAAAAAGTTTACGGTCTTAAGCGGGGCTTAAGAAAATCATACAATTTATTCAAGCAGCGAGTGCGTTAATACCCTGTGTTAACAATAACGAATAATTAAGCTCCGAGGAAGTTGGCGAAAGGCATAAGAAAACCACTTTCCCCTTGTTATTCATCAATGTTGAGTTGCCAGCTTGCAAATTGTGAGTGCAATTATGGAGAAAATATGTATTGAAGTTTTCCTGTAGCATTGAAATAATTAATATTTCATTTTATATCGTACCTTAGGTAACACAAAATGCATCATAATGATAATAAAGTATTTATTTAAAACAAATCGCTAGACTGAGTCAGAACTATCTTGATGAGCAATGTTAAGGTATTATAACAATTTTTTTCTTTGATTCTAGAGACAGATAGGTAGAAAGATAGATAGATAGATTTACAGATTGATAGATTTGGGTGCATCTTATGAGTTTCATTAGAAAAGTACTACTATATTCAATAGGTGTCATCTGGTGTAATAAAGACATCAATAAAGTTTCAAAAATCTTCCAGATGTGGAACTGATATAATCAATCTTAAATATAACTGCTGTGTTTTTAATTCAAACTTCATATTTTTCATTTTGGTTGAGTGTTTAATGATATATTTTGATACTTTCAGTCCGGGATCATTGCCACCGAGCCCGCAGCGAGGGCGTGGACGTGAAGGCGCGCCGGAAACTGATCATAGCCAGCGTTTTGTGCCTGGTCTTCATGATTGCCGAAATCGTGGGTGAGTCGAGTTAATATTCATGGAAGGGCAGCATCCGTTCAGAGTCCATCCCCACAAAGGACTCTTCCCGTTCGATTCCTTTCTGCCATTCTTCCCTCCGTCTGCCTCTCAATTCCCAAACTAATTTTGCTCACCTCTGAGAATCTGAGCCAACAAATAAACAAAACGTAAAGAGTGAAAAGCGAGGAAAAAATGAAAAGGGCAAAGCCAAACAATGCGGGCAGCGGGGAAAAGGGAAAAGGACACGAAGGAGACGAGAACGACGACGGCGAGACGATTAAAAACTGAGGACCGGAAGTGCAACAATATGGCGACCGGAAGGGCTTACTGTCTGCCGTCAACCCTCCTCCATTTATGACGGCACTGGGGTTGGTTATACAATAAACATTTAATTTTCGAGTGGCGACGATGTCGTCGGGGCTTCGACGGCTGTTGCCGTTAATCGCTTTGCAATTACCTACAATGTTCGGTCGGGCAAGGACGAAGGACGACCAGGTCGACTGAGAGGAGGCTTCCAATTCCCAGCTCCCAGTTCCCAGGAAAGGATTTCATTCTTGCAGCCCTCGCTTTGCGCTTTTCTTTCGCTTTCAAATCGAAATTGTTCTTGTTGCGATAATGGAAAATAGAGAGAAAGCGGGATCCCAGCCCCTCCCTTTTAATGTTTTTCCGTCTGAAGCCGGCGGGGATTGTCACCCTGTCTTCTTAGCCCCCGAAACCCTCCCCCCCAATCGACATCCACAAGTCCCACAGATTGCCGAGTTAATTTTTTGCACATTTATTTACTTTCACCCGGATCCCCGGAACAGGTGGCGTCCTATCCAACAGTCTGGCCATCGCAACAGACGCCGCCCATTTGCTCACCGATTTCGCCAGTTTTATGATCTCGTTGTTTGCCATCTGGATTGCCGGACGCCCATCTACGCAGCGGTAAGTACTCCCTGCCCAATGAAGCCAGAAGTCGTTCTGCGAGTCGGGAAGGGAAATCAATAAAACGTAAAGTTTCAATCTTATCCGCATTTCTTTTTGTCGCTGGCTGCTGCCAACTCCCTTGCGATGGGTCATGTGCGTCCTCCTTTGTCACCGAACTGGGGGACTCGGCACCCTGCTCAGGGAAACCCCGACAAACTATTCTTTAAGAATCCTAACTATGAAAGGGGTATATCTGTTGTAGGATGCTCCGTATTAAGTAGAAGAAAATCTAAGTAATCTAAGGGTATTAATGGTTATAGGACCTCTTCTTATAGATCTATAGTAAGCAGTATTACTTCAAGGAAGAATAGAAAGAAAATCAGTTTTCTTTTATAAGTATATACCATTTCCTTGCTAAGGCGCCCTCTCTAACGAGTGTATCTGCATTGGCCTGCAATTTATATTCCACTCTTATATGGCTGCTCCACCACCATAATTTCTGTCGCTCGACTTGGCTATTTTCCATATCCTCCGCTGCTGCCTGCATTTCCCATTCGCCATCGTCTAATTAGGCGAAAAGCCTGTTCCCAAATTTTCAGTGCCTTCCTCTAGCGTCTGTGGCCGCTGTTGTTGTTATAGCTTTATTTCTCACAGTGCTGCCGGCTTATCTATCTTTTTATAGCTTAATAGTTAAAATTCCTAAAAAAATATCTTTCTTGTAGTTTAACCTAATTGCTTGGTTTATGTTAGTTTAAAATATAAAAAATGTGTATACCTGATAAGGATGAAAATATTTTGTTAAATTAAACCTCTGTTTTCTAAACAAAAAGTATTATCTGTAGGATTTTTTTGAGTTTCCACTGAAAAAGGAGTTACATATAATCAGGTCTGAATCATTATAAAGTTTTTAGATGGTACAAATTAAAATACTATTATAAATTGTAGTTTTTTTAGTTTTTTGATGTAGTGTTAGTTTTTGATTTGGGTGTACGGCAGCACTGTTGGCTGCTGTTGCTGCTGCGCACTGTACACTCGGCCGATGCACATTTTTCAATTGGTCTTTGGGAGCACCCCTCGGTGCCTCCACCCTGGGAGCAGCCCCTCCTGCTGCCCCCGCCACCACAGCATCCATCTTGGGCTCAACTAGAAGGAGGGAGGCAAACGGCACGTTCTGCTCATTCATGCAAAAATCTCACTCACTCGACGACTCGACTGCAGCCACAAAGTGAATAATGAAAAACTTTTGCAATTTCAAGCGTGTTGCATGGTAATTTTGTAAATTTCGCTCCTGCCACCAGACTCGCAGGCTCTCAGGCTCGGGTTCCTTCTTCTGCGTCTCCTGTGCGTTGATGCTGCCTCTGTTTCAGTTGCTGTTTCTGTTCCAGTTGCTCTTGTTGCTGCATGTTGCTGCTGTTGCTGCTGCTGCTGTTGCTGCTGCATGTTGCAGCAGTCCCAGTCTCAGTCTGGCGGAATGCCTCTCTCTTTGGGCCTGGTCCTCTGGCCGGGCTTGGTTTCAGTGCGGTTCGCAGCCTTCTACCTTATTTTTGGCTCTAGCTCTGGCTCCGGCCCCCACTTTCGCCCCCCAGAACCACCCATTTTGGCGCTCGAGCTGGCGTTGCCGAGTTGACAAGCCTAATTTATCAAAACAAAACACATTTGCACAATTGCAAAGGCAAACGCAGAAAACGAAATGCAAAAGCGGGGAGAAACTAAGCACGGCACAGTGAAATGATTCAATTATAACCTGCGGTGTGGAAATGGCAGCAGCATTGGTTCGTTAATTAAACCTCCACTTTTTTGGAGTGCTTCCATATAAGGGGTAATTAGTATGTAGCATATTCAAGCATTCAAATAAACCTGAAAAGAAACCCGATATTAAAAGCAATCTTATCTCAAAAGTAAGCTAAGAACGATTGCAACTTAGTATTTCAAATTAAGAAGATATGTTACCAGTTTGAGAAGCTTCATTTGTCTCGAATAACAAAATCAGTACTCCTTGCATCTCCAAAATAAGAAAGCTTATTCTTGAGAAACAAGCTGAAGAGTTCTTTTGGGTAAATATCAAGAACGTTTCTTCCCAAAAAAGTGAGAAGGCCATTTCTTAGATCTTAGCTTCTTATCCTTAATTTTCTATGTTTTAATTAATCCGTTTTCTTTAAAAAGATACTTAAGTCATAAAAATAGAATCGGTTAGCACATGTAATCTTTGCTTGCTCTATTCAGCTTTGGTTTTATCTTGCACTCTCTGTATTAAATTTTTGTTGCCTGCCAAAAAGTTTGTTTGGCATAACACACTACCGTTTTTCATTATCGCTAATCCCAATTAAGTGTTTTGGCTACTTTCTTTTAATTATCGCTCCCGGTCCCAGTGTGCCCGGAACCGCCGTTGAGGTAGCGACGTAGCTGCCCCTCCATGGGGGATAGAAAGGGCCGGAGGACGGGGGAGGGCCGCCAGCAGCAGGCGGTCATTAAGCAAATGGCTGCACTTGCAACGCCAACTGCAAGGCCCCAACTTGCGCATATATATTTGTATACATTCACATAGAAAGCTCCGCCATACATTGACAGTGCCCAGGAGGGGAGGGGTTTTCAGGGGTCCTTGTAGGGTTCGAGGAGTGAGGATACGACGGATGTTTGCTGGAAATTAAATTGTATTATTATGGCGAGACATTCGTTGCTGTAGCTGCCGGCTGCCTTCTGGCATCGCATTAGTTAGCAGGCTGGCAAAATTGTTGCCTTTTGCCATTATTTCAATTTTATAACGAGAGTGGTAGTCCCTCCCCATCCACCTGTCGGTTACTGGCTGGTCCTGCTCCTGCTCCTGGCACAGGTCCGGTTCCTGATGTGGCCTGGCTTGTTTCTGGTCTGGGTTGGGCTTTAATTGAACGACCCTCGAGTTGGTCGCCGCCGCCGCCGTTCAGGTGTTGACTTTGACCCAACAAAAAACAGAAATAAAATAAAGTAATACACGGAGTATAAGCAGAGGGGCGCACATGCAAAGCGCTCATTACATCAGGGAAATTCGGGAACACACCCCACTCCTTCCCCACCCCAAAAATTATCATCCGGGGAGGAAGCCGCGCCCCAAAGCGAACTCAAATTAAAATAGCATTTGACAAATTTTGGTCACATTTATCAACTCATGTTAATTTTTAACCCCTCACCCGGCCACTCTTCATGTCATCAGCAATTTGTGTTTCGCTTTGCGGCCAAGAAGTCCAGTTTTTGACATCCCCTCTGCCTTGGGGTTTTATGAGGCATATATCACTTTATTGAGGGCGACTCACTCTGGTAGTTTAAAAGGATGCCTTGGAGAGGAAAATATATGAGAAATGCTTTACTGGCAGTTAAATGATAACATAAACTTTAAAAAATGAAGATAAAAAGAAACATGCGGCTGCACTTAAAGTGCAATAATTGTTTGCATTTAATACGTAGCTTGTTAGTTCGCCAAGTTATTGCCATGCCAAACTAACAAAGTTTCGCCAACGTTATCGTGTGGCAAGTGGAAACTGCTCTCCTCTCCATCGTGCCTCATTATCTTCACCTGCCTTCACATTAATTAAGCACACTCCCTTTCTTTCTATCTCTGACAGGATGTCCTTCGGCTGGTATCGGGCCGAGGTTATTGGCGCCATGGCCTCCGTCTTCATGATCTGGGTCATCACGGGCATCCTCGTCTGGCTGGCCGTCGGACGACTCATTAGCGGCGACTACGAGGTGAATGCCAAGATCATGCTGATCACCTCGGGCCTGGCCATACTGGTGAATGTCATGTGAGTACCAAAAAGAGCATTATTTTCCCCCGATATGCAGATCTTTGATTGCCGAACGTCGCCCGTGCGACTGCAAAGTTTTGTCCCCTGTTTTCCCCTGGGCAGTTTTCCAATTGCAATTGCCGCAATCAACTTGTCCCGGGCATGGGCCACCAAATGGGTCAACACAGTGCACACTCCAAATGTCTCCCGATCCCAGTCCCAGGCCAACTGCGATTCCAGGATGGCATTCCCCTACGTATCCGCCAGTTGTTGCGGCAACTTTCTCCACATTTTAGCGACAACTTTTTCCACAAGTTTAGAATTTCTTCTCGTTCTATTTTTACCCTCCTTTTTTCATTTTTTTCTACTTTTCCCCCTGCGTCAACAAAAGCCAAAAGCGGCGTCGACGAGGAGTTTGCTGGTGTTTGTGTTGGCCAGCCCCAAAGGTGGAAAATTCTCTAGGCGGTATGGGGTAACGTGCCATCGAAGAGGGTTTCGATAATGCTCCAAACGGCGGCCAGTAGGGAGTCTCCTGCTCTAGCCATTGGATTTCTTTCAACTTCGGCAAGCTAAAAATAAACTCAGGCCGGCAAAGTTTAACGCTTTATTTAATTTAATTGTAATTTTTCAATTTATTTTTACACGTTTTCCGGGAAAGCCTCAATTGAGCTGAAGTAATGCAGGGACTCAGTGTGTTGTTATTACTTACTTGGATGGTTTTTATTAAAAGCACTTAAAACTGTTCTTGCACCATAGCTTTAAAATGTATTAACCGCATTTTAATAGAAAATATTTTAAGAACACAAGACCCGCATTTTAGTACTACTGATAAGGTGAGCAGCTTTAAACCGTTTAGAAAACAAAGATTTTGGGTTAAAACTAAAACTATAATTTTTATGCCACTAGCTCTTCTAAATTAATTAGCTTAAAGCTTAAAAAAACTTTTTAAAAAATTAAATTTTCAGTGCTCTTTGAAAGTGCATTCTGTGTTCGCGTGATTATTTACTAATCGCTTCGCTTGTTTTGATTTCGTCGAGTGCAAAACCTGCAAGCATCTGCCTCCCCCTCTCCCCTTAAGACCTGCCACGCCCCCTCTTCCGGCGCCTCCTTGCCCCCATTGATGCTCATTCATGTGGCTGTCGAAGCATAGTTTTTGGCGCATAAATCGCAACGTTCAATGCCGAGCTCACACACACGTTATGTTTGCAACCACCTTCCCCCCACTCGCCACCCCCAGCCCATGCCACGTCCACCTCAGCTCACCTATTTTCCTGCACGAGTGTTGCTGCAGCTGTTGTTGTCGGTCTTGTTGTTGGAAGTCGGGCGGTAGCGCAAAAATTTTCCAGTTGACGTTGGCATTTTCAGTGTTTGCCACTTGAATTGTTTGATTACGTGAATTGATTGTGAAAAACGTGCAGCAGAAGCAACTCTCCTGGCTTACAGATACGGCCAAGAAGAAAGAGGAGAAGAAGACGGCCGGACACGGGGCAGATGGGCGGGGGTCGGGGGGCGCGGCTAAGTCCATCTTTGGAGGCTGCCATAAAAGTAGGAAGTTAAGTCAAGTCAATGCTGCCCCTTCCTGCGGAATTTTCTACACAGGAAAAACACGGACATTATAATACAGAACCTACTTCAATCTCGTACCACATTATACCAAATTCTTTGTCTTTGTATTTTTGTTAAAGAAAAGTTCCTACCTTGTTTTTGGCAAACAAGGAAATTCGATTTAATGACTGAAACACACCGTACTTTTCTTTCGGTGCACCTTTGACCTGTGTTCGAACAACGGAATTAAATGGCCACCTTTTACCGTTATGCGTTGGGGCAAACGAGCTTGCAGCAAGTTTCAACTATTTTCAGAGTCCGGTTTGCTCTCGTTGTTATTGAAGGCTTTTTACTTAGTTTCATTTAGTTGTTGAGCACTCTCTGGATTTTATTTTTTGCCAGTTTTAGTTCAATTAGCACAATGCCGAAAATGGCTGGAAAGCACACACACATGTACGCACTGAATTTTCCGGATTCGCTTTGTGTGTTGTTGTTGGGTTAACTTTTGAGTGGCGGCAACGACGTCCGTCGACTTCACATCGTTAAAACGCCCATTAGGGCCAAAAGCGGGGAAAATGGGGCAACAGAACGAGAAATATAAGAAGAGAGAGTGAAATCACCCAAGTACTGTAATATAACACCCGGAGAACAGCGGTATTGATCCTCAAATAGTTTGGGTTTCCTGAAGAATACTAGTTCCAAACACAAAACTACAAGGAAGTATTAAAAATTTGGGTTTCTTACCTTACACAAATGATGATAAAGATACAAATATTAGGTGAGATAAAACGATTATTTGAAAGTAATACTTAAGTACCATGCAATATCGAAATATTGTTTTTATTACCTACATAGGTATATTTATATTGTACTATATATATGAAGTTAAAGTACCAAAAACATAAAATATCAGGTAATATGGCAATACATCTCAATCTCATTTTAACACTGATTGAGAGCTAACTATCAATACATTTTTATACATATATTATCAATAAAGACATCAAAAAACCCTCGTAGAGTGGTCCCACTGTACCAACTCCCATAGGGCCCGACCTTAAACTGCAAGTGGGACATTAGCGAGAGCAAATGCCAGTGAAATATGAGAGGTTTATACTGGTGGGCAGGGCGGAGGGAAGTGCTGGGCCAGCGAGGTGCTAAAGCAATTACAAGCAGGGTGTGGAGATGAAGGCGCTTAGCAATGGGAATGGCAGTTAGGACAGATGGATGAATGCACAACGAAATTTCTTTAAAGCAATCAAATAAATTTGATACGAAGCAGATTGTGTTTTCGTGGCACTGGCAAGTGAAAAGTGCAATCTAAATTTAAATCGAATCCAAGTACATATAGATTCGGAATCGTATTTGTTCACTACAATTATAACACATCTTTAAAGACTTACCTTATCTGGATAATAGGCAAAAAACTCAGATGACTAAGATAGTTTGCATTGTTCTTGATTGAAAACCCATTTTCTACAAGTTACATTTTCAGTTACAATTTTAAAGGGCCTGCCACAATTTGCAGCCATAAAGTAACTAAAACTATTGTTGTCCCTGAATCTCTCTTATGAATTCGCTTCTTCCACTTGATATATTTTTGCTTCTTGTTTATGCTTAGTGTTCACCATGTGAGTATCGAGCCTGGTCGCCTTCTGTCCTGGCTTTCCTCCAGCCTGGCCAGCCACTTGAGACCGAAGCTGGCCGAAAGCTTGTTAGCCTGACAACTCAATTTCATTTTCAATTTCTTAAGACCACGCTGTGATGGCGCAGCCAGCTCGGTTCGAAGAAGTTACCAGGCCAAATGTGGCCATAATTTGTCAAACAGCAAAAAAGCAGAGAAAAGCTGAAAAAACAGGAGACGCCAGGAGAGAAACACAAGGAGGAAATAAATATAAACGGTGATGAAGAAGGAGAAGCGCTTCTTCTGCCGCCTCGTGCGGGGCATCGCGTTAATGGGCACTAAATAAATTGTACAGAGCACCAGTTCCAGTTCTCCAGTTGCCGGAGTCAGAGCTGCCAAATCAGCCTTTTCCGGTATAAAAACAGTAATCACTGGGAAACACCGATTTCATTATCCTCGAACGACCCATAAATATTTATGTATTCATATTCCTGGTCAGCACTTAAGGGGGGTCAATAAGGATGGGGCGCTTGCATATTTTCTATGCTTTCTAGTCTGCCAGTTTTAAATCGGTTTATTTAGACACGATATTGGCTACCTCTATAACATTAAAATGCATAGTCCAAACTGCTAAACTTAACTAAACTACTGCACTAAGTTGAACATAGAAATTAAAATAAAATGTTAAAAATTTCCAAATTAGAAAACGCATCTTATAGATAGATTTTGTTCCCTCTATAATAACCTTGAATAGCCCAAAAATATCACAGATTTTTGGAGCTACCTCCAACTAGTTCCTAACCAGCGTGGCCTTGTGGTCAGTGGTGGTGGACCATGCTGGCGCCAGGGATTCCACGCCGAGCACATACGCTTTTCGACTTTGAACATCCGATTGCCGAGGCATTACCACGGCCACTCCTCCTCCTCCCCTGCTCCTGCTCCTAGTCGTCCACCTCCTCTGATCCCCTCCTGCACTGTGTGTCCTCGAGCGCAAAAAATGCCAATGCGAGCGACATTCCCCGACCATCAGCAAAGCCCCACACTTCGCCATTTTCCCCATTTCCCCCTGGATGCCCAGGCATTGTTGTTCCAACTGTGGCGCTGTAATTTGTAGCGCGCAATGAAGCATTTCCCCTTGATTTTGCGGCATCTTTACTCGCCTCGTTAGTGGCCAACAAACGACAGCAGCCATGACAACACCAGGACTCGGGAAAGTCGGGAATCGCTGGGAGTTGCTAGCTGGTGGCAGGGAGCTGGGAGTTAGGAACCAGCAGCCAGGTCCTGCGACCCAGGGAAAAGAGCTCCGGCTGTGCGGCGTATATGCCATGTCCTGATTTAATTGACAGGAACATAAATATTAGCGCATATCTTGACTCAGCTCGCCTTGGCTTTCCCTGGGCTTCAGCTTGGGCTTTGGCTTTGGCTTTGGTCGCGTATGTGACTGTTGCCAGGATTTGCAGCCACTAAGGATGTCTTGGGGCATGTGTGGAGGGTCCTGATCCTGGTCTCGGTGTGGTCTGTCACCCGGATGAGCAGCTCGTTAAGCTGTCGGTTCAGGGAGCCAAGGAGCCGGGACACGGAGCCAGAACCACGGACAACGACAACGGGACACGTTTATTGCACTCATCGTAACGCGCATTTTTCACCCAGAGCTGGTATTTATTTGACTAGCCCTGATTCCGAGACAGTCGTAGTAAATTTTCCCGGAAAGCTCGCTTGGAAATAAATATTTGGGGCCATTGGGAGTCAGTTATTAGCCTGGGAATTTATTAATTATGTAATGTCATAGTGCCAAAAGTGGTTCGTTATTTTTCCGATTTTTTAAAAATACAGAAGAGAAGGTAGGCCCGAAATGTCGCTAGGTTTTTTTTTAGTAAGAAAGTTTTCGCAAAATTAGCTTACTTAAAAATATATATTAGTAGGATTATTCTATTCAATTTCAATTTGAATTAATGTGGCACATTATTATAGGTACTTCATGACTTTCATATTCATTTATATAAAATATATTTCAATTTTTGATTGTCAAATAAAAATGTTTCCTTCTGATCACTTACTTCATTTTATTTCTGGTATTTTAAGGTATTCAAGTTGATATTTTGAATTTCTCCATAAACAATAGAAGCGTTTAAGAAGCTATGACATTTTCATCTATTTGCTATAACGCCACTTTATTAATACTTTGCCAAAATGTATCTTTTATAGAACGTAAATGCCACGTTGCTAAATGAATTAAGCCATCAATACAACGGACTTTGCTGTAACCACCCAGCGTAAAGTCTCTTTAAGACCATCTCAATGTCTTTGAGTCATCAATTGAGTACGTCAATTAGTCGATCGACATTGCAGCCGCAGAGCTTCCCTCCTGGGGGCAGGGACTTGGCCTGGTCTGTGGGGACGGAGGTGGTTAGACGGAGGATGGTAGATGGTTCCGCTCCGTGGCTGCTCACTTTGTGCTTTGTGTGGGCTCCTGCCAATGGTTGTGCGTAATTTATGCGAGTTTATTTATTGATGCCCGGCACTGCATTGTTTCCCAAAAAGCCGGCTAAGTGCAGCCGGCGGCGACGGACAGAAAGAGCCGGTCTTTTGGCCTGTCGGTCTGTCGGTCGCTTGGTCGACCATGGCCTTTTTCCCCAAATAGAAAAGCCATAAATCTGCAATGTCGGAGCATTTAAAATGAATAAAAAGTCAATGTGCCGAGCTATTAACTGCCGATCCATGCCGTGAGCTGGGGAGGAGTGGGAGCAGCAGTTTTGGAATGGGGGCGGCCTGGCCTGGTCAACCGGTTGCCATTTTCGACAATACATTTGTATTTGCATGCGGCAATGTGTGTCCGGACGTACTGAACTGGAGCAGCCCAGATGGGCCCGGGGTCGGTCGGAATCATCGGACAGGAGCGGTTAGTTTGGCTGCTCTGGCTGGGAGGTTTGGAGACTCGGAGGAACCCCTGGCACACACCTTCCGGTGCACAGAGCAGCAACACAGTGAGCAGTGAGCACTGAACCCAGGATTCAGAATGCAGCACGGTGCATCCACACCAGGGGAGGAGGGGTCGCACTGTACAGTGCCTAAAATTATTTATTTTCAAAAGAAAAGTGTAATTGATTTATGGAAATGACTGCACAACCTATAAAGTCTAGTTAAGGGGTTCGAAAAAATATGGGCGGCAAAATAAAAGTTTAAAAAGCTTGTAATTTAGTGTTGTCTATATTTTTATAAGCAATCAGTTTTTGTAAAACAAATTGGTTGGGCAAGAATAAAAATAGCTTTTTATAAATTGCAATTTATGGGGTTATTAAATAGAGAAAATGTATTTAAAACTTTAGCTTTTTTTCGATGCTCCATTAGGTAACGTTATCTTAAAACCAAACAATTTTAAAGGGTTTCACAAATGTTAAGGACTGGGAACCATTCAATTTACAAATTTTGGTATTTACAAAGATCGCCTTTTTAAATAATATACTATAAATTATTTAAAAATTTTTTACTGTTTTGTGGAGTAATGATATTTTTATTGACCACTTATTTTTTATGTGGCGAAAATATACCGGAAAGACCATCCTGGATCTTATCGGTACAGCGGAATGTCACTTTCGAAATTGAAATGCTCAGTAATCTCTGGCATCCCGGCGATGGTGCAACCACTGACAATTCCCGCTTTAAATTTCATTCAAAGATTGTCGCTTCCTGCAGTTTAATTCCATTTGGGGACTTGCTCGGCCGTTCGGCTCCACTGTCCGTGACCTGAGTGTGTTTGTTTGACTGTGCGGTGCGACTGTTGTTGGTGCATTAAAATGCTGAAATAAAATGCCAAACAATGCAAAAGCGTTGCCCGCATACCGTTGGAAAAGCCCTCCCCGTTTCCCCATTTTCCAGCAAGGAAAACACACAAAAAAACAGAAACATTTTGGGTGCGTTTTTGTTTTCATACTGTGGCCAGGACAGGCTAACGTGCCCCCCTGTCTGGGGATGGGTGGGGGCAGGGGCCGTGGCTCCACAGAACCGGCACAAAATAGCTTGCAACATTTTCAAGCATATTAAATATTTGTGATAACGTTTCCAATTTCTCTCTCCAACTCGGTCAGAATGGGCGTCCAGCTGCAGCACGGTCATTCGCATGGCCTGGGCGGAGGAAGTGGTGGCCATGGCCACAGCCACGGTGGCTCCAAGAAGCAGACGAAGAAGAGCGTCCCCACTGCCGTCCCCTCGCACGCCCATGCCACGTCCACGCCCTGCTCCGCCTCGCCCAACCAGCGAATTGAGGGCGGAGTGGCCTTTGCTCCCGAAGATGCCGAATTGCCCGGGGGCGGACTTCCCTCGTTCTCCTACCAGAACGCCAAGCTGGTGGATCCCGCATTGGATCTGGAAATCGCCGCCGTTCTGGCCGAGACTGCTCCTGGATCCCATCACCATGGTGGACCCGTGGGACGCGAGGCCGTCAACATGAATGTCCGGGCAGCCCTCATCCACGTGATCGGCGATGTCATCCAGAGCGTCGGAGTGTTCGTCGCCGCGGGCGTAATCTACTTCTGGCCGGAGTACTCCATCGTGGATCCCATTTGCACTTTTGTGTTCTCCATCATCGTGCTCTTCACCACGTTCACAATCATGAAGGATGCCCTGCTGGTGAGTTGAAGATCTTTATTTACTTTTTGTTATAAATAACTAGCTGGATTTATTTTTATTTGAATAACTTTAAAATATTGTTTTATATTTTTGTGTTATAGTGGAAAACATTTTCGTACCCCTTTTTAAAACCTACTTTTACACGCCCATTGGTTTCAGAGCTTATCACTCTTACGTGGTTTGAACACAAAAATCTGCCAGATTAAAGTTAATAATTTTTTATAGAACGTTAATAATCATAGCAAATAAATTTGAATTTCTTTATTAACTTATATAATGTATTGTAATAGTTACCATTACCATATTACGATATCATCCTTTCCGTAAACCTTTACTAAACGATCCATAAGATTGCATTTTTTCTATTTGAGCTGAGTACTTACCGTGATTTATCGGATTGCTTGTAAACGCTTCTCCCCTTTGGCCTCTCCCCCAGGTGCTCATGGAGGGAACCCCGAACTACATGCACTACGCCGAGGTGCTGCAGATTTTCCAAGCCATCGAGGGCGTTGAGCGGGTGCACAATTTGCGCATCTGGGCGCTGAGCATTAATAAAGTGGCGCTATCAGCCCATTTGGCCATTGGTAAGTAGTTGCCCCGGCCGTTTCGGCCAGAACAGAGCTGGCCAGAGCAGAACTGGCCAGAGGCGGAGACCAGAGACCAGACCAAACCGAATCAGACCAGAAAGGTCGTGGGGTGGCCTTTGGCCCTGATGCATGTGTTTGTCCGAATGGGCGGCTGGGTGGTCTGTGGGGTCGCGCTTTTGGGCATGGTGGGTAATTATCCCAATGGATTTGTTGTTGTTTCAAGCTGATCCCCCTGCTGGTACTGCTTCATGGCCATGTCCATGTCCGTGTCCATGGGCAGGCAGTGAGCAATTAGCTTAATTATTTTTGAAATGGCTTTTTAAGCGTGGACACTTTTGATAGAGCCAGCCATGGAGTTGGTGCCCTCCATTAGTGTTATCCTACGATGTCCTAATCGTTTCCCATCTCCTCCCCCGAACAGCTGCCAATGCCAATCCAAAGAAGATCCTGGATGCAGCCACCTCGGCGGTTCACTTGCGGTACAACTTCTTCGAGACCACCATCCAAATCGAGGACTATACCAGCCAAATGGAGAACTGCCAGCAGTGCAGTGTGCCCGAGAAGTAGACTACCTGTATGCCAGATACCCCAGAGAATATGATAATATAATTCGATGTATATTCAATATTTATTTTTGCGACTCCCTGTCTGTCCCTCCCTCCCCGTAATGAGTAAACAAATTCCCCAAACAAACCAGCCGCTAAATATATGCCCAACTGTTTATCAGTTCATAGCCAACACCTGAGAGTCGATTAATAGGTGCTGCATTTACATGTACCCCTCACAACGTGTCAAACACCTGGAGTTGTTTAACATATTCCCCTCATAGCGCCCACTTCATCATGAGCTGGTGACAGAATGTGCTGCAAGCTGGTAATAAATATCACTCACATTATAATCTGAATAATGCGGAAAACGCTGCATTTTTCAAGCTCTTGCAAGCGCTTCTTAAAAGTGCTTCGACTGCTGGGGGATAGAGACATAAAGCCACTCTAAAAGCGAAAAAGGAATGGATTTCGGATTAAAGTGATTGCCAGCGGTGGAGGACACCAATCAACTCCGTCGAAATTCATTGGTTACAATTTTTAATCGAATTCCCCGATGGCAGTCACTCCGTTTTTTTGCCTGCAATTTGTTCACGATTCCCTGTGGGAAGCTACTCGTACGTATGCGTATTTTCCATCAAACTCGATGCATGAGCGATATGCAAACACGCATAAAAGTTATTAAGCTGCCGATGGCTGCCACGGGCGATGTTGCACCCAAAAATGGCCACCGCGCCCCGAAACTAATGCCAATTTATGGGGGCGGCGGTGGGGGATGTGACTCCCTAGCCAGCCCACCTGGCGGCGGCGGCGGCGGCGGCTTACCTGACCCACTGGGCAGCGCCATTATGCATAATTTGGATGTGTGGCCATTGCGTAAGCGACATTGCGTGCGGAGCGGAGCGACGCTTTCAAATTATGTCTAAATTGTTGACCGGCAAGCCGGTGGGAGTTGTGGGGTGTCGGGACAGTCGGGAGTGCCCGTGTCTAACAGTCGGCGCCTAATCGCCGCCAATTTGCTGACAGATTTGCATGTGGCTCACAGCGAACAAGGATCCCACCGACAGCCAACCGTCACCTTGAACAAATGCCGCAAATTTCCGTTGAAGTGAAGACCAAAGACTGCGGCCGGGGAGTCCCCGAGTGCCAGTAATCCCCCAAAGTGGCCAGAGCCCACGGCCCACGGCCCGCACTCCTTGCGCCTGCGCAGCTGCGTTTGTTCTAGAAAGGTGGTCTAAAAAGAGCAGCCTCCCGTGACGAGGGAGAGACGTTTGTTTTCCATGTCCATGTGCTCACGTTGCGGCTTTTCTTTGGCGGCCACTTGACCTGCACTTGGAACCGAATGCACTTCGCCCCCGCCGCCAGAAGGATGCGGAGCCACACTTTAAGAGATTAACATGCAGCGGCCACATCCATAATAAATACGGTCTGCTGCCAGCCGTTTGAAAAGCGAAAGATTAAATGTTGAGTCGGCGGGATAAGTGAGGAAAATCATCCTGAGAGGTTCGAACAAAGCTGGAGGGGCTGTGCATCATAAGCTGATTGCGGAAATGTGCGCCCAGTAAAATTTAAGTATCTACAAGGTCGAGTATCGAAGATATATGGTTTTGAATCTTTAATTTATTTACAATATTTATAATACATTGGTAACAGGGTAATTTTAGGGTAAGTATGATAAATGGTAAGTGTTATAAAAAAATAATATTATATAGAGTACAATTTGAATAATCCACTGGTAATTGTGTTGAATCCCTTGGATTTCCTTCAGAAATTAATGGTTGACCTTAACTATTTTTCTTCTGTAAGAATAAATTGCCTTGATCCAGGTTGGCCAAGTTTCTGGCTGAAACGTTATTGGATAAGCTTTTGATTAAAATATAACATTTCGGAGAAAACTTAAAGCTTTTGATAATTGTTTGTCCCCCCACTAAGTCACCCAACTTTCTGTCACGATTTCGCTTCAACATTTCGCGAAGATGCACAACAAATTTCAGCAAGAAATTCCTCGTGCAATTTTAAGGCGGGTTCAGGGGTTTCAGGGGGTTTCGGGCCAAGACGATGACGTCCAACGTCGTTGCTCATTAAAAACTTTTAGCCAGTTCGAACTTTTCGAGCCGGGAGATAAACAACCAGCAAGACAAGGCGAAGAGTGTAAATTATAAATGCACAAAGTAAACGAAAAGGGCGCGAGATATTTTATTTTTGCAACATGAAACTGGAGCGGATGGAAAAAATATACCCGGCTCTATTTTTTGTAAATATACGCACAAACTTATTTTAATGCGTCTTATATGGGGCACCAAATAGGCCGCTATGACGGCGACTTTAAGCCGGCATAGATTGGCCGAATGCCCCGGCGGAAAACAAGTGCATTGCATATTTTAATCAAGGGAAAATTGTATTGAAAAATATTGTTAACAATAACAGGCATCGGTGGCGGCTGCATTTTTAAATGACCCCGCCGCGCAGGCCAACATGTGACAGCCGTGGCGGCGACAATTAAAACTTTTTACTAGCATTCAAATTTTTCAATATAAACCGGCCGTTCTCCGCGGCCATCGTGGCCGTAACTGACCACCGGGCCGGGAACAGGACAACAACGGCAATGCAATGGCAATACAACAGCGGCGCGGCAAAACAAAAAGAGCCGTGGTAAAAAATCAGCTGAAATAAAAGCAGGGGAAAGCAGAAGCCGCGACATTTCCACGCCGTGTAAGGGGGGTGGGCCTGAGCCCTCGGAAAAGGCGGCCTGCGCCGGGCGGGGCATGTGAGCCGGCTCCACAGATCGTTGAAAGCTACATTTAAAAAAACGAGGCAGTGGGCTTGCCTCCGAGAGTCAAAGTTTTAATACCCTTAAATACCGTACAGGTATCCATTCTCTTTTGGCCCTGACTGTTGTGCTGGATCCTAAAAATATCAAGGTTCTTTAAAAATAAAAAAGTTCAAAAGTACCCTACTGTCCAACAAAGATTTCGACCCATGATGTATGGATCGATCTTATTAGTTTTATATTTTAAATTACCTAAAGGTATCTACTCTCATTTCATATTGCTTTGGTGTCAAAGTGTGTGCCAGAATACCATTTTAGTCTTACAAAGATGCATAATATGTATAATATTTTATTATTCGAAAAAGATAATGACCTATATAAAAATATTCATAAAATATAAGGACAATACAATTAAGTTATAATTTACTTTTCAGTGCAACGAACGTTTGATATTTATAAGTCATAAACAACTGACAGTATTGATATTAAAATATATTATTTGAAATACATAAATCCCTTAAACATTTCAGTTGGTACATATTAGCAAACTCGGTACTAATTATTAACTATCCAAAATAGCAATAAATGTGTTGGCAAGCAATAAATAATCCTGCTCATTCGACGTTGTAGGGGCTCAGCTGTCTGCTTTACGAACCATCTGAGTGGAGCTGTAATGTCCCCCGCAAGGGTAAGGAAGTACGTGCCTGTTCATGGGGAAAGTGCAGAAGGTCCGCTGCAGGGCATCTGCCAGTGCAATATTTGTCTATGAAAGGAAGCCGCGACAACTGGCTGTTGGGGTAAGGGGTTCAGGGGTCTGGCAGTGCCAATATAATTCCACATCGGATGCATTGCAGTTGCTTAATAAAGCTTTAAAAAATGCCATAGCCAAGCCATAGACCCCAAGGCCCATAGCTGAACAAGCGAAATATTTAATTGATGGATGGGGCAGAATGCTGTATTTTTTTAGTTCCAAACAAAAAATGCGTATTTTACAGCGAAGAAGTGAAAAGATCAGGGGGTCCACGGCTTTTACTTCAATGAAAAATGCCAGTGGGAAAGCTAAAGACTATATTTTTAAAGATGCAATATAGATAGAAAAAGACATTTTAAGTATTAAACTAAAAGAATAATGTACTTAAGTAACTTGAAGATGCAGCAACTATTTCCAGACTTATTTAATGACAAGAAACATTTCTTTCCGTTCGAGTCAAAACAACTCAGGCCAATACAAACAGCCAAAATGTTTAGTAGTTCAGGCAGTCACTTTTTGTCAGCAAACAAGAAGGGATACAATGTGTCACAAACTTTTCCGCTAACTTCCAACTTCCGGCCGAACTCATCTAGGACTTGGCCGCATTAAAGTCTAGAATTTTGCTTGGTTCTCCGTTTATTTTGTTCCTTGGGATGCAAGAATAGCCATGAATTATGTAGAATTTAATCCGAAAGCTTTTGCGAAACGGATCGATGTGGGCCTGTGTTGGCCGCCAGTGGGGCCTTGAAGATGCACTGGCATTCTTTTACCCGCCAGCAGAGGCAAAAGCAGAAGCTCCAGCAAATTGTTGCCAAGTTTTCTAGCGCAGGGCCTAGAAATGGCACAATAAACACTGAACGCATATAAAGGACATTCGAGTTCATTTGTTCGCCGCGTTTTGCGGCGTCCCATGGTTAAAGGATGTTAGGGGGGCGTTGGGCGGTGGGCGGTCAGTGGGCGTGTCGCTCTGGGTCGACTGGTGCATTGTAGTCGCCATTGTTGTTTTTGTTAAAAACAATGCCACGACGGCGGCACCGAAAAATGGCTGCAACAAACTTTTCGCAAACTATACAATTGCATAAAATCGTAAAAAATTTATAGGGAATACATGCGCCCTGGGGGGAGGGCGAAGGGGAGAAATGGCCAACAACCACAGGGGCAGCAAACAGCAATTGTTGCCATTGCAATGGAGAAGTTGAAAAACGAGGGAAATGCAAGCAAAACACAAGCACACAAAAACCCAAGGAAATAAAAAGGGTTTAACTACATAGGCGACTGTGTAATTGCGCTGAACAACCAGGAACAACAGCCAGCCAAACAAAAGGCCTCAAAATAAATACATTTAAGTCAATAAAGGGTAAGTTGTTAAAAAGATTAAAAGGACTACTTTAACTGATATGGGTGCCCATGGCCGGCGTGTTTTTGTCTGAACAACCTATAATATTTAATTAGAAACACGATCCGATACGAATTGAAGCCGTGCAAAAACGAGAGTGTATCAATAGAACTGTGGGGTAGGGCTTAAAAAATATTAAAATCAAATTTTAAATACAAAAAGGTTTTTTAAGTAGTACTTTTGGTATGGTATTGAAATAGGTATCAAAATAAACAAGTGGATATATATTCAATTTGTTTTTAAAGAGTGAAATATGTTGTATGGCATTGAAATAAATATCAAATTAAACAACTTAAAATGTGTAATTTGTTTTAAAATAGTACAAAAGGTTTGTATATTTCTATGGTATAATAAACTTTTACAAATATTTAATTTGTTTATGAATGGGTTAAAAAAAGCCTGCGGCTTAACATACATTTTTTTGGAACTCGGCTTAGGCTTCTTGCCTCGAACCCAATTTGAATGGCTTAAAAGCGCCGTGAGACACTTTTTATGTCGCAGCTTTTACATTTATCATTCACGGAAGCTATTGGCTTTGGATCAGTCCGCAGTTCCACATCGTTCATCACTCGCATTCAGGCCATTCATAACTTTCTGCCAACTTTGCTGCAAGCCACCTTCCCCAAGAAGCCTAAACATTATTTGTGTTGTACTCGGTTTAGCGGAGAAAAACTGCAAATGAACTTGGGCCGAGTGGGGAAAATGGGTGGTTTTTAGAGACCTGCTCTTTGGCCACACCGCATATTCCAGCTTAGCCACGGGTCCTTTCTTCCACTCTTACTTATATTCCCTTTGTTTGCCACTGTTTTTTCTTGGCTTTCTTTTTTTGCATGCTAACCGAAAATATAACGCCCGGCACGTTAAGCCAATATTTTGCGGCAGCTGAAAGTTATTCAAAGCTCTGCGGTGGTCTGGGTTCCGTTTCGTTGAATTTTTTCACGCTTGCCGCGACGAGTTAGCGAAATAAAAACAATTAACCCAGGCGAGTTGAATCAGGACAACTAGAACCGCCAGAATAACTATGACCACCAACGCCCACACCTTAACCAATTTAGTGTGCTGGCGAAAAAATGGCGAAAGAGTTGGTCACCCACATTGACTCGCCACAGATTTTCGCGCTTTTTTCTCCGGCCATTTTCCTGGACAGCAGGCTCTTTTTGCACCGCTGGCCGGCTTGTAGCATTTCCCCTGTTTCCATTCTCCTGGTAGGTGGCTGGTTTTCTTTTCACTCACATCCACATAAATTTTTCACCGCTGACAGGGTGCCAACGACACGACCAGTGTCGCAGACCTGTTTTAGGGGCATATACTTAGGGGCGGAGATGGATGTGAATTAGCTCCCGAGATATATCTAGAACTATGATTAAAAGGTAGAAGATCGGCTGAAAATGTCTGTATCTATATGTACCTAGTAATATAAAATGTAGGATGATTTATTACTCTATCATTTTTCATCAGAAAAATAGTTCATTTTTCCTCAAATCACATCATATTTATCTCAACAATATCATAATAGCACATTATCTTTTGATCAACAATAATATATAAAAATCATATCATAATTAAAGTTACTTTTGGAACAATTTTAGGTAAAGTTCAAAAAGAGAAAAATTAAGCAAATAAGCAAGTATGAAGGTTATAAAAATACATTTTAAGATAAGCAGAGGCAAAGAAGATAACTGAGAATAAATAAATGTAATACCTTTAATAATCTTTAATTTTAATATCTTCAATTTATTAAGTAATTTATTATATCTATTTATATTCTTTTACTCAGGGAAATAAGATACAAGATATAATATTTACCTTATAGATACATTGCCTTTTCTTTGGTTAAGCATTTTAAGCAATACATTTTCTTTTCGCTAAACCAAGTGAAAATATGAAGGTTTTAAAAATACGTTTTAATTGAGACGTATCCTTTTTGCCAGACGAATGCCAGAGCTGTTCTCAGACAAGGAGTACCTCGAATATAAATACATGGAAAATGTTGGTAAATGTATCCGTATCCGTATCGGTATCAGGTCTAATGAGCTTACACGGCATACGTAATTTAAATTGGGACCACTTCTGTGCAAAATGAGCTCGAAGCGCTCTGCGGATCGAGTGGAGGGCGCTGGAGACCGGGGGCGTGGCTCTGGATTGGCGGATGGCTGTTGCCGTCTGCGCTCGTTGAGCTAAATGAATAAACTTTTCCGCTGCACACTCTTTTTGGGCGGTAAATAGTGTTAAAGTTCACACATTTGATTTGTTTTTTTCTTCCGTTTTTCATTTTTATAGCCATTCCTCTTTATTTTGGTTTCTCCGCCTCGTTTTTTGTTTTCCATGAACCGCAGGACCCCGCCCCCTTTATTCACACAGTCACTTGACTGTTTTTTAGCATTCACAAATTTTTTGACAACATTTGTTCCTCGCAAAATAGTTTTTCCATTATGGCGCTCCACACACAGGCACACACAGAGTGAGGAACATACGATGCCGTCTATAAAGTAGCCGAAACAACAAAAGTGTAAATTAGCTTTTGGCTGTTGTTGACGTTGTTGGGTTTTGGGCCCTGGCTCTGGCCCTGGCTCTCCGGCTGGAAAACTGGTGGAAACGGCAGCTTCTGTTCGAGGGAAAACTTTGTCATTCGGTTTTAATAAAAACACTTGCACAATCACAATCACACTCGCCCTCGCACTCGCTCAAATGCACTTGCACTCGCTTTTACACTCATTCCCGCACCCGCATCCGCACTCACACTCACACTCCCATTCGCATTTGCTCATGTGGCACTTCATTTGCGCCGCTGCAAGTGGGAAAAGTTCGGTTCAAGGGTTTTTCGGGTTATTTTTCGGCATCAGCTTTATTTAGATTGCAAGGCTCTGTGTGATGGCCCGCAGAGGAGGTGCTGCCCCTCATCCCAGTCCCCTGGCCGCAGGGACTGCTCTTGACACGCCATCGCCAACACGGCTGCCTTGGCACAGCCGCAAAGTTTATTTAGAAATTAAAAACGTTTCGAGCCTCATGAAAGGTCCTTGAAATTACGGTTACTGAGGAATAAATTACTTGCTAAATATCTATATATACGTATATGGGCCAGGCTATTAAGGCCATTAACGAAGATGATTAAAATCAGACAGACTGGCATTATTGGTAATGGAGATAACCAACCACGCTTCTTAATATTTTTGTAAATATTTTATTTAAAATTCTTATTTGCTTGTCGGTTTGAGAACTTAATAATAATATTAGTTAAAAATAATTATGCTTACAGAAATTAATCATACGCAATGTGGTTCCAAATCTCAAAAGCCACAGCCAATGTCAATGCACGCAAAAATGCTTGCTTATACTTTCCTTCTAAAAAATCATGGATGTAAGAGAATATTTGTAGTATGCAATTAATTTAGACAACATGTGTTCCTTAAGGTAAGTTTAAAAACAATTTGTCAACAGGGGCAGGCAAAAATCCAATGCGTTCAATATTTGTACTGCAAAAATTAAGCATACGCAATGTGGGCTTTTGCCTAAGAGCACAGCAGGCAAGCATAATTATTTGTGGATTTTCTCACTTGATAAGACAAATTAATTGATTATGAGCAGTCATCTCATGGACAATGAACAGCTCTCCATGTAAAATATTTACGTTGATTCAAGGCAAATAAGCAGGCAGAGAGACCTGCTGAGAATTGTCACCTGAACTCACCTGTCAGGCGTCCAAATTGATTGAGTTGTCGCCGCAGCGGGTGGATATTGTGCGATATGTGTGCGTTTTGTCTAGCCTATGCTGTTTGTATTTACAAAATGCAATCAAGATCGGATCGATGGGCATGGGCTGTGCACAGAGGGCCGAAGTGCACGGGCGAAATTGAAAATGTCGCGCCCTTTGGGTCTGCCCCCTTTTCCCTGCCCTTCTTCCGGAAGAATTGCGTCCTATTCTGGTGCAAAATAAAATTCAACGATTTGTTGGTGCGTAAATCTGCAACCAAAGCAGCAACGCTTAAAACAACAAAAGCGGCGGGCCAACAACCATATGACTCTGGCCAAAAGCAGCTGTTCGTGTGCTGGCTCAAAGGATTTGTGCGGGATTTTGGCATAACGACAAAAACAAAGCGTCGCGAATAACAAAAAAATGGGAAAATAAAGCAAAAAAGCGACAAGAAAAAGGAGAAACAAAATGGGAACTTTTTGGAAATTAAATTTAACCCGTAGATGCAGCAGCTCACTGGAGTGGCTGGCTAAGCGAATTTTCCCCCGGCACACAAGTTGAGCCAAGTGGCAGCCCCCACCCCACCGCCCACCTAGCCCCGCCCACATGGCCAGATTTTGACAGAATTTCCAAATTGAAAATGACAAATATTTTGGCTTGGGCAGGCGCCAAATCGGTTATCGGCATTATTTCCAATAAAATAAAAAGCCAGAACGAATTTTTTAAAATTGGTTTTTGAGCCAAATAAATAAGTACTTTTGTTAGACAATTAAAACACAAATGTGAGGCATAAGGCAATCGGAATTTATTAAGAACTAAATATTTTAGGGATGAGGGTCCTGAGGGTATATTTATTTTGGTATTCGATTGATTCAAGATTGATGTCCTGGCTTTGACAACAATTGAAGAAAACTACTGTTCCTTAAGCTTCCTTTAGTTGAATCTCAATCCCGAATCACCAAATAGAATAACTCTGATAAAAAATTTGATAAACGTAAAAAAAGTAAAGTAATGATACAAGAATTGTTCCAAATAGATCTGAGAACTGATACGGACACAACTTATACGGACAGTCTGGAAATATTGATACTTTTTTAAGCCAAATTATCATAGAAAGGTTTGTTAACACATTAACTTTTGTTTTGAATAATTGTACCGCTTTGAGTGGGCTGAAAGAGAAGATATCACCAAAGTTTAGGTCATCACTAACTCCGCACACCTGGCGAAGGACTCGCAATTTATTCCCTGCTCCTGGCCTGTCTGTCGCCTTTCCGCCCAGTTCCCCAGATTCCCAGCTTCCCAGCTTCCCGGTTCTGTCTGGGCCATTTCGATTTGGGCTCTGATGCGATCCGAGTGATAGATGTACACAATTTTGCCCATTTGCATACGTAGTCAAGCCAAACCCAGCCAAACCGAATCGAAACGAATGGAAACGCATCGCAGGGGCAAGTGCGGAGCAAGAGTCTGCAGAAGATAAGTTGAAACCAGCAAAATGATTTTCATTTCAATTATTTATTGATTGATTTGCAATTTGTAACCGACCAAAAGCTGCACACCTGCACATATGTACAATGTACATACCGTATCAATCGACTTTCCGAGGATTGATGGCACATACGGGGAGTCGGGGGGACTTTCTCCATGGAGGCGTGGGCGGGGCGTGGCAGAAAAATGTGTGTGTGGCGATTTGTGCAGCTGTGTTTGCCGGTGCTGCGCATATTTAATTGAAAATGTTACCGCATTTATGAAATTGTCAATATGCAATACAAACACACCCCATTGCCGCACGCACACAAATATGCAGGTGTTGACGACATACATTTGACATATTTACATACAATTAGTTTGTGAAATTTTTGCGCAAAAACGAAAATGTAAATTCGCACAAACACTCACACAGGGCAACGACAACCGCAACGAAAAAAGTTGAAACACACAAAAAAATCAACAAACAAATTGAAATGGCAAAGCGGCAGCAGCGGAGCAACTTTTATGGTTTTCTCCTCGCAAATGTAACCCAACAACAATGCGAAGGAAAACAAATTTTCGGAAAAATGCAGAAATAATATATGTATTAGCATAGATTGGTAGCCATTCAATTAGCGTGTGTAATAATAATTGAATCGTTTGCAGCCCAAAATAAACTGAAAATGTGTGCGTTGTTTGACATAAAATTGGGAGACATTTTAATAAGGGTTTCACTTGGCCATGTGACGGTTAAAAGCTTTTTTAGCCCTCTCAAAGCGTGCAAATAAATTTGATTTTAGCGGTTTTTTTGGGGTAAGTAATAAATTTATGCAAATAATTTTAGATGTGAAACTTGTGTTAGTGTTGACATATGGCGAGTAATAAATATAATATTTTCATTATAAATATTCATGGGATTGTTATATCCTTAAGTATTAGACTACGATATGGACACCATAAAAATAGTTTTAAACAGAGAACAAAATGAAACTAATGTATTTAAAGGATAAAAAAATATTAACAGTATGGAATGCAAAATTTGGAAAAGTATCTTGTTTCGTAACTAACTCATCCACTCAACACCACACATCTCCATAAGGGCACAGTACATTGGCTAACCTCTTGAGTGCTGCGTTCTTACTATCCCTCAACTTCTGAAGAATTAGCCAAGCACCGCAGTGCCGCAACAAACTTATAAAAAAGGTCTTCATGGCGGGATAGGATTTGACGAGCCTTACAAAAACAGACAGGATGTTTTGCAAAAGTTGGACCGGTGGATCGCTGTGCAGCACCTGGCAGAGCACATGATAGCCACCGAACTTGATAAAAAGTGAAATGTCTCTGGGCTGCAAGTACATAGCCAGGCTGGCCAGGGTCCATCCAGCTGCCCGTCGGACTTCCAACTCCGGTTCCCTGTTACTGGCACACCAAATCACCTTTGGGATGAGGCGCAGCATCATTTCCGTCCTAGTGCACCGACTATCGATGATAACACCCAGCAGCTGATGGATCAGGACGCGTATTTCCACGGTTCCCGAAAGAAACATATCGTTGATATAGAGAATAATCATCTTGGGAAACCTATACAGTGAAACCTTTCTTCTCTTGGGATCCTGGAAACAGGTGTTGGCCAGCACGAAGATGGCTTCCCGCTTGATCTCCGTCACAGGACTCAGGACGAAAGGAGCCACTCTTCCAAAGAGACCCGAGTGAATCATTGCTGGCATCGTCACCGAGTTGTATTCCGAGATAAGACGAGCCAGTCCTAGAAGGGGCAGGATTACATTCACATCTCTATTGGGCAGCAGGCGTTTCTCCAGGGCTACGGCTATTGCAACGAGAGCAACCTTCTTGGGACCCGGCACTTTGTAGCCAAGCATCTGATAGAGCAACCATAGTATCTGAGCCAGCAAGGCCTTGTACTTTCGTGGGTCCTTTCGGTGGGGATTCATGAGCTTGAGCAGTGCCTCGAGAACTCCCGATTCGATAATGGCATCACGAGTTTGCCAACCAGAAAGAACTAGAGTGCTGATCAAATCCAGCGAGGTGCGCACAATCAGTTCTCTGGTGTTCGGGGTTTCCAGGATATCTTTTAGTAAATCAAGGATATTCGTACCCAAAGCCAGACGGCTTAAGTCCTCTTTGGTGCAGTGGTTGGTCATACCATGGAGGACCCTCAAGGACCTCACACATTGACGGGGCTGCCTCAAAAACGTTGGGTGCTTCAAATAGCCCAGAAGGCCGTCCACCAGTTTTCCACCCCAAAAGAGATCCATATTCGAGAGCATATCTTCTGCAAAGGTCTTAGCCGATTTCTCCGTGTTGTCCATCACACTAAATTCTACTAGCTTTAAGCATACGGCTTTCTCAGTTACTGATGTCATGATGCTGTCTTTTTTTTTTGTTGTGGCATCTATTGAAAATCCTATAAATTATGTATCAGCCTTTCTTGTTATTTTTTTTTATAGAAAATCGTTTGCATTTCTCATCCACATATTTTTCTTGCTTCGCTTGCAAACTCTGAAGTAACAAACTAAGTCATCGTGATATCATTTAAAGGGGGTTTCTTAAACCCTCTCTAAAACTGAAGGATATGTTGGTATTTTTACGAAGGATATGTGATATTTAAAATCTGCTCGTTTAACCTAATCTCAGGTTTCTCAAAACCGTTCCTGCATATTTTCCATAACTCCTGCACCGAGGGAATCCCCACAAGAGGAATTGGCTTAAGTTTTCAAGCTCCTGGCAGTGCACTTGGGCGCTTGAGAGTCTTCCTGGCTAATTTCTTAAAGCCCATGACCACAGCCCTCGGACCGCTTAATTGGCTCGACTCCTCACTGTCTCGAGATGGAACACCACGACAACAAATCCCAGGGCCACGCCTGTTGCCCGTTGCCCCTTTTCTGCTGGCCTTATTTAATTTACAATTGCATGGATTACGTCAGAACTCTGGCAACGTTAAGCAGCTCAGCTGAGGCTCAATGTAGTCACTCCACTTCGATTTTTGCTGTCAGCCTCCTCGACTTCTCCTCGGCCTGCCCCACAACCCTCCTAAGATCCTTCGATTCGATGGATGGCTCGGAGAGCTATCCTAAAGAGCTTTAAATGCCAATCAGGACTTTGCTGTGATTGTCTGTGTGTTTGGGTGGGGTCGGTCGGGCCGGCGGACCTCCTCCATCGACCCTTCGAGGCCAAGTGGCAGAATGTCTACAATCTCAACCTCGGCCAGTTGATAATTAATAAATTTCTTGCTACAGTCCTAAGCCCAGCACGCTTTGGCTCTGTTTTATGTACTTATGTATTGGCCGGGTATGTGTTTCTCGGCTTATGTGTTTTATTTGCTTTACATTGGGGTACAAAGTCGGGTATGTTTGGTCCTTGGACACGATAATTGAGCTGTGATATACATAATAGAAAAGTTATGGAAGTCATAGAAACTTAAAATTGAAACTAATTTGCATAATTATAAAATCGGCCTAAAATATAAATATTTAAAAACATATTTAGCAATTTAAAAACTTCATATAAAACCATCAATCCCTAAGAAAGGGAAAGATGTAGTTAGCTCTACAAAAAAAATGGATGCCATTGCTTACTATAAAATAACTATATCAAAATGTTTTAGCAATATTATTAAAAGTTGACTTTACTCTAGGTCAATAGTTCGCCAAAAAAGTCTTGTGATGTAGGATATTTATCTGCTGTATTTTGTACCATACCAGTTTGCCATTGAGTATGGGAGTACCCTGAGTATTCCTAATCTCGTTCATACATTCCATCAATATCTTGCCAGAGTACTGCTGTCTTTCATTTTTATTCGCACATGTCTCTTTCGAGACTGTCGCATGCCACACTTTATCCTGTCGCTTGTCATTTGTCTCACGTTTCTTAATTAGCTGCAGGATAATGGGCTTCGTGCACATGTCGCAGGTAAACAAAAAGAAAATTCGGTGCCACTGAGCACGAATCGCAGCGACGCGTCACCTTGAATACGCTGCTGGAAAATGTTTTCCCAATTAATCGCAAAGTAATTGAAATATTTCATTAAAACCTGAGTGTTGCGCTGCAGGGACAAAACTTTCTTTAAAAATACACAGCCACGGCGCTCGAATGAAAGGGGGGAAATTCGAGACAGGATTATAAATCAATTTGGGAAGCCGGCCAGGAGTAACCAAGAAGTAGGGGAAACAAAATATAATCGAAAAACGGAAGGTGAGAGGAAAAGTTTACCCAAAAATCGACTTTAAGCTGATTTGCATTCCCCTTTCCCCCTCCAAAACCACTTCCTATATATAGCCCAATATATATTCCTATGTGAACATAAGTCTACCGGTTTAGGCGTTGCTGATTTGTTTTGCCTGCCATTAGGTCTTCTCCTCCCTGGGCTATTGAATTTCATTGTGCTGTTCCCGGTGCCGTAATAAATTTAATATGGGTCATTTGTATGACATTGTATCTGCTGTCCCACTTGCTCCCAAATCTTCCCTTTTCCTTCCTTCTTTTGTTTTCCCTTTTTCCCCCGAACCACCTACCTTTCTCTTTTGCCTTTTCTTTTTTTTTGGTCATTTCCCATCGTCTATCACACTGTATATGTTTTTGCGGTGACCATCGTAGGTCGATTGAAAGATTTTCCCGCAAGAATTGATTACAAAATGGAAACTTGGGAAATAAATCACACAGATGTGTGCAATACGTGAAAAACACAAGTTTGCTTCAATGTAAAAATTGAATAGTCTTCATATATTGATTTGAAAAACAGTTACCTCCTGCTGAGCACTACTCCTAAAAAATTTGTTGTGCCTGAAAGTATGCAGTAAAAATAAATTCAAGGGACTTGTTGTTTCAAAATATATTGTTGCATACTTAAAGGCACCTTTAATGGAGTTTTGGTGAATTCCTACAGATCTCTAGGACTAACGAACAACTTTCAGTCCACCCCTCGCCGTGAATTTCGGCCGTGTCCTGTTTTGCCTGCGCTTCATCTTGTGTTTTTCCCGTCGCTGTCGTCGGCGTTGCTGCTAATTCTGTTTTTGCTTGGGTTATTTGGCCAAAGCGCAAAAAAGGAGCGTTGGGAAAAACCGAGAGAAGGCCCAGCAACAAAAGGCGCAACAAAGCGTGAGCTGACGGGGGGCGTGGCAGGGGACATCCCCCCTTTTACTTGTCTTTCTGCCAATGACATGTTGCAAATTAAAAAAGGGTATATGCCTGAGCAATCTTGGTTGCGGTTGCCCTCTGTCGACACAGAAGAGTTTCGGGGTCAAGCCCTGGCATTGCCCAAAGTCCGCAGCCCAGTGTCCAGAATCCAGAATTCGGAGACCAGAGGCTCGGTAACAGCATTTTAATGATGCCCGTTTTTTGCTTTCCACCCTGTCGTCGTGGTTTTCGCCCCACCGAATACCTACAAAAAGCCGAGAACCGAAAACAATCGACCATATACATAATTTGATGACAAACAATTTGGTAGCTAGATGTGTCTCTCCTATTCAAAGTTATTGCCGGCAAACTCTTGAACTTCGTCCCTTTGGCGACCGACCGGCTATGTTGGCAGTTTTGAAGAGATGAAAAGGCACGGGAAATATGCCAGCGAAAACATCAACAGCAGCTGAAACTTCTTAGTTGGCTTTCCCTGCTCTTTTCCTGAGAATTTTCCCCCGGCTGACTGACTATAGTAGAGTGGAGCGACTAAAGACCGTCAGGGAAGTTAAGTGGAATTTAATAAATGTTCCCTTTTTAACTTTACCTAACATTACTTTGAAGTTATTCTTCGGTTTCTTCTTAGTCAACATCAAGAACTCAGGAAGCCCCTAAAACGTGAGGAGGAAAATCTGTCAACCATTTTGGGGTGCTGGGAACCCAACTAAGATGTTTGTTTATCGATTATCACTAATTAAGAAAAGTTAATAAGATCTTAGAGAAATACATTTAACGGTCATCTTAAATTTCTGGGAATCTATAGAAAGAGTTTTAATGAGAAAGCGGGGGCCCTATGAATTCCACTGAAATTACTTGCCCAAAAGTATGCAGCGAATATTTTTTCTGAGTGAATTATATGTTCTTGTAAGTTAATATATATTGTTGTATACTTTTAGGCACATGTTAATTACATTTATAGCTGATTTCGAAATCCTACTTATTTCTGTGGCACCCTTGTATAAAACATTTGCTAGGAATCTATTGGCAGGGTCTTGATAAAAAATAGATTACTGATGCAAAGCCATTTGGTAATATCTCCATAGTAATTAAAATAAAATAAGTGGTAATTAACAGTAATTAACAGAACCTTCTCCCTGATTTGATTACAGAAACCCCAAAGAGTGTCAATCTGAAGTGCCTAAAATGGGATGTTAAAACCAGGCCAAGATCCATTGCAATTGAGACAAGACGACAACAAAGGCGGCGAATCAGGGATCCGTGGGGAATTGGCCCCGGGAACATTTGGCAGTCCTTGACCCGAGTTGCCTTCGATTATGCCATTTGGCAGTGCAAATAAATACAATTGCCGCTTTGTGTGGGTCTCGATTTCAATTGAGTGGGAAAATGAGGAGGGCCGGAGGATGTGGATATCCTCCACGGAGGAAGCGAGGCGCACGGAGGACACGGCGGAGTAGGTGGAACTAAGATAAACAACAGCCGAGCAGCGAAAGGAAGGATGTAACTTGGCAAGCAAGCCGGCAAGAGCAACTCACGACGGGGTTTTTGTTATTTTTAACAGCAATTTCCAAGAAAAACAAAAGGATGTCTAAGCAGGGAGGAGACGGGATGTTGTTGCAGCTGAGCGAAAATATATTTGCCGCCATATTTTGAGACAATATCCCTCGTATTTGGGGAGCTCCTTACGTGAAGGAAGCAACACTCGCTCTCGTGTGTGTTACAGTGTGCTCTAGTGTGTGAGTGTGTGCGAAGGCTACGCATTGTGCTTCCGTTTCCGCTTTGTTGAACTCCACTTGTTTACTCGATTTAAGGAAATATTACCGGCACAAACAAACAAACAACCAAGTGCAGCGGCAGCGGCGGCCCAGGAGCAACAACAATATCATCCAAGGTCTGCTACAGGCAGACAAAGCGGATATAGATCTCCGCACCGCGTCTCCCAGGTCAGTTTCCGGTTCCCCTCCCGAAACCCCCACCGTTTCACCTATATGGCATGGCTGTGTGCGTCCAACAGACAAGTCATAAGTTTTTACGGTTCGTTGCAGACAAGTAGTAAGAAATTTTTATGCTTCCCAACTTTCTGTAATAACTCCAACACAAAAAGAAGGGTGCAAAATTGGCAGTAGCCACAAAAGCAACACGCCGATGCATAAATGCTCTAGGGTTTGCGTAAAAAATATAAATTCAAACAAGTGTTGCAATGAATAAATTATAAATGAACACTAAAGTGAGCGCTAGTATTTACAAAGTGCAAATTTTTTCAAATCCCTTTGTAAGTGAATGCGGTATGTAAAAAAATTATCGTCATTTGCATTTATACCATGCATTGGCCTGCATTCAAATGTAATTTAGTATTTTAATTTGATTAAAGCTGGTGAAATAATAATGAGGGCGCTCTTAATAAAAGAAATTGTCACAATATTTATGAATTATGGAGTTTACATTTGATTGAGCTTTATGCAAATGTTGCTTTTAGAGGAAAAACAAAAAAGACTATTTTCATTAGGCTAAAAAATATTTAATATATGTTTTGCTTGTCTTAACATAAAATTATCAAAATAATATGAGAAATGAAGGAAGAGACACAATAAACGGATGTTATTGTATTTTTAGATATTTAAAAAAAGATTTTAACTAATACAAGTTGAATAGAATTTTTTAAACACTGTGTACTTTGTTTTTGACACCTTGTCTTGAGAAACACCATGTACATAGGGTAGATCCTTAAGGGCTGCACAAAAAGGCGAAAACTTGAACCGGGAATGGCTGGATGTTGGGGCGTCGTGCTTATGCATATGGAAAAGGAAGTGGGGCTCGGGGCAGGTGCCTCATAAGTTGCAGCTGAGCAGATATTTTGTACTCGAGTGGAGCTGCAGTGGGTGGTGGCAGCGTGGCAGGGTTGGCCAGGGCTGAACAAAGCTGCAAACAGACTGAGGCAAATTAAGTGGCAAATAAACAGAACCTTACTTGCCTTATTCCTTTGGTTTCGCTTGTGCTCATGCTTATTTTTCCGCTTGTTCGGCCCTTTGAGGCGGCATAAAAAATGCATAACGAGCTTTAAAGTGGTTCGGCATTTTAAAAAATTTAAACGATTCCCCTTATCCAGAGCCGCGCTCTCTCCTTCAGCACATAAACATAAAAAATTCGCTTTATTGTCAATTTTAATACGTTTTTGCATTTTATGCGATTTGCTTGAGAGAAGTTTGGGGGCCCGTGCCCGCTTGGTTGGTTGGTGTATAATCCTTTTTGCCTTTTGTCATAAAGCCGAAAATAAAAAAAAAAATAAGAAAGGAAAGGAAGTGGCAGACTTTACGAGCTTTGGCTTTTTGCCCTTTTGACATGACATTCAACAGATTTACGTGCGCTCGTGCCTAATTTAAGGATAAAGTAGCGCATCAGGATGCGCAGGATGTCAGAGTCAGAGATTTTTGTTCTTAACCTTTCTGGCATTTAATCGAATTTTATGCATAAAATAGCAATTCCTCGCTCCCCGCCGCGCTCCATCGCTTTGATCCAGTCAACTCACCGCTTTTCATCCTTCCGCTCGGTGGCAGCCACTTAAAGGGATTAAAAACTTTTCAATATAATAATGTCATTTTAAATTGACAGTGAAATCAACTGACGAGGCTGAAACACTGAAATGTTTGTTCGCACGGCTCGTGGGTCGTCGGCAGGGTTTTGGCCCAATCGTTCATATGTATATGCAGGACCCCTCTAAGCCGCTTACGCATTACGAAAACTTAACTTTTGAGCCATTTAAATCACTGTTTCGATGGGGATCGAGTGGGGGGAGGCCAAGGGGCGGACTTGCCGGGGTTCTGGCATCAATTACAGCGACAAGCGGCGGCAGTTGGCCTAATAATGCAGAAAATGCCAAACAAAGTGTTTAACGTTGTCAATTTAACAACCTCGAGCGCTTTTTTATGGGAATTCCCCCGTCCCTGTCTTACCACCCTTATATCAGGGTTCGAGCCCTCCCCTTCCCCCTTGTACTGGTATCTTCCCGCCTTTTCAACTGCTAACCAAAACAAAACAACAACAAAAGACAGCAACAAGCATCTATAAGGAGCCAAGTTAAACAAAGGCCATAAAAGCACAGTGAACGGGATTATCAGAGAAGTGCGGATTATCTGAATATTTTAATTTTTATTCTGTACCTATAAACCTTTACCATAATTTCCTAATATCATCAAAGCAAAGCACGACACCATTAATACCTTGTCTTGATTAAACCAAACACAGATACCTAGTTAATGGTAAGCTAGAGCTATAAATATATATATATATATATATTTTAAAGGATTAATTTAAAATGTTAAATGTATCCTTAAAAAATATATTCCGTTTTAAAAACCTGTTTAAGAAAAAATGAATTGTTTGCGTTGCTTCCATTGTGGATAAATGTCTTTATTTCGATGAAGATAATATTTTGTCATCCATTAAATTATGAGACTCTGATTGTTCATCCGATTTTCCACACCATTTGCCCCACTGTGCGACGCACACAAAAGCGATTTAGCCGCGCGCGAGAGACGCAGCATAAGCCGGATGGCGAGTGGGTCGCAGGGATGGGGATTCTCCGGCTCCGGCTCGGGCTCCAGGTCCCCGATCCCAGAACCCAGATCCCAGACTTTGGGCTCCTGGCACGCCGCAGATGCTCAGCCACCCACGCACACATGGCCGGGCACGCACACAACGACCATGGCACTCATACACCGGCAGGGCCCACCGCAGAGACACGCGCCGGCAGACAACACACATGTTAACATAAACGTCAAACACACAAAGGCCGTCCGCGAAGTGGGGAAAGTTGGGGGTGGGGTGGTATCCCCATGGAGGAGTATAGGTAATCGAGCTGGAGTGCAGCCATGGAACTACTAGGCTCTGGGAAAGTCGTAAGCAGGGGCTGCCGTCTAAATGGCCGTTCTAGCTGCGATTATCTTTCCTGGATAAATACAAGCGGCTCTCGCTAATAGCAATCTTTTTTAGAAGTGAAGACAAAAATGTTGAAGCCCCAAAACAAAGTTTAAACATTTAAAAAGCCTTTAGAAATGTCCAAGAGCCCTTGGACTAGAATATACAAAAATCATAGCATACTTTCCAGCGAGCGGTTCAGCCGTACGTAAAACAAACCCTTTTTAATCTTTCTTAGATCATTATTATTGTTAGATTGATCTTACATTTTAAAGATAATAATCTCTTAATTAATTTTCTATCTTTAAAGCCCTTTTAAGCAGGATACACAGTGTAACTTCGTGTTTTACCCTAAAATAACTAAATAATCTGAGTTTCATTTTTGTAATAATTATGAAATAAATAAGTATTTAATTTAAAAATTCTTTAAAAACATGCATTAAAAATGTAAAATCAGCGTGCTTATCGAGTGTCTACCGTGCACAACGAGCTCGGAAAGCAGCGAGACGTTAAGACGGTTCTATTTTGGCAATTGATTGCCGTTTTTCTTCGGCGGGAAATTTCTCTCTTGTGTATTGCCGTGTATGTGCCGGGAGTGTGTGCGAACCGTGATTGCTATCTATATCCATGGCTACGCCGGCGTTATTGTTCCTGCTGATGACCAGCACCGTCCGCATCCACGTCCTCATCCCCGTCCCACTCCGTTCAATCGACGGCCCACTTCAGGAGTTGGACTGGGCACCTGGTCCTTGAGGGGCGTGGCCTGCTACTGCGATTCCATACAGTACATTAGGCTAACTAATGATGCATGCCGCAGACAACAACAAGCGTAATAACAACAAGCAGGGCCAACAATGTGGAGTACAACAACGCGGACAACTTAAGCTGGGCAGATTAAAAATTATGAACGCAAATCCCCTCATCCACAGCTCGGCAATCCCGGGCAGGATATCGCAGTCCAAGGACACGGCAGAGCGGAGTTAATTGAAGTCGTAAAAAAAGCAAAGACAACACCAGAAGCTGCTAGAAAAACATCTTTATCAGCTTTTCGCCCGCATTGTTGGTGCGTGTGAATGGCTCCCCTGGTTTGTTTGTATGTTTATGTGGCCCAGTGATAAGGACGATTTGTCATGGAGCCGAGCGAGCAACGTCCAGAGATTAGGCCGCATATTCTTTATATACTAACGAGAACACTTAACCATTTTTTCCCCCCATCTCTTTGTTCCTCAGCCACTGTTTATGCGCTCCATTGTCAGCTATCGACAGCCACATAAAATGTAAGCATCTCGCATAAATTGAATTGTCCTGCAGATAGGTCCGATGATCAAAGGCAGAATAAACTAAACAAATGGACAATTAAAGTTTGCCGCAAGAGTGCATAAGTAAGTGGATGCGAAGGCTTTTGTGTACCCTTTCAAAAGGGTATAACATAATAGTATATACTTAAACTGTTGTTCACTACCCTTGAATCTGTTTTAAATTTTTCAAACTCTAAGGAAGTAAATCTTTATCCTTATAGTCAAATTACTTGTAGAAACAGATTTGTATTCTCATGGTTTGTTTTCTTTTAGTGTCTATTTTATTGCCCCATTTTGTTACTAACATTCTGAAATTGTTATTTATTTTTTCTAATGAAAAGGGTCATTTGCCTCTCATCCTCCGACTGACTTTCCACACACGAACGTTTGACAAGTGGACGTGGCACAGTATTATAATGCTGTGTCACATAAGATATATCAATGGGGAAACAAACATTTTGAGTGGTATTAATTATTCAAAGGCCTCAAATGGAAAACCATGTCGTACACAAGTATGTACTCCATATTTTCAGTTGGACAGCATTATCCGAGAGTGTCCTGCACACAAAGGGTCGCACACACTCCAATACTCGCCAGGAGCAGGATAAAAATGTGTGTATTTCGTTACTTTTCACATCACTCTATGTGGGCGGTTGGCCAAACACAAATATTGCATGCTGAAGCTGAATATTTTCCACAAATCGGTGACAATAATAACTCAGGTAGGTAAAATATACTTCAAATGATATGGTCGAGCAACAGAGCAGTTTGCTAGATTTTAAATACATATTGTGTGGCCTATTTAAAAACAGTCTGCTTTAAAAGTTACTATACAATTATTTAGTAAACAAGAGTGGAACCTAAGTTTAAATGCTATTAAACTAAGCGAACTGCTATTATCGGCATCTTCGCAATAATATCATTGCTGTGCCATAACTAGAACAATATAATTGGCTTAAGAACTTGATTAAATATAATATGATTAGGCTTAAATTGCTTTCTATGACGCTGCGCTCTTCTATTTGTATTATAAAACCGATTTGATTTCTGTTTTTTAGGTCCTAATACTTAGTTCGTTTATTTCCGGCTGGTTTTGAGCAAACAGAGGGTACGCAAACTGTGGTTCATGTGCAATTTTTGCCTTCCCCGCGCAGTTCTTAATTGTTAACGCAAACAAGAGCTAATAAAACATAAAAATTTGTTTGGTTTTTCTGTTTAACTATCGTTTTGGTGAGCTGAAACACCAACAATGCATTGAATGGTCCTTTAGGCAAGCCACGCCCAGCAATTCCACCGAATGTTCTGTTTGTTCTTCGAGGGTTTGAGCACGAGTGGCTGGGGCTCGGATGGAGTGACATAAATGTGAATGAGTTGAAGTTAAAGTGTGCGAAACGGGTGCTCCAAGGGCCAGCAGTGGCTGCTCTTGGCCCTGCTTCCCCCAAACAATAATAATCCTGATTGCCCCTTCTGGCCCGCCCGAGTTACTCCCAGCTCATATCTGTCTGGCTGCCGGCTGTTTATTCCAACAAGAGCAACATGTCCCCGGACAATTGTTGTCCGTCTGCAGGTCGGCTGGTGGGCTGGTAGGTTTGTCCACTTGTCCGTTTGTCCATTCGGCCAGTGTGCAAGTGCATCTGCTTGCCAATTGATGTTACTGTGGCTCGGACGTCTTTTTGGCTGTCTATTTAGCCCCAGTGATTTAGCCGTCGTAATCCATTTCCCTGCCAAGTGTGTCTATATGGCCAGCACACCACTTCAGCTCCAAGTCCAATTTGACCCGGGGCGGCCTGATTTCCGTTACGGCTGCGTTTTATGCCGCTTCCTCTTCCCCTTCCCAGTCCACTTCCACTGCCACTTCCGGTTCCGTTCTGTTGTCCAGCTAATTGGCTGCTTAACAGCAACAGCAGCTCAACTGACCAGGCCGCCTGCCAAGTGTCTGTGGCCAAAAGCGACTGTGCAATTTCAATTAAGATTATCACATGCATTTAATAAAGCACTTAATACACTTATCGGTCGTATGCCTGGCATATTTGAGTAGAAATCGATTGCTCACTCCATTAACTCTAAGGTTTCTCCTAAAAAGAGGTATGTATTTTTTATGAATCAAGAAAAGTGACCTCAACAATAACAAGTTTAAGGCGCAGTGAAGTCATGTATCATTACGAAAGGCACCTTTTTTATATATTCATAGAGGTAAAAGTAATATGGAAGAGTTAAATTGGCAATAGAGGCACTTTTGAACAAAAGCCGCCATATAATCTGGAAAGTATCTACAAAACCCACTAGATGTTGCACTCCACTTGGCCCATTCAGATACGCATCTAAATTTATTACATGTGTCTTGCATTTACGCTGTTCGAGTAGTTTTAATTTCATTGTTTTTCGGGCAGAACATGTAATTTAATAAAGTGGTAAAAGTGCAGTTATTCGGCAAACATGATATGCCACGCTCCCCTGGCCGCGCAGCCCTCGAAAATCAATTGCGGTTGTTCGTGTAACTATTTGGTTCACTGGCCACCGCTCCTCTGCTGGAGCAGGATCCAGGGGAGTGGGACTGGCCGTAGAGGTGGCTCCGGGCAGCAGGATCGGGGGCGGAAACGGGAGCGGGAGGAGCACGTGGCGGCACTTCATGCAATTCACATGAGCGGTCCACAGCTGTTCGCCTTTGGTCAGCGCACAGGACTCTCGAAAGGATGGGCTCCCAAACGGAGTGAGTGTGCCAGGATGGGATGTGGATGTGGATGGGGCTGGGGATGTGCTGCATGTCCTTCTGCGTTGTATGTAAATGAGATATTTTGCGGTCCGGCAGCGTGGGTGGGCGACGAGGCACGTACAAATTCAAATGCGGTTGAAATCTGCATTAACTATTGCAATTAGTGCGAAATTTTGTATAAATTATGTAAAGAATAGTTTTTGGCAGAGAGTTTTCTATGAACTACTACACGGACGCAGTGTGTTGTCGGTTAGATTTTGTGTTGGAAAAATATTTTAGCCAAATGGTTTGTTCATTTGCCCGTCCTCCGACGGTCCTCCGCCTAATGTGTACATATTTGTGGGCGTGGCGAAGAGTTGTTTGCCATTCGGCAGCCAGTCGATTGTTGCATTATGCAATTGAATTTTAAATCAAAATAATGGCAGCGGCGACACCTATTGAATTGCCAGGTGTAGGGGCCCAATAATGGGTCTTAAGTAATTTATCGTTGCCTAGAAAGGAAATGCACAGTTTTAAAGAAGTAATATATGGACAACTTTGAACTTGAGTACCATTCTAATTGTCAGTAATAATAGTAAGGCAGGAAAGTTATATACTCTTAACCATTTTCTAAATTACTGTTACAAATTTTTACTTTTAAGAATCAGATAGAAGAAATTAATTTAATAAATTATCTATCTTCTTTGCTGTTCAAAACAGTGCGGTTTGTTAGGTTTGAAACCACTTATGACCAAGTTACCAAAAAAAAACTTCAAAGAAAAATATCCCTTTTACGGCCAAAAACGAGGTGCTTATTTTCCCGCCAAAAAATAAAAGTTTTTTTGGTCGAAACAATAAAAGTAATGGTCCAAAAATGGAATGCCGTACCTTGTTAAACTCGTAATAAAATTTTCAATCAATTGGCATTCACACCTTAAATATTTAAATTTTGACCAAATTTCACAAAAAATGACGATGCTACCCCTTGTAAAAAATTCAAAATTTGCGAAATTTTTTAGTTTTTTGAATCAGCTACAAAATGATTGCAATCAATTATTTATCTTATTTGCTGTCCAAAACAGTGCGATTGCTAGGTATCTGACCATTTTTGACCAAGTTACACCATAAAATGTGGAATAAAAATAGTCATTTTTGTGCCAAAAAATAAGGGTTTATTTTCAGCACAGTAAAAATCAGTATTTTGGTCGAAACAATAAAAGTAATGGTATGAAAATGGAATGCCGTACCTTGTTAAACTCGTAATAAAATTTCCAATCAATTTGCATTCACACCTTAAATATTTTAATTTTGACCAAATTTCGCAAAAAATGACGATGCTACCCCTTGTAAAAAATTCAAAATTTGCGAAATTTTTTAGTTTTTCGAATCAGTCAAAACATGAATTCGTTCAATTATTTGCCTTGTTAGCTTCCCAAAACAGTGCGATTTTTAGGTATCGGACCATTTTTTTCCAAGTTACATCAAAAAAGGTTCAATAAAAATATCGATATTATACCGAATACTAAGGTCTTGATTTCCAACCAAAAAAATCTGTATTTTTGTTGAAGCAATAAAAGTAGTTGTCCAAAAATGGAATGCCATACCTTGTTAAGCTCGTAATACAATTTCCAATCGATTGGCATTCACACCTAGAAAATTTTATTTTTTACCTGTTTTTGCAAGAAAAGACGATGCCATCCCTTGTAAAAAGGTCAAAATTAAAAAAAAAATTAGTTTTTAAGATAAGGCAGAAAATGACTGCGATCAATTTATCTATCATGCTAGCTGTTCAAAACAATGCATTTATTACGTTTTGGACCATTTTTGACCAAGTTTCACCAAAAAGGGTCTAAGAAGAATTTCATTTTTCGCCAATAAATCCTAGTATAGTTGGAAAAAAACTAACTAATTCTAATAATAATCGTATTTAAACTTCATAAATAATTTATTTTCTTTCCGCATAATTTCCACCACACCCACATGATCCTTACCAACTGAAAACAACCCAGAACTAAGACCCCCAACCATCATCACACTCAAGTACTATTTATAGGCTTTATCAGATGACTGCTGTTTTTTTCCCGTCACTCACGCCGAATAGGATTCATTATTTGTGAACAATGCGGCGTATGCGTGATATTCGGCTGTCTATCTTTTCACATTCGCTAAATAAGCGCTCTTGTTTGTTTGTTTGTCTGAGTGGGTGAGCCTTCCTCACTTGTTTGTTGTAAATTTCATTTAGATGTGCAATTAAATTTTAATTAGCCTGCCTCTTCTATTTCCATCCAGGCAAGTGCCACGGGAGGGGAGTCAGAGGCAGAGCTTCACAGAGAGCAGAGCCCATGTATATTTCTAGTTATATATCGAAATACCTTTAATTGGCGAAAGTTCATTTCGGGGCTTTCGTGCTATTATACCCTTGATGTGTGCGCTTTAATTTGTTTTCCTCGACTGTTTGTTCCGCTTTCGAAAGCATTTCCAGTGCTCTGTGGTATTTGGCATTCGGTAGTTTGCCACCCCGGGCCATCATCTCTGTGGAACAACCTTTGGCTGGTAGCTATTCCCATTTAACTGTAATCAATTAATTCATTATTATTCGTATTCTGCTTTCGAAAAACCTGCCACTTTGCTTTATTGCATGTTGAAGTAGTTTTTCATTATTGGCCCTACCTTGTTGCACACAGTTGGGGGGATCATCGAGTTCACCGGGGGGTTCGGAGGCAGCTCCGAGGGTCTGGGGCAGGGGCTTCCAGGGGCAAATGCACAAACTTGTCGGCAAGTTTTCCAAGGTAATTCACAGGCAACTTGGCTCTGCTTCTTTTGTTTACCCCCACTCCTCGCCGTTCAATTTCAGTTTGGTTGAAGGCCTCTGGGGTAACATTCCAAACAAGATAGCTGAACCAGAACAACTGAGGCGAAATCTTTTAGCCTCTAAAGGAGCCCGGCCGACGTGCTCGCTTTTGGCTCTGTGGATGGTAACAGACTGGCAACGATCGCTCTGGATAGATAGATATCAGTGAAACGCTATTCAAATAACATTGGTTTTTGGGCACTTTATCTACTCCGGTTCCCAACAAGTTTTCATAAAATATATTAATTAAACTGGATTTACAAAGGTTGAATAGTTTTATATATTACATTACATTTTTCAGACTTTAAAGGTTAAATATAAAAGGACTCTTGAATATAGGAATTATTAATATCTCTGTTCGCGCTCTACCGCAACACGTACAGTGTACAACAGCGGTCGATAAACTGCCGGTTAAGACTACACAAAACAAAACAACATTGTACTGTGTATTGAAAGTATACTTAACCTTGCAATATATATACCTAATTCTTATGTCCTTTAAAACTGTTTTCCAAAGAGGAAAGCTCAATAAGAGTTCAACAAAATCATGTTGAAAGCCGTACTCAACCGTGAGTTATTTCGATAACAATAAACAGGTGCTGATGCTGTGGCCAATCTGAAGCCCCGTCCGACAAGAGCCCTGCATTGAAAAGCCCTGTCCTTCGATTCGAGCAGAAAGCAAGAGAAAAACAACTTGTCGATTGTCGGGGCTCAAACGGAAAAACTATATTCCTGCACACGTCGAATGTTGTTTTTATGTCGCTGCCATTTTCATTACATTAACCGTTTGCCAAAGCATTCAAGTTGCCAACTCCCCACCGCTTTTCCTGTTTCGCCACCCGCCGCAATGCGCATCGTTTACCTGCTTTTTCTGTTTGTTTGTATTATTATGCCAGTTACTGCTGTTATTTTATTTTTTCTCCCTTTTCGCTGCCTTTGCAACTGTTTTACTGCGGCGTTTGTTGATTTTCCAGTTTTGCGATGCTGCCACTGATGCGACAACCCCCTGTGAGCCCGCTAATCCACTCACCTGGCCAGGTGGACGGGCGAAAGTTTAACGCTTTTGTCGTTAAAAACATCACAAGAATCATCGGCGACTAAAGCGAAAACAAGGGCTTTTCCATAGTTGCTTAGTTGGCTTAACTATTTAACAGCTTTCCGGTTCGACCCAACATCCCCTCGAAGACCAATCACCCGCATCAATCAATGGGCATATGATAGCCCCATCCCCGAAAGAAATCCAGGCACTTGGAGCCCCTGCATCTCATCGCTGACCCCGCTCAACTTCGACAGGTCGGAGCGTTTTTATAAAGCCATAAAATATACACAAACTAACTCAAAGGTCGGGCTCCACGCACTGGCACACGTTTTATTCTCGCCACGGGGGACTGGGCGGGAATGGGTTAAAATGGGGAGGGGTTGGGATGGTCCACAGTCTGGGACCTTAGACTGTCAACGGCCTGCTTGGGCAACCTTTTAAACAACTACAGGGAGAGAAGTGGTTGAGAACTTTACATTTAAGCAGTATAACTAAGGATAAGATCAACAGAAGTATAAGGTTACTCCTCGATAAAAGGCAACTCCTTTTCATAATATTTTACATCTCTAAGGTAAAAGCTCCCAATGTAATTCTAAGACTTCACATTTTTTAAGTTAGCCCAGTTGGAACTAAGAAATAAGGATGGATTGGTTAGCCGCAACTCAAGATATAATAAAAAACTCTGAGATACCAAACAAATTTTTCTTTAAATATAAAAAAAATATTTTAACAGATTGTATTGTTTATTTATTTTGACAAGGAACCACCACCAACCCCACATTACTAATCGGATTATTAAATGAAAATAATCTTCGTAATCTATAAGACCTTTTTGGCACCTCCAAAGTCAAAGACCGTAACATAGTATCCGATTTTTCGGAAACCCTTCGACCCACTCTCGCTTTCCTAGCCTTTTGAGTTGTTGTTCGTGTCCTGTTTTCCCATTGGCCAAGGGGTCCTGCTTATGTTTGGTTTATGTTTTTTTGCGGGCCCATGCTCAGTTTCGGACTTGGGCTTGCCCCGAAAGATTTATGTGCGTAAATTTCATGCTGACGGCATCAGGTGATTTAACACTTTAGATAACTTGGAACAGTTTATAGTCGGGGACGAAGAGTGCCCCTGCTCTCCACTCAGCAGGCCCACAAATGTCGAGGACGCTTGGGTGGGCTCTGAGGATGGGTGAAAAGTTGTATTTTTATTATTTTATTTTATTGCGCTTACATCTTTAAATAGGTTTGCTCTGGCCGCCCCCTTATTGGGTGTGTATTGGGGTCCTTTGTTCGGAGATCTGCCCTTCGGAATTGATGCGTCTTTTGGGGTCATAAAAATTACAAAAAATTTCGCTTGCCTTTCTGGGCTGATTGCTGTGTGCGATTGAGCATCGTTGGTTTTTCTGTGTTTTTTTTTTGGTCCTGGTCCTGGTCCCATTTCCCAGGTCCCCTGGCGTTTCCTTTCGTCCTTTCCTGCTGGGTCTTCCCTGGTCCCTTTGTTTGTTTGTTGTCCAGATAGGATATAAATTATATTGAGCGCTTTGAATTAGTTTTTTTATGTGCCACACATGTAGTGAAAATGAAATTAGATACGTGTTGGGTACAAGTTAATTTGAAGGCACAGATTTCCCCCTTCCCAGCGCGCCAGAACAAGAAAA